>NC_133327.1:172382669-172982669 GCF_042186555.1 Aquarana catesbeiana | reverse complement strand
TGATTGGCGATCTCCTGGGCAGTGAGTGAGTTGGCGGGTGGAGGACAAAGTAGAGAGTTGAAGGTGGAGAAGAGTTGACGGGCACAGGATGATAGGTTGCTAATGAGAGTGGTAAAATAGGTCTGCTTGGCAGAGAGGAGGCTGGAATTGTATTTTTGGAGGGCAGATTTATATTGGTTGAAATCTCTCTGAGACGTGGTCTTACGTCATAGGCGCTCAAGAGCACGACTACGTTTTTTCAGACTTCTAGTATCATCTGTTTGCCAAGGTTGAAGGGGTCGGGGCTTGATTCTGTGTGTAGTGAGGGGGGGCCAGTGAGTCCAGTGAGGCTAGAAGTGAAGCGTTGTAGACAGAAGTGGCTAGTTTGGTGCAGGATAGGGGTGAGATTTTGTCGTAGAGGTTGTCGATAGCAAAGTAGAGAAGAGAAGGGTTGAGATGACGTAGGTTTCTGCGGATAACTTTAAGGCGGTTGGAGGGAGAGGAGGTGAAGGAAAGGGAGAGAGTGAAACTAATAAGGTGGTGATCAGAGAGAGTCAATGGATAGTTAGAGAGGTTGCATGGAGTGCAAAGGTGAGAGAAAATGAGGTCAAGGATATTGCCTTCGGAGTGAGTAGGAGCATGTATCCACTGCTTCAGGTCAAAGGAGGAGGTTAGGCTGAGAAGTTTGGAAGGGGCAGGAGTGTTAGTATTAATAGGGATGTTGAAGTCCCCGAGAATGATTGTGGGGATTTCAGAGGAAAGAAAGTAGGGTAGCCAGGCAGAGAAGTCATCAAGAAAGGTTGATACTGGTCCAGGGGGCCTGTAGATCTATTGGATTCAAGTCAGGTGATTGGCTGGGCCATTCTAGCAGCTTTATTTTCTTTCTTTGAAACCAATTAAGAGTTTCCTTGGCTTTGTGTTTGGGATCATTGTCTTGCTGAAATGTCCACCCTAGTTTCATCTTCATCATCCTGGTAGATGGCAGTAGAATTTTATCAAGAAGGTCTTGGTACATTTTCCCATTCATCCTTCTCTCAATAACACAAAATTTGCCAGTACCATATGCTGAAAAATGGTCCCACATCACGATGTTCCAAACTTCACTGTTGGTATGGTGTTTTGGGGTGATGTGCAGTGCCATTTGACCTCCAAACTTGGTGTGTATTATGGCATCCAAAGAGTTCAGTTTTAGTCTCATCTGGCCAGACAATATTCTCCCAGTATTTCACAGGCATGTATACAGTGGGGAAAATTATTATTTGATCCCCTGTAGATTTTGTAAGTTTGCCCACTTACAAAGAAATGAAGAGTCTATCATTTTTATCATAGGTGTATTTTAACCACTTCAATAGTCATATAACGTCCGCAGATGGGATCTCCCATCCTGGGCGGGCGTCATATGACGTCCTCAGCTTCTCGCCCGCTCCTGTGGGCCCCCGGGGCCCTCCGCGCGGTGATCAGGGATGAGGTGTGTCCCTCGGACACAGCCAGTCCCATGGCTCTTTACCACGTGACCGGCTATGTCCAATCACAGCCAGTCACATGTATTGTCCACGTGCACGTCGCTCGTGCATGCCCTTAGGGCGCGCGCAGAGCGGCGATCGGGGACGAGGCTTGTCACCATGACACAGCCCAACCCAGATCGCAGTAAAGAGCCAATGAAATTGGCTCTTTACCACGTGACCGGCTGTGTCCAATCACAGAATGTCAACAAACCGTGGTAACGAGATGTTACCGGGTTCTCCTCCTCACACACCAATCGTGTGTGAGAAGGAGATTGTGGTAGCAGCTCGTTACCGCTTACAGTGTATGCCAACACACACTGATGATTTCCCCCCCCAATAAAGAGGACCTGTCACCAGCCATCAAAGTACCTGAATGATTCAGAGAAGGATTGGGAGAAAGTGCTGTGGTCAGATAAGACCAAAATTGAGCTCTTTGGCATTAACTCATCTCGCTGTGTTTGGAGGAAGAAAAATGCTGATGGGTGCACTTTTAATGTCGGTGGACCACCTTGGATACTGCATAAACATTGGGTCATAGGTGCACTCAGTGATGGCTGCGTTAGATATATGTATGGGGATATGGGCGCACTGTTTGTGATGGCTGACCACACACCATATTGGTGGAACTCAAACACTATCTTGGAAAGGTAAAATTATTTACCCATATAAAAGTTTTTACTTTTACGTTGTACTACCAAAACATTATTTACCTGTACAGAACTAATATAATGCTTAATCTGTAGTATTACTTTGACCATTAAATCTTAATTTCAGATGAAAGGGGAAACAAACACCATTTCTCTTCCTGTATTCTTCTCTTACAATAACTATGGTAAAGAATGGGATTTGGTAGTTCTCGGAATGCCTAATCAAACTGCCTGTTGTAGTTCCACAACACACAAAGTTGTCTTTTCCCAATATTTATACATCGATCTTTTGTATTAATACCGCCATAAAATTTGCTGTTAATTGACACTTTGATAATCAAAATGCACAGTGCAAGAAGTAGGTATATACAGTAGCATCATACATTTAGTTAGAAAGCAGCAGAACACATCCTTTGATTTAGGATATATCAATTTGTGTTTTTTTTATTACATAAATGAGACAATTTTCTTACATACCAGTAAATACTGTGGAAATATTCTGAAAATGAAACATGACATTACCGAAGAGGAGTAAATGGAATCAGCTATGTGGATTTTGTTCATTTCTCAATGGTTCATTATATTTTATCAGTCCAAAGTCTATGCAGTATAGAGAGACCTCTGTTGGTCATTAGTATAATAACAGCTTGACTCATGTCCAAGCAACTCCTAGTGATGCATTCATTTTCTGCTTGTCTTGTCATTGTAATTAGCCTACGGCATAAATAAACTCTAAATTGAACTCCTGCTTTGAGGATCAATAAGCAACAGTAGCTGGTGAGTCAGACGAACAGTATTACACAGCAAAGACAGTATAAGAGAGTGGCAGACACAGATTGCAAAAGTCTCTTGTGCAAATGAACAGTTTGTGCCTCTGTCTGGTGTACACAGCTGTTCACTTTGTTTTTATTCTCTGCCACATCTTTTCAGGCATTATTCCCAGCTGCATCGTTACTGGGATCGCCAGCACAAAAGCATCACTTCTGGGGAAATTTCTAACACCCAGGGATCTTTTCTTAGCTCTTAGAACAGAAAATATTAGGTAGTCAATGTTTAGGCTGCTTTCACACCAAGGCGCTATAGCACTAAAAATAGTGCCTGCATAGCGCCTGTAAAGAGCCTCTCCTCTCACTCCAGTGTGTAATGGAGTAGTGCGCTGGCAGGACGCCAAAAAAAGCCCTGCAAGCCGCATCTTTGAGGCGCTGTAGGAGCGGTATATACACCGCTCCTACAGCGCCCCTGCTTTGCGGGCGCATTTAACCCTTTTTTGGTTGTTAGCAGGGGTTAAAAGCGCTCCGCTAGCGGCCGAAAAGGGCCACAAAAACGACGGTAAAGCGCCGCTAAAAATAGCAGCGCTTTACCGCCAATGCCCCAGTGTGAAAGCAGCCTTAGTGGTTTTCTTTAAGGGACACTGGGATCACACCAAATATATATATATATATATATATTTATAAAATATCACTTTGAATATATTATTTAAAATCTGCCATTAATAAGCAAATAAAGTGTTACTAAACCCAGGACCCAGCATTCAGTATATATAGTCTCCCACAGTACACAAAGCAAGGAAAAGCTATTATTTTAGTAAATATAAACTGCTAAATACCCTTTCTCATTGGCAGTATATAGCCTTAAATACAGTCTTATGACTTCTATCAGTGTCTGGTTAAAGCTTGTAGGAGGAGTTTTCATTCTCCCTTAATTGTCCTATGAGGCTGCAGGACCCCTGACCTTCTGTCTGGATAGTGCCAATCACATGCACTCTCCTAAGGAAAAAAAACTCTTTAACAATACACACCAAACTGAGCATGTGCAGAGTGCCCCCAAAGCTCTGTACTATCAGGAGATGGATTTGCGACAGTGGAAGAAGAGGAGGATCAGAGAAAACAGGATCAAACTGCCTTTTTTCACAATGCGGAGGATTAACCTCTTAGGTTCCAAAGTAAGTATAACAGGCTTGCTTTACTATATATACAGACTGATTTTACGGTTGTGGGTTTAGTAACACTTTAAAGCGTAACTCCACTTTTGTTGGGAAAAAACATTCCCCCTGGCTGATCTATGTACATTGCAAGGATTATAACAATCTTTGTTGCAGATTCCTACCTGTTGTTATTCTGAAGAAATCCATGTGTGTGTTGTCTGTGCCTCTGTGCTGAGTGGGTCTAATGGGAGTGGTTACATAATTATCAATCAGCTGTGGCAGCTGCAGGGCACTAATGAGGAAATCTGCTGGGCCTGCATCCCTTTAGATGTGTTCCTATTGGGAGTATCTCACCAAAAATGTTCATACATTACGGGACACAGAGGCTTGGTAATTACTTAGTGGGTTAGATAATACCTTCAGGTGATTGGACACTGGTAACCCTAATTACAAAGTGAGTTCCTCCCCTATATAACCCCTCCCATATGGAGAGTATCTCAGTTTTTTCGCCAGTGTCTAAGGTGGTTGGTCACATTGAAGATCTGCTAAGAAGAAAGCTCTGTTTGATGGTCTCTGCGAAGGCCTAGGAGCTATACAACCAGATCCATGCCTCAGGCAATGTTAAAACGCCTAAGATGGATGGTACCCAGGCCCTGCGATAAGAAGAAATTAGTTTTTTTCTGTAATGTCTCTCCTTGGAGGTCTGGGCTCTGGGATTCAGGCTTTGGTGTACTAATATAACAGAGGCACGAAAAGTCTCTGTCAGAGTCTTCTACAGGTCCAAGGAAGAGGTTCCTGTGAGTAGGAACCCAGAACCCTGAAGGTTGGCACAACGCTACCTGCCGTGATGGGTGAAGGCTGGAATCTGTCTGTTCTCAGCAGTTTCTGTGGTGGGGATAAGGTAAGTGAAGACAATCACTTACACATTACACTTACACATTAATGGATTATCTTCTGTGAGTAGTTGTAGGTCTTACCTGGTTTCCGCCACTAGAGGGAGTAAGAGACATACCTGGTGTTTTACTTACATGCCTTCCAGGATACACGCTCAGTGAAGCTGGTTTGTGAAGCCGCTCACCTCCTCTGCTGCAGGCTCTGCAACATACACTAAAAGCGGGGATCCCATGCAGTCTGGGGGACCCACGCAGTCCTCAGAGTGGTCTCCATTCTCCCCCCTTGCCCCGGCTGCCGCCATGACGGTCCTACGTGCATGCGCAGGGGGCGCGCTTTTACAGCAGGGTGGGCGGGGAAGGGAGGGGGGCGTGGTTGCGGCGCCGTGCACGTGTGGCGTACACGGAACACCAGTGCGCAGGCGCAAAGCAGCCATTTTAAAAGCTCAAGTTGCCAGAGCTCCTATAAGCGGTGGGACACAGAGCTGTGGGCAGTAAGCATTTCAGTGGATCGGATCTTGGCAAAACTAAGACACCTACTCAGCATCAGGTTGTGCAGTTTATAGCTAATGATTATATTGTAAGACTATAGCACAACAGTGATTGCACTTTACACTAGTACCTCTGCTTTGCTGCTTAGGACTATGTCTCCTCGTAAGAGGGCTTCAGGGGGAGGTAAGAGAGGCACCAGAAAATCACCGCCTACATCTAGGGGTTCTGGACATGCCTGCAGGATACCATCCCCCCCTGCAAGACTGGAGGCAGCTTCACAGGATGAGTCTGTACCCCGGTCAGGTTTTGCAGCCTCTCACAATGTTTCAGTCACTGTTTATGTCACAGAAGACGCTTTAAAGGCTGCATTGGATGTTTTAGAAGGAAGGATTACTACTTTTGTCACAGCTTCCTTAAAAAATAGCAGAAAAGGGGGTAGATCCCCTCCCTCTGCTTTGGGTTCCCTATCGGTTGAGCATTCTGATAATGAGGAAATATATCAAAGGACAATTTGATGACGCCCTGTGGGAGGGCAAAATGCATTGACGCGACGCACTTCCGGTACTGACGTCATTGACGGTCTTGTGGGAACGCTAATAACGGTGTTTGCTGCATCCTCTGATCATTTCAATGCCTGATTTTAACTTACTTTTGTAAGTATAACCTTTTATGCGCAATAAATTTTCAATCTTAGTATACTACCCCCCCTTTTTCTTCCTTTTTGTGTACCTGTTTTTGTATGGCTGAGTATTAACGTTGAAGGATCGTTTATCATCTCATCAGTGAACCTGCCATCCTGCAACATTCTTTGGATATCGCTATAAGCCTATATTGACTCCCAGACTGCAAAGCTGGGTGTCATTGAGATTTGGTGAGTGGGGACACATGTGAGGGTGTCTTGGTACATCTGAAAATTTTTCTGCAACATTTTCTCTGCACTTTTTGCACACCAGATGTGAAGCATTCCCTGCATTTTTACACATTATTTGTGAAGCACCTTCACAGTTTTATATGGACTTTATGTTTTTGTTATCACTTATTATGGGTTTTTGTTTGTGAGTGCTGTATTTATATTTTATCACTCAAATTTGATGGCCAAACGAAAATCAGTCATTGCTGTGGCCCCATTAATGGATGAAAATCTAACAATCAATCAAAGGTGCGATTTTCGAATGAAAAATCGTTCGGAATATGACACATGTATGGCTGGCATTAGGCCTTGTTAAGACTTGCTTTGCTGTCAGACAGAAATAGGCAGGCAGTGAGGAAGTGATACACCTACTGTTTTAATCCCCTAATTACTGGACAACCACACAGCAACCATGTGCATTTTGCCCTGTTGCAGTGCAGCCCTATTCACTTGAATTGGTACCACTACCACCGCCAAGCGGGAAAGTGGGTATAATTTCTGCCGTGAAGAAAAGCATCATAGCCACAACATGTGTACAGAAACAGGGGGAGCAGTTGATGGGCAGTGAAAACTGCCCTCCAATCGCAAGTGTAAAGAGGCCCTAATGATTTATTAGCGATTACGGTGCTGCAATAATTTGTGTTGCCTGGAGTTGGGCTTTAAATGTACACAGTAAAAGTGATAAGCTTATATGTAATCAATTCCAAAGAACCAATCCAAGAAGGAACCTGCTCTCATATCTACTCACTCCAGCCAAAAATACGATTTTTATACTTACCGTTATATGTTATTCTTGGAGTTCATTGAGGGACACAAGGATATAGTAATTCATAGTCGAAAAAAAATACAATGTTTACAATCACTTTACAGGCTCTGTGCAGGGAAGATCAGCATCTGAACCCAGAGAAGCTGGAGGCTGATAGACTGGAGGTAATACAAGGCATTACAATTACATTTAAAGTAAAAGTTTACCAGTATTGTGCATTATATTTAAAACGATTATTTTCATGAAAAAAAGTCTCAGCCTTTAATACTCCTCATTTAATTAAAAAGAAAATTCCTATCTCTTTATTCCACCCCTTGATTTCACTTTACCCTCCAAATCCAAAAATAGGTAATATACTCTGTTACATGTATTACTTTTGGGGCCCCCCATCACTTGTGTTGGGGAAAGGCCCAAATTTATAGTGTTAAAAATGGGATTGTAGTCCCCTTTAATCTTTCATACATTTACGTGTTTAGTTCCAGCAAACTGTATGATTTGGAAATATATCTGCTATCTAAAAACTCAGTTTTCCTTAATACATTGTTTTCCGACATTATTTCTATGTACACGATCATCTAATTGTAAGAAACTATGCATGGAACTTAATGTAGCAGTTGTATGTGAAATTGCCAATAAAATATTTGAAAAGAAAAAGAAAATTCCTAATACATTTGATGAATGGACGAATGTTGTTTGAAAATTTCACTTGCTTTTAACATTCAATTTTAAAATGAATATAATTTCTGAACGAAAACCATATATACGTTCCGTAAATTTGTTCAATCAAAAGTTTTCTATTCTGCTCCTTCAAATTTTCCTATCACTGTGGTCAAAAAACGAACGCCAATTTGACCCCCACTAACGTTTATAAAATTGAACTAACTTTCTAAAAACTAAAATTTTGTAGGAAATTTTTTTTTTCAATGGCCAGCATAAGTGACTGTAGGCACAGGTACCTTGTATCAAGCTAACTGTCTATGACAAGGGAGTCTCTCATGCATGATATTTTATTACTGTGCTTTCTGAATAAAAAATGCAAAACAGTGTTTTAGGTCTTTTTATTTTTTTTTTCTTTAAATAAAAATGTTGATCTTTGAGTCTGATCATATGTACCAGATTCAACCTCTAATAGTATATACAGTACATCTCTTCTGTCTGTTATTCTCAAGGTGGATTCAATACTTTTCTCCCTAACTATATAGCTGTTTTTTTTTATATTTACCACTGAATATACTGTAGATATTCAAGAATAAATGGTCTTTTTTCTTTTTAGAAAAAAAACTTTACATATTAACTAAATTATACAACAATCTTTTTTTGAGGTTTTTATTCAAATAATTGAAACAATAATCGCTCAACTAATCGATTATGAAAATAATCGTTAGGTGAAACCATAGAAACTATTAATCCACTAACTGCAAACTTTGTATGGAACCGATATCTGGCATAACAAGTAAAGAAGAATTGTGCACATTCAAGAGAAGTGCAATGTATTATTGACTTATACTGTACTCCCAGATGAAAAGAAGGTTTCTATATGAAGGAAAGGGGAGCAGAGAATACCCATCATATCCAGAAACTAGAAATAAAAAAAATAAGATCTGTTAGATCAGTTGTGCGTAGTTTAAATTCCAGAGTGTGTGCAGCTCAGGATAAGCAACAAACAAGTACTAAGGGACAGTCCAAAAAGGGAAGCATGTTAACTGGGTTTCCAAAAATTCCATACTCAGGGAATAAATAGTATCGGGTGTGTCATACTTAAGAGGTGAAATAACAGTATAAAAGTGAAAGTTCTAAAATTAGGACACTGAGGAACATTTTGTTTAGAATGTTAAGTAGTCCAGAATGGGGAAGGTATAGGAACACTAGTGCAGTTGTAATAGTCAGTGCTGTAATAGAGACCTGATGCCTCAAGAAGCTCAATAATTAGGTGATGTCCATTGACCACATAGGTCAACAAATTCCTCTTGAGAGAAGTAGGTCTTAAAGCGGGGGTTCACCCACACCGCCAAAAAAAAAAAATATTAAAAGCCAGCAGCTACAAATACTGCAGCTGCTGACTTTTAATACATGCCCACTCACCTGTCCCAGGGTCCAGCGATGTCGGCAGGGGACGCCGAGAACCCGCTCGGTTCTCGGCAGCTGCCGCCGCCATCCTAGGTGAGGGAATCAGGAAGTGAAGCGTTGCGGCTTCACTTCCCGGTTCCCTACTGCGCATGCGCGAGTCGCGCTGCGTGTCCCTAGTGGTCCCCGCTCTCTCCTGGGAGCTGTGTGTTCCCAGCAGACAGCGCGGTCGGGACGGGAAGAGGCATAGACTCCCATGGGAGTCTATGCCGGAAGTGGGTGCAGATACCTGTCTTAGACAGGTATCTGCACCCCCCCTCCCCCCTGAAAGGTGCCAAATGTGACACCGGAGGGGGGGGGAGGGTTCCGAAAAGCGGAAGTTCCATTTTTGTGTGGAACTCCGCTTTAAAGAGTTACCTCAACTTATACATTTTTGGTGAAAAGGTAACTCACCCTTTTGGTCCCCATTGTATGTGTATGGTCCAATATTCTGCAGCTCTCTACAGCAAGTATAATGCTATGGCAATTTAAAGCATCACTACACAGCCCTGGAGGCTGTGTAACAGCATAATGCGAGCAATGGCAGTCGCTCATTGGTTAAGACTGGCCATGTGACTACACAGACCAACGAGAATTGTTTTGAGTGTCCTTTCATCCTGGATGGTGAATTGGAACAAAGCAGATATTCTCATTGGTCAGCACTGATCATTGAGCATTTGCCATTGTGAGTGATATGTTACTTTACGGTGTCCAGCACTGTTTTATGAAGTTTTAAAGTGTCATACTGTTATATGAGCTGGAGAGGGTGTCAGAAGATAGAGATCATACAATGTACTGTACATGCAACAAAAAGATGACCTAACACTTTAAGACAATGGTTTCCATTATCTAGCCCTTTGGGCACTATTCCTTACACTGATAGGACTATTCTGCCAACTGACACGAGCAATGGGGCACCATTTCTCCCACTTGCACCCATATTAAGGCACTATTCCTCCCAATGATACCAATGATGGGGAACTTTTTCTCCCCCTAACACTAAGTGTGGTGATGTTTATTCCCACTGATGCCAGCAAAATTTCCACCCCTGCTGGTCATAGTTCGGCCCCCCCAAAAGTCTGAAAGACAATAAACTGGTCCTTTGTTTACAAAGTTTGGAGACCCCTGCTTTAAAAGATAAAAGCACCACTAGCGTTAAGTAAACCTAAGATACAGAGACCCAATAGGAAGAGATGGGGGAGGTATACCCCAATTCAAAATCCAGATGACATAGGAAGGCAAAGTCCCAAGGATTCAAGGTTGGGTGCCTGAATAAAGGGTTCAGTTTAAAGGCTATAGGAACCTGAGAAGTCAAACTGAAAGATATGTTTAAACGTATCATCTATGTTTCAAGCAAGTAGCCACACTGCCCTGCACATATGGATGGATTTAGCTGCCATGCGAGACACTAACTAAAAGACTTCTAAGAGGTCAGCATGATGATGTGAAGTGTTTCATGCATATGTGTAAACAGCTGTAAAACTTGAGGATGGTGAGTTGAGTTAGACAAATCCCTCCTAATAGATGTGATCTATTCAGAGATGGTTCCACAAGTCAATGTCAGAAGGGGGCAGAGAGTCATTTCGGTTAACTTAATCAAGGACTGTAGCTAAACAACAGTGAAGAGTAAATACATTATTCACAAGGTAATGAATTGGAGAGTCCACAGAGGATAGGGGCCAATTGTCCTGGATGGTAGAAAGGACAGTGTCAACCAGATTAAACATTATGCTCAGCATTCCAGAGTCTTCAAAAATCCACTAAAAACAGATCCCATAGAAGTAGAATGTTATGGTTCTGTATCAGTCCAAAAAATCTGCAAGCTGATAGATTCATCAATTGTGCACAGGCGTCCTGCAACTAACTGACCAGTACACATAGGTCTGGAGGTGCCATAATACAAGCTTATATCGCTCATAAGAAAAATAAGGGGTTGCGCTAATACTGATAAAACATAATGAATAATTTACAGTGAAGAAAAATTCATATAGTGATCATAAATGAAAATAAATCGATGTGTAAAAACATTTTGAAGAAAAATTCATATAGTGATCATAAATGAAAATAAATCGATGTGTAAAAACAATGTGTAAATGGTATGAACATCGCTCATACCATTTACCAGGACATCTTCATCAAAGGTAGAAATACCAGAAGTTGTACTACTGCTGTAAAACAGGAGAAACTCTGCAGCTATCTGACATAGCATTAACAAGCAGTGCCAAGACAAAGGTCAACCAGTGTCCAGAGCAGACATTCAAAGGAAAAAATGTCCCTGCATTAGTGGTGTTACTGGAAGGAAAAAATGCCCTTGCATCAGTGGTATCTCTGAAAGAAAAACTACTCCTGTGTTAGTGGTTTCACTGAAAAAAAAAAAAAAGGTCCCAGCATAGGTGGTGGCACTGGAAGGAGAAAATGCCCCTGTATCCATGGTGTCACTG
Source organism: Aquarana catesbeiana (assembly GCF_042186555.1). Classification (NCBI taxonomy): domain Eukaryota; kingdom Metazoa; phylum Chordata; class Amphibia; order Anura; family Ranidae; genus Aquarana; species Aquarana catesbeiana. The sequence goes on along the minus strand of NC_133327.1, from coordinate 172,971,012 downwards.
GCAGGAAAAATGTCACTGTGTTGGTGGTGTCACTGGAAGAAAAGAAAATGTCCCTGCATCAGTCTGAGGAGGACGGATTTGGCAGTGGTCTCTGTCAGGCACCCATTGTGAGAAGAAGGGGTCTGCATTCTCAGCGGATGCCCACCATGCCTTCTCCCCCCCCCCACCCCCCCATATTAGACTGCTGTTGGAAAGGGGGAGAGGGCAGTATCCTCCCTTCCAGCAGCTATTGCAGCCCCTGCTCTATGCTCCATTCTGAATAACAGGAGTGATGGTAGCATCGCTTCTGTCATTTGGGCAGCCTAGAGGACAGGGCACTGACATGCTTTTAAGCTTTTTGCTTAACACATTTTGCCCAGAGCAGGTGTCCCTCCTGCACAACCCACCCCCCTCCCCCCACCCCCCTTGTCCTGGCCCTGCTCACATGAATCCCATAATACTGTACTAATAAAGAGCAGTAAAATGTAAAGAGTACACAAGGTTAAAACAAAAAAAACCCAAAAAAATAACTTTTGTTACCTACAACCAAATGCTAATAGCACATGGTTAATGACTGGCGGTGACCAGGTCACTGCAAGTGGCAGCAAGGACAATCTGAGATAACACTGTGTGTCTTTTGCCGTAGGTTCGAGGCTGGGAAGGTGCTACCTCACAGTGAGGAAACAGGGTGAGAAGAGTGCGCACACAGTTGGAGCAAGTGATGCAGCACAAAAACACAGAATGTGTTATTCCCTTTCTGTAACTGACAGAATATGGAGCTCCTAATATTAACCATGCAGTAAACATGGAAAGTATTAGAGATTTGCCCACTGTAAAGTATCATTGATCTATACCAATAAAACACTCTGCGGCTGTTGGAAGCAAAATAAGCAGAGTTGATAATGGGTTAAATACCATGAGGTTTTCACATTTTGTATAGGCACACTCACAAGGAGTCTCCAGGGACAGGCCATCTCAGTGTCATGGCTCTGAACATGAGAACCAATCTGTGACTAACTAACATAGAATGCAGTCCAGAAAGTGCCACAGGTGGAGCCCAGTGCCTTAACCGATTCTCTACACGTGCCATTTTTATTTTTTGCATATGTCAAAATACACATTTTAGGACAAAAGGTTGGTTAGGTATGGATTAATACACGTTGCTTTCATGTTCATTCTCTATTCTACCTGCCATGCCAATTCTGGTTCAGTAGGTGGGACAGGGGAGCCTCATGGCAGTACAAACAAGTGGCAATCACCAATATCTAAAACTAGCCTCTGCAGTAAGGTGCACATGGAAGGACAACACACATCACAATCAAAAATTTTCTGGTACACTTACCAGCCAGCCTGCAAAAAACAAAACATTGTCCCTGTCTAGCAATTCACATTAAAAACAAAGGGTTTTGTTTGCACACATTTGCAAATATATGTGTAAGCCGCAACTCCCTATGTCAAGGCACCTCTGTATACCACGGGCCTATCTCTATAGTTTTGAGTCTCCAAATTAGAGCATATATACGGTGTGGGCGGAAAGTATTCAGACCCACTTAAATTTTTCACTCTTTGTTATATTGCAGCCATTTTCTAAAATCGTTTAAGTTCATTTTTTTCCTCATTAATGTACACACAGCACCCCATATTGACAGAAAAACACAGAATTGATGGAATTTTTGCAGATTTATTAAAAAAGAACAACTAAAATATCACATGGTTCTAAGTATTCAGACCCTTTGCTGTGACACTCATATATTTAACTCAGATGCTGTCCATTTCTTCTGATCATTGAGATGGTTCTACACCTTCATTTGAGACCAGCTGTGTTTGATTATACTGATTGGACTTGATTAGGAAAGCCACACACCTGTCTATATAAGACCTTACAGCTCACAGTGCATGTCAGAGCAAATGAGAATCATGAGGTCAAAGGAACTGCCTGAAGAACTCAGAGACAGAATTGTGGCAAGGCACAGATCTGGCCAAGGTTACAAAAACATTTCTGCTGCACTTAAGGTTCCTAAGAGCACAGTGGCCTCCATAATACTTAAATGGAAGACGTTTGGGATGACCAGAACCCTTTCTAGAGCGGGCCATCCGGCCAAACTGAGCTATCGGGGGAGAAGAGCCTTGGTGAGAGAGGTAAAGAACCCAAAGATCACTGTGGCTGAGCTCCAGAGATGCAGTCAGGAGATGGGAGAAAGTTGTAGAGAGTCAACCATCACTGCAGCCCTCCACCAGTCGGGGCTTTATGGCAGAGTGGCCCGACGGAAGCCTCTCCTCAGTGCAAGACACATGAAAGCTTGCATGAAGTTTTCTAAAAAACACCTGAAGGATTTCAAGATGGTGAGAAATAAGATTCTCTGGTCTGATAAGACCAAGATAGAACTTTTTGGCCTTAATTCTTAGCAGTATGTGTGGAGAAAACCAGGCACTGCTCATCCCCTGTCCAATACAGTCCCAACAGTGAAGCATGGTGGTGGCAGCATCATGCTGTGGGGGTGTTTTTCAGCTGCAGGGACAGGACAACTGGTTGCAATCGAGGGAAAGATGAATGCAGCCAAGTACAGGGATATCCTGGACAAAAACCTTCTCCAGAGTGCTCAGGACCTCAGACTGGGCTGAAGGTTTACCTTCCAAGAAGACAATGACCCTAAGCACATAGCTAAAATAACAAAGTAGTGGCTTCACAACAACTCCGTTGTTGTGACTGTTCTTGAATGGCCCAGCCAGAGCCCTGACTTAAACCCAATTGAGCATCTCTGGAGAGACCTAAAAATGGCTGTCCACCAACGTTTACCATCCAACCTGACAGAACTGGAGAGGATCTGCAAGGAGGAATGGAAGAGGATCCCCAAATCCAGGTGTGAAAAACTTGTTGCAATTTTCCCCAAAACACTCATGGCTGTATTAGATCAAAAGGGAGCTTCTACTAAATACCGAGCAAAGGGTCTGAATACTTAGGAGTGTATGATATTTCAGTTTTTCCTTTTTAATAAATCTGCAAAAATGTCAACAATTCTGTGTTTTTCTGTCAATATGCGGTGCTGTGTGTACATTAATGAGGAAAAAAAATGAACTTAAATGATTTTAGCAAATGGCTGCAATATAACAAAGAGTGAAAAAATTAAGGGGGTCTGAATACTTTCCGTCCCCACTGTAGTAGTGGATAGGACAGGTTTGCCTGGAAGGAGCCCACCCCTCCTTAAAAGCAGAGGGGTGGGGTGCCCAGCAAGATCACAATGGCACCTGAAGGCATCCAGTGCATCCCAGCATCAAATTCATCCACATGGCCATCATACATGGCAGACAGGCAGGGGACAGTATCATTGCCCGCTCTACAAATATAAATATAGACCTGAGGTGTTTGAAATTCCTGTCTATCAGCTGCTGTTTATAATTGGCGCTGGTAGACAAGTGGTTAAGGTCATCTTTGGTTAGCTAGGTCCAGCTGATCTGGATAGCTCCTGTATGGAGACTAGCTCAGACTTCGTAATAAACCTCTTGATTGAGGAGAAAAACATCTGTGTAAAATGAAGTACAAGCACGTTAATAGAATCAATAAAAAAAAAAAAGTTTTTTCTTTGGAACTTTCCTCGCCTCTGCATCTAACCTTCTAGGACACTAGCAAGACAGGCAGGGGGGGTTAGGGGCTTTTTTCACCTTGGTGTCCACCTCCTGAAAGCAGCTGCGTGTATCCCACACATCTATGGATTACTATATCCGTGTCCCACAATGACCAATAAGGAAGAAGGTTATTTTAACCACTTGCTTACTGGGCACCTAAACCCCCCCTCCTGCCCAGACCAATTTTCAGCTTTTAGCGCTGTCACTGATTGACAATTGCGCGGTCATATGACACTGTACCCAAATGCAATATTTATCATTTTTTTCCCACAAATAGAGCTTTCTTTTGGTGGTATTTGATCACCTCTGGGTTTTTTATTTTTTGTTAAAAAAATGTAAAAAGACAGACTTTAAAAAAAAAAAAAAATACAAAACTGTTTTAGATTTTGTTAATAAATTTTGCAAACAGGTAATTTTTCTCCTTCATTGATGTATGCTGATGAGGCTACACTGATGGGCACTGATAAGGCGGCAATGATGGGCACTAATAGGCGGCACTGGTGGGCACTGAGGAGTTGGCACTGGTGGGCACTGAGAGGTGGCACTGAAGGGCATTGATAGGTGGCAGTGATGGCACTGATCGGCACTGGTAGGTGACACAGGCAGCACTGCTAGGTGGCACTGATGAGGCACTGATTGGCACCGCTGGTGGGCACTGATAGGTGGCACTCGTGGGCATTGATAGGTGGCACTGATTGCTGGCATTGATTCGTGGCAATGTGGGCACTGATTAGTGGCAATGTGGGCACTGATTCATGGCACTGGCAGGCGGTACCGGTGGGCACATATGAGGACCGATCGATGTCCCTTCAACAGAAGCCGTGATCGGCTTTTTTTTTCTCCTCACGCTGTCAGCGTGAGAAGGAAAAAAAAAAAGGTTAACCGATCTTCTGTTTACATTGACCCCTTACTCCGATCTGTGATCATCCGAGTCTCATTAACTACGGCGATCATAGCGCGCGCTGCGTGTGCCCTTCAGGGGGGTGTGGCGAGCGTGCAAAGGGGAGGACATCTACTGACGGCCTCCCGGTAAAGCAGATCTGCGGATTTAGCACGGATCATTAATAGAAACATAAGTAGATATTGCTGTGTTGACAAGGAGCAAGACAATCCATAGCACTGCAGTAAAAGAGGACAAGCACATTAATAAAGAAGCAGCAGGCAGCGAATGTCTTGAGATATAATTTCTTTATTGAATTAGAAATACCTCCTAGAGAGTTACATATTAAAAAGAAAATTAGACTGCTTAAATACATTGATATTGTCACTAACATGTTAAAACTATCTCTCTAACTGCCACATAAAAGAAATCTTTTGTTCAGATGTTTAGTGCATTTTTAGAAATGGTCATGGTTTTAAATCGAATGTGTTTTGCTACAAATGACCTGCACGTGACTTCATTAAAGACATTGTACACTGTCAAATATTTTAATTGTTTCAACAAGGTATTAGTGTAGTTCTATTTCCTGTGTTGTTTGTTTGCTTTACCTTGTAGTGATGGGCTCACATGTTGTGGCTGCTGGTTGTAGTGTTATGGCTGACTGATCTCCTTATGTCCATGTGTTAATTCACCTAGCTTGTCTCTAGGCACAGGCAACTTCCTGTTCCAGTCACACGTTATCCAGTGCATACCTTGCCGTATCCTTTGTGTCGCATCAAACGTGGAAGTGGTAACGTAATGAAACACATCTCTTCCAGCATGTCTTAGTGCTGTTAATTGCTCTGCCTGCTTGTGTCTGTGTCACATCTAGTTAGCTTTCACATGAAGAACACTAGACTGAGAGACCCAGGGATTGTGGGAAAAGAGTAGTTTCTTCGCAGGAAGTATCAGTTCTCACCAGGCCCGGACTGGGACAAAAAATAGGCCCGGGCATTTTAGACTGAGCAGCCCATGGCATATTTACCGGGAGGGGGGGGTCTGGAAAGCACTGGGGAGGTCAGAGAGCACTGAGGGGGCAGGGACCAGGGGAGGCGAGGAGCATAGGGGGGTGAAGAACACAGGGGGGTGAAGAACACAGGGGGGTGGACAGCACAGGGAGGCTGGAGAGCATGGGAGGGCTGGAAAGCACTGGGGAATGCCGGAGAGTACAGGGGCGGCCGATGAGCACTGGGAGGGGCTGGAGAGCACTGGTGGGGCTGATGAGCACAGGGAGGGGCTGGAGAGCACGGGGGGAGTTGAAGATCATGGGGGGGGTGGAGAGCAGTGGGGGAGCCTGAGAGCATGGGGAGGGCACCTGAGAGCATTGTGAGAGCCTGAGAGCACTAGGGGTCAGTAGAAAGAAGCTGGATAGGAGGAGCAGCTGCATACAAAGTAAAAGAATCCATCTCTTTATTTTTCAACTACAGCTCAGCTGCCTTGGTCCCACAAGGACATGCGGCCCGCTGCGGGCGCATGCCTCCTAGTGGTCTTAAAGCATCCGACGTACCATGACGGCGATTTGCCCAGGAGAGTCAACCTGCCGCAGTATAACTGCGGCGGCTGGTCTTTAAGTGGTTAAAAAAACAAAAGGTTTTTTTTTTTCCACTGCAGCTCACAGCAAACTAGGCTATTAAGTCCCTCAGTGCTAGAGGGTCAGCAGAAGGAAGAGAACCTGTTATCACTGCCCAGAAGATTTCCCCTGGATCCAATTTCCTGACAGACGTAGGACATTCTTCATTACAAGTCAGGGATGTGACTGCAGCTATTGGAGCAAAATACTTCACATTTTAAGGTTTTTCTAAAGCCTAAATTTTTTTTTTTTTTTTTACCTTAATGCATTCCTTGCATTAGAGTGGATGTAAACCCAATTCATGAAATTTGAGCTGGGTACATATCTCTGTAGTGTTTTCTTATCTCTCTCCAAAGCACTGAGTCCCGTGGCTTTCTCCTGCTCCATAGCTCTGTTATGAGCCTGATAACTTCTGACACGTTCTCAGACACAGGAGATAAAAGCAGCCTGAAATTTGTGTTGTGGGAGGTTGCTATAAATAGATTAGCAGAAAGCTTGCCTTCTAACAGCAGAGGAGAAGGGGTGTGTCTTTCCTCCAATCAGCTGTCTTAGCTGTATGCCAATAATCCACTCCCAGTGATGCACAGGAAGAGAAAATCTGTAACAGGATGTGCGCTTTCTAAACTGTATATAAAGCTGAAGGCAGCCGATATACATGTAAAACTTTTGTAGAGAGATTTGTTTCATCGCTGTGTATCATCTGAGGCTGTTCACTTCACTGGGTATATGTGAGGGTTTACATCCACTTTAACCGCTTCAGCCCCAGAAGATTTTACTAACCTTCCTGACCAGAGCACTTTTTGCAATTCAGCACTGCGTCGCTTTAACTGACAATTGCGCGGTCGTGCGACGTTGCGCCCAAACAAAATTGATGTCCTTTTTGTCACCTCAAATAAAGCTTTCCTTTGGTGGTATTTGATCACCTCGGCGTTTTTTATTTTTTGCGCTATAAACAAAAAAAGAGCGACAATTTTGAAAAAAAACGCAATATTTTTTACTTTTTGCTATAATAAATATCCCCCAAAAATATATAAAAAACTTTTTTTTTTCCTCAGTTTAGGCCAATACGTATTCTTCTACATATTTTTGGTAAAAAAAAAAAAATCGCAATAAGCGTATATTGATTTGTTTGCGTCTACAAAATAGGGGATAGTTTTATGGCATTTTTATTATTTTTTTTTTACTACGGTACCCTTATTCATTTACATAAGGTGGGGGGCCGGGATCTGGGGTCCCCCTTGTTAAATGGGGCTTCCAGTTTCCGATAAGAGGCCCTTGTCCTCATCAACATGGGGACAAGGTGATTTGGGATGTGTGTGGGGGGGGGGGGGTTGTATTAAAAAAAAAAGAGCAGCTCATTGTTAGGGTTTACATACACTTTAAGCTTGGCTAACGTGGCCCTTGGTCTTGGGTACTTCTAATAACTTAAATATGAATTGCCCTAACTGGTATGAAGCAGTTCTGATGTAATAACATCTTCCTCCAGGTAGCAAAGTACTGGAAATGACATTGAAATTGCTCTCTACTTTACCCATGGAAGCATGTGATCTCTAGTTTCTTATTTTCAATCATTAACACAAGAGTTCAATCATTAACACAAGAGTTTAAAATATTTTGTATTTGAATGTACATAGCTCCAACATGTTCTGTTGCAAAACTGCCAGAAGGGCTTCCTATAGCATAAGTATCTGAAAGGAAAAAAATTTGTATCCCCTTAATTTGACTCTCTGTTTGGAACATGTCTAGCGCATGTTCCAAAAGGAAAGAATCTGACTAGGTGATCATTAGAGATACTTTTGGTGTTTGAGCGTTTCTATTACTAGACAGAATTAAATCAAACTGCCAGTAACTTTGTTGTGCTCTAATTAATCCCAATTAACATTATAATGAAACTTCACCCAAAAGGGGAAGTTCCACTTTTTTGCCTCCCCCGCCCTGTCACATTTGGCGCTTAATTTTTTTTTTTTTTGGGGGGGGGACAATTGCCCACTCCCTCTTCTGTCTGGATCACCGCAGCAATCTGAGCGGAAGTTACACCCATCCCCCCTTCCGTCCTCGCCTGCAGCCTTCGTCCCAGAAGACTGTGTGACCATTCACAAAGCGCAGCACGGCTTGGTTTTCCTTAGTTAAGATGCTGGCACCTTGACCCAAAGCCCATTGATGAATCAGCTCAGGTGAGGACAGTGCTGGATCCCTGGACAGGCAAGTGTCCTAGCTAATGACTTGATTTTTTGGGGGGAGACTAAAGTGTCTCCAACTATTAACTACTTTTAATCCATATGCTGCTACAATTAGAAAATAGACAGGAAGGCATAGTATTGTGGTAACCTTTATTTTTTTCTATCTGGTGACAATTTCTGGACATCTGTGGAGGGGTTCAGCTGATGTTGAGAAGAATCCACAGTCTCAAAAAAGAAAGCCATCTCTGTTTTGGTAGTAGACCAACAACGCCTCCAATAGCAAATTCTAGCATTTGTTTTTACTAAAATTGATCACATAACAAAAAGGGGTGGAGCTTCTACAAAAGGGCATCATTATTAGGGTGTTCTTAGAGCAGCATAAGGTCTGAATACTACCCTGTTAAGTAAAGTTATCTACAAAATTTCAAATACAATAAAGTAAAATCATAAAAACTAAAATACTTTTTTGTCTCACTAATCAAAAATACAGCTTTTTTTCCAAAATGCTTTGTTTATTGGTAGAAAATACACTGCAATTTTCAGTCAGTTTAAATTAATATTACAATGTTTTTTTATATTCAAAGTACATGTTATAAAATGGAATAATGCTACATTACAGACAATTTAAACAAGACAAGAATATAACAAAGTCAAACTTGGTTTTAATGAAATCTCTGAATTTATCAGAACAGCTTTACTACTATACAGATCATTATGTTTACATAGATAACATTTGATTGAGTTTATCAGAAGTTTATTCAAAACCAATTGATCAGCTTTGGTCAAGTTTAGTTATCTCCTGGCTCCATTTAATAAAAAACGAGGACTCAAAACGAACACTCTCCACTCTGAGATCCCAGGTCCATACTCCCCACCTTCCACCAGACATGATGAAAAAAAGTCTGGCTCAACAGTTACATGTTTTACTTTATTATATATGAACTCCAACTTAAGCACATTGCTGTGCATGTTGTTCGAGGAAGGTCCTAATAGGGCACAGGACTGTGAAATTTGGGTTCCTTGAATACTATTAGAAGCCAGAAGGTGACTAAACCCACAATCATCCACCAAATTCACCAGTTTGCAATGGAAAGTCAAATTAAAGGGCCACAAAACAAATGACAAGCTGGCTAATCTAACTTCTTACAAATATTGTGCAAAAAGTTACATATACTACTATATACCCCCAAAAAGTTACATATACTACTGCTGGTGCTAGTTGCCAACAGATCGTGCTTTCTTTTTACCTCTGCAGTCCTTGCTGTGTAAAACACAGCTTATGAACAGTGTATGTAACACTGTACAGAAACTTTATTCAAAAATAATTGTTACATGGTATTTACCCTCATAAACCAAATAAAAAGCAGCACTGCTCACTGATAAGAACACATCCAGCCTGTCCATATTTCACAGGACTGCACACCAATATAGTGAATCAGAAAAAAAATGGCTTTAAACAAAACAATTGGCTTTAGCTGGCTCTCCACCCAGGCCCTCTAATGTGTTTCACCTGTGTAGGGCTTAAAGTGTTTGTTGACCCCCCCCCCCCAAAAAAAAAAGGATACTGCTCCTTTAAAGCATGTCATATGACAGTGCTCGTCCTGCGTCATTTGGCCCCCTGTAACACCTAAAAAAACCTGGCTGATCCTGCCAGTTTCTCCCCTCCCCTCTGTAAACTGACCAAGGTGTATGATGGATGCCGAGCCCAGACATCGTGGTCAGTTTACGTGCCTCCATCATCAGCAGCCTGCTATCTGTCTCTTCTCTGCTCTTGTGTCCTCCTCTCCCCTCCCCTCTCTGCTCGTGACAGTGCCACCCCCCCTCCCCCCGCTGCTCTCATAACACTAACCTGTATAGACCATCAACACTGCCTCCCATTGCAGTGTCCCCCCTCTGTGTGATTTATAAATATAAAGGCTGCAAATACCCAATTCACTGCGGAGATTGCACTTACATGACCAGACAGCCCTCTCCTCGCCTCCTCCCCTCCAGACTGACGTCATCAGAGGAATCTTAGCCCCGCCCATTGCATCTCCAAGAGGAGGAAAGGAGAAAGCTGGCTGGTCATGTGATCGCAATCTTGGCTGTGAAATGAGGTATTTGCAGCATTTATTTCTATAAATCAAACACAGAGGGGACACTGCAATAGGAGGCAGTGCTGATGGTGTACACAGGTTAGTGTGGCTTAACAACCACATTAATTGTAGAGTGTAGCCCACAAGGACACGTCATTCATTCACAGAGTTCTGTGAATGGATGAACTACAAGTACCGACATCCTTTGCAGCTGTTGGCTTGTGGATCTCAATTAACTACCACAGCGGTCCTGTCAGTGTAAAACTGCCTGCCTGTAAAATGTACAGGCAGACAGTTCACACTGACAGTCTTGCAGGAGATTTGCATGGCATCAGCGATCTGCTGATCACTATTGCAATGCTTTCCAGGCTCCTAAAAAAAAGGAAATGCACATTTTGAAAATTGTGCATTCATTATTTTTTTTTAAAGGTGAACTTATTTATCCACATCTAAAACATATTAGAGAGGCTTTCCTGAGGAGTGAAGAGCCAGCTGAAGCAATTTTGTGATTCACTATATTGGTGTGTGTGGTTCTGGGAAACATTTGTGGCTATATGGCACTACCATTGGTTCCTCCACACATGCCAGGGTGCTGGGTGTAATCCTTGACTCTGACCTCTCCTTCAGCCCCCACATCCAATCACTGGCTAAATCCTGACGCCTTAACGTTCGCAACATCTCCAGAATTTGACCCTTCCTGACTAATGACACCACAAATCAACTTATTCACTCCTTGATTATTTCCTGCCTTGACTACTGCAACACTTTCCTTAATGGCCTACCCTTATGCAGGCTATCCCCCTTCAGTCTATTATGAATGCTGCTGCTAGACTAATACACCTCACTAACCGATCCGTGACTGCTGCTTCTCTCTGCCAGTCCCTTCACTGGCTTCCCCTACCCCACCGTATAAAATTCAAAATTCTAACCACAACATACAAGGCCATCCACAACATCGCCCCCAGCTACATCACCAAGCTCATCTGCAGATATCACCCAAATCGTCCCCTCTGCTCCTCCCAGGACCTCCTGCTCTCTAGCTCCCTTGTTACCTCCTCTCATGCTCGCCTTCAGGACTTCTCCAGAGCCTCTCCCATTCTCTGGAACTCCCTGCCCCGGTATGTCTAATCAGCCCCTAACCTCTCCACCTTTAGGAGATGCCTGAAAACTAATTTATTCAGGGAAGCCTATCCCACACCCACCTAACAACTGTCCCGAGCCACCCCCATCAAATCATTCCCCGCAGCTATTACCTTTTGTACCACCAACCCCTCCCTTTAGAATGTAAGCTCTACGAGCAGGGCCCTCCTTTTCATTCTGTGTTTAACTGTACTGTAATTGTGCTGTCTCCCCTCTACATTATAAAGCGCTGCATAAACTGTTGGCGCTATATAAATATATATATATATATATATATATATATATATATAGATAGATAGATAGATAGATATAGTGTGTAATAGTAGGGAAGGGTTAAAAATACAGTCTTTTTTTCTTCTCCATTAGGGTCTCACTATGGAGATTTCCCTGCAATTTCTGTCCTGTAGATTTAACAGGAAGTGAGAGAATATATTTCCAATGTCAGGCAAATTCCTTCTTAAATAATTGTCACTGGAGCAAGTGTCCCCATTGTAAGATTCCCCCTCTATTCCAGTTCTGGTGGCAACCTTTTTTTTACTTTGATTCCTAGTGACACTGGTGATCAGGACAACTAGAGAGGATCAATCTCCAAAATGGGAACACAGCAATGGAAATCCATCCCAACTCTATCCAAATCCCCCCTTCCTGTTTTGGTGACACACCTTTTCACCAAACAGGATATAAGGGAAACTCTCCAAAGGCAACAAAGTAAAAAGTAAAAAAGTAAAACTGTTTGAGCTAGGGGAATGCTAGATCACGTGCCATTGTTTTTATAAAATAAATAGAGAACCTCTATATACAGAATCCTATACCCACACTTGATCCAGAGGAAACCTCCCCTATAAAGCATGATACAATTTACTCTGGGGAAAAATAACTTCCTTCCCCTTCGCCATAAGACAAATGGATATTTCCTGGATCAACAATTTCTAGTGTTTTCCAGGTACACATTTTCAAGTTTATACTCTAATCAGCTCTAAATAACTTCTTTCCATTCACTATTATTTTTGCTGTCTTTTTACTGTTTCAATTTTTTTTTTACCATGTTCATTTAGGCTTCTGTTTTCATTTTGTTTGTTAATTTATTTAAAGTGTCATTAAACCCACACCATTGAAAACTATAAATAAATGCTGTATTACATGCTGTTCATACTCACTCAGTAACTATAGGATTTGTTTTCTGTATTTTGCAAAACCTTATTAATCCTGTTGTTCTCTATCTCCACCTTCTGTTCATGTCCCCAACTCAGCTAGGGATTTTTCAGAGCAGGGTTGGCAGCTCTGCACATGCTCAGTTTTTAGTGAATTTCTATGCTGAGTATTCTCTCCTTACCAAATATGATAAGCCCATGTGACTAGAGTCACAGCGGTAAATGACAGCCCACTCCCTCCCTCCTTCTCCAGTCTCATTAACCAGCTAAACACAATGGGGGCAGGATATTACATCTTGATTGATGATTTTAAAAAGGGTAATTGATAATTATTTTTACTCTATATTCCAAATGCTGTGCTTTTTTTTTGGATCATGTGACCAGCAGCAAAGGACTAGAAGCTCTTCCTGCCACCATTTGCCTCTGTAGGCTGAGAAAGATCTGGGTTATGCGACAGCTATATATCAATTAGTAAAGTAGGTACTTAGATTTTATTTTTAATAAAACAATTACAGTGCCATCATCCACATGCATAAAGAAAAGGGATAATGTAAATTAAACAGTGTGTGTTTAGTATCAGTTTAATGTCACATAAAAGAAAAATGCAAAATTGAAAAAAAAAATGAAATACAATAACCTTGCAAAGTTAGAAGGGCCTATATAAGATGACAGCGTGAGCAGTTAGCATAGACCTCCTACCTGAAAATTTGTCCTTCCATCATCCTAGAAATTTCAGACATAGCCATACAAATAGCAACTGATAGTCACCATTTTCATACCCTTGCATTCCACCATTTGACAATGCCTGCTGAAATGCCTGGGTATTACACCACTGGATATGCCGGGATGTACTTATTCTCGACCACCCAGAAATGGATACAAAGGGGTAGAGGGGGTTGCTCCAGGCACAGGCAAATTCAAAAGGTAAGAGGTACCAGCGGTCAGATAAGCTGGTCCACCTGTCAGTTTAGTATAGTTAGTTGTCCCAAAGGTTTTCTCTAAATTTTGTGTAGGTATGGAACTGTTACTAGTGCCTCTTTTTCATTTCTTTTCAAGTTTGGTGGCCCTTTAAAGTTGTATTTTCCTAAAATTTGCCTTAGTGCTGTCACTGGTGACTGCAGTGATGAACATTTAGGCAATTAATATAACTTCAAATTTTTGGAGCAAAATAGCAAAGATCCAAGATCTGCTTTCTGTAATTGGGTTGTACATGAATAAACAAATGTTTTACAGCAATATTTGTATTGTTGGTTCAGTTCATCATGACCCTTGGACACATTGTACGACTACGCAAAGCAAATAACATTTTACAAACACTAAATGCGAGACCACTCAGGGCTTGAAATAAAAATTCACTACAACACATCAAATCAATTAACTTTTAACATTAGTCAAATATTTCAATCTCAATCAACTCTGCTTTTCCAATAGTTTCCTACTGGAAGAATGTAAGCTCTAATGAGCACAAAAACCTACCAGGAAATCAAAAGTAGTACACTGTATATCAAGGCAGAGAATCGGTGCAAGTTGCACTGAAAATTCATAAAAAAGTATCAAAGCTGTAAGTTCAAGACAATTATATAGCCATTAAAATTTCTGAGAACTAATAACATGGTTTACTGCAGTAGTGGCTGGTACTAAAAAAATTTTTTTTTGGGGGGGGGGGGGGGGGGGCGGCAAACAAACCCCCCCGGACTGTACTCACCCCTCCTGACCAACCTGGTCTTCTTTAGATGCACATCCTGTCCTGATTGGCCGGGACAAGCTAGAAACCGATTGCGAATATTGATTCACTAGTTATCACAAGTGGGAGGGTTTGGGGCACAGTGCCCAACCTTTTTCAAGCCAATTAGAGCCTCAGGCTCAAATCATGTGCTTTAAAAAAAAAAAAAAGACCTAATAGAAAGGCATTAGTGCAGCGCCCCTAGGGGGGAGGTGCCCCTAAACCCCTTATGGACCGGCCACCACTAGTTTACTGTATAGGTGATGCATGTATTTTACTAATAACAAAACAATTTATGGCTCGGTTGATTTATTTATTTGACTCTTTCATGAAAACGATACCAGACTGGTCAAAGCAGTTGAAACAGTTAAGATTTTGATGGACGGATGATTAAAAATATGACATTAGAATACACACTTGCACAAATATTTTAAAGTATACTTTTCAGATCCTCAGAAACTCTTAAGTGGCTATAGCGATACATTGCAGGCACCTTCAGATTTGTTCTGAAGCTCCACAGGAGCTTCAAGCACTACGACCCTCTGATATATAAATTTGATAACACTCTCCAGCAGCATCAAGGGCTGGCCCACCCCTCCAATGCTTTACTATTAGTCAATCACCATGATGAGTGGCATTACTGACCAAAAGGAAGGATATGAAATAATGGAAAAGATTGAGGGCTCCCAGGGAACTCAAGAACACATTTAAAGGAGGTTGTGCCTGCAATTCTTCACTGTAGCCACTTGTCCTGACAGATTTACCTTAAGTACCATTGCAAATGAAATCACATCAGTGCGAAAAAGCCTTTTACTTGCCATGCAAAACCTTGGACGATGTAGAATTACAAGCTTTTAAATGCAGTCAGGATAAATGAATAAAAAAAAAAAAAAATTTACAGAACCTGGGTTTAAACAACCAGGCCAATAAATCCAGAGAAACAGGGTGGAAGATTGGTCCTTGGGATAATAACTCTGGCCAATATGGCAGAGAGCATAAAGTGGTGGCTAATCGCCAAACAAGGTCAGGGTGCCACACTCCCCAAGGCCAATCTAGAGCTAGGATGATGGCTGAAATGCCCTCGCTGTTAATTCTTCAAAGTAGACGAGGTAGTAGCTTCAACTGAAGAAAGGCATAGATGAGGGCATACCAAGACCATGGTGTCCCCAGGGCATCTGCTGCACCCACCATTGGGTCCTTTGTCCTGATAAAAAGCCTGTCAAGCATCTTGTTGAACCAAGATACTAGTAAATTCACATGACTCAGACAAACCCTGATGAAGGGACTAGTCCCCTGCATCTAGGTGTTGTCTGCTGAGAACATCTGCCTGCCAGTGCTGGAACGAATGTTCCATTGTAAAGTTCTAGACCGAATGTATCTGCTTTGAGGGTGGACACCAGCAATCCAAGCATGTGCATACTGGCTTGGAAAATTAAGTTGCTGAAACTTTTTCTTTCTCTCCGCAAATCCTTATTACTCCCACAACCTCCTCCACCTTTGTCTTCTTAACACCTAGTTCCAGACCATACCTACCATCCCACACCTTCCACTCAATAGCCCATGTATGCTAAAGCAAAGCTAGGCATCTTAAAAGCAAAATTTGGGCTTATTGGCAATCTCAGGCCTCAGCTGTGGACAGTCACAGATTTAAGACCCATATATACTTTGTGGTATAAAGTGACGCAATCTAATTTTCACAATCAGCCTGGAGGTCTAGAGGAAGTGTTTAAGTGTATAAAAGAACCAAGACTCTATTTGCCTAATAATATTGTACCATATTTTCTGAAATAATTTACCCTGCTGTAATGTCCTTTCAGTTATTTTACTGCACCTTTAAATATTCCTGTAAAAAATAAAAACTTGGTAAAAAAAATTCTAATAATGTGGCATGTATGCAGACATGAAGCACAGTGACCTTGCCACCACAGTCCATAAGAGATTAAACGTCTAATCCTCCAGTATCTACCAAATGTCAGTATTTGATGGACTGACCCTTTCAATTCCCTATAGTGGCTAATTAATCCAAATTTATGTTTTTAAAGTTCTCTTATTTACTTTAAGGTTTAAAAATGTAGGTTTAATCTATTCATTTAGATCAGTAGTCTTCAAACTGCGGTCCGTGGGCTGGACCACAGTTGCATTTATCCAGCCCTTGGGATACTATTCCTTCCATCGACACCGGGATATTGATTTAGATGATTAAAAAATGCATCATTTTATTGCCACTATGATTAAATAATGTCAGATTAAAATGCATAGGGTAATATAAGAATGTCACAATGTTCACTCTCCTGCACTGTGCAGTAGGTCCGAACGTGTTATCCGTTTTACTCCTGTTAGGCGTATAAGTATGAGTGGACTATGCACAACTCGCTGCCCTCTAAAGACCGGGTAAGTCCAAAGTCACTAGAAATATAAGTGAAAACAGAAGGCATGTATCTGCAGTGCCCTCTGGAGGCAAACTGTCAAGGAATAAATAAAGACACATGGCAAGTTCAAACTTGAAGGAAAGGTCCATCCTGACCACATTGTTCTAAAAATATAAAATATGGTAAAACCACTATAGTACACCCCTGCCAATCAGGGGTGTATTATGTGAATGATACACCCCTGATTTATAATTTCAGAAGCTGCACATGAGCACACACTTGGACATTTCAACATGACAAGGATTTAAAACAATGTCAAGTCAATCCTTCAGTGGTTGCAGCAGCCATTACAACTTCCTGACCTCACCATTATTGAGCCACTTTCAGGAGATTTCAAGGATTCGGCTCATATTAGGCAACCAAGGAATTTATAAGACCTTAAGGTTTTGGTCAAAAAGAATGGACAGCCTCACTACATGAGAGAATAAAGGTCCTAGTTCACAATTATCACAAAAGACTGTTTATAAATATATTTGCCGAGTTATGAGGAATTCCTTCACCTTTCTCTTCATGTTAAGTTAAATAGGTTGATAATAAAACAGAATGCACACTGACAAAACACAAGGAAGAAAAAGGGAAGAAAAGGAGAAAAAAAACCCCATCAAAATAGCATTGTCATTGAGTACCTGAAGTATTATTCAAGCAATAACCAGATTACATTTGTCTACATACTTGACTGCACAATAAAAACAAACAAAAAACAAACGATGCACCTAAGGCACAGAAATGGTGCAGCCATGAAGATGTTATCCCGTACCAATAAGGACAAAAGGAGATACATAAAAAAAATGCCACTCTTATTAAGGCAACAAATAAAACTAAAATAAATATTTCACAACATTGCTAGCAAAACGCCCAATGTGTAGAATACAATTCATAAACTTGTAGTTTATTATCAACTTCTTCAGAAAAAAAAAAAAAAAAAAAACTTAATGAAAGTCTGCTACACCCAACAAACTGATTCTTGGGTTTTGGGAGGGCACAGTAGGTCTGAATTACTTATGGTCTTAGGTCTCATTGCTGCAGCTGTCTGCCCATATCCTTCAAACACTGTGGACTCTCAGTGTCTCTGCTTCAATATCTATGGTGCAGTAGGAGTTCCTGGGAACTCATAAGCAGCTAGCATGGCAAGTCTCAGAACAATATTAAAAGTCAAAAGGTTAACTTGCCTTTCCCCAGCATTTAACCAAAAATGAAATATCAATTCTGAGGTGGTGATCCTTCAACCTTTAAGGTGAACATGGTTTGAATTGTACATTAGACTGTAGTGAACCACTTTAAATTTGACATCCTTCCAGAGAAAAACCTGCTCTAGAGATGAGTACAACCAGTGCATGAATATTTCTGACAGGCTCCTTCATTTATATTTTTTGGAAGATTTGTATACCTGCTTGTAAAATTTGTATACCATTTTCTTAAATAAATTGTCTATTCCTATAGACTGTTTTTCTTGAATTTTAACTTCTTTTCTTAATGTAGAATTCCAAGTTTCAATAAATTTTAAAACATTTCTTTAGGCCCAAATGACCAATTTTCATTACCAAATGATGCAACTGCTGTGTGTGTTTAAAGTAGAACTATAGGGAAAACTTTTTTTTTTCATTTTGGATAGAGTAAGGGAGGGTTATAACCCATTTCAGATTTTTTTTCACTGTGTGTCCCATTAGAGAGATTTCCCTTTACTTTTTGTCCCATAGCCAAACAGGTGTGAGATTAGAACCCTGCAAAATAAGGGAATTCCTTTGTGACCCCCAGGTCACCAGAACTAGTGTCCCCATTGGAAGATTTCCCCCCTATTACTTTTCTGGAGACAACCCAAAATTTGGGATTTTCTTTTACTTTCAATGATAATGTTAAACAGGACAAATAGAGAGCGTGAAACACCTTAATGGGGGCATAGACAGCAATAAAAGCTTACAGGTGTTCTAATGCCTCTATGCCAAAACTACAAAAAAAGGTTTGCCTTTAAATGATACTTTATTGCACTGTAGTAGAATTAGCTACATACAGTAAACGTAGCTGTGTTTTCCAGCAGCAGGACGGGGGGGTCCTCCATCTGCTGCCAGAATGAAAGTGAATCAGTGCTTCTCCGCCATTCAGGAGAAGCTTTATATTTGTATGGATGAATACAAGACCTTGGATTGGCAGAGGTGGAGAGGTGGGAAGAGGATGCTACTACAGTATATTACAGCACACCCAACGGTCGCATCATTCTGTAATGAAAACAGTTTATTTGAACCAACTTTGCCAAAAACAAACTATTTAAAGTGCATCAAAACCTGAAATTCTACTTTAATGATCTGGTACAATAAAAGGTTAGACTGTGAATTTCAATACATCATACAACATGCCAACCAGGAACTGCTGTAAAAAAACCATTAGCAGTGCCAAATGACACAGGAGTTTAAATTATAACTAAAGCCCAACTCCAGGCATTAAAAACAACCTTTTCATCCAGTTATGTCTTTTAAAAAAACGTTACATTTTTTTTAATATATATAGCTGGTATAAGTACTTCAAACTTGTCTGTATATTGGTTTTGATAATCTCCTGCACATAGAAATTCTGAGCCAGCAGTGCCAGTTGATCATGCTCTCAGTTCAACTTTGTTAACACTGTAAACTTATTTATAGGAGGCGGGAACAGAGATGACCTCATCAGTGTGCTGTGGCTGCTCTTTATTTGTCCAATCAGTAGAATGGGGACAGTCAGGTGACATTGTCTCATTTTCTACTCACTGGCTCAACAATATGGCATGAGTTTGAGGATCAGAAAGAGGTTTGAACAGTCACAAACATTTTAACCGCCACATACATTTCTGGCATGTGTATTTCAATTGTGTATTTAGTGATTTGGTTGGTGATCAGTTTACGTTTGACTTTAAAACAACAGCGAAGACTTTTGACAACAACATTAATAGACAATTATTAAGGTAGCAAGTCTATGCTGTTGAGCTACATCAAAAAATGATGATAAAAGTGACCCCAGAACATTTCATTAAACATGTGGTATAATTAGAAGTCAACTTGTAGAGGTTACAAAGATGCCCTATGAAGATTACTGTGGCTGTTCTTCTACACATCCAAGTAATGAGGTCCTTGTCAATTTTAGTAAAAGATGTCCACATACTGGAGATTTCTCACAGAGAAGTTTTAAGCATAATCCTGTCCAATCTGCCATATGCCTTCCTGATTTAGGCAACATATGCCAAGCACAGTACTGAGGAGAAGGCATATTGGGTATTGTGTCTTATACATGCTCAGCTGCAATCATTTGGCTGAGTCTTTTTATGAGTACATTCCTCACTGAATAAATCCTAATCAAACTGTCAAAAGTATACGAGTAGTTTAGGGGCCCATTCTTCAGTTCTGCAGTTTATGAGCTTATAGGAAATGGAAGATCCAGTTTGGCCAGCAAAATTTACTAGTAACTGCATAACGAGTGGCGCCATCCTTAAGGCAGACCATACACTGCATGCAAGATCTTCTTTTAAAACATGCCCCCCTCCTAAAATGCTGTGTAAAAGTTTAGAAAATATTCAATATTTAAACTAATCTGTCTTCCAGCTCCCGTAGTGCAGGGGATGAAATCATTGTCCTGCTGCTGAGATCCTGGGAATGGAGAGTACTCCAAGTCTTTCAAGAAAACACTGCATCAGAGTGCTGGGAGAGTGTTACTATTAAGATTTGGGCTACTCTACAATCCCCAAATCTTATCTGGAGGAGAATTACATCACCCTTGCCTAGGTGGTACACAGGGCTGGACCAAGGGGTAGGCAGAAGAAGCGACTGCCTTGAGCATTTCAGCAGGAGAGAGGATGCAAAAAAGGTAAGGCCTATGCTGCTGAAGTAGTTCACAGCTCATGAGCCACACTGTCTTTTTCACTTTGTCTTGGCATTGGCACCACAGGCGGAAGCTAGAGGAAAGATGAGTATATTATCTATAATTTTTGCTCCTACAAGTGTTTTTTTGGTGCACAGACCTTGCATTTTAGGTATGCTTTAACAATTTTGATCTAATAGTATGAGCCTTGTATTACACAAAAGGTGTTGTAAACTTGGTTTAACTAGCCAACGAACATCCTACTGTGTGCAGCCAGTTTTTTTGCACATTCGTTCTAGTTTGGATCTAGTAAACACCACAGATTAATGAATAGGTTCATAAGATACAGAACATAATGTAGGCACAAATATGCTTAATACATTCATTCTATAAAATTGTATAATACTACATTGCAGCTCATATAATTTAACATTAAACCATAACCCGTGACCTGCTTTATAAGGCTGATGTTTTTTCATTAATTACTTAAAGTGGATGTAAACCCAATTTTTTTTTTTTATGTCATAATTTAGAGTATAAGATTTCCTATCAGTCTTGCCACAAAGAGTTAATCTAGCTCTGAGCAATCCTCTTTTATTGTTCAGTGAGATAAAACTTGACAAACAGAGAAAAACTTTGTCAAATACTCCCCCTTGCTGTGAGTGACAGGCGATTTACATCTCGTGCACTAGCCTAAGACATGCATTATTTTTTAATTCCCTCCCCCACTCCTTTCTTCAGCAGCTCTGCAAGGATTGGCTGTTCCACACCTCAGCATGATTTGGCATGCTGAAGTCATGTGGTTACTTCCCTGTCTTTTCACTGGATGTTAGAGATCATAGCAGAAGTTCAGTGTAAGAAATACACAGGAGAAAATGTATATTGAAGGGGAGTGTAGAGGTGGGCGGGGAGTCTACTGACATCACGACTCCACCCACCGAGCTCCAGACAACAGACCCACCCACAGAATATGCAGTTTTTCGGGTCTCATAACAGACAGAGGGGAGACATTTGACAGCTAAAGATACATGCAGGAGGCATGTAAATCCTTATAGATAACCCCTATGGCAGTAGTTTAGAAAGGATGACATTGGGTTTACATCCATTTTAAGTGACATTGTGTTTGTGTAAAGGAAAAAACTGCATGGCAGTTGAAATGGTAAATTGGCAGCTCTGATACACCTCAAGCTGTCAACATAAACCTGTTTAACCCAGTGCAAAAACACAAAATTAACATGTACATGTCACATTAATAAAGCATGAAGGATGTTTCCTGTACACAGACGGATATAAATCTGAATTGATAGACTTCTTGCTGTTCATTCTGGTCTAGAACAGCCTTTGATGGCAAGCATCATAATAACTAGTGCTGTTAAGAGCAGAGAACATTTCTTTTTTCACAAAGTTGACAAACTTCCCAAGAGGACACAATGGCTGACCTAAGCGTCTGTCACGGGTACGGCAAAATGATGTTTGATATGTGACATCCTCTCCATTATACAGAATCCTGACAAAGTGTTCTTTTGCTTTCTCCAAGTTCTGCCACAGCTCAAAGACCAAGCGAGCTGCAAATCGCGGGAACCTGGCTTCTGTGAGCCCGATGGCACTGAGGACTGGGGAAAGAGTCACATCGTGGGCAGAGTATAAGGCAAACACTTCATCCTTTTTGCCTTCAGCTATACGCTGCATTCGGTTTACAGTCTGGTTTAAAAGTGGGTGGGTAGCAAGTAGTGCATACTTGTAATAAAGCTGCTTTTCATGTCTCTCCTTTTCATCCTCTATTTGATGAGATTTAATGACCTTAAAGTGCTCAATGTCAATGCAACCATTTTTGGTGCAGGGGAAACTTACATTGTGGCAGAAATGGCACAGTAATGAGTCAATGGGGTTTGAGGCTCTTAATTGGCGAGTGGGGACCCCTACTACCTTGGCCATACTAATGTAAGTTTTCTCTAGCTGGCTGTTCTTTACTCTAAAGCTGTATTGGCGGCGCTGCTCATCCTCTAGATAGTGGTTCCTCATAGGGCACTCGCAGTGACCGGAGCAGAAGATACTGCTCCACTGGTGTTTAATGTTTATCTTCTTCCAGTCAAAGCCAGGCAGGAGGCTGTAGAGTAGGGCCAGCCCGCTCTGAAGAGTTCGGCTCTTTCCAGTGGATTCAAGATAAAGGTGCTTTGTGGTCCAGTCATTTGGTATCAGCTTATGCTTCTTTACATAGTTCTCTTTTAGAATCTGTCCATTCTGTAGATGCTGAACAACACCTGCATGATGCACACAAGATAGTTTGCAGAAGTTAGAGGTTTCTTACTGAAAAACAGGGGACTTTACACATGTGGAGAAAAACATGGTGCATGGTCTGCTTATTTTGTAGCTCCCCCGCCCCTTCCAATAATAAATACTAAGTGGGAAAAAAGCATTGAAAGAAAAGCATACTCACCTTACAATTATAAAAATAAGTGTTTCACCAGACCTGCAGAAACACTGCTCAGCACCAGGCACCCAAACAGACCCAGAGCGTAGATTTTAAAATGTTTAAAATTCTAGTAAACATTCAAAAATGCATAAACGTAAATACGCATCAATATGCGACCCTAAATTATTAACAACCAAATGCATAAGATTAGACTCCACTTAATCTATTCAAGCAGAGAGATAATCACTAGAATAAGCAGCTGTCTCAAACCAAAAAAGTATCAATAACGAATATGTGTAAAAAATAATCTTAATAAGACTAAATAATCACACTAAACAGCGCTCATGTTGAGCAATTGAAAGATGTGGCCAACAACACATACAAGGACATTCATATAACAAAAGAGGTCCCTAGAAAGTCCCTTAAAAGAGAGTCCCTTATATAGGGTAGTGCTGTAGAAGTTCAGGGTGTAGTTTAAATAATAAGCAGGTGATCACGAAAAACAGTCCACTACATGCACCTTCCACCGATCACTCCGAAATCCACCCGGTGACAGACACTCTCCCCCTAGGGGGTTAAACTCACCAGAAATGGGGAGTAATAAAGCCTTCAGAATCAGCACTCTTTAACAGCAATTTGTTCCCATCATCGCTATACATAGGGCTCATAATGAATCAAAGAAAACAGAAAAACAAAGTGCACATAGCGTAATCCTGTTTATTGACTCAGAATCCCTTACACAAAGACAGACAGAGAACCCCCCTTCAATAAAATACGTACATCAAATAAAATCAAATAAGCAATCAATCGAACAGGCAGGTAATGTAAGTATGTCAACTTCACCATAGGATGTCAGCGCCGCTACACAGGAAAAGGTGAATACTTCCTGGTTGTACGGAGGACTCTGGTGGAGCGCACACGTCACTTCCTACGTCGCGTTAGCCACGCCCTGACGCGTTTCATCATATCCTTTGACTTCAACAGAGGGCGTGGCTACACGACGAGACAGCCAGCTTATATATAATATAAGCTGGCTGTCTCGTATAAGCTGGCTGTCTCGTCGTGTAGCCACGCCCTCTGTTGAAGTCAAAGGATATGACAAAACGCGTCAGGGCGTGGCTAACGCGACGTAGGAAGAGAGGTGTGCGCTCCACCAGAGTCCTCCGTACAACCAGGAAGTATTCACCTTTTCCTGTGTAGCGGCGCTGACATCCTATGGTGAAGTTGACATACTTACATTACCTGCCTGTTCGATTGATTGCTTATTTGATTTTATTTGATGTACGTATTTTATTGAAGGGGGGTTCTCTGTCTGTCTTTGTGTAAGGGATTCTGAGTCAATAAACAGGATTACGCTATGTGCACTTTGTTTTTCTGTTTTCTTTGATTCATTATGAGCCCTATGTATAGCGATGATGGGAACAAATTGCTGTTAAAGAGTGCTGATTCTGAAGGCTTTATTACTCCCCATTTCTGGTGAGTTTAACCCCCTAGGGGGAGAGTGTCTGTCACCGGGTGGATTTCGGAGTGATCGGTGGAAGGGGCATGTAGTGGACTGTTTTTCATGATCACCTGCTTATTATTTAAACTGCACCCTGAACTTCTACAGCACTACCCTATATAAGGGACTCTCTTTTAAGGGACTTTCTAGGGACCTCTTTTGTTATATGAATGTCCTTGTATGTGTTGTTGGCCACATCTTTCAATTGCTCAACATGAGCGCTGTTTAGTGTGATTATTTAGTCTTATTAAGATTATTTTTTACACATATTCGTTATTGATACTCACCTTACACCCTTGCCTTCTTGTGAGCTTGTTTAATGGAGGATGAAGTCACTGGGCCTTCTCCTGCTATCCTGGGAAATCTGGAAAGCCCAAATCTTGCAAGAAGTAACATTTACTTTTTTCTTCCAACACTTTATTACGATTTTCTTTTTAATTTCAATTAGCAGATATTTTGGGGCAATGGGGATGTGCTACAAAAGAAGCGTACCTTGCATCTTCATGCAAAACCTGCTTTAAATATTAAGAAGGATCATGCAATGAACCCTTAATAAATATTAAATAATATACCTATTACTATGACAGGATGGCATCTTGCGAGGACAGATATATATATATATGTAGCACAAGCATTTTTGCTAATTAATGCTATGTTATTCTGTGCAGTGTTATAAGTTAGTATTTGGCGCCATCTAGTGACCACAATGTGAATTGGACTTCAGTGTTTATTATCTCAGAGACATTAAGAGAATGGTACAGGAAGTGAATGCTTATTTACTTTTGACAAGAATTTGACCTACCCAAGAGGCCGAGTGTTCTTACCCAGCAACACTCATGCACTGAACTGCATGCTGGGTAGGTTATAAAAGGCCCCTGCGCTGCCATCTTAGGTCTCTTGGGATTGCGTGGCCTGCCTGTGAGGATCTGTGTGGAGGTCTCCAGAGGAGTGCGGCCTACACCCGTTGCGGAGCGAACCGATCAGCGAACCTGCTGCCTATCAGTGAGCTGGACGGACAGTCAGGTGGAACTCGTAAGGATCCAGTGAAGCCTGTCAGAGCCATCTGAGGGTCCCAGAACATCTTGCAGAGCGGGCCAGCGTAGCAGTAATGGCTGGCCGGAAACAGGACCGTGTGCACCAGAGCAGAACTGTTCTACATTGCAGACCTGGTTGGGTGAGAGGGCTGCTGCCCAAAGTTTCATTGACGCACTTTCACACACTTGCATCTATAACACAGTGCAGCTGGGACCTGTAGTCCCATTAGAGGAGATTTAAAGGGATAAAGACTGAGTTTAATATAGGCCTCAAGCCTGCACTTCACTTGACACTGTGTTATACCAAATCACTTGCACCGGAGCCAGTTGCAGTGTTGCCGCACCACAACAATAGTTCAACGTTCAGTTTGCTTTGAACTGGGTTTTGTTAACTACTGGATTACAAATAAACCTACACATAGCTAGCAGAAGACAGAAGAGAAGAAGGACTGCCTCTGTTAACGCAAGGCCTTGCATTCTATTGTTCTTCAGAGTTATTGTAATATCAAGGAGTGGGAGCTCCCTAGGAATTGTGCTATGCTTTATTAAAATAGTACTGGTCTCTTTTGCATAAACAGAGCGTACTAAGAGTGGGACAGTGCCCATAGTGAAGTCAGTTCACTTTGCCATTGGTCCCATTGTATAGATGCATTTTTAAGAGGTTCATTTAAACTGTTATTTGTATAGTACTGTTGTGAACTGAATCTGTTGGCTGTCACACTACGTTGGTCTGACAGTACAACTACTGTAATTACTACTTTAAAGCAGATACAGTAAAATCTTATTCCTGTTTAAGTACTATTGTGTGGAGTGTTGTTTTCCTTTGAATTGCAGACCAGGTGGAGAGCTGGAGGTTAAAGGTAAAGACAAAAGGTATATTATATTATATTATATTATATTATATATTGTTGAATTGTCTTTAAGTTCTTTTTGCACACTAACATGACACCACAGCTGTGTTAAGGAGACTGATTCAAATTACGGGACATAAAAGCCGAGTACAGGCCCAATCAATTTATTCAGCAGCTCCTTCGGGGGTCAGTGCTACATATGATTTAACAATGATGATTTGTATTAAAACTGTAGGCTGTCTTTCTGATACTGGTTTCATTATTTCTAAGTAATTCAAGTATACTAATTGAGGATGGAAGTTTAATATTTTTGGACTTTAGTGGATGCATGCCAAATGTGGACAGGGACTTAAAGTGGACCATTACCCCCAACTTTCCATAATTTTAATTCTCTCCCCTTCCTTTCACAGAATTGCACATTTATTTGTAATACTTATCTTGGTTACGTTCCTCTTCTGGATTTCTCGCCTAGGTGAGAATGACATCCTCAGCTGCCCGATGCTTCCTGAGATACTCATGTTACACATCCCAGGAGGATTTGGGACAATCTAAAGCGCATTAGACATATCATGAAGGGGGCCAGCTGACATTTCCTAGTTCTTGCAGATTACCCTTGATTATAGGGCACATATACATTATCAAGGAGCTGGCTGCAAGAACCAGTAGGAGAAAGCTGGTTCCTGATGATGTTGAAAAGAAATATGGTGGTGCAAGGCTTGGCAGGCCAGAGTGGAGTGGCAGATCCCAACAGTTCAACGCTGGATTCCCTGGACGTGGGAGTTTATTTATTGAGCACAACCCAGCAGAAAATGTAGGAGGAGATAAAAGTAAAAATAGAGCAGAAGGGTGAGGTTCCTTCCTAACAGTGCAGCTAGATTCAGGAAGACAGCCCTGCAGCCAGCAATGGCAGATTTTATAGGGATTGAAAGTTTTGGGTATACCTGTCAAATCTGTGTTTGTTAAGTACTAATCTGTAACACAGTGCTTGGTGTGGAAAGTATGTAGTAGTCTACAGTGCTTTGAAAAAGTATTCACACCCCTTGAAATTTTCCACATTTTGTCATGTTACAACTAAAAATGTATTTTATTTGATAGACCAACACAAAGTGGCACATAATTGTAAAGTGGAAGGAAAATGATAAATGGTTTTCAAGAATTTTTACAAATAAATATCTGAAAAGCGTGGTGTGCATTTGTATTCAGCCCCCTTTACTCTGATACCCCTAACTAAAATCTAATGGAACCAATTGCCATCAGAAGTCACCCAAGTCCACCTGTGTGTAATTTAATCTAAGTATAAATACAGCTGTTCTGTGAAGCCCTCAGAGGTTTGTTAGAGAACCTTAGTAAACAAACAGCATCATGAAGGCCAAGGAACACACCAGACAGGTCAGGGATAAAGTTGAGGAGAAGTTTAAAGCAGGGTTAGGTTTTGTTAAAAAATATCCCAGGCTTTCAACATCTCACGTATCACTGTTCAATTTATCATCCGAAAATGGAAAGAGTAGGGCACAACTGCAAACCTACCAAGACATAGCCGTCCAACTAAACTGACAGGCCAGACAAGGAGAGCAAAGAGCAAGGATAGCAGCCAAGAGGCCCATGGTAACTCTGGAGGAGCTGCAGAGATCCACAGCTCAGTTGGGAGAATCTGTCCACAGGACAATTATTAGTAGTCGTGCACTCCACAAATCTGGCCTTTATGGAAGAGTTGCAAGAAGAAAGTCATTGTCGAAAGAAAGCCATAAGAAGTCCCGTTTTCAGTTTGCGAGAAGCCCTGTGGGGGACAAGAAGTTGCTCTAGGCAGATGAGACCAAAATTGAACTTTTAGGGCTAAAAGCAAAACGCTATGTGTGGTGGAAAACTAACACTACACATCACCCTGAACACACCATTACCATTGTGAAACATGGCGGTGGCAGCATCATGTTGTGGGGATGCTTTTCTTCAGCAGGGACTGGGAAGCTGGTCAGAGTTGATGGGAAGATGGATGAAGCCAAATACAGGGCAATCCTAGGTGAAAACCTGCTAACCGCTTGCTGACCAGCCACCGTTGTCATACTGTGGCAGGTCAGCGCAATCCCACGAACTGTCGTAGCTGTACGTTGGTTACTTTAAGCGGGATAGCAGGCGTGCGCGCGCCCGCTGCACTGCGGGGTTGCCGATGCATGTGGCCGGCAGTCGCAATGATGATCGCAGGCACGAAAGGCAGAACAGAGACGTGTGTGTAAATACACAAATCCCTGTTCTGTGAGGAGAGGAGAGGCAGATCATGAGTTCCTACTAGCTCGAATCAACGATCTGTCATTTCCTCCAGTCACTCCCATCCCCCTACAGTTAGAACACACACTAGGGAACACAGTTAACCCCTTGATCACCCCCTAGTGTTAACCCCTTCCCTGCAAGTGACATTTACACAATAATCAGTGCATTTTTATAGCACTGATCACTGTATAATTGTCAATGGTCCCAAAAATTTGTCAAAAGTGTCCGATCTGTCCGCCATAATGTCGCAGTCCTAATAAAAATCGATGATCACCACCATTATTAGTAAAAAAAAAAAAAAAATAATAATAAAAAAGCCATACATTTTTCCACTATTTTGTAGACGCAATAGCTTTTGCGCAAACCAATCAATATACGCTTATTGCGATTTTTATTACCAAAAATATCTAGAAGGATACATATCGGCCTAAACTGAGGATAAAATTAGTTTGTTTTTTTTTTTTAAATTGGGGATATTTATTATAGCAAAAAGTACAAAATATTGTGTTTTTTTCAAAATTGTCGCTCTATTTTTGTTTATAGCGCAAAAAATAAAAACCGCAGAGATGATCAAATACCACCAAAAGAAAGCTCTATTTGTGGAAAAAAAAGGACGTCAATTTTGTTTGGGTACGACTGAGCAATTGTCAGTTAAAGCGACACAGTGCTGTATCGCAAAAAGTGACCTGGTCATTGAGCAGCCAAATTTTCTGGGCTGAAGTGGTTAAGGTATATTGATTGGTTTGCGCAAAATTATTATTTTTTTACTAGTA
The DNA here is from genome assembly GCF_042186555.1 of Aquarana catesbeiana. Classification (NCBI taxonomy): domain Eukaryota; kingdom Metazoa; phylum Chordata; class Amphibia; order Anura; family Ranidae; genus Aquarana; species Aquarana catesbeiana. Next base: position 172,941,563 of record NC_133327.1, on the reverse strand, counting down.
ATGGCGGTAATCTGCGATTTTTAATCGGGACTGCGATATTGCGGCGAACAAATTGGACACTTTTGACACATTTTTGGGACCATTGACAATTATACAACAATCAGTGCTATAAACACGCACAGATTACTGTATAAATGTCACTGGCAGGGAAGGGGTTAACACTAGGGGGCGATCAAAGGGTTAACTGTGTTCCCTAGTGTGTGTTCTAACTGTAGGGGGGATGGGACTGACTAGGGGAGGAGAGAGAGAGAGATCGGTGTTTATACTTAGAATGAACACACGATCTGTCTCCCCTCCCCTGAGAGAACCGGGATTTGTGCATTTATACACACAGATCCCGGTTCTCGCTCTGTCATGAGCGATCGCAGGTGCCTGGCGTTCATCGCGCCCGCTGGGCACTCGCTGCAGGCGTGTGGTCGTGCCTCCTACAGCGTCTTAAAAGGGCCGACATACAGTTATGGCGGCTCGCCCAGGGGAGCCAACCTGCCACAGTACAACTGCGGCGGCCAGTCGAGAACCGGTTAAAGTCTGCAAAAAACTTGAGACTGGGACAGAGGTTTACTTTCCAGCAGGACAACGACCCTAAACATACAGTCAGAGCTACAATGAAATGGTTTTGATTAAAGCATATTCATGTGTTAGAATGGCCCAGTCAAAGTCCAGACTTAAAGCCGATTGAGAATCGGTGGCAATACTTGAAAATTGCTGTTCACAGATGATCTCCATCCAATCTGACAGAACTTGAGTTATTTTGCAAAGAAGAATGGCAAAAATGTCACTCTCTAGATGTGCAAAGCTGGTAGAGAGATACCCGAAAGGGCTTGCAGCTGTAATTGTAGCAAAAGATGTATTATACACAGTATAATACAAATGCATGCCACACTTTTCAGATAATTATTTGTAAAAAAAATTTGAAAAAAAATCATTTAGCTTCCATTTCACAATTATGTGCCACTTTGCGTTGGTCTATCACATAAAATCCCAATAAAATACATTTAGGTTTTTGGTTGTAACATGACAAAATGTGGAACATTTCAAGGGGTATGAGCACTGTAAGTGGTAAACTGCTAGAGGTGAGAAAAAAAAGTTTAGGTTAACAAAAAAACGGAAAAATAATGTACATTTCAGAGTTATACAAAAAGGACTTTTTCAGGGAAGAATTAATGGTTTACCAACTCACCATTGTTCTGCAGCAATGAAAGTAAATTAGCTAAAAGCCTTGAAAGTTGTAACATGACAAAATGTGGAAAATTTCGAAGGGTGTGAAATACTATTTCAAGGCACTGTAAAATCAGAATTAAACCCTCCTATCCTGTACACCTGCATTTTGTAGGCTCTCTTGGGAGCTGGAACGACTGCTGTATACCCACTTCAATACCAGGCACTTTCCCCCCTTCCTGCCCAAGCCAATTTTCAACTTTCAGCGCTGTCACTTTTTAAATGACAATTGCGCGGTTATGCTACACTGTACCCAAACAACATTTTTATCATTTTGTTCCCACAAATAGAGCTTTCTTTTGGTGGTATTTGATCACCTCTGCAGATTTGTATTTTTTGCTAAACAAATAAAAAAAAAGACCGCAAATTTTGGAAAAAAAAAAAGTTTCTTTGTTTCTGTTATAAAATTTTGTAAATAATTAAGTTTTCTCCTTCACTGATGGGCACTGATGAGGCTGCACTGACGGGCACCAATAAGGCGACACCGATGAGGTGGCACCAATGAAAGGCTGCACTGATGGATACTTATGGGTGGCACTGATAGGTGGCACTGATGGGTGGCACTGATAGGCATCACTGATGGCACTGGCAGGCATTGCTGGTGGGCACTGATTGACATCTACCTGGGCAATGATTGGCATATCCCTGGTGGTCCAGGTTGGCATACCGGGTGGGCATCCCTGGTGGTCCTGACGGCTTCCCTGGTAGTCCTGGGTGGGCATCCATGGGGGGGGGCTGCACTGATAATCAGCACAGACCCTCCCTGTCACGAGAGCCGTCGATCGGCTCTCCTCTACTCGCATCTGTCAGACGCGAGTCAGAAAAAGACGATAAATGGCTCTTCCTGTTTACACTGTGATCATCCGTGATTGGACACAGCTGATCACGTGGTAAAGAGACTCCATCAGAGGATCTTTACCGAGATTGGTGTGTCAGACTGAAACACCACACCACCGATCACCACGCTGTGCGCCCCCCCCCGGGCGCACGATTGCAACTTATCCTGCTGGACGTCATATGACGCCCAGTCAGGATAACTGAACCACCGTCAGGCTGTCATTTTGCTATAGGCCGGGCAGGAAGTGGTTAAATAGGGTGAATTAACCATATAATCAACCTACATTAAAAACATGGCAGTCATTGATTTGAACTTCTGGAGGGCTCTCAGTGGCCTAAAGGGAGGAAGATGTGACCAACGAGGGCAACAAGTGATATACAGTGGGGAAAATATTTGATCCCCTAAATATTTTGTAAGTTTGCCCACTTACAAAGAAATTAAGGGTCTATATTTTTTATCATAGGTGTATTTTAAATAATAAAAGCCAGAATATCAACCAAATATCCAAAAAAAAACACGATACAAATGTTATAATCTGAGTTGCAGTTCGGTGAGTAAAATAAGTATTTGATCCCCAAGCAAAACATGACTTAGCACTTGGTGGAGAAACCCTTGTTGGCAAGCACAGAGGTAAGACATTTCTTGTAGTAGGTTACCAGGTTTGCACACATCTCAGGAGGGATTTTGGTCCACTCTTCTTTACAAATCTTCTATAAATCCATAAGGTTTCTTGGCTGTCACTTGGCAACTCGAATTTTTAGCTCCCTCCATAAATGTTCTATAGGATTAAGGTCTGGAGACTGGCTAGGCCACTCCATGACCTTAATGTGCTTCTTCTTAAACCACTCCTTTGGTGCCTTGGCGATATGTTTTGGGTTATTGTCATGCTGGAAGACCCATCCGTGACCCATCTTCAGTATTCTGGCTGAGGGAAGAAGGTTCTCATGCAAGATTTTACAATACATGGCCCTGTCTAGTGGCCCCTCAATGCGACAAAGTCAGCCTGTACTTCTAGCAGAGAAACAGCCCCAAAGCATAATGTTTCCACCTCTGTGCTTGACTGTAGGGATGGTGTTCTTAGCGTCATAGTCAGCATTTTTCTTCCTTCAAACACGGCGAGTCGAGTTAATGCCAAAGAGATCAATTTTGGTCTCATCTTACCGCAGCACTTTCTCCCAATCCTTCTCTGAATCATTTAGATGTTCATTGGCAAACTTCAGACAGGCCTGTACATGTGCCTTATTGAGGAGGGGGACCTTGCAGGCCCTGCAGGATTTCAAATCCATAGCGGTGGTATTGTGTTACCAATGGTTTGTTTGGATGATTGTGGTCCCAACTGCCTTGAGATCATTCACAAGTTCCTCCTGTGTAGTTCTGGGCTGATCCCTCACTTTTCGCATGATCATCCTTACCCTATGAGGCGAAATCTTGCATGGAGCTCCAGACTGAGGGCGATTGATGGCTATTTTATATTTTTTCAATTTGCAAATTATCGCTCTAATGCCCTGTACACACGGTCGGACATTGATCGGACATTCCGACAACAAAATCCATGGATTTTTTCCGACGGATGTTGGCTCAAACTTGTCTTGCATACACACGGTTGCACAAAGATGTCGGAAAATCCGATCATTCTGAACGCAGTGACGTAAAACATGTATGTCGGGACTATAAACGGAGCAGTAGCCAATAGCTTTCATCTCCTAATTTATTCTGAGCATGCGTGGCACTTTGTGCGTTGGATTTGTGTACACACGATCGGAATTTAACCGATCGGATTTTGTTGTCGGAAAATTTTATAGCTTGCTCTCAAACTTTGTGTGTCGGAAATTCCGAAGGAAAAAGTCCGATGGAGCCCACACACGATCAGAATTTCTGACAACACAATCCAATCGCACTTTTTCCGTCGGAAAATCCGACCGTGTGTACAGGGCATAAGAGTTGTCTCTTTCTCACCAAGATTCTTGCTGATGGTCTTATTGCTCATTCCAGCCTTGTGCAGGTCTAAAATCATGTCCTTGACGTCCTTTGACAGCTCTTTGGTCTTGTTCATGATGATAAGCTTTGAATAAAAGATTCTGTGGACAGGTGTCTTTTATCCGGTTCCCGACCAGCTGACGCAGATATACTGCTGCAGAATGTCTCCCCTGGGCGAAATCCCATACGGGTACATCCATTCCTTTAGCGTACACCAGAGGGCGGGCGTGCGCGCACCCGCTGGGCGGCGGGGGACCCAATGCGCGTGGCTGGCGGGCGCGATCGTGTGCACGAGCGCCAGCATGGGAATTTGTGTGTGTAAACACACAAATCCCTGTGCTGTCTGGGAAGAGGAGCCATATCATTTGTTCCTACCAAGTAGGAAAAACGATATGTCTCCTCTCCTAGTCAATCCTATCCCCCCCCCCCCCAGTTATAACCCACTGAGGGAACACACAATTAACCCCTTGATCGCCCCCTAGTGTTAACCCCTTCCCTGCCAGTGACATTTACACAGAAATCAGTGGATTTTCATAGCACTGATCGCTGTATAAATGCCAATGGTCCCAAAAAAGTATCAAAAGTCTCCAATCTGTCCGTCGCAATACCGCTAAAAATCACCGCCATTACTAGTAAAAAATAATAAAAATGCCATAAATCTTTCCCATTGTTTGTAGACACTATAACATTTGTGCAAATCAATCAATATATGCTTATTGTGATTTTTTTTTTACCAAAAATATGTAGAAGAATATATTGGCCTAAACTGATGAAGAAATGTGTTTTTTTTTTTTTTAAATTGGGGGATATTTATTATAGCAAAAAGTAAAAAATATTGTTTTTTTTTTTTAAATTGTTGCAAATATCAACAAAAGAAAGCTCTATTTGTGGGAAAAAAGGACGCAAATTTTGTTTGGGTACAGCGTCGAACGATTGTCAGTTAAAGCGATGCAGTGCCAAATTGTAAAAAGTGCTCTAGTCAGGAAGGGGGTAAAATCTTCCGGGGCTGAAGTGGTTATACACACAACAAGTTCTCGTTAGAAACATCTTCTTAAAATGACAGGACTAAATCTGTGTACCACATGAGTACATACTGTAGCCAGTCTGTGGGAGCCAGAATTATTATTGGTTGGTAGGGGATCAAATACTTATTTTACTCACTGAACTGCAACTCAAGTTATAACATTTGTATCGTGTTTTTTTTTGGATATTTGGTTGATATTCTGTCTCTGTCATTTAAAATGCACCTTTGATAAAAATGATTGATCCTTCATTTCTTTGTAAGTGGGCAAACTTACAAAATCTGCAGGGAATCAAATAATTATTTTCCCCACTATAGGGCCACTCTGTGTTTTATTTATTTATTTATTTCAGGTACTTATATAGCGCTGTCAATTTATGCAGCGCTTTACATATACATTGTACATTCACATCAGTCCCTACCCTCAAGGAGCTTACAATCTAAGGTCCCTAACTCACATTCATACATACTAGGGACAATTTAGACAGGATCCAATTAACCTACCAGCATGTCTTTGGAGTGTGGGAGGAAACTGGAGTACCCAGAGGAAACCCACGCAGGCACAGGGAGAACATGCAAACTCCAGGCAGGTAGTGTCGTGGTTGGGATTCGAACCAGTGACCCTTCTTACTGCTAGGCGAGAGTGCTACTCACTACACTCAATGGACCTCCTCTGCCCCCCCCTGCTTTATCCTCCTGGGAAAGCAGAGTTAATGCTGCTCTACCTCTTATAAGTTAACGTACATCAGTCGTGGCTGCCCCTGGAAATTTGATAAAGTGTGGTTGCCATGGATAGCTTTTGAATTAACTGGATGTAGCTGACTAAGATCCCCCCCCCCAACTATCCTACCCTTCCCCCTCTTCACCCCCCACCCCCCCTTACTGGGACCTAATTCCTGAACATAGTATCCGCTCATTGCACTCTTTCTTGTATTGACTCACTGTTTATACTGCTGATTGGACACCGAATATGTAACGTAACGTATCAAAGTTACTGCAATATACCATGTCTACTCCATAAGATGAATGTATTATTTTTTATCGTACTGTAAACCTTCCTTCAATAAAGCACTCCTGATTGTTAAAAAAAAAAAAAAAAAAAAAACTTGCTACTTCGTCTGATGTCTCATTTAAGGACACTTTCTTTCCTATATGAATATCAAAAGAATAGGCTTACCTGTCTGGGTTAGCTCTCCCATTTCACAAGTAGAATGGCTAGGAAAATGAGCCAGGCTACTCAAAGTACCATCCATTTGTGCTTCTGAACCTTTCTTCATATGACTGACAAAATCTGCCAAGTTAGGATGAGATGGACTTCTGCATAAAAGAAAGAGTCATAAATACACGTGAAGTTTCAAATAAGCTTCAGTTACCACTCAACTAATATTTCAGCGTTGGTGGGCACTGGCAGATTGGATCAAAAGGCCGCATCATTTTAGGGGTGTAATCTGACCAATAAAGTTTCAAGCTTTGCACTCCACGCCAACAAAGCCTCACTTTTTGTGATGGATCAGGTATAGTGTCAAAGTTCAAACTACATTCTTGATAACCACTTGTCAACTGCCGCATGTACATATACCTCCCTTTTTTGGGGGCGGATATCGCCGCTTACCAGAGCCGTCGACAGGTGACGGAGGCGATCGCGTCTGTCCTCTGGGCTGACATGGAGACGAGTGAGGGGAAGATGGCCACCCATCTCCATGACACTTTTTCATTGCATTTAAGTCAAAATATGAGATCTGAGGACTTTTTGACCCCAGATCTCATATTTAAGAGGACCTGTCATGCTTTTTTCTATTACAAGGGATGTTTACATTCCTTGTAATAGGAATAAAAGTGACCCAAATAAAAAAAAAAAAAAAAAAAAAAAAAAACAGTGTAAAAATAAATAAAATCAAGTAAAATAAATAAGAAAAAAAAAAAAATTTAAAACGCCCTGTCCCAAAGAGCTCACGCGCAGAAGCGAATGCATACGTGAGTAGCGCTCGCATATGAAAATGATGGTCAAACCACACATATGAGGTATCGCCGCGATCGGTAGAGCGAGAGCAATAATTCTAGCCATAGACCTCCTCTGTAACGCAAAACATGCAACCTGTAGAATTTTTTAAACATCGCCTATGAAGATTTTTGAGGGTAAAAGTTTGATGCCATTCCATGAGTGGGTGCAATTTTGAAGCGTGACATGTTGGGTATCAAAGTACTCGGTGTAACATTATCTTTCACAATATAAAAAAAAAAAAATTGGGCTAACTTTACTGTTGTCTTATTTTTTTATTCAAAAAAGTGAATTTTTTCCAAAAAAAGTGTGCTTGTAAAACCACTGCGCAAATACGGTGTGAAAAAAGTATTGTAATGACCGCCATTTTATTCTCTAGGGTGTTAGAAAAAAAACAATATATAATGTTTGGGGGTTCTAAGTAATTTTCTAGCAAAAAAAACTGTTTTAAACATGTAAACACCAAAATCTCAAAACGTGGCTGGTCTTTAAGTGGATAATGTTGAAAATATGGAAAATCCAGCTGGGGGAAGGAGTTAATGGTAATCGCAGGTGTTGAAGACATGGCAGAGAGGCCTGGGGATGCAAGGTATAGGCATGTTGCCAGTGTAGTTCTGAGTTACATAAAAGGTGATTCACATAATTCAACCTGCTGCCATCTACCCCAAACTGGAATACAATTTTGGATTGCACTCAAGCAGGAAGAGACAGTAGTATGCAACCAATTAAGCATGCATTCCCCTATCATAAGGTGCAAGGTTTGGAGCGAAGGGTATGGCAGTTTGAGTCTCTTGAGTCTCAAGTAAAGATCAGGTTTTATTGCAAAATTACACTGCAATACATTAAACACAAACATGAGTATACATGAGTATAAGGACTACTCAAGGAACATGGACTGTACCTGTCAGGCTCTAGCACACAGTCAATATCAGGTCTCTTGGTTCTGGGAATCGCATACAATGGATACCTGTCTCCATGACGGATCATCACCTGGACGGAAACCAGTTTCAAGTTGTGCGGTGCATGGCCTAAATACAGGAAAGAACATATGAATCTAACTACATATTTTACAGGCAATTTAAAAAAAAAGTGCAAAATGCCTGAACTGGGCAATTACAAATCTCAGAAGCTACTGGACAGGGTTACACATAATTATTACTTCTTGGGCCGGCCATACAGGGTTCAAATTTCCGCCGATTCAGCAGGAACCGGACAAGACTCGACCCATTAATGGGCAGGCTGAATGTACCAAGTTGATCGATCGATCAACTTGGGTACAACCAGCCTGCCGGACTCGCTTGCGATTAGAAGCCGTCCTGGCAGGGATGGCTTCTCCTGCCCACCCCTGCCGGAAGAGGACAATTGCTCGGCATGAGGGATTTCCCTGTTAACACTGTCTATGTTGAAGGGGGACTCAAGCAAATTTCTTTGCTGCAATCGGTGCTTGAAAAAAAATTTGCTGCGTGTATGTCGGCCTTAGTGCACATGAGTGTTTACTACTAAAACTCTGAACAGAAAAAAAATTTTTTGTGAGGCTTCAAAGTCTTATTTAAAATACCTTTCGCTTATTCAATACAAACGACACAAAGCAGTAACTTGCAACAACCAATCTGAAGTTACCTATTGGGAAAAATTATTTTGTAAGCTGAAGCTAACTGATTGCTATGGGTTACAACACTATACATTTTAAACTTTTTTTGCTTATTGAAAAAGCATTACATTTTTTTTGTGAATGACATGTGACAAGCCAAAATAGTACAAAGGAGTTCAGTCTTAGTACAGGAGTTTCATATGCCACACACATTTATGCTGATAATAAGAAACAGCCTAAAATACTGAGACCAAAGCCACTCTCCCACTTCTGTCTAGTCTTGATTTCCTGTTTCAAGTTTAGCACAGACAGTTTCAGCAAAAGCGGAAGTTCTATAGACTATAGGCCATGAGCCCCCACACAGAGATATAACAACTTTCACAGAACATTAGTAAAAGGATACATCTGAGAATTAATGTCAGTTTTCTGAAAATTTTTTTTTTTTTCATTTAGATTTTAATGATAATAAATAAAATATGGCTGATAATGACTGACAAAATTGTATATGTTTTATTGAAAAGGCTTATTCACTAAACAGTGCAAAAACAAATCAAATAGTGCACTAATCCACAGAATATGGTTTACTACAATTTCAATGCATTACAATTATCCAAGACCAAACATTATTTAAAAAAAATGAACTTTAAGATGTATAATTTTTTCACATTAACATATAACTAAAGGCAACATTTTTTCTAAGTTTTGTATAGCATGGAGAGGGATTAAAACACCTGTCAGGTTTTTATTGATGTCTGTGCCCCTATTAATTGTCCTGTTTACCATTATCCCTGAAAGTGAAAGTAAAAGAAAATCCCAAATTGTGTCTCCAGATCAGTAATAGAGGGGAAATCTTCTTGATACACAGATCACAACGCAGTCTGTCTGCATCCTGATCCATGCATTGGTGCTGTACGGATGTCCACTCTGGAATATGCATGGACATCTGTACAGCCAGATGTCTGTCATTGATTTAAACAGCCTGCCTGCGTGTGGGCCTGCACAGAACCCCTGTGCATCTCTTGCAGGTGACTATGGCCTCTTCGCACAGGCAGACAGATTGGTACACCATGGTTAATGAGGCCTAAAGCTCCTTCCACCACTGGAAAACCTACAGCATAGGTCAACCCAACATGTAGCAGTGAAAATGAAGAGGGGAAGAGGGTTTACCTTTCTCTCTTATGCACTATTAATCGCACTTGTGGCATTCTTTCTGCAACAAAAATTAAATATTGTTCAAAAAGTTCTTCCCAACACTGTTGCAGAAGTTCTCACAAATGTGTTGCACTTGTAGGTTGCTTTGCTTTCACACTTCTGTCCAGTTAATCCCAAACCAGCTCGATGGGGTTTAAGTCTGAAGACTGTGCTGGCCATTTCACAATTGAAGCCTACCATCTTGTTCTTTTCATCTAATTTGCTTTGGATAATTATCTTGCTGTAGGATTAAACCTTGACCAACTAGGTGTATTCCAGAGGGTATTGGATGGCGCTGCAAAATGCTGTGGTAGGAGTTTTGGTTCAGGGGGCCACTCACTCGGCAAGAGGCCGACTCTGGATCCAGCATAAAAGCCCCACCATCATGCTTCCTCTCCAATGTTTAACAGCTAGTCACACACACCGAGGAACCATCCTTTCACCTACTCAATGACAGATTAAAAATCCTGGATGACAAACAGAAGATCTAAAATTATGATTCATCGGTCCAAAAGACCCTCTTCTAGTCTTAAGTAGTCCACTGGCAGTGCTTCATGGCCCAGACAAGACAATGGCTTTCTTACAGCCACTTGACCTATCAAACCTGCAGCTGGAAGTCTTCTCTTCACAGTTGAAATTGAGACTTGCTTACTTCAATCAGTGTTAAGCTGTGCTTGAAGCAGTTAACCTGTGAGCCGCCTGTCACCCAAGCTGCTGACACAGTCTGTTGTGTCTTTGGGTCTGCCAGAATCCTCCTGTCAGAGTTTCCAAGTGCCTTTTGATGGTGTAGGAAACTGTAATGCCGCGTACACATGAGCGGATTTTCCATTGGAAAAAACTTTCTGCCAGCAAAAGTCCAATGGAGCATACACAAGGTCGTATTTTCCGACCAAAAGCTCTCATCGGTCTTTTGCTGGCCGAATTTCCGATTGTGTGTACGCGGCATTAGGGTTATAATGGTCTATCTGCCTTTTGTTAATTGCCTTTTTCTCGCCATTTTGAAAGCAGTATACTACTACCTGCATTACAATAATGTCCAAATGTTGCTTTTGAGGGTGAAGTAACAAAGTCTGTTTTAACACTACCATTGTATACAGACAGAGAGCTTATAAAAGTCATCCACAAAAGTCGGGACGCCTGTAGGAATTGTTAGCATAAACTTTCAAGGCTTTTACTAATTTTCTATTATTGCTGCAGAACAACGGTGAATTGGTAACCCATTGATTCTTCCTTGAAAAGGTCCTTTTTGTATAACTCTGAAAAGCACATTGTTTTTCCGTTTTTGTTAACCTAAACTTTTTTTTCCCACCTCTAGCAGTTTACCACTTACAGTGCTCATATCCCTTGAAATGTTCCACATTTAGTCATGTTACAACCAAAAACATTAATGTATTTTATTCGGATTTTATGTGATAGACCAAAACAAAGTGGCACATAATTGTGAAGTGGAAGCAAAATGATAAATAGCTTTCAAATAAATATGTGACATTGTGGCATGCATTTGTATTCAGCCCCTCTGAGTCAATACTTTGTAGAACCATCTTTCACTGCAATTACAGCTGCAAGTCTTTTTGGGCATGTTTCTATGAGCTTTGCACATCTAGAGAGTGACATTTTTGCCCATTGCTTCTTTGCAAATTAGCTCAAGCTCTGTCAGATTGGATGGAAAGCATCAGATTTCAGGTCTTGCCACAGATTTGCAATTGGATTTAGGTCTGGACTTTCTAACACATGAATATGCTTTGATCAAAACCATTCCATTGTAGCTCTGACTGTATGTTTAGGGTCGTTTTCCTCCTAGAAGATGAACCTCCATCCCAGTCTTAAGTCTTTTGCAGACTCTAACAGGTTTTCCTCTAAGATTGCCCTGTATTTGGCTCCGTCCATCTTCCCATCAACTCTGACCAGCTTCCCTGCCCCTGCTAAAGAAAAGCATCTGCCACCATCATGTTTCACGGTGGGGAAGGTGTGTTCAGGGTGATGTGCAGTGTTAGTTTTCTGCCACACATAGCGTTTTGCTTTTAGGCCAAAAAGTTAAATTTTAGTCTCATCTGACTAGAGCACCTTCTTCCACATGTTTGCTGTGTCCTCCACATGACTTCTCGCAAACTGCAAACGGGACTTCTTATGGCTTTCTTTCAACAATGGCTATCTTCTTGCCACTCTTCTATAAAGGCCAGATTTGTGGAGTACACGACTAATAGTTGTCCTGTGGACAGATTCTCCCACCTGAGCTGTGGATCTCTGCAGCTCCTCCAGAGTTATCATGGGTCTCTTGGCTACTTCTCTGATTAATGCTCTCCTTGCCCGGCCTGTCAGTTTAGGTGGACGGCCATGTCTTTGTAGGTCTGCAGTTGTGCCATACGCTTTCTATTTTCGGATGATGGATTGAACAGTGCTCCGTGAGATGTTCAAAGCTTGCGATATTTTTTATAACCTAACTCTGCTTTAAACTTCTCCACAACTTTATCCCAGACCTGTCTGGTGTGTCCCTTGGCCTTCATAATGCTGTTTGTTCATGAAGATTCTCTAACAAACCTCTGAGGGCTTCACAGAACAACTATATTTATACTGAGATGAAATTACACACAGATGGACTCTATTTACTAATTAGGTGACTTCTGAAGACAATTGATTCCACTAGATTTTAGTTAGGGGTATCGTACAAGCAAAGATAAAGTAAAGGGGGCTGAATATAAATGCACACCACACTTTTTAGATATTTGTAAAAAAAAAATTTGAAAACCATTTAACATTTTCCTTCCACTTCACAATTATGTGCCACTTTGTGTTGGTCCATCACAAAAAATCCCAATAAAATACATTTATGTTTTTGGTTGTAACATGATAAAATGTGGAAAATTTCAAGGGGTGTGAATACTTTTTCAGGACATTCTACAAAAACTGTAAAAATGGGGGTGTACTAACAATTGAGTGGTAGTCTATTATATATATATATTTTAAAACAAAATAGAAAAAAAAAAAATTTCCTTTAAGTGCACTGTGTTCGGGCGCCGGACGAGGTGCTTCATTTACAGGATTTTTACCTGCTTTGTGGCGCATTCCATCACGCCGAACAACTTCCACCAGTATTATCACTACGGGCGGGTGCTTTGTTCTTCGAGTTAAGACGTTACTTTAGGTTTCCTTCTGCCACAGGGAAACCGGAAGCGATGTCAGAAGCTCCGTGGAACGCACAGCCTGAGCGGGGCTGGTAAGTAAGGCTGCAAAATAGGTGAACTAGCATGGTGCTCGCAGTCCACTCAGCTGTATTAGGAAAGCGAATAGTCACTGAACCGCCTCTCCGCCAATCAGGTGCTCAGGTCTATTACCTGTCACCTGATTGGCTTAAACGATAGGCACCAGGAGCCAGGAGACGCATGAAGGACCCCACTCGTCGCCGTCAACCACTGCCTCACAGACACAGGGTAAGTGCCAGGCAAACGGCGAGCAGGGGCAGCGGGCACACGGGCAGCATATGATGGGCAGTTGGGCACACTGGCAGCATTTGATGGGCAGTTAGGCACAATGGCAGCATTTGATGGGCACACTGGCAGCATATGATGGGCACACTGGCAGCATATAATGGGCACACTGGCAGCATATGATAGGCACAGTGGCTGCGTTTGATGGGCACAGTGGCTGCGCTTGATGGGCACAGTGGCTGCGCTTGATGGGCACAGTGGCTGCGCTTGATGGGCACAGTGGCTGCAATTGATGTTTTTTTTCAACATTTTTTCGGTTTGTTTGCAGCCCCCCCAAAAAACTTTGAGCACCAGCCGCCACTGAATGTTACACTCCGATTCAGGGTGTAACATGTTATATATTACGAACGGACCGGCCCCCGCACCCCCCCAGCTTCCTGATCTGACAGCTAGTGGGGATCTTCTCCTTTCCCGCTAGCTCTTACAATTTAAAAAAAATGTGGCTGAGCTTGGCTCCAGCTGTGTCACTCATAAACAGTGTCCTGTGAATGGAAAACTACAAGGTCCGGAACCCTTTGCGGCTTGTAGTTTTCCATGAACTACCACAGTTCAATGAGTCTTCCTGTCAGAATGTATAGGCTCCCTCGTACCTGCAAATAAATGTGCATTTATAATTTTTTCTAAAAAGAGAACTTATCCTTTAAATCAATTTGGTTTCAACACATAGAAATTGTGTAATGGCATTGTTAATTTGGAGCATGGAAAATGCACCTATATTTACACTAATGACTTATTTATCTTCGTTAATTCTTCCTGTCCTTATTTAAAAATCTCAGACAAAGCGAACAAACTAAAAGTAGAGAGGGGGATGAGTCAATGTTCTGAATCATCCATTGGTTGCATGAATGTCTGCTTGAGCTAAGCTCTGTAAATAACAGACTATATTCAATCAGAAGAAAACCTGCAAAACAAAGCCAAAAGCTCCACCTTCTGGCTACCTATGAACAAATATTCACATAAAATATATCATATTTACCCGACTTAAAAATATATACATTACATTTTTTAGTCTGTGCCATAAAAGGAGTAAGATGTATACAAACATTTCCTTTAAACCCATCGGGCTACTCAATTTTTTTCTTTACTGTGGTTGAATCAGCTATTGTACAGTATGCTGAAGAAACTGTATCCAAAATATCCATGATCCCAGCTCTGCTGTTCCCTTGCACCAGAACTTTACGCTTCCTACTACATTCTATATAATGCCAAATAAGTAATAAAAATGGAAAGAGTGAAACTCCTTTGTAATGGATGTGATGTGGGAGGATTTGGGCTGTGAAGGACAGTCACCAAGAAAAGTAATAGGAAGCGGGTGGGAGTTTTATATTCTCAACGCTGACCCAAAACTGAAATATCAGCTTTGGTCCATCTAGATACTGTTTTTCCACATTCATGGTCAGAACTAATGCATACAAAAAAAGTGATGATAGAACGTACAACTGTGTCATGACAACATACTGTAGGTGATTACATTAGTATACCTACTGGGTTGCACCTATTCCCTTATAGCCTTTTTTTTAGATTAATTAAATCCTCCATCTATTGTCTACGAGTTATAGCAAATGCAAGAGTGATTTGTATTTCTCTCCAACTCAGCTACCCTGTTTTCCTGAGCTAGGGTCCCTTTCTCTGTGCATATTGCATTTGAAGATTCAGAATATAGCAATGAACTTCTCTACGTGAGGGAGCATCTACAATCAGCAGTGAGCTATTTATCGTGAAACAGATTAATGTTCTACTGAATAAAAAATGCATCAGGAACATTTTTTTCTGTTTAGATATCCGGTACACCACTCACATTTTTGTAAATA
This sequence comes from Aquarana catesbeiana, assembly GCF_042186555.1. NCBI lineage: Eukaryota > Metazoa > Chordata > Amphibia > Anura > Ranidae > Aquarana > Aquarana catesbeiana. Next base: position 172,926,432 of record NC_133327.1, on the reverse strand, counting down.
TTTTATATCTTTTCATGTGACAACACTGAAGAAATGACACGTTGCTACAATGTAAAGTAGTGAATGTACAGCTTGTATAACAGTGTAAATTTGCTGCCCTCTCAAAATAACTCAACACACAGCCATTTATGTCTAAACCGTTGGCAACAACAGTGAGTACACCCCTAAGTGAAAATGTCCAAATTGGGCCCAATTAGCCATTTTTCCCTCTCCGGTGTCATGTGACTCGTTCGTGTTACAAGGTCTCAGGTGTGAATGGGGAGCAGGTGTGTTAAAATTTGGTGTTATCGCTCTCACTCTCTCATACTGGTCACTGGAAGTTTAACATGGCACTTCATGGCAAAGAACTCTCTGAGGATCTGAAAAAAAAATTGTTGCTCTACATAAAGATGGCCTAAGCTATAAGAATATTGCCAAGACCCTAAAACTGAGCTGCAGCATGGTGGCCAAGACCATACAGTGGTTTAACAGATCAGGTTCCACTCAGATCAAGCCTCGCCATGGTCGACAATAGAAGTTGAGTGCACGTGCTCAGCGCCATATCCAGAGGTTGTCTTTAGGAAATAGACATATGAGTGCTGCCAGCATTGCTGCAGAGGTTGAAGGGGTGGGGGGGTCAGCCTGTCAGTGCTCAGAATATACGCCCCACATTGCATCAAATTGGTCTGCATGGCTGTCGTCCCAGAAGGAAGCCTCTTCTAAAAATGATGCACAAGAAAGCCTGCAAACAGTCTGAAGACAAGCAGACTAAGGACATGGATTACTGGAACAATGTCCTGTGGTCTGCTGAGACCAAGATAAACTTACTTGGTTCAGATGGTGTCAAGCGTGTGTGGTGGCAACCAGGTGAGTACAAAGACAAGTGTGTCTTGCTTACAGTCATGCATGGTGGTGGGAGTGTCATGGTCTGGGGCTGCATGAGTGCTGCCGGCACTGGGGAGCTACAGTTCATTGAGGGAACCATGAATGCCAACATGTACTGTGACATACCCCTCCCTTCAGAGACTGGGCCGCAGGGCAGTACTCCAACATGATAACAACCCCAAACACACCTCCCAGGCGACCACTGCCTTGCTAAAGATGCTGAAGGTAAAGGTGATGGACTGGCCAAGCATGTCTCCAGACCTAAACCCTATTGAGCATCCTCAAATGGAAGGTAGAGGAGCGCAAAGTCTCCAACATCCACCAGCTCCGTGATGTCGTCATGGAGGAGTGGAAGAGGACTCCAGTGGCAACCCTATGAAGCTCTGGTGAACTCCGTGCCCAAAAGGGTTAAAGCAGTGCTGAAAAATAATGGTGGCCACACAAAATATTGACACTTTGGGCACAATTTGGACATTTTCACTTAGGGGTGTACTCACTTTTGTTGCCAGTGGTTTAGTCATTAATGGCTGTGTGTTGAGTTATTTTGAGGGGACAGCAAATTTACACTGTTATACAAGTTGTACACTCACTACTTTACATTGTAGCAAAGTGTCATTTCTTCAGTGTTGTCACAAGAAAAGATATAATAATATATTTACAAAAATGTGAGGGGTGTACTCACTTTTGTGAGATGCTTTACACATATATATACACACACACACACACACACATGCACAGACACACAGAAGTTGGACAAAACAACGGAAAAACCAGGTAAAAGAACGCAATTGTTACCCAATATGATGTTGGACTGCCTTTGGCATCCAAGAGGGCCTGAATTCTCCTGGGAATTGAGAAATATAAGTCTTGGATGGTGGATAATAGATTTTTGTACCACTCTTCATGCAAAAATCATTCCAGTTTTCGCAAAGATCCCAGAGGTGGAAACGAGGCTGAAGCTTGTTCTCCACAATTGACCATAGTGGCACTATGATAGTGAAGTCCAGCGACTGCAGTGCCCAGGGAAAGCGTGAGACTTCTTCTGCATGCTTGTCAAGCCACAATTTGACAACACCAACTGTGTGAATCAGAGCATTACTGTCTTGGTAAATAGCACGATCTTCAGGAAACAATGTCTGCACCATGGGGTGCACATGGTTGGCCAAAATGTGTACATGGTCACTGGCAGTGACTCTACCTTTCAAGGGGATGATGGGGCCTGCAGAATACTAAGATATGGTTGCCCAAACCATATTTGTGCCGCCATCATGCTTTACCATTGGCACAACAGTCCTGGTCATTAATTTGGGACAGTGTTCGCCACACTTAAACACGTCCAGTGGTTGGAAACAGTGTGAAGCTCGATTCATCAGACCATATTACAGTCTTCCACTGATCGATAGTCCACAATTTATGGGTACTGCACCACTCTCTCCTCTTCTAAGCATTAATATCGGTCACTAGTGGTTTGGCATTTGCACTTATGCTTATCACACAACGTTTTCCCAGAAAATGTATATACCGTCGTAACCTTTAATACTGCACCTCGCGAAACCTCAAATAAATGGTCAAATTCAGTCACAGAGGCACCAGCTAAGCGGGAACCAATGATTTTCCCTCTTTGAAACTCAGTAAGCTCTGACATGACTCCGTAACACTAGCAGCGCATGCAGCGATTGACGTAAGTTAGGCTTCCCACCTGTTAGCTAGATGTCTCATCACACAGCGGAAGCAAAAGAATGTTACATCACTTACACTTTCAACGAGAAACATGTCATCACTTTCTCATCTGCAAATCATGTAGTGTTTCCATATTTTTTGCCCAACCCCTAGATACAGTATCTCACAAAAGTGAGTACACCCCTCACATTTTTGTAAATCTTTTACTATATCTTTTCATGTGACAACACGGAAGAAATTACACTTTGCTACAATGTAAAGTAGTGAGTGTACAGCTTGTCCCCTCAAAATAACTCAACACACAGCCATTAATGTCTAAACTGCTGGAAACAAAAGTGAGTACACCCCTAAGTGAAAATGTGCAAATTGGGCCCAAAGTGTCAATAATTTGTGTGGCAACCACTATTTTCCAGCACTGCCTTAACCCTCTTGGGCATGGAGTTTACCAGAGGTTCACAGGTTGCCACTGGAGTTCTCTTCCACTCCTTCATGACGACATCACAGAGCTGGTGGATGTTAGAGGCCTTGCATTCTTCCACCTTCCATTTGAGGATGCCCCACAAATGTTCAATAGGGTTTATGTCTGGAGACATGCTTGGCCAGTCCATCATCTTTACACTCCGCTTCTTTAGCAAGGCAGCGGCTGTCTTGGAGGTGTGTTTGGGGTCTTTATGTTGGAATACTGCCCTGTGGCCCAGCCTCCGAAGGGAAGGGGATCATGCTCTGTTTCAGTATGTCACAGTACATGTTGGCATTCATGGTTCCCTCAATGAACTGTAGCTCCCCAGTGCCAGCAGCACTCATGCAGCCCCAGACCATGACAATCCCACCACCATGCTTGACTGTAGGCAAGACACACATGTCTTTGTACTCCTCACCTGGTTGCCACCATACACGCTTGACACCATCTGAACCAAGTAAGTTTGTCTTGGTCTCATCAGACCACAGGACACGGTTCCAGTAATCCATGTCCTTAGTCTGCTTGTCTTCAGCAAACTGTTTGCGGGCTTTATTGTGCATCATTTTTAGAAGAGGCTTCCTTCTGGGACGACAGCCATGCAGACTCATTTGATGCAGTGTGCGGTGTATGGTCTGAGCACTGACAGGCTGACCCCCCACCCCTTCAACCTCTGCAGGAATGCTGGCAGCACTTATACGTCTATTTTCCAAAGACAACCTCTGGATTTGACGCTGAACACGTGCACTCAACTTCTTTGGTTGACCATGGCGAGGCCTCTTCTGAGTGGAACCTGTCCTGTTAACCACTGTATGGTCTTGGCCACCATGCTGCAGCTCAGTTTCAGGGTCTTGGCAATCTTCTTATAGCCTAGGCCATCTTTATGTAGAGTAACAATTCTTTTTTTCATGACGTGATCACAGGAGGCGGGACATTGTTACTGCGGCCCAGGCAATTAAAAAAATGTGAGGGGTGTACTCACTTTTGTGAGATATCTATCTATTTTTTTTTTTTTAAATTAAATCTCTGGAATACATGCACATTCCTCTATGTTTTATCCTTTAAACATAGTGCAAGTACAGAAATATATGTTGGATGTCCCAGAAATATAGGGTGCTCCTAGTTTCTTAAAATGACAACACAGCTCTGAACCTCTAAGCACGTGGTGTCAGCCTTCTTCACTTTAATAGATTACAAAGATTAGACCTCTACTCACCATCCCTTCCTTGTGTACAGACACAGGGAGTTATCAGCACACAAGATTGCTGAAAAAACTAACAGGTATTTTTGCTCTTATTGAACAGATATACAGTACCATTGTAGGTGTTGTGTTATATTTAGCAGATAGGGGAGCAAAAGGGAACAAATAAGAGAAGTTCATTTTTAGGGCTTACATACCTTTTATTTGTATAGCTACTATTATTATTATTATTATACAGGATTTCCTATTAGTATGTTGAAATTCACATTTGAATGAGGTTTTTAATCAACTTTAACAAAATAAATATATGTACTTTTATTAAATTTGTCTATAGTCCGTAATAACCGTGTCCTCCTCAGATGATCCCATTCTCTCCTTCCCACTAGTTTAAGATTCATTTTGATCATAACTGTACCTTCCATACTGCGCTCTGTTATGCCAGGAGTATTACAGTACAGGTTGGCTTCATACAGTGGATCAGGTGCCGAAGGCTCTGTCAGGGGGTCGGGCATGATTCTCTTCCTGTTCTTAGCGCTAAGACCATCCCCTCTGCCTGAACCAGCTGGTATCAACCGCATAGGAAACCCTAAGAAAAAAGAAAAACATATGTTATAGATTGCTGTGCCTTCTGGGCTGGTCCAGGTTTTTTTTTTATTAGCAATCGGGCCTTGATTTGGTAATGGGCCAATATAGCTCTGAATATATGTACATATTAGTATTTTCAATGCCTCAATCCTAATTAAAGCAGAACTCCAAGCAGGAAAGAAAATTTCCCAACAATCTGAAAGGTGTGTCTGAGGTTAACATGTAACACCCTCGAACAGTGGTGGACAATGTAAGCCTGGGATGTCAGTACTAAGCTTACTAAATTAACATTTTAATGAAAAATCTCCCCTTGCTTTACCATGTTGATCCCTTTATCATGTGACTACAGGCCGTATAGCCCTTTTCTCATTAGCCTAACCACTTGCCAACCACATAACTGGGAAATTACATCATGATCTTGATGTTAAATACCAGGGATATGGCTGCAGCTAGATGCCATAACCCCAGTATTTTTTTTTCCCTCAGGTGGCTGACTTTCCGATAAAAGAGATCCCAGTGTCGGATTCACCACGGAATCACTTTTAGAAGCCGTGGGAGAGGTGCCTCCCGCCGCTTCCCAGTGGTTCCCGGACTTAGGTTACCTATGGGTGAGCCTGGGAACCATCTGGTGTTGGCAGTCATTTCCTATAGAGATAAGTGATGGCAAGATGACTACCGCTCATCTCTATTTTCTGGGAGGACCGGAGCAACGTCATGACCTCACTTCCAGTTCCCGGGCCATGTAAACATGTTTACATTTTTTTTTATCCTTATTAACTTTTAAGGGTAAAGGAGAGATTTGGGGTCTTTCAGACCCCAAATCTCTTCATAAAGAGGACCTGCCATGCTGTATAGCAAGGGATATTTACATTCCTTGCGATATCAAAAAACATTATAAATTTTTTTTTTTTTTTTTTTTTTTTAAAAACCACTTCCTACCGCTGTGTTTAAAAAACTGCAGAATTTCAGAAAGAGCCCTTGGGCAACAAGCATTAATGTTTTAAACACTGTGTACAGAGCCAATTCATGCGGCTCAGTACCACGTGATCGCTGCCACGACCAATCACAGATGTTAACAATGCAGCTGAATGAAGGTGGCCAAAGATGCTGAACCTGAAATTACAAAGGACTTTCATTCCACTTTAAAAATCTGTCATTAAGGAAATAAAGAAAAAAAATGATTATAGGAAATAAAGAAAAATAAAATATAGCTATAAGGTGCAGGCATACCCACAGAAGCCTTCAATACTCTGTTTTTACAGTCAAATGTTGGCATGTGCTAAATCTGCCCCCACCTCATACCTTTTCCTGGATCCTGCACATTTATATTGGCCAGTATGAAATCCAATCAACGTGATGGAATAAAAGGAATGCTTAGAAAGAGGACGTTAGTGGCACACTCCAACATTACACCATTAGAGCAGAGGATTAAAGTCTAATGCAAGTGTGTGAAGGTATTGCACACAATTCAGTTTAATAGGTACCTGTTGAGCAGCAGGGCCACAGGGGGGGATAAGTTTTTGCTGCGCCACAATGCAAAGCATTCCAACCACAGCATAAGTATACCCCCGCCGCAATTTTTGCGTCTTAAGGGGGAGCCGTAGGAAGGCAGTAAAAATGCGTCCCAACCGCACATTTTTACCACTCCTCACTCTCAAGCATAAACTAGACCCAAGATTGAAACAGACAGAATCTGAACATGGCAATCAATCATCTACCTTTCATTTCATCAAAGCTTTACTAAACAAGCTGAAGTTAGAAGCTGACTGATTACTAAGCACAGCTACTCCAGATTCTGTCTGCACCAGTATTAGTAAATTGCCCCCAGTGTCTCTTTATATTTTATTTTATTAATAATATACATATTTAACTTGTAAATAAGTTACCTGTTCATTTAAAAGTGATGTATGAGGTTAGTAAAAAACAAACACACATACTCACTTCAATATTGCAGCATCACAATGCTGCGGCAGCTGTGCCCCGTTGGCTCTGTGACCAAGAACTGAACGATCACATGACCGCCGATTGCTTAGTTCTCGGTCCGCTCAGAGCAGAGAGCGATGTAAGTAAACACTCCCTGCTCTGCCTTTCCAGCGATCACGGAAGTGCTGGGGTGGAGAGGGGACGGGTGCAGCTGGGAGCCGGAGCCAGCTGTCCATCAGACAGTTGGATGGATCCTGACAATATGGTTGGGATTCTTCCAGAGTCTGGAGCGGCTCTATTACATCAGGCAACAGAGGGCTTTACCCTGCTGTCGGCTGATTTTGGGTCACAGGAGAGCAAAAGTAAGTGCACTCCTGTGAACCAGAAGAGACACTTTGGCTGTGCTTCTCTTTTAAAGAAGTTTAGAATAAGCTGTTCACAAAAGTACCTTTTTTTTCTCTCTCTCTGATGCAAACGCTATTCAAAGGTTTAGAGGAACCAGAACATCTTATTAAATAAGGAGTCTCTGCAACTCTTAACGTAAAATGTCTGAGTGCCTCAAAACAAAATATATTTTGTATCATTATACTGTATTTAATTACATTATACTGTAAAGCATTCTATGTCTCTTCTACAATGAAAAGTGCTTTTTACCAAAATATTCCATTTGCCTGTACTTTAAATGTTAGGGTGAAGAAGGTATGAAATTATACATCTGTTCTTTCCAGCACTACAATTTCTCTGGCCTCAAAGAATAAGCCTTGGTTCACTCAGTGCTGAATAAGGCAGTGGCCTGGGCTATGGAGTAGCTTGAGACCAAAATATATTTAATTACTATCATTACATGATGCACAGCATGCACTTTTATGACACAGCTATGGCAACTGGTTGTATTTATTGGTATGTAAAACCTAAACCCAATATTTAAAAGGACCACTTCAGAGGAACATGAAAAGTAAACCTGGAAATGTATTCAGAAAACAGAATACTTCCATTTCTCTTCCAGGTATAGCTTTAGCGCACATGTCTACCTCATTTCCTTCTGTCAATGTGGTGATCTGAAAACCTCTGCTTAACAATCAGATTCAAGCACCAGTGAGCTGTATTAGGGCTGGCTGCATGGGACTAAGGGAGGCCATGCACAGAACAAATTTCTTTCCTGCAACCACAGGTTGCAGGAAAGAAATTTGCACAATTCTCCCATCAACACAAACTGGGTTGATGTGGGAATACCTCCTGCCAGGCCATTGTCTTCTGGGGGGGGGGGGGGGACGACCCGTTCTTGCTGGGAGAAGACCGTGAATAGATTAGACAGTGGGTGAAGGCAGTGATTATCGCTAGCGGCTGAAGCAGCCGCTAGTAATAACCACAAGAAACTCCGTCAGGCTGGTTGTACCCAAGTTGATCGATTGATCAACTTGGTACATTCAGCCTGCCCAATAAAGGTTCGAATCTCAGCAGGTTCCTGCTGAATAGAGGAAACTGTTATTTTTTTGGAGTTTGAACTAAAAAAAATAAATAAAAAAAAAGTAGTGTATAGCCAGCTTTAGAATTTCTGGACAGTCTCAGGCATTATTTTTCAATCAACCAGCAGGTTGACAATAAATTAAAAAAAAAAAAATGCCAATTCTCCCATTCGAGGTGGATGGTGGAATCACTAATGCTGTACTATTATGTTCTGATGGCAGGGATTGGTGTTGGTTGGTTGGTTGTACAGATGTTGGCTGATATATCGACTTCTTTTGTACAGCAGAAGTGCCCAGACATGGATCAAAATTCAGTCTGTCCCTGCTGAACCGGCCAAAATTTCAATCCATGTACGTTCAGCCTCTCAGAGGCTATTCCTCATTAACATACAAAGTGGGAGGGTGGTTTCTTCAATACCCATATTCAAATCCAGGGAGTAGGGATTTGTAAGTGCATAAAAACAATTAAAAAGGTAACCAGCATTTTTTTTTAAAGTTATGCTATGTTAATGGAAACATGCAACAAACATAAAGTAGGTGTTATCCCAATGCGGCTGCAAAAAGTAGAAATACACTAACAAATTTACAGACACGAGTCAGCACAGGAAAACAGTACCTACATCAGCAAAAGATAAGAGGGAATAATCATGTTTGTAGGGGCCCAGATTTTGTCTGGCATTTTATGAGTGTCTGAGGGCAGACATTTTTTTTCATTATGCACGGTGCAAGTAATGTCCTTGAGAAGGACACAGCTGGTTGCTTCCACATCTGATCTACATGTAGGCTTGCAAACATACACATGTGTTGAATCAATATGTTATAGTAAGGTTGTGATCCCCAGCTACTCTGGCCCCATGTTACTACATCTAATTCTGTTTATATCTATAATAAGGCAAAATGATTTGGTATAATGCTAAACATTACCTGGGAGCATGTGGGATTGTGAGTTTAGCTGCAAACTGACAGGCAACCATCTGGTGACTGCAGAGACACAAAAATACAAACAAGAATCAGTATGTTTAATAAAACAGTGAAAGCGAAAAGGTAGTATGCCAAGTGCAAGATGTATCATTGGCAAAAATGGTTTTAAAGTCTAAACATTTTTTAGCTTAAAGAGGAGTTCTGCCTCACCCCCCCCCCCAAAAAAAAAAAAAAATTAAAAGCCAGCAGGTACACATACTGTAGCAGCTGACTTTTAATATTAGGACACTTACCTGTCCTGGAATCCAGCATTGTCGGCACCCCAGCCGATGTTTCCATCAGCTCTCGGGTGTTGCCACCGCCATTGCCTGTAAGGGAAGCTGGCAGTGATGCCTTGTGACTTCACAGTCGGTTCCCTACTGCGCATGCACAAAGTGCGCTGCGCTTCCTGAATGGCCCGGCAGCGGGGGGCTGAATGAGGGGGCAAAATCTTTCTAAAGTGGGGATGGATACCTGTCAAAAACAGGTATCCACTCCCCCCCCCCCCCCGAAAGGTGCCAAATGTGGCACCAGAGGGGGGAGGCAGAGAGCGGAGCTTCCACTTTTGGTTGGAACTCCGCTTTAATGCATTCCTTGCATTAAAGTGGTTGTAAAGGCAGAAGGCTTTTTTTATCCTAATACATTCTATGCATTAAAATAAAAAAATGTTCTGTGTGCAGCAGCCCCCCTAATACTTATCTAATCTCGTCCAGCGATGTTGCACGGGAGACTTGGCAGTCGGGGACTCTCCCTCCTCATTGGCTGAGACGGCAGCGAAGCGCCATTGGCTCCCGCTGCTGTCAAAGCCAGTGAGCCAATGAGGAGAGAGAGGGGGCAGGGCCAAGCCTCCATGCCTGAATGGACACACAGAGCAGCGGCTTGGGTGCCCCCATAGCAAGCTGCTTGTGGTGGGGGCCCTCGGCAGGATGAAGGGCCAGAAGCACCGGTGCGGGACCTGAGAAAAGTAGGGTCGAGGCTGCTCTGTGCAAAACCCCTGCACAAAAGCAGGCAAGTATGACCTTAAGGTAAAAAATGTTTAGTGCTCATTTGCTCAAGCGCTGTGCCCATCTGAAGCTCTTCTCTCCCCTCTTTTTCTGGTCTCTCTGGCTCTCAGGGGAGCCACTGGCTCCTGCTGTTGATCAAAGCCAGTAACATGAGAGCGGGGATGGGACCAAGTCTCGCTGTCTGCGTCTATAGACACAGAATGCAAGGCTTGGAATCGAGCCCGCATAAATGCCCCCAATACGAAGCAGCTTTATTTGGGGGGCACTCGCCAGGAGGAGAAGCCAGTAGCGGCAGCAGAGGACCCAAGAAGAGGAGGTTCGGGGGCCGCTCTGTGCAAATCCATTGCACAGAGCAGGCAAGTATGAACCTGTTTTGTTTTTTTACAAAAAAGCATTTACAATCACTTTAAAGTATATGTAAACCATAACAATGAAATGCTCAGATTTGCTCCCTGTTGGTTTGTTTATTTTGGTTAAATTGTTTATTTATATAGTGAAAAAAGTTCCCCATGGACCACAAATGAACAATGCCACACATAAAATAACATGTATCAACAGGTATGCATCTTGTAACATGACTACAAACATTTTAACCTAGCAGTTGTATCGTGTATGGAAGATGGGTTCTTTATTTCCTGTTGAAACTCATAGAGCATTGTTATGTAGTGCTTATCTTGCTTTCTCTGTTTCTAACCTTGTTGATGCAGAGTTACATGTAACCCTGCAAGGCATAGTTGTGATGTCAAGTAGCTTCTTGGGACCAATTCCACCTCTTTTTGTTATTTTTGGAAGTTGAAAGAGATAAAAGATATCAAGGTGTTAGAAGAAGAGAAAGAGGGAATAAGATGGAGAGGGGGGTTGGGTAGGAGGAGAGTAGGGGGGGGGGGATCCCCACTTGTATGGAGTGATACTAGTTCCCGTCTAGCTTGTGTTCGAATTTCAGTAGGCAACTTGTCAAGTCAGGCAGTGGTTGTACTTGGTTGAGATGAGGGAATAATTCCTCTCAGTGATTGGCCTTCATCTGAGTATAAGAACATGTTCCACAGTTGCCATGTTTTGGAGAATGTCTCCTGTCTATTTTGAGCCGTGAGGATGAGATCCTCCATTTTTCTGATTTCCTCCACCTTTGTGAACCATAGTTCAATTGAGGGAGGGTGTGGGGATTTCCAGTTTAGTGGAATGCAGGCTTTGGCTGCATCCAATAAGTGTCGGATCACAGATTTTTTGTATGTTCGTTCAGGTATGTTTGACGCGTGTAGAAGGAAAAATGCTGGGTCATCTGGTATTGTACATTCAGTAAATCTTTGAACCGCCTCTGATTGTTTGCCAGAAATGTGTTAGTTTGGGACAAGTCCAGAAGATGTGTAGTAGGGTTCCCTTATCTGATTGACATCGCCAACATTGGTCAGATGTTGTCGGAAATAACTTGTGTAGGACTACCGGGGTTCTGTACCAACGGGATATGATTTTGTAATTGGTTTCTTGAGTTTTAGCGCATATGGAGGATTTATGTATGAATCTGAGTATTTGGTTTCTTGTGGTAATGTCAAACTGGCGGTCCAGGTCCCTTTCCCACTTGAGAAGTCCCGGAGGGGCAAAATCTGCAGGGGGTGTTGGTTTGTTTATTTTAACCATTGAAAGTGTGTTTATTTCTGTATTAAACAGATATAACAAAAAACTGTTGATCCTGCTGAAAATCCAGTGCAGCTCTGCAGTGTTATCAGCCCTGACCGGTTCACCTCCGTGAACTACAAAATAAACTCCCCACTATGTTATGCAGATGAGGAGATGGGGAGATGCAATGCAGGAAAGAAAAATTGACCACTGCATCTAAGGATTGGTAATCTGCAATAAATTACATTTTTGTTCTGGTCTTTAGCTCAGTGTTGTTTTAACCTTTTTTCGATCAAGGCACCCTTTAAAATTATGTACAATCTCAAGGAAACCCATTCTTAAATTTTAATTGTTCTACATAATACAGCAACATCCATAAATGTAGGTCACCCAACGTTAGAGGTGATTTATTCTTAAAAAAAAGCAATACTGCATACTGGTACTGAACAGTACTACAATGTTTTTCTCTTTTTTCTGTTTTTCATCACTCAGCTAATGTGATCCCAGTACTGATGGAGGGGAGCAGGGGAGGGGCAAACAATGATGCTATCCAGGCACCCAATGTTCTTTCCATCAACCAAAGGCATCATTGGTTGTTAGGACGCCATCAGCTAGGAGGTTATAATGGTGTACAATGAAAACCTGCAACTTTGTACAACTAAAAGGCAGGCTTGATCCACCAGCTGGCTTGTATACAATTTTGAGGCAATTTTTAGACATGTTGCAAAGGCACCCCTGGAGAAACCTGAAGGCATACCTGGGTGCCTGGGTTGAAAAAGGCTGCTTTAGATACACTTTAACCCTAATCAATGTGCCTTTCATTACTGCTCTACAGATAGTATTCTTAATATAATCAGGCACCAAATCTTCCTTCCAAGATAGAAGACAGTTCCAATAGGCTGTAGTGTTGGCACCACTTTACTATGAGATAAATTTTGCTAACGCCAGTCAGTAGTGCATTTAGGTTTTGTGCTGCCCTAAGCTTGACTTAACTCGTGCACCCCCTAATTTAAATATGACCCACCCCTCCCTGTCATGGCCACACCCCTTGCTGTTTAAGACCCGCCCTGAAATTTTCAAGTGGGGACACTAGTTCTGAGGGCCTGGGGGGGGGGGGGGCAATGGATTCCCTTAATTTGCATAGATTTCCTCTCACTCCCTGTTTGGCTATGGGGCAGGAAGTGAAGGGAAATCTCTGCAATGGGACAGGGATGGTAAAAAAGATTTGTGGTCCAGATTGAGAGGACAGTCAAAATTAGAAGTGCCCCCCCACAGTTGCGGAATGCCAGACACCCGCATACCGGAAGCAGTGCGGGCGCTTTATGGGGGCACTAGACTAATTTGCCTCTCAGCCCAGTCCGCCCCATAAGAATGGTGCTACACTAACAGTGTAGTGCAAGCCGGCAGGGACTCTTTCCCCCTGCAAAGTGCTGCCCTAGGCCGGGGCCTTGTTGGCCTACGCCAGGATACAGCGTTGACTCCAGTGGCACCATGGCTGAGAATGTACATTGTATGTGGATCTCTCCAGTAACGTTGCCTCTACCCACACCCCTGCTCACAAAAGCTGAATTATAGCTAATACCACCTGGTGTAACGTCTATTAAGTATTTTGCATATTTTACTTCCTCCCCAGGGTCATATGACTATATTGCATGCTGCCAACTAAAGCCTCTGCAGCGAGCCAGACAGAATCGATTTCAGAAGTCAACTTTATGGTTCTTTTACAACTTATTTTGTTACACAATGTAATTCCTAACATTCAACTTCTATTATTTTCTCCCTTTTGATTTACAGTACTCTGTTCATGTCCTGTGCACTCTGCAGTGTTATAGTTGCACCCAAACGTGGAACTTCCACTTTAAGGACCCCTGACATGCCACATTTGGCATGCATTTTTTTTTTTTTTTTGGGGGGGAGCGGGTACCTAGCTCCCACTAGGCGACTCGAGCAGAAGTTTTCCTCTCCCCCTCTCTCGCTGCAATCTTCTGGGACACAGAACAGATTCCTGATTGCCCGGCCATTCAAGATGTGCAGCGCGACTCGCACATGCGAAGTGAACACCGGGCTGTGAAACCGCAAGCTGTCAAGCTGTCACACCCGGGTGCCCACACCAGTGATGCTGGCGCTGGGGAGAAAACCGAGGCTTTGGGTTGCCGCATCGCTGGATCATGGGACAGGTGAGTGTGTGTTTATTAAAAGTCAAAAGCTACATTTTTTATAAACACAGAAACAGGTGGAACTCCGCTTTAAGCAGGCTTTTTAGAGCAGAGCTTACCTCTTAACTAAACAACTCCCCCTTGTGTTATAGAGGGGGGAAAGTTGTTCTGTAGTACTAACACATTTTCTGCCTTACTGTGACAACGCTATTTCGTAGATACAATATGGTGAGTGAGTGCTCACCCTAGGACAGGAAGTATGTTACCTGCAGGATCACCAGGTGAAATAAAGACAAAAAACTTTTTTTGCTCTTGAGTTTAAACATAATTTAAAAAGGAAATTTCATTGAGAGATGTATGGGGCTGCCATTATTGTGCTTCCAAAAAAATGATAGTTACCTGGCTGCCCTGATAATTCCATGACTTCATTAACTGTGTCACCAATCTGGAACAAACATGCAGATTGGGATTTCTAAAATCTTTCTTCCACCAATGGCTGCATACTTTTCCCTGATCATTTATTGTGAAAGTATCAAAGTAAGAAACATGCAACTAGACTAGCAGGCTCCATTTTTCTCTCAGTACAGGTTTCCTTTGTAGGTATTTTTTAACCAAAAAGGTAACAGTGACATGGGCAAATTACAAAATATACTGTACAATAGAACTAAGCCCTACACCAAATCCCATTTGATCAGATGTTCAAAAAGCACCTTGATGTATCTTGCTTCTGAGTGGTTCCTCCATAGAAATATCCAGATAAAAGAGCCAAAGAATAACAGCACAGAGCAAAGCCATGAATGTCATGCTAAGGAAGAAAGGGTAGAAGAGATCTCTCTGCCAGGGTGAAATGCACCATTAGGATCTGAGAAGAGTGGGAATCAAATCCTTCCCCACTGTACCCAAAAATGACCCCCTTCTTTAAAAAAAATAAATAAATAAATTTCACTCTAAATATTGCACTTGAATAGCTTGGTAATGTGAATTTTTGTAGCAACTCTAACTTACGATGCCTATGCACTAGATGTTAGAAGTGTTATATTTCCTGTGGGGTCACTGTGTTCACCCCTCTTTTGCAGTAGTCAAATGGAGGTATCAGTGACAAGAGAAAAAAGAGCAAGCCATAGGCAAACATTTTAGATGAAAACTGGTTTCTTCAACTGAAGAATAACATAGTTTGGAAAGTAGCAATCTAACAATGAAAATTAATCAATCTATCATTGATAAATGAAAAATTTTGTTTTTTGAGTGCTTAGTGATCTTCTAGACAATTAACTGATGTTTTGTTCCCATGGATGGAAAAGCTGTTTGCATGCTCTCTGCTTAAGCAGATATATACCTTATAGTTGTGCAGTGATCGTAATTATATAACTAAATTTAGCCTTTACAGAATGTGCAAACACAACAAAAGGTACAGAAACTTTCCCAGCAATTAAGTGATCACACATTGATCCTTCACTGCAAGTAGGGACACAATCTCCCCTTAATTCAAATGGCGTGCTAAATAAACTATTTAAAGCAACAAATAACATAGATGTAATTCATAGCTAGATTGTAGTACATTATCGTAGTTCCAGACAAACCATACAGAACATATAGAATGAAGAATATACCTAGTAGAAGAAGAGCAAAATGCATTCTGCCACCGTGTTGTAGCCGTCTAGATGCTGTCTAGTATGGAAATGGTAATGGTTTGCTCATACACACTGTATATTTTTATTCTTTGGCAGAGCACCTCCGAAGGTCGGACAGGACTGCCTTTCACAATGTTGCATACCTAACAGCTGATTCAGTTCTTCGTTCAGGGAAAGCGACAGCTCTGGACCACAAGAAGAATGGCTGTCTTGTTCTCCATGGGGCTAACTTGTAAATTACATATTTTAAAAGGTTTCTAGTGGTTTCCCTGCAGAAACTCCTGCAAACATGTCCAATCCTTTTGCACAAGGCATTCATTCGTCAGACACAATTTAATGTGGTTATATCATTTAAAGAATTATTATTATACAGGTTTTATATAGCGCCAACAACATGAGGGCAGATATTACAGTTACATTACAATTTGGTACAACAGGAATCAGAGGGCCCTGCTCGTTAGAGCTTACAATCTAAAAAGGAAGGGTCAATTGATACAAAAGGTAATACCGTAGCTGTGGGGGATGAGCTGATGGAGGAAGTAAAACAGTGTTAGTTAAAAGCAGGATAGGCTTCTTTGAAGAGAAGGATTATCAGGGATTGCCTAAAGATGGATAGATTAGGGGACAGTCGGACAGATTGGGGTAGGGAGTTCCATTTAAATATATACTTCACATGAACCAGCATTGCACATTTTAGCATTACAAAATCACACTATTATTTTATTTAATATGTGCCTTATGGTTGCTATAAATAAAAAAAAAAAAAAAAAAAAAAGGAGGAGGTGTTTCTGAGCTTTTAGCCTAGTCAACCTAAGGCAGGCTATAGATGATGCGGTTTTCTTTCCTGCTAACACGGGTTTCAGGAATGAAAACACAGTCAGTGTTGATGGGGGAATCTCTCCTGAGGAGCTGTTCTCCCAGCGGAGGGACCCTGTAGCCGTTATTTCCAGTAATTCCATGTATAAATCTTACATGCTGGTTGTACCCAAATTCGACTGCTGGATCAACATGTGTACAATCAGTCTGCCCATAGATGGTTTGAATCTTGGGCCGATCCCTGCTGAACCAGCTGGGATTCAAACCATCTATGATCAGCTTTACTTACATGGTCTCTGAATACCAATTGTCATTCATTGTTTGAATACCTGAACACTGACAGCATCTGACTGAATGCAGTTGCTGCTCAGCCGACAATTTTTTTCCCCACCTCCTTCAATTTTTCTCTTTCAATATGTTTATTGAGAATTTTACAATAAAAGAACAAATTATCATTATACAATCATTATCTCATAACTGGGGCCAACATGACCCTATCAGAAAGGACAAAGGCATATACAGTGCATCAACAATCAAAAGCTGAGTAAAAGAACAAAGCTTGAGCTTTTTAATACCTCTAAGTTGGGAAGCTTTTGAAGATATTTCAAAGAGCTATTGGGATCAACCTCGCTAAACCAATGTAACAAAGAAATGTAGTTAGCTCGAGGATTCAAGTTAGGGTCAATGGGAGTTGCTTCTGAAGAGATTGGAAGAGACATTATCGGGTCACCCCCTTGGGATCACACTGCGACTCGTTTGGCTCTTGCTGGGCCCTTTGAGCATCTCTTTACCCCCTTCCCATACCTATATGAAGGTGTACCCAGACCTTGTACTCCGTTAACTTGTGAGGTATTCATTCCTCTCGTCAAGGCTAACCTGGTTCCAGGGAACATCTTCATTCAACAGTCACAGTGTATGTCCGTCTTGTGCCCAAGAACAGGTAGCTGCCCTTGATGTCCCTTCACATCAGGGCTTACCTGGTAGCAGGTAGAAAGGAGAGAAGAGAAGAGGAGACAAGAAAGAGTGGGAGGGGAAGGAGAGAAGGACAGGGGGGCCACCTTTAGTGGAGTAGCTGTTCAGGGTGAATTATGACCTGGATATAGTGTGACCTTGGTGTATACCGCCCAAGGCTCCCAAATGGCCACAAACTTGTGGGTCCTGTCCAAGAGGAATTGCTGTCATATGTTCTTGGGTCATTATCCAGGAGATCTTGCGTTTTGTCGTTTGGATAGAGACCCTGGGTTTCTTCCAGGCCCTTGCCAGGGATATTTTGGCACCCAGAAGCATAAAGAAGATTAAAGCTTTTGTGTGTTTGTGAGTGTTGTTGATTCTATGGTTCAGCAGCGCCATTTTAGGGTCTTGGGAGATTGGTGTCCCAGTGACTCTCCGTACTAGAGAAAAATCCACAGCCGCGGATCTGTGGACAGGTCCTCCAAATATGATGGATGGTGCCCAAGTGACCGCAACCCCTAAAGCATAGGGGTGAAGCATCTGTATATATCCTTACTAGTTTTGTGGGGACATAATACCACCTGGTGAGTAGCTTAACATTTGCTTCAACTAAGCCTGTGTTCAATATACCTTTATAGGAGCATCTAAAGGAGCAGAACCATTCCTCCGGTTCCAGGTGGAGGTCCAGGTCAGACTCCCAAGCACGGGCATAGGCGGGCAAACTCTGAGCTAGTGAGGCATAAATGAGTGATATACCACCCCTCTGATCCACGAGTTTAGAGCACCACTGTTCATATATGGTGGGGTTGGGGGGGGGGGGGGGCGATTCATCCGTCCAGAGGGTGTGAAGGAAGTGCCTGATCTGGGAGAGGCGAAATCTCTCCGTGTCCGGCATCTCAAGCTTGCTGAGGCAAATCCCTAGGGTGATAGGGCCCGATGAGATGAAGAAGAGACCTATTCTGAATAACCCCTTATTTAACCACCATCTAAAGGCTTGAATATTTATCCCCGGTTGGAAACTTCGGTTATGGAATAGGTGAGATAGAGGTTTTAGAGTTGAGATTAAGGAGGCTTGTTTATGTAGTGTGTCCGACAGTGACATTGAGTGGGAAAGGGTAGGGGCTAATATTGGGGGTCTTAATTTTGGTGGGCGCCACAGAAAGTAATCACTGGGTTAGTTGTGCCGCTTGATAATTCCACCAGACATTTGGTAGGCCCAGACCCCCCTGGTTTTTATTTCAGAAAAGGATATCTCTAGAGAGACGGTGACCTTTCTTCCCCCAGACAAAATCCACTATTTTAGATTGAAATTTGGTCACCTCCTTTTTGGGAATAGGAATTGGT
This sequence comes from Aquarana catesbeiana, assembly GCF_042186555.1. Taxonomy (NCBI): domain Eukaryota; kingdom Metazoa; phylum Chordata; class Amphibia; order Anura; family Ranidae; genus Aquarana; species Aquarana catesbeiana. Next base: position 172,907,780 of record NC_133327.1, on the reverse strand, counting down.
ATGGATTGAAATAGGTAGACAATCCGTGGCATCAGGGTCATCTTCACCGCATTTATCCTACCAAGCCAGGACAGATCACATCTCGTCCAGGTTTTGAGGTCTTCCTCCAACTTCCGAAACATCGGAGGGTAGTTAGATATATAAAGTATGTTGATATTATCTGGGAGAGTAATCCCCAAGTACGGTATCGATGTGGAAACCCAGGTAAAGGGCAGATTGTGTTTTAGTTGATTCAGTAGAGGTGGAGGGATTGAAATGTTTAACGCTAGTGACTGTTTGGTGTTAATGGAGAGGCCTGAGACCGTGCTAAATTGTGGGAAAGTTTTGAGCAGAACAGGGTTGGAGAGCAAGGGAGATATTATGAACAGTAGCATACTGTCCGCAAATAATGCGCATTTGTGTTCCTGGAACTGCATGAGACCCCCTTGATGTCCAAGTTGGATCTGATAGCTATGGCTACAGTTCCAATGGCGATCGCAAAGATCAGTGGTGAAAGGGACAACCTTGCCTAGTGCCTTTTCGAAAGTTGAAGCTTTCTGAGTAATGACCTCTAAGTCGGACTTGCGTGCTGGGTGTAGAGTAGAGTGAGTGAATGGTACCAATGAAATGAGGGCCAAATCCCCATCTCTCCAGGATCTCAAAGAGGTAAGGCCAAGCTACAGAATCAAAGGCCTTCTCCAGATCTATTGAGAGTAGCATGCCAGTTTGCGGAGGGCCTCCATCCCAGTGGGAATTCAATAGAGAAATTATGTCTATAGCTCTTCTCACCTGATCAGGGCCCTGCCTCCCCGGGATGAACCCCACCTGGTCCTTGTGTATATACTTCGCTATTAAACTAGACAATCTGGTAGCCAGAATTTTTGTCATGATTTTGATATCATTGTTTATAAAAGGGAGATCGGGCGGTAGTTTGCGACCTCACTAGTGTCCTTCCCTGGCTTAGGGATCACCGAGATAAAGGCTGTGTTGAGATCTCTGTCCAGGGGGGCTCCATCCCGTAGTGAGTTAAAAAATCGTGTCATATAGGGGGCCAGCAGGGGGCCAAATATTTTGTAATATCCGCTTGAGAAGCCGTCTGGGCCTGGGGCTGGACCTTGCTTAAGCGATTTGATGTACGTCTATTACCTCTTCTTCAGAAAAGGGCTCGTCTACTAGCTCTCTATAGTTTTTAATAAGTTTAGGGATGGGGAGGTCCTTGAGGAAGGCCTCTATTTTAGAAGGCGAGGGAGGGGAACTACAGTATCTGTATATAGTTTTTTGTAAAAGGTTTGAAAGGTCTTCATAATGTGAACGGGGGTTCTGGGTTAGATCCCCCGCTACTGTTCGAATTTCGGGGGTAGATAGGTTCCGTTTCTTAGGGCTCAATTTTGTCGCTAGTTTGGCCCCTATTTTGTTCGATTGATAATAGAACCTGGCACCCGTCCAACTGAGGTGTTTTTCGGCAGACGTGGTTAGGGCTAGGTTCAGTTGGACACGAACCGAATCTAGTTTGGAAAGGGATTCCGACGTAGGGTCGCATTTGTGCGCCTTGCTTGCGGCAAGGAAATTGTCCGTGAGTTTTTGGATATCTGCCTTTTTCTCCCGCTTCAGTTTAGAGGCTAACTGGGTCAGTCTCCCCCTCAATACTGACTTATGCACCGCCCAAAGCGCAGAGGGTGAGACCGATCCCATGTCATTGGTTTGAGAAAATTCCTTAAGCGCTGTCTCTAGTAAAGTGCAGTGTACTGGGTTGCTTAATAGAGACTTGTTAAATCTCCATTTGTAGGTCTGCTGTACCCCCTGTGTACACTCCATTGTCAAGGACATAATAGAGTGATCTGAAAGTGATGTATCCTTAATTTGGGACTTCATAGCAAGTGGGATTGCGGTTGCTGGTATGAAAATGTGATCTATCCTGGCATAGGTGCGGTGTGGGGCAGAATAATGGGTGTAGTCTTTTGCCTTTGGATTGAGCTCTCTCCATATATCTACCATCCCTAGAGCATTTAATTGTTGAGCAAACTTGAGGCTTTGTCTGGGGAGACGTCTAGTCATGGATCTCTGTGCGCTGGATTTATCTAGGACCGGATCGAAAGAAAGGTTTGAGTCCCCGCCCAGAACCACCATCCCTTTAAAAAGTGGACTCAATTTAAATAGCATGTCCTCAAAGAATTTCCCTTGACCCTTGTTGGGGGCATAATATGAAAGAAAAGTATAGGTCCCTCTGTCTATTGTGCCTGTGGTCATCAGGTATCGGACCTCTGGATCCCTGACCACCTCAGACATTGAGTAGTTAACCCTCTTGGAGAAGCCTATCGCTACCCCTCTAGTTTTGTTCTCGGTGTTAGCCAGGTAGAAGTGTGGAAAATTTTGGTGGAGAAAAGTCGGGTTATACGAGGAGGGAAAATGTGTCCCTTGGGTGAAGATGACATCCGCCTTTAGACTGTGGTACTGGTGGAATAATTTCCGCCATTTGATGGGGGAGTTTAGACCCTGGGCATTTTGAGAAAGGATCAGCAGCTTACATGGTATGTTAGTGGCCTCGGTCATGGATCAGAGAGGTGGACACACTGTAAGTAAAACAGAAGCTTACCCCTGGTGGTTAGGCTGTCTGAACGGTTAGTGTGTTGGAATGGATTCTGCGGTCTCAAGCTTGCGAGTCGTTGCTGGGACCTCCCCTGGACGGTCATGGATCTGAGGTGACCTGGAGAGTGGGAGAGAGAAAGGGTGTGGAAGAAAGGAAGGACAGAGAAAGATGAGAATGTTAAGTAAGTCTTGTACATATCATTCAATCATGTACTCGGTGAGAAGGTGTTGCGGCCCTCATCCCCTATGTCCAGGGAGGGGAAGAATTCCTCCACTCTGGAAAATTCAGAATGTCTCCAAAAGGCTTGCAGCTTCCTCTCGAAAACAGGGTGAAGCGTATGGCAGTCGTTCCGATCTGCCACCCTAAAAAGATATAATGCTTCCTTATCTAGCCCCAAAAGGAGCACAGACCTTCTAGAACAGTAACAATGTACCCTGCAAACAAAACAAAAAAATAAGGGGGAGAAGGGGGGATAGGAGATAATACACTGTAACTTCTGGGACCACCTGGGAACTCCGCTTCTCAGGGATCCCCACCGATCCCCTAGGACCTCCTCCCGTACACCCCCCCCCCCACTGCCCATCAGACTGCAGGGGTATACCTGATAGGGAGTAAATAAGTCTTTAAGCATTGCAGCTTATACATAGTTTGCGTTCCCGTGTCAAGTCCTCTGGGAAATTTTACTAAGTATCAGTTAGGTAAGAGTCAAAAGAAGGCAAACAGGGCAATATAACTCGTTAGTTGTAAAAGAACTTGTGAAAAGGTGTACTGGGGTCCCCAGTGGGGTCCAGAGTAAACATGGCCAAAGGCTCAGGTGGGATCCGTCAGAATCCAATGGTGCAGTTCCTGTGGGAGCTGGACAACGTAGAAACTCAGGTGTCATCAGTCGGGCTGTTAAGGGGGGCATGAGTCCTTGGACCTCTTGAATGGCTGTTTCTGCCAGACAGGCGTAAGTGGACTAGGTGGGGAAGGTCACTTGATTGATGAGGATCCTTTCCCTGTGGTCTGGGGTGGCATCTCCTGGGAAATAAGGCCCAGCTGGATCAGTAGCCGCTCACCTTCAGCGAAGGAGAAAAATCCATAGGGTTCATTCTGGTAGGAAAAGTTCAGGCGAAAAGGGAAGGCCCATCTGCATGTAATTTCTTTTTGTGTCAGTATCAGTAGCAACGGTTTAAGGGAGCGCCGTTTCTGGACCGTGAAGGGAGAAAGGTCAGCGAATATCTGCTGTTGATGCTCCCTTAAAGTAAGCTTGGTACTCGACCGTGCAGCTCTCATTACTTCTTCCTTCACTGAGTAGTAATGGGGCTTCACTATAATATCCCTGGGGAGGCCGTCTTTCCTCACAGGCTGGAGTGCTCTGTCCAACTCAGGCTTGTATCTGGGATAAGCTTCTTGAGGAGTATGTGGACCGCCAGTTGGACCTCCTTTACAGATTCTGGGAGGCCTTGGATCCTAAAATTGTATTGGCGGGACCTATTCTCAAGGTTGTCTATTTTAAAAAGGGCCACTTCAAGTTGGTCTTGAATGTCCTGGATCCTGGCTGCGTTTTGGTTGATTCTGGCCGCTGACTGATCTGTTTTCTGCTCAATGTGTTCAATTCTCAGGCCCAAGTGCTGGAGGTCAGCCTGTATGGCCTCTGGATAACATTGTGGAAAAAACCTCCATTAACGCTGGTAGATCTGTGGGGGATGGGGGAGGTGCGAATCTCTCAGTCCCAGAGTGATCAGGGGTGCTCAGCATGTCTTTCAGGGGGTGAGGTGGAAGTTCGCTATGGATCTGCCTATCATCGGTTCCATGGAGGCGGGTGATACAGGGGGCATGTAGGGTGCACTCCCTTGTGTAGGGATAGGAGCTGGCCCCTCGTCCTGGTCTGCAATTGACTCCTCTGGCTCCTGACGCAATCCCTGTGTGGTCGCGGCCGCCATCTTGGACCGGCCTGACTGAAGTAATGTTTCCTCCAGCTGCTTTGTTAGGTCCCTCCTAGAGGGACACCCAGTCATCGGGGTATTCCCGAGATGTTACAGAGCGTTCCGCGGTGGAACCGGCCTGGTCTGGGGGCTCTGTCGGCTGCGGCGGGTCTCAGGGGACTCCGTGGCTAAGCGGCCATCTTAGGAGGCTCCGCGCATGCACTTCCCTCCTTCAATTTTTCAAAGGAAGTTTGTCAAGCCGGGTGAGGTCAGCAAATTCCCCTATGGCTTGAACTTCAGCCAAATTCGAGCTTTGTATAGCTAGCCTTAAGCTGGCCATAGACGGTTCAAATCTCTGCCGGTTCAGCAGAAACTGGCCAGGATTCGAACCATGTATGGGCATGATGAATGTACCAAAGTTGATAAATCGTTCAACTTGGGTAAAACCAGCCTGCTGGATTTTACATGCGATTATTGCCAGTGGCTATAGCCGCTAGCAATATCCACTGTCTTCTGTCCTACCAGGAGAACACAATAGCTCCACAGGAGGGATTCCCCCATCAACACTGACTGTGTTGATGGGGGAATTGAGCAATTTTCAAAATTGTCCTGTCTATGGCCAACCTTAGACATGGAGTGAAATAAGAGGATCATCAAAGCAGAAAGGATGCAAATATAACTGTCTTGTTGTATGCTCAGTAGATAATTACAAACTAAACATATAGGCAAAGTTTTTAATACATTTAAAGACACTGTTGAAATTATCACCATTATGCTTGTACCTTTCACATATACAGTGCATCCGAAAAGTATTCACAGTGCTTTACTTTTTCCACATTTTGTTATGTTACAGCCTTATTCCAAAATGGATTAAAAACATCATGCTGTGGGGATGTTTTTCAGCACAGGAACTGGGAGACTAGTCAGGATCGAGGGAAAGATGAATGCGGCAATGTACAGAGACATCCCTGATGAAAACCTGCTCCAGAGTGCTCTGGACCTCAGACTGGGGCGAAGGTTCATCTTCCAACAGTACAACGACCTTAGGCACACAGCTAAGATAACAAAGGAGTGGCTACGGACAACTCTGCTAATGTCCTTGAGTGGCCCAGCCAGAGCTCAGACTTGAACGCGATTGAACATCTCTGGGAGCTTGAGAGGTCCTGCTAAGAAGAATGGGAGAAACTGCCTAACAATAGGTGTGCCAAGCTTGTACCATCATAATCAAAAAGACTTGAGGCTGTAATTGGTGCCAAAGGTGCTTCAACATAGTTGCCAACAGTCCCGATTTTCCCGGGACAATCCCAATTTTGGGACCCTCGTGCCGATTTAATCTTGTCCCGAGTGTTTTCCCGAATTTTTGGGTTTGTCCCGAGAAAATCGTGAGTGTTTTTCTCAAAAAACGGCAACGGCTCCACAAAAATGGCCGCCGTCGCCTCCACAAGTCAGTCAATGAGTTGTTTCCCCTTGTGTTCAGTGCAGGGGAGAGGGGCAGCCAATTGGCTTCTCTCTTCAGTGTACAAATAGAAAATTCTACTGTACACTGAAGCCTATTGGCTACAGGGATTGGCGACCCCTCCCCCCTCTCCACTGAACACAAGGAAATGTTCAGTCGCCGCCGCCGCCACTCTGCCGTGTGTGACAGAGCGGCACTGATGGAAGGAGCGGGGCTCGCTGGCTGGGGACAGTGCGCACTAATGGTCCTGGCTCCCCCCTTACAATGACAAGGTATACAGTCACTGAAGGACTGGGGCTCCGCTGGCTGGGGACAGTGCACTGATGGTCCTGGCTCCCCCTTGCACCCCGTCCCCCCATGTCACCACCATACCTGATTCCCCCCTCCCCCTGTGTCACCACCATACCTGCTTCCCCATCCCCCTGTGTCACCACCATACCTGATTACCCCCTTCCCCTGTGTCACCACCACACCTGCACTGCACCCCCTTCCCCCCCGTGTTACCATCATACCTGATTCCCCCCTCCCCCTGTGTCACCACCATACCTGCACCCCCCTCTCCCCCCTGTGTCACCACCATACCTGCAACCCCCTCTTCCCCCTGTGTCACCACCATACCTGCTTACCCCTCCCCTCGTGTCACCACCATACCCGATTCCCCCCTCCCCCCGTGTCACCACCATACCTGATTCCCCCCTCCCCCCGTGTCACCACCATACCCGATTCCCCCCTCCCCCCGTGTCACCACCATACCCGATTCCCCCCTCCCCCCGTGTCACCACCATACCCGATTCCCCCCTCCCCCCATGTCACCACCATACCCGATTCCCCCCTCCCCCCATCATACCCGATTCCCCCCTCCCCCGTGTCACCACCATACCCGATTCCCCCCTCCCCCTGTGTCACCACCATACCCGACTCCCCCTCCCCCCATGTCACCACCATACCCGCTTCCCCCCTCCCCCCCGTGTCACCACCATACCTGCTTCCCCCCCCCCCCGTCACCACCATACCTGCTTCCCCCTCCCCCCGTGTCACCACAATACCTGCACCCCCCCCTCCCCCTGTGTCACCACCATACCTGCTTCCCCTCTACCCCCATGTCACCACCATACCTGCTTCCCCCCTCCCTCTGTGTCACCACCATACCTGCTTCCCCCCTCCCCTCTTGTCACCACCATACCTGCTTCCCCTCTTCCCCCATGTCACCACCATACCTGCAACCCCCTCCCCCCATATCACCACCATACCTGCAGTCCCCTAAAGGGATGATGTGCTATGTGCCCTGATGTGCCCCATGATGTGCCATGTGCCCTGATGTGCCGCGTGCCCTGATGTGCTATATGCCCTGATGTGCTATGTGCCCCGATGTGCCCCATAATGTGCCATGTGCCCTGATGTGCCATAATGTGCCCTGATGTGCCCCGTGTCCTGACGTGCCCCGACGTGCCATGTGCCCTGATATGCTATATGCCCTGATGTGCCCCATGCCCTGATGTGCCATAATGTGCCCTGATGCGCCATAATGTGCTCTGATGTGCTGTAATGTGCCCTGATGTTCCCCATGCCCTGATGTGCTATGTGCCCTGATGAGCCCCATAATGTGCCATGTGCCCTGATGTGCCCCATGTCCTGATGTGCTATATGCCCCAATGTGCTCCATAATGTGCCATGTGCCCTGACGTGCCCCGTGCCATGTGCCCTGACGTGCCATGTGCCCTGACGTGCCCCGACGTGCGATGTGCCCCGACGTGCCCCATGCCGACGTGCCCTGACGTGCCCCGATGTGTCATAATGTGCCCTGATGTGCCATAATGTGCCCTGATGTGCACCATGCCCTGATGTGCCCTGATGTGCCCCATAATGTGCCATGTGCCCTGATGTGCCATAATGTGCCCTGATGTGCCCCGTGCCCTGATGTGCCCCATAATGTGCGATGTGCCCCGATGTGCTATGTGCCCCATAATGTGCCATGTGCCCTGATGTACCATAATGTGCCCTGATGTGTTGTGCCCTGTACCCTGATGTGGCCTGGTGTGCTGTACCCCGATATGCTGTGCACTGATGTGCCTTGTATCCTGATGTGCCTTGTGCCCTGATGTGGCCTTATGTGCTGTGCCCTGATGTACCGTACCCTGATGTGTTGTGCCCTGGGCCGGTCTGGATGAAGTCCAGGGCCACATTTTTGTCCCAGTCCAGCCCTGGCCCCCTCCCCCCATATCACCACCATACCCCCCCCTCCCCCATGTCATCACCATACCTGTTCCCCCCATGTCGCCACTATACCTGCACCCCCTCCCCCCATATCACCACCATACCTGCAGCCCCCTCCCCCCATGTCACCACCATACCTGCAGCCCCCTCCCCCCATGTCACCACCATACCTGCACCCCCTCCCCCATGTCAACACCATGACTGCACCCGCCTCCCCCATGACAACACCATGCCTGTATCATCCTCCCCCCATGCCTGCACCCCCTCCGTCCCTAGGAGGGGGCTAGAGGGGGCCCTGACCCCCCCAACATTATGCTGTACCCCACCATGTGCCCCGCCCCCCCAATTAAACATTTTTTTTTTTTTTTTTTTTTACAGAAAATCAATGTCTAAGAGGGAGAGAGTCCGCAGTCAGCTCCTGCGGGTGATTCCTCCCCCCTCCCTCTGCTCGCTGACACTGCATAATGCGAGCGCTCACACAACCACGGCCGCCCGATCTGCTCCTTCCCCTGCATCCTCAATGGCAGGGAGAAGAGCGAGTTGCAGGAAGGACTCCACCAGGACTCTCAGTTACTGAAAAAACAGACTGATTTCTCCCATCCTTAGGACAGGAGAACCAGCCTGTAAATTCCAAGAGATAGCAGGGGCAGGACAGCAAGAGGAGGCTGGGGAACCCCACAATGGCAGAACACCAGGGCCCGGTGGCAAGACAACCTTTGCAACCCTGATAGTTCTCCCACTGCTTTGGATCCTTATATTTTCTTGGTATGCTGGTGACATATATCTTTTCTGCCACCCTGGGGGACCCCAATACAGTAGGAAGGGAGCTCACTGCAGAACATGTGAAAGGGCAGTTGTGGGGTCGTAGTTAAGGGCCCCAGGATATTATATATATATATATATATATATATATATATATACACACACACACACACACATACAGTATATATATATATATATATATATATATATATATATATATATATATATATATAAAATTGCATTTTATAGTTGCCCCCCTTCTTTTGTCCCTGTCTCCCCATGTGCCCCCCCTAAATATGAAAGCTGGAGACGCCACTGCCTGCACCCCCTCCGGCCTAGTCACCACCATGCCTGCACCCCCTCCGGCCTAGTCACCACCATGCCTGCACCCCCAAATCACCACCCTGTCTCCACCCTTCCCCAAGTCAGCTTGTAACACCCCAAGTCACCATGCCTCCACCCACACACCTCTCTCCCCTTGTCACCACTCTTGAGGAGATGTAGCTAGACTGTAGCCAACACTCCATCTGCAGCCAACACTCCGCTGGGGACACCTGATGTAAGGGGCACTCCACTGGGGACACCTGATGTAAGGGGCACTCCACTGGGGACACCTGATGTAAGAGGTACTGTACTGGGGACACCTGATGTAAGAGGCATTCCACTGGAAATGCCTGATGGAAGGACGCACTCTGCTGGGGCACCTGATGCAAGGACAGACTCTGCTGGGGGCACCTGATGTAAGGACGGACTCTATTGGGGGCACCTGATGTAAGGACAGACTCTGCTGTTCTTCCATCCCTCTCCCTCTACCCCCCTTTCCCTCTGCATCCCTCATTCATCTCAGACTCTAACCACACCCCATTTTAGCCACGGCCACTATTTCACGTAAACCACGCCCATTTTTTTGCGCGGCGCGCTGCATTTTTTCTTTTGTCTATGCCATGCCTACTAACGCATGCCCCGCCCCCTAATTATAGGCTGACTCCGCCTACAGCCAAAAAAGGGTCCCGAAATTTTTTTTTCCAATGTTGGCAACTATGCTTCAACAAAGTATTAAGCAAAGGTTGAAAATACTTATGTACATTTCGTTTTTTTATTTTTAATAAGTTTGCAAAGATTTCAAACAAACTTCTTTCACATTGACATTTTGGGGTACTGTTTGTAGAATTTTGAGGAAAATAATGAATTTAATCGATTTTGGAATAAGGCTTTAACACAACAAAATCTAGAAAAAGTGAAGCGCTGTGAATACTTTCCAGATGCACTGTATATAGTATAGCTAAATATTACAAAAATATCTAGGTCTAGGCCTTATTTATCTAAGTGTGTAAAGTAAGGTTGGCTCCTATTACCCGATTCAACCTACCGGTAATTCTTCCTTCCATTCTCCAACTGTTGTACTCCAATTCAGATTAGTGTAGTTAGCTCCTATGGAAAAGTTCATCCTTTGTGTACTTTGAACAGAACACCTGTTATTATTTTGCTATTGCTTTCTTTCTAGCACCACAAGCATTTTCCTGCCAGTCTGGTTTGTCAAGTAGACATATCTATAAAGATATGCAAAGTGTAAGGATAGGTACCTTGCCGTGCGCTGTCTGTTGTGCTAACATGTGTGGTCCTGAATGCTAACCACATCAAAAACAGGTCAGTAATGCGTTATTTTATGAGGTCAGCATAAATGGCAGTAATGTGTACAGATCACAGGTTACAAACTGAAATAGGAGGGACACATTTCACATGATGGTATAACATAGGAAACATTTGTAAGTATGCAGTGTACATGTACAACATAGCAACACAGTATCGACTACGCTGTAAAGCATGGCAGATACATAACCTGCATACAGAAATGCAAGCAGTCATAAAAACAGTTTCAGTTGATCATGGCTCATAAAAAAAAAAACACACTTCTTTACAGTGTACTGCAAGATTTTTCCGGCAACATATTTAAAGCTGCACTCTAGGTATTACTGACTACTCCATGGAGAATTACAAGAGACTGATACTATGTTAAATACAGGTACTTACATTTGAAAATACATGAATTCATTTTTTATTACACAACTACAGTAAGACCCCTTTCATTTTTTGCATTGCTTTAGCGCTGTTTTAGCGGCGCTTTTCGGCCGCTAGCTGGGTGGTTATTAATTTAAAAACAGGGCAAAAACTCTTGTTTTGCAGCGCTTTCAAAGCGCTGCCAATGGGCAGGGCGTTTTGGGAACGCTATTTACAGCGCTCCCAACCTGCTACAAAGATGCTGCTCCCGCAAGCGTACCGCCCCAGTGTGAAAAGACACACTGCAATGAATGGGAGGCGCTTTTCAGAGGCTATTTCTAGTGCTAAATCGCCTGAAAACCGCCTCAGTGTGAAAGGGGTCTAAGTTTTTTTTTTTTTTTTATATCTGCCTGGAGTTCAGCTTTAGGAGAACAGTTACCATGGCATTTACAGTACATGTATATGATTACCAAACCACATCCAGGTATATATTACACGCTAAAGCAAATATATTAAATACAGGAAAGTGTATCTAATTTTAAAGACATGATCCTCAGATGGAAGCCTCTTCTACCTGTATGCATTTAAAACAGAATTATAGGTATCTAAAGCCTTGTACACACGGGCCGAATGTTGGGTGGCATTGGCTGGTTCAGTAGAAACGGGCTGACATGTCAGCCAGTGTGTATTGTAGCGGTCCGACAGAAGCTGGCTGTTCAGCTGGCTTCTGTCAAATGGGGCATGGCCAAAAAAGGTGTACCGATCAGCTCACGATCAGTGCTCTCAGCCAATGGCAGATAGTACAGAGGCTCCTCCTGAGCTGTCAGTTTTTTTTTTTTTTTTTTTTTTTTTTACTAAATAACCAGTAGTGCGTACTGGGTATAAGGGTGGCACACAATTATCTCATACCTAAAAACACACAAAAGCCAAGAGGCATTAAAGTGGTTGTAAACCTCAGGCATGTACTTGTCTCAATTAAAAGCACTAAGTATTATTCCAGTCTGCTGCCTCATTCCTCTGATATCAGCATGAATTATTTTTGCACAATTTTTCCTGACACCAAGAGAAAAAAGGTGACAGTTGATTGACAGCCTCAGCTCCGTTTCTGTGTGCTGTGTGAAGGGTGTATGTCTCTTCCCTCCAATCAGCTGTCAGAGATCTCCTCACTGAGCTCTGCAGAGTGTAACTTCTGCTCTCTGCCCCCTTTTTCTGAGCTCTCAGACAAGCTTATGTCTTATGTGCATCACCTGAGGATAGTCCCTTAACTGGGTATATGTAAGAGTTTACAACCCCTTTAAAGTGGAGTTCCACCCTCTTTTACAAGTCCTCTGCATCCCCTGCTTCTCTGTCCCCTTAAGCACATTTGGCATATAATTTTTTTTTTAATATAAAAACTCACTGTTTTATTGATCATCTTCTTCTTTACTTCCTGGTTCTGGCCTGAGCGCGTCATCCTCGGTCCGCTATGCCTCCTGGGAGATGTTTCTCATCAATTCCAGGAGGCAATAGCCATGGTCTGGGTCGTAGCATCGCGTTATTTCAAAACCGGAAATGACGCGATGCAAGGCGATGCCCGGCGCCATTTTACACAAGGGCATCCAGGCATTTGTTGCCATGGTTACCCTAGCATAACCACACCACAGCTCAGAAAGAGGCATCGGCGATGCAGTGAACAGGAGGTGGGGGGGGGTTAGCAGCGGAGAGTCTGTTAAGGAAGCAGAGCAAGTCTATGCAAGCTACACACACAGTAACAAATGGATTGGTGGGTTGGGGCAGGGACACTTACTGTGTGCTCTATTGGCCATGAGTGAGATCTACAGGACTTCCACACACACCAACCCCATCCCCACTTCATCTCATCCCACCCCACCCCACCTAATCCCATCCCATCCCAATGTGCTGATGCGATTCGATGTGCTTGGGGCGTATTTGATGTGCTGATGCGATTCGATGTGTTGGGGGTTATGCAATGCGCTTTGGACGATACGATTCGATGTGCTGGGGGCGATCCGAATCGATGTGTTGGGGGTGATGCAATGTGCTTTGGGCGATGGGATTCGATGTGCTGGGGGTGATAAAATGTGCTGGAGGCGATGCGATTCAATGTGCTTGGGGAGATGAGATTCGATGTGCTGGGGGCGTTGCGATTCGATGTGTTGGGGATGATGCAATGTGCTTTGGGTGATGCGATTCGATGTGCTGGGGGTGATGCTATTCGATGTGCTAGGGCGATGCGATTCGATGTGCTGGGGACGTTGCAATTCGATGTGCTGGGGACGTTGCAATTCGATGTGCAGATGCGATTTGATGTGTTGGGGGTGATGCAATGTGCTGGGGGAGATGTGATTTGATGTGCTGGGGGCATTTTTGATTCGATGTGCTGATTCGATGTGTTGGGGGGTGATGCAATGTGCCTTGGGCGATTTGATGTGTTGGGGGTGATGCAATGTGCTTTGGACGATGCGATTCAATGTGCTGGGAGTGATGCAATTGGATGTGCTGGGAGTGATGCAATTGGATGTGCTGGGAGTGATGCAATTGGATGTGCTGGGAGTGATGCAATTGGATGTGCTGGGAGTGATGCAATTGGATGTGCTGGGAGTGATGCAATTGGATGTGCTGGGAGTGATGCAATTGGATGTGCTGGGAGTGATGCGATTCGATGTGCTGGGGGTGATTCGATTCGATGTGCTGGGGGTGATTCGATTCGATGTGCTGGGGGTGATTCGATTCGATGTGCTGGGGGTGATTCGATTCGATGTGCTGGGGGGTGATTCGATTCGATGTGCTGGGGGGTGATTCGATTCGATGTGCTGGGGGTGATTCGATTCGATGTGCTGGGGGTGATTCGATTCGATGTGCTGGGGGTGATTCGATTCGATGTGCTGGGGGTGATTCGATTCGATGTGCTGGGGGTGATTCGATGTGCTGGGGGTGATTCGATTCGATGTGCTGGGGGCGATGCGATTCGATGTGCTGGGGGCGATGCGATTCGATGTGCTGGGGGCGATGCGATTCGATGTGCTGGGGGCGATGCGATTCGATGTGCTGATGTGATTCGATGTGTTGGGGGTGATGCAATGTGCTTTGGGCGATGCGATTCAATGTGCTGGGGGTGTTGCGATTCGATGTGCTGGGGGCATTTTTGATTCGATGTGTTGGGGGTGATGCAATGTGCTTTGGGCGATGCGATCTGATGTGCTGGGGGTGATGCAATGTGCTGGGGGTGATGCGATTCGATGTGCTTGGGGAGATGCGATTCGAAGAGCTGGGGGCATTGCGATTCGATGTGCTGATGCGATTTGATGTGTTGGGGGTGATGCAACCTGCTTTGCACAATGCAATTCGATGTGCTGGGGGGGATGCGATTCGATGTGCTTGGGGAGATGCGATTCGATGTGCTGGGGGTGTTGCGATTCGATGTGCTGATGTGATTCAATGTGTTGGGGGTGATGCAATGTGCTTTGGGCGATGTAATTCGATGTGCTGGGGGTGATGCAATGTGCGGGGGGGCGATGCGATTCGATGTGCTGGGGGAGATGCAATTCGATGTGCTGGGGCGATGTGATTCAATGTGATTTGGCAGGGGGTGATGCGGTGTGCTGGGGCAATGCGATTTGCTTAGGGCGATGCAGTTTGGCGGGGGGTTATGCGATGTGCTGGGGCGATGCAATTTGGCAGTGGGGGGGGGGTGATGCGATGTGACGGGGGAATATTTTCTCAATTTTAACACAATTATCTATGTAACAGAGAAAGTTGTTCGTGCAAATAGTTGTAAATAAGCAGTTTTTCAAATACTCCCACCATCCCATATAACACCAAAACACAAGCCCTATTTTTCAACATTAATATGCGCAGTTTGAACTTCATAAAGTCGTCTTCAATACATCTAGATGCATAAATGAATTGTGTTACTGAGATTATCATTATTTTTTTTAAATGAAAAGCTGTACAGAAAAAAAGTAGCCATTGAGTGTAGATGTGTGTGTATATATATATATATATATATATTTCTTGAATAATAGTCCTTTTACATGCAGTATATTTACTGGTTTCTGGAGGGAGGAGGGGAGGTTTGCATAGCTAAGGGGCGGCAACTTTCTCTGACACTGCC
This sequence comes from Aquarana catesbeiana, assembly GCF_042186555.1. Classification (NCBI taxonomy): domain Eukaryota; kingdom Metazoa; phylum Chordata; class Amphibia; order Anura; family Ranidae; genus Aquarana; species Aquarana catesbeiana. The sequence goes on along the minus strand of NC_133327.1, from coordinate 172,892,763 downwards.
ATTGCTATGGAAACCTGACCTGAAACCTATTACACTGCTTGTGCTACACTGAGCATGTGCGAGATCTGCAAGGATGAAATCCAAAAAGAAATACAGTCTGGCTTCAGATGCCCACACTTAAGATGGCCACAGTCTGCTGCTAGTTTATAAACTTTCAAAATGCTGTAATAACAATAACAAAACGGACCTTAGTTTACAGACTAACTTTACTAGAACACATTAAGCTTGTGTATTATAGGGTATTTTTATTTAAAAAGTGTAATTTCGGCCAGAACACCACTAAGTTACATTGTGGCAAAAATACATAAACTCTCCCCACCCAGGTCAATGATTCCTGGGTCTGGTGAGCCCTTTTAGTGGAAGCCATCTGTGTGGCACATCAACAGCCTGCCTAATCTACATATAGATAGCACAAGGCAACTGTGTCTGAGCATTGTGCAACCAAGATTATTTTCCACTCTGTATCTTACATATTTCCTTTAGAATGTAAAAGATTAGATGGATGTGGTCTAGCACTGAACTGAAACTGTGTCAATGATGCAGCATTTCTTATTTTGCTTTAAATGCCTATACTAAAAAGATTAGTAACCATATATGAGGACCCTTGGCTACCATTTTACAGCAAAATACAAAACAGTCTTAGCTATAACACTTAGCTGTTTTTCTTGGCAAGCTGTCCAACTGATGCATGGCCTAATAGTAAATCTATCTGTTATTTCAAGTACATTGAGGGACACAGGAATTGTAAATATTCTAAGACAATTGGGTTATACGGTGCCCTACATAAGGTTGGAAAACTGGCAAACAATAATGTTAAGCTAGCCCCCTGTATTGTGAGCAATCAGAACATAAGACTAATAGCACCAAGGGGCAGGATCTGTGTCCCTCAATGGACCTGAAGAAATGGCAAGTATAAAAATCTTAATTTTTCTATATCCGCCAAGGAGGGACATGACAACTGTAGATAATTTTAGACATTCAAAAGCAGTCCAACTAAGAGGCAGGCAATAGCCACCAAAAATATGCAAACAATGTGGATTTCATACTACAAAGAGTATCAAAGAAATGCATGCCAGAACAGAAGGCTATATAGAGAAGGGCAATTAAAAAAAGAAAAGCCACAAATAAGGAGAGGGCACTGAGGTAGAACATGGGTCTACAGATCAGAACAGAAGACACCTCAAAGAGTAAAACAACTGTACGTATTGAGCTATGGGCCTCCATCAGTGAATGAAGGAACAGTGAACAATCCAATAAAATTGAGGGGGAAGCAGTACACCCACCACTGTTCCCAGGTTCTCTTGTTCCACCGGTTAGCCTCGGACCACTGTAATGGTTAGATCGGTTGCTCAGAGAAGATGGAGGAATATCCGTTCCCCCATCTACTCTGTGATGAATGAAGCTGAAAGTGACAAGCATTTAGTCACTTCTGGTTTCAGTGCTGTCTTTTCCTGGTTGGTACAGCTAGGGAAGCAGCTGATCAAAGAGATCTCTGTTTGATTAGCTGCCTTGGTGGTCAGAGGAGGCATTAGGGGTCTAATAGACCCCTGATCTTTTTATAAAGAGTACCTGTCACTGCCCAAAGATATCACAAAGGGTCTTGTTCACCCTTTGTAACATCAATAAAGTTGAATAAAAACAAACAATAATAAAAAGCGTAAAAAAAAAATTAAAACACACGAATTTCCGACAATGGATTTTGTTGTCGGAAAATTTGAGATCCCAATCTCAAATGTTGTTTGTCGGAAATTCCGACGGAAAATGTCTGATGGAGCCTACACACGGTCAGAATTACCGACAACAAGCTCCCATCGAACATTTCCCGTCGGAAAATCTGACCGTGTCTATGTGGCATTAGTCTTAGGACTAAAATAGCTTTTCAGTCATCCTATTTTAGTCGACTAAAATCTCTGGTACATTTTAGTCTAATATAATCATTTTAGTCAACTAAAATTAAATGTGCACAGTACACAGCCCCCCACCCTCTGCACAATACATAGCACCCCACAGTACAGAGACCCCCCACAGCACACAGCCCCCCACCCTATGCACAATACAAAGCCCCCCACAGTACACAACACAGCCCCCCACACCCTCTGCACAATACAAAGCCCCCCCACAATACACAGCCCCCCCTGCATTCCCAGGAGACCCCCAGTCTCCTGGGTCAGCACTGCCAGCGTACTCTAAAGTTAAGAGTAAATCACTGCCAGCCCTTTCTCATACACAGCTCCTCCTGTGTCACTCTCATTGTAAATCAAAGTCTCTAAATTTACCTCATAGTTTTGTTCTTGCATGGACCCGGTCACATGGCTGCTCTCCTCTGAAGGTTCATGAATGTTCATGTGACCGCTCTACTCCAACAATCTAAAGCAACACTCAGAGGAGGAGAGCGGCCAAGAAGAACAAAGCTAATTGAGGTTAGAAGTTTCAGCTTACAATGAGTGGCACAAGAGGAGGAACACAGTACAGAAGAAGGGGCTGGCAATGATTTTTTCCTAATGATAGACTTTGCTGGCAGTGCTGTCCAAGGGCCAGGAGAGGCAGGGCGGCTGGCTTGACCACTCCCCAATGTGTGGCACTCGGGGGCGGACTACCCGATCCCCGCCCCTATTGGTAAAAAAACAAATCTCGGCATATAACACGCACACACTGTGTTATACGCCGATAAATACAGTAAATTCATGAGGGGAAACATCCCTCCTTGCCATTAACGTCCTGTTTTCATGCTATTCTATTTTCGTCATACTTTTCCTCAGTTGACGAAAATGTGCTGTACTTTAGTTTTTGGCACTGTAAAAAGCCTCTGACGAAAATGTTTTAGTTGACGAAATTAACACTGGTTTCAGCTTTCCTCTTTGTAGCTTTCCCTCTTTGTATATTTGATAATGGTTTAGTCTGAGGCAGAGCCTGGCGGGCTAAGCCAGCCTCAGGATTTCTAGATCCTAAATTATGCAACTAGGAGTTTTCCCAATAAAAATTCTATATTTTCTTACTATTTAATGGGTATTTTCTATGTCAGGGCCCACTTTTTGTGTACCAACACCTCCTAGTTGCATTCTTCATAACAGAGGAATTAAAATCAAGCAGAAAAAATGGCACCCATCATAAGCAGGTTTGAATACCCAGGAAAACAAGCGTAGATATCTTACCAATGAGGTCTTCAAGAGATAATAAAAAAACGTTGATTGGTTAAACTCTCTAATATGTACTAAATACCGAAATATGAGTTTTGGGTAGAATGACTGAGTGAGCAAGCACCTATTCATTTTCTAGTGGATTTTCCTCTTCACACATGGCTGTTTCATGTGCCAGTTAGTGCATACTTTTGGCTGATGCTCATTGTACAGCTGTGCTAATCTGGTCATGTGATCTCAGTCTAGAGCTGGAACTAAGAATTCTGATGCCCTTCACTGATGAGGTCTGGGAGACAAAGAATCTAGTTACTTCACTTCATAGGCACCATTATTAGGAAAGTTGCTATAAACACGCAGTCGCAGAAATGTTTAGCAGATCCTATGAGATAATCCCACTTGTGACTTTAACATGAAAGTCCTTCAATTATTTTAGCCAAAAGCGTGTATTTACTTGGCTGCTGTACAGTGTAGCCCTTTGTAGTGATCCTTCTCACAGATTTACTAGAATTTTTGGTACCGATCCAAGATCTGGCCACAGCTATTCTAACCAGGAAGCAAGTTCAGAATTGTAACCAAGGTCTTTTGCTGGCCATACACAGCTCAAATTCGTATTACTAGCATTATTTCACCTTCTGAGTTTGGATGTCTCTAGATCGCTCAAGCTTGCATCTTAATGCCCTTTGTGCGAGGAACATATTTAGACTCTCTTTGAAATAGTCTTGTTTTGGAGGAATAATACGAATCAGAAAATCCTGAGAATAAATTGCTGGGGGTGTTTGTTTTGTAAAATGGAATGTGTAACTAGGGTAAAACCAGTGTTGCCAAGACATAACAAGCACTATAAGATAAGGATGATGTAAAAGTATAAAAAATGTACAAATATACTGTACTTTAGCCTGGTATTCTGATGTAACCACTTCCATCTAGATAAAGCTTTGATCACCAGACCCCCACAAAAAAAATGCGGTGTTGATCAGCACTCTTCATGCAATGCTCATGCCTTACTGATGTTCCTTAAATTGTAATGCAGATCCATTTGGAATGTTAAATGATCTCTTTGATAAATATTAACATAAAAGTGACTTTTACTAGAAGTGGGGTATTGTGGAACAAGGCAGTTGCACTAGGAACATAGTCTATGTAAATTCACGCAGACATTGCCTCCCTCTGATCCTTTTGTCTCAATACACAAGCATGCCTAGGGTTAATAATGTCACTATTGGCTGATGAAGAATTCCTCATGAAATTCACCTTTTTGTTATTAATAATGAGTCGCTGATGAGCAATTTGGTGTGCTGATGACCTGCTCTATATGCTGAAGTCCTAGATGAGATTCTGGAGAGTCATGTTCCTCTATACACCTTACTATTTGCATCACAGCCATCTGTCACATGCTACTTGTCAATGATATACTCTGCCAGGCTGAATGTTGTACAGTGGGAGAAAGTTGGGCCAAGAGCCTAGTAGGGTCATGTCTGAGTGGTGCTGTTGTAGCAGTAGAACACAAGTAAGGGACAAGTATCAACGCAGCATGGCCACCAAAAATGCCAACATCAACATACAGCGGTAATAACTAGACAGGCAGCAACCCAAATGTCATCTCTTAGAGAATTTCTGAATCCACAAGATTATTATGCCGCCATGCACTAACCACTATTAGCTAGCATTGCGATTGTTTCCAGTATAACTTCGTAATCACTACAAAGCATAGCAGATTGTTAGTGGAAACCCACAAAATATCACACCCTGCACAGAATTGCTTTACATAATACAGTGATTAGCGGATGTAACTCTTGCTTTTTGTTTTGTTATCTTTTCTTTTTTTTTATCACAACACCCAGTTACTCCCACTTATATGAGGCACTATTCCTTCCCTTGACACCAACAATGAGGCACCATTTCTTCCATTGACACCAACAATAGGGCACCATTTCTTTCACTGACACTAAAGCCCCGTACACATGGGCCGAATGTCAAGAGACATCGGCCGGTTAAAAAAAAGAAAAAGGCTGACATTCGGTAATTGCATAAGCACTAAATGCATAAGCAGGGTGCGTTGGGGTGCAATGCACACTTTTTCATAAAAATCATTTCTTACTGTGTTTTTTTACAACCTTGTAATGTTCTACCTGAGCTCCTGAACCCTCCTTTGCTTCTTTATTTCTGTTGGTTTGGAACGAGCAGTCTATATTTTGTTGAGGTTGCTGCTTTATGCACATTGCACATCCTATTGTCCCTAATCTATCTCAAGAGCAAGCATGAAAGGCTTTGTTCCTGCATACAGTGGACCCAACACCCACTAATATGAAGTCAGGTCACAGCTGCAAAAAAAAAAAAAAAAAAAAAAACTTGGAGCATTGGAGGAGGTTGAGTTCAACACAAGGTACTTTGATTTAATAATACACAGTTAAATAGAATTTTCCTTTTTTGAACCAGATTTTAGCATCACTAAGGTTACAAAGATGAAATGATGCCCACGTTCTTCTAAGATAAAGACTTGGAAACGTTAGGGAAGTGTTACATATTGCACTGGTTTTTCAGAAGTGTGGTAAGATGGCCAGTCTTTACCATTCACAGCTTTTCCTATCACCTGTCACTTTTGCTGTTTTGATATGCGGTTGCTGCAATGGAAACATTTGCCAAGTATCTCATCATTCAGCCTGCTAAGTACTGTGTAATGTTCTGATACTGTACGGGCTTCTGCAGCCAAGTCAGACTTTGTGCTGAACGTGTGCTTATTATCAGATTTTATCTGATTTTTCTTCCCAAACCAGAGGGTATGTATATTTTCATTCTACCGACTTGTTCATGTTGTAATTCTGCTTGTTAAATGAAATCCAAAATAAGAGTTTCAAATTTTGATATAAAATAAATCATATGTAAAATAAATCAAGATGTATGGATATTCAGATGCAATCAAAGGATTAAAAAATAATTTATACATTTAAAAAATATCAATCTTTAAAAGGAAACATAAAATGAAGTGTTTAAACTTCATGGGGTATATTTTAGCCTTAGCTGTGATAGATGACACATATTATGCCGTGTACACACGACCGGTTTTGCCGTCGGAGTAAACTCCGAAGGTTTCTCCGACGGAATTCCGCTCAAGCGGTCTTGCCTACACACGGTCACACCAAAGTCCGACCGTCCAGAACGTGGTGACGTACAACACGTACGACGGGACCAGAAAAAGAAAGTGCAATAGCTAGTAGCCAATAGCTTCCGTCTCGTACTTGCTTCAGAGCATGCGTTGTTTTTGGTCCGTCGGAACAGCATACAGATGAGCGGTTTTCCAGATAGGAATTGGTTCCGTCGGAAATATTTAGAACATGTTCCATTTCTAGGTCCGTCAGAATTTTCGAAAAAAAAAGTCAGACGAGGCATACACACGATCGGAATAGACAATGAAAAGCTTCCCTCGGACATTCCGCTCGTGTGTACGTGGCTTTAGACACATATTTAGTGCCAGGTACCCTTCTTCCCAATTTAATGCTTCCCCGGGGGGTAAAGAATGATAAAAAATAAATTAATATGCTCATAGCTTATTCCTATAATGCTTTAGCCTACACAACTGAAATTGCTAACAGTGTTTTAAAGGGGATATGGGTGATTCTGCGCAAGGAATAAGTACTAGCAGAAAAATGGGTTAAATAGTGTTTTAAAGTCACACTAAACTCAATTTTTTTTCCATCAATCATTCTAAAATATCAAGTACACTATGGCTTTTTGCTTAAAAAGACGTTCTGTCAGAGCCTTAAAGGGGAGTGACTAGTTCTCCTAGGTTAGAAAAGAAAAAGGCCGTGCCACATCCAAAAAGCTTATTCAAAGAAAGAAGGTTCCCCTGAGTGGATTTTTCCGGCACTTGCACAAAAAGCTATATAGAGTGGGAGAGTACACATTCATGTATAGAGTAAAACAATGTTTATATTTATTCAAAAAGTTCTTATATTAAAAACAATGCAAACATTTGCAAACAACGAAAACATATTATATAATGGACATAGTTCAAAAGAATTTTGTGTCTATTTTTGTTAGCAGATAACACTTATATGATGGAGTTCTTTTCAAGCCCAATGCGTTTCGGGGTGCATTCTATTTCAGTCCTTCTTCAGGGGCATGGTTGAAAAGAAAGGTTCATCTAAATTAATTAAAAAGATATAATTGATCAATTGCCATATATATCTATATGCCAATAACCATTTGTAGGTTAAATGATCCATTGATCACTTACCTGTTGTGTTACCGTTGGTTTCTATGCAAAAAGATGGTGACAATTACAACAAGGAGCAAGGAATGCTTGCAGAAGAGGTGGCGCTTAATTTAGTGTTCGTGGATGAGGGATGCTGTTCTCTGGGTACTCCTATCACATATACAGTACTTCCCCAAAGAGAGGGGAGGGGGGGGGGGGGGGTTGTTTTTTGTTATGTACATAAAGCTTCACCTACCCCTGCCTCCCACGGATGCGTGCAGGCCACAGCGGTATACTGGAGTGAAGAGGAACAATCCTATAGATAAAAATCCACATAATTTAAATGAGTAATGAGTTCTCGCTTGGCAAAGAGAGCAATAGTAATTTTTAGTTGGTATGTATTATTAATTATATTAGTAATTCCTAGGCATGGTCCACTTCAAAGTATATTTATTGTGAAACACTCCTGATATATCATTCTAGATAGAGAAAGTAAGTTCATGAGGATTATGTTTATTTTGTACTGTAAGCTCCCATCGCATCCATTAATATAACTTATGTTTAGGCGCAATGACAGTTGTAATATAGTGCCATCACTATGCTTAAGGACTTAAAGCAAGGGATGTGCAAAATATCAAAAAATCAAAATCAGAAAAAGTTATATATATATATATATATATATGTACATACACATATACATACACACACACACATACATATGAATGGGAGATCACAGGTACCTATGGTAGTGACTCTAGTATTGCATTTTAAGTTTAAGTTTAAGTTTACAACTGTCAATGCCTAAACATAAATTATATTAATGGATGCGATGGGAGCTTGCCTAGGAATTACTAATATAATTAATAATACATACCAACTAAAAATTACTATTGCTCTCTTTGCCAAGCGAGAACTCATTACTCATTTAAATTATGTGGATTTTTATCTATAGGATTGTTCCTCTTCACTCCAGTATACCGCTGTGGCCTGCACGCATCCGTGGGAGGCAGGAGTAGGTGAAGCTTTATGTACATAACAAAAAACAAACCCCCTCCCCTCTCTTTGGGGAAGTACTGTATATGTGATAGGAGTACCCAGAGAACAGCATCCCTCATCCACGAACACTTAATTAAGCGCCACCTCTTCTGCAAGCATTCCTTGCTCCTTGTTGTAATTGTCACCATCTTTTTGCATAGAAACCAACGGTAACACAACAGGTAAGTGATCAATGGATCATTTAACCTACAAATGGTTATTGGCATATAGATATATATGGCAATTGATCAATTATATCTCTTTAATTAATTTAGATGAACCTTTCTTTTCAACCATGTCCCTGAAGAAGGACTGAAATAGAATGCACCCCGAAACGCGTTGGACTTGAAAAGAACTCCATCATATAAGTGTCTGCTAACAAAAATAGACACAAAATTCTTTTGAACTATGTCCATTATATAATATGTTTTCTTTGTTTGCAAATGTTTGCATTGTTTTTAATATAAGAACTTTTTGAATAAATATAAACATTGTTTTACTCTATACATGAATGTGTACTCTCCCACTCTATATAACTTTTTAGGCAAGTGCTGGAAAAATCCACTCAGGGGAACCTTCTTTCTTTTCTGTCAGAGCCTGGACTTGAACCTGGGAGTCATTGTGTCTGGCAATGACTCTTCTGGCTGAGCTGGACAGCACTTTAAGATCCCCTTGACAACCCTGCCGTGTGCCTTAACGTCTGCTGAACCTTGAACTCTTTGCTTCTCCCATGAACTTCCTGATTTAAGCCATCTCTCTGCACTTCCCGTTTGCCAGATTATTGTGCTTTCTTCAGCCAGGTCCTCACTCTCGTCTTCCCTGCTGCCGTCCATATTTTGCTACCACTCGTTATCGACCATTGGCTTGTTCCTAGACTACGCTTCTGCCTGATCTCAAACTGCAACTACTGGTTACTGACTTTTGGCTTGTTTACTGACTTCGCTTCTGTTTGATCCTTACCTGCATATCTGCTACTGGAACCCAGCTTGCTTACCCCCTGGTGGGGCGATTCTGAGGACCAGGACCTGGTACTAACACGCAGCAAAATCCATCTCCACCATCAGGAGCTCTGGTGAGCATCATATAGTACTTAGACTCCGCACCTCAGGTGAGCCCACGTCATCTGCCAGGGTGACTACCTGTGTGCCCATCATGATGGTCCGTGATAGTCGTGCAACTGCTATAGCAACTGGTCTTGGAGCCTGACCCCTGATTGTGACACTTACTGTTTCCAGGATTTTTTTGTCCTGTGCATGTTCCCTATCCTCCGTTGATGCACCTTACTGCTACTAGTGTAGAGCGAGCAGTGCTGTTAGTTTGCTCTATGCTTACTACAATTCCCATAGAGCTGAACGTGCCTGCACGTAGATGTGTAGTCTATCTCAGGGGCAATCAGTAAAAAGTGTCAACAATCACATACGCAAGGGGGCATGGAGAATGAACGTAGCCACCCAAGAAAAAGAAGTCTGAGAATAATAGAAAAAAGCTTGTATTTGGGAGATAAAACAAAGGAAGAAACAGGTAGTACATTTTCCTTATATTCAAACATATTGCATTTATTTTTATTGAAGATGTGAGTTTAGTTGTACCTTAAAGTGGTTATACAGCCTTACATATACCCAGTGAAGTGACTGGCCTCAGGCAATACACAGAGATGAAACAAATCCCTCTACATAAGTTGTATCCATCTATCTGCAGCCATCTCTTCTCTACATCTGTTTAAAGTGCTGAAGTTATAAAGCTTATCTGAGCTGTCAGAAAAAGGGGGCAGAAAGTTGAAGTTCCAGAGAAGATCAGTGAGGAGAGCTCTGAGAGCTGATTGGAGGGAAGAGACACAGCCCCATCCACACAGCACACAGGAACAGAGCTGAGGCTGTCAACTAGCTAGAGGTCCCTCCCCTGTTACCCTTTTTGGTGTAAGTAATACTTGTCAGATGTGATTCATGCCGATAGCAGAGGAACAAAGCAGAAGACAGAAATTACAATTACTGCTTTTAATTGAGACAAGCACACACTATAGAGGGATATCCTTGTTCATATTTCATGTCTGAGGTTTATAACCACTTTAAGTAAGAAGGTATTTGTAGCAAGTGTAAATGTGCTATCCAAAAGCCATCCATACATGGATCAAAATTCAGCCAGTTCAGCAGTGGGCAAGCCCAATTTCAATCCATGTATGGGCAGGGTGGTTGTACAGAAATCGATCTACTGTACCAATCAACTTCTGCACAACCAGCCTGTTCGATTTTACCCTGCACGATTAGCACCGCAGGCTATAAGTGTTAAACACAGATCAGAGTATTCTGGCGGCAGGGAAGTCTCCCGCTGTCAGAGTACAAAGGTTCAGTGGGGAGGATTCACACACAATGTGGATGAGGGAATCAAATCTTTTTTTTTTTTGTTTGTTTAACCTCCTAGCTGAATAAAAAAATACAAAAAATTAATATATTGCTATACAAAGGTTAACAAAGGTTATATTATGTAATTGTTTGTCCAGATAACAAGAGTGCCCAATAGGTAATATTATATACAAGATATTTTTTTCTGTGTGACCCCATAGCTTTGTTTGTTTTACTAAAAGGCACGTAGGCATATAACCTAACTCTGTATGTATTGTCCGTGTCATTTGCAATAAATGCCCCACACGTGTTTTTGGACTATTTGAAATAAACCTCAATGTCTGTTTTACCACAAGATAGTGATCAAAAATTCCACAGCAAAAAGAATATGTACCAAACATGGGTACAAATTGTAGTTGTGGTGCAAAATAAGAGAACATGTTTGTCAGCAACTGTCACATTAAGATATTTAGCTCAAAATAATTCATACCGTGTGCCTGGGAGCAACTGGACCATGTCTAGGACACCCTGTGCGTGCTCTATTTCTTGTGCAAAAAAACATGCAGAAGACTATATTTAAAAGTTATAAACCACTGGTGTACAGCAATGTTCAATTCACATCCTAAAGGCCAGTTCACACTGTCCACACACTAAACGGCAGCTGCAGTGGACGGTGGGAGGGGGTGGTGTGATGCACGTTTTACTGCATTACACAGCTCTCTTTTTTTTCTTTTGTTTACTTCAAATAAAGTTTGTACAAAAAAAAAAGTGGAACTTCATTCATGTCACTGTACAGCAGCGCTATGTGTTACGCTGCTATACACTGAAATGTGGTGCCTTCCTGTGCACTGCGATAAAATGTAGCATGTCTGAATTTTTTTGCAGCTCATAGTACCAAAGCTGCGGGATACGTGCAGTGCGAACATGGCACAAAGAAAATGATTTTTTTCCGTTTGTCCTAGCGGTGGCTGGCGTTTTTCCTGTGCGAAAAAATGCCAGTCACTGCGATATACGTGAACAAGCACTAAAAGGCAACATTCACTTAAAGCCAATATTTAAATTATTGATGGATAATAAAAAAGTAAATAATTATTTCAGGCAAGGGTATTTTATCTATAGTTACATTGATCCAGCTTGGACCAATGTAACTATGTATACACCATACCAGGCCAATGTCCCTGGGAGCAGTAAATCACTGAAGTAGACTGCTATTCCAGTGATCTCCACTTGCTTCTGGGTCTCCATTGAGTGGCTTCACTGTTGCTTACCGAAGGAGATCAGCTGCTCAGTACAGGCCCTATTCAGAGACTGCTTAGCAGTCTCTGTATAAATGCAAAGTCTTCTCTGATTGGACAAGGTAGAGAGCGTGACATCACATACCTGACTCTCTGCCTCATCCAATTAGAGAACGCTATGCATTCATTCATTTTTTGAACAGCAATCATGCGGAGTGGCTGATCTCTTGCGTTCAGTAAGCAGAAGTGCAGCCATTCAGTACAGGACCTGGAAGCAAGTGGAGATCAATGGAGAAGCTTTGTCTACTACAGTGATTTCCAGGTTCCAAGGACATCGGCCAGGTATGGTATATAGATAGTTACATTGGTCAAAGCTTAAATCAAGTAACTTTTCTTATATTTCTCAAGGACTGGTGACATCCATGCACTGGAAGGTGGTAAGATCCCTTGCATTGGAGTTTAGAGTTTTTTTCACATCTGTGGCCAATAAAGTAGAATTCTGGCTGGGCTTTACTCAACTAGTCTTAAAAGGATAACTTCACCTTTGGGAACATGTTACATATTCCACCTAACTTTAGGGTGGAACATGTAACATATTGCCACTCCTGCAGCGGCTCAGGGATCCAATCCCTCTGTGTGACAGCAGTATGGGAAGAAGTTCCCCATACCAGCTGTCACTTTTTGAAAAGAGCACGGCCGTGTGGGCTCCACCCACATGGCAGCAGTCATTCATTCACAGAGTTCTGTGAATGAATCAACTACATGTACCAACATCCTTTACGGATATCGGCTTGTAGTTCTCAAAGAACTATCACGGCACTGTTGAGCGCTCTGGTAGTTCACGGATTCTGTCAGTGTGAAAATGCCTAGTCGTACGACAGCACCTGATGGATTATATATATACACATATACACATCTGTAAGCCATTTGGATTTTAGCGCAGGTATAGCTTATTTTTATTCCGTAGTCCAGGTCAGTGACCAGACGTGCACCTGTAGCTCTCCAACAACTTGCGTCCATCTTCCCTTGTATTGGCATTATATCCACTGGAGCATTTGTATTTTACAGAGCAGAGCAGGGACTGGCCAGAGAGGAATTACTTTGACGCAGATGGCCAGCTTAACCACTTCCCGACCGCCTGCCATACATATACTGTGGCTAGGTGGCTCTATTACGCAAAATCACGTACCTGTATGTGATTCTGTCAATGGCCAATGGGGATGCACACGTGCACACTGCCGAAGCCGCGACCATGCGCTGACCACAGGGGGAGCCAATCAGCGGGCCCGGTGGACGCGCTGTCCGCCGGCCACCCGCGATCGCTTCCCGCAGAGACAGAGCGGCGGTCTGCCGATCTAAACAAGCAGTCCGCCATGCTGTCAGGCATGGATACTCTGATCTAGGGTTCCTGCTAATCAGGAACACAGGTCAGAATGTCCATGCAGTGAGCCCATTCCCACACACAGTTAGAAACACACTGAGGGAACACATTTAACCCTTCAATCACTCCTTCCCTGCCAGTGTCATTAGTACAATGTCAGTGCATATTTTATAATGTCACAGTCCAGCTAAAAATCGCTAATTACTGCCATTACAAGCAAAATATAAATAAATAAAAATGCCATAAATATATCCCCTATTTTGTAGATGCTATAACTTTTGAGCAAACCAATTTTTTTACAAAAAATATGTAGCAGAATACATATTGGCCTAAATTGATGAAATTCGATTTTTTTATTGGATGTGTTTTATAGCAGAAAGTAAAATATATATATATATATATATATATATATATATATATATATATATATATATATATATATATATATTTTTTTTTTTTTTTTTAAATTGTCGTTCTTTTTTTGATTATAGTGCCAAAAATTAAAACTGCAGAGGTGATCAAATACCACCAAAAGAAAGCTCTATTTGTGGGGAAAAAAGGACATCCATTTTATTTGGGTACAGCGTTGCACGACTGTGCAATTGTCAGTTAAAGTAACGCAGTGACGTATCGCAAAAAATGGCCTGGTCATTAAGTGGGTAAAACCTTCCGGGACTGAAGTGGTTAAACATGTATTGGCATGAATGAGAACTACAAATTCTTGTTTTTGTGCAGTTTGCTTGAAAGTATGCATAGAAGTGTGCAGGGGGTTCATTCAGAATTTTTAGTGTTAATATGTGGTCACACCACTTTAACACCTGATGAATTATATATGTGCAAGCTATTGGGATTTAAACACAGGTACAGTATATCTTATTTCTATTGCTTACCAATTTTCAGCCTACTCCGGTCTGGTCACGTGATCCAGCTCCCATGTGTCAGGCAGCAGCCGCAACAGGGGAGAAGAGGGAATACAACAGATGGGCCATAGTAAGCCTTTGAGTGACGTCATTGCTTCCAAGCATAACCAGCCATTGTTGAGCACTCTCTCCTTTCCCCTGCAGCCAGTACCGGCTGACACAAGGGAGATCACGTGACCAGACAGGAGCAGGCTGCAAACAGGTAAGAATAGAGATGTTTCTTAAACAAGTCAGAATAGGTGTTAGAAGGGGGAGGAAGCGTTTTGAGACTAGTTAGGTAAAGCCCAGAATTCTACTTTAAGATGGGTGTTTTGCTGACCCTGTTGATTTTAATTCATATTTTGTAAAATGCAACAGGAGAAGTGGGAACACCCAAAACTCCAAGGGGATCAAAAGCAGAATGAGGAATTACAGTGTGGAGATTACACTACTGGAAAACTCAAGAGCTAAAAGAATCCAGAAGATGACATAGTTGAGGAAAATATATCACTTTGAGATGGCCTAACCCTTCAAAGAGCATTACTTGTGCACGTTTCTTCACTACCAGTTAAAAGCACAGCATCCTATTTTGGTAATCTTTAGGAATCTACACTAACCACTTTACTGCCAAGGCTCTGACGGATTTCTACAGACCGGCATTTAAAGGGGCGCATGGTACATGATAAAGACCTATTGAACATCCCTCTACTACAGGGTAGGAGGGACTTTAATCTCGGTACATATTCCCGAGTGCATCAAGCATGGCTTTGCATTGTATTAGTCTAGAAGATATTGCATGCTCACTGACACCAAGGAAAGTGCTCATAGCACAACTGCAACACTGTTAGATTAATAGGTCTCTAGGAGAAATAAGAGGACTGCCAAATTCTAACTCAGACTAATTTATCGCAAGATGGGCTAGAAAACCTCTGCAGTACAATATTTGCTAAACTCAACAGTAACAAAGAACAGGAGAATTGCCTTTTGTTACATTTCAGGCACTCACAATTTTTAATAATTTTCAGAGACCTACTGTATTTGATGTTTTCTGGGATGTTACAGCATGCCTACTGAAGTGTATGTTAAGCTAAATAAAAATTGCCTTAATTGAATTTCTCCATCATCACATTCATTCATATTTAATGCCTTTTCTTCTTTTGAACATTCTAACAGATACAAAATACCTGGTGATCCTGCCAGTTTTCTTTGGCCGCCCCCGTTCTCGTCTTCTCTTCTTAACACCAACCACAGCTGCAAACTCCATGGTAGTGGTGACAGACATGCACACTGCTTACTAGGATTGGAAGCAATAGCCTTGCAGTCTTATTATCAACCTGTGACATCATAGGCTGACATGGCCTCTGCACAGCCCTTGTGCCGGGAGTTATGCTATAAAAGCCTAGTGAAGTCACACCAGCAGTTTGCATGGGACACCTCAAATAGGATTCAGGATTCACTGTCTTTCTGTGCTTGATCCTGCCACAGACAGAGTCCTCTGTCCACCACCTGCCTGCACAGATCTCTGGAACAAGTATGTAACATTCTCTAAGATGCATGGAGGAGATCCCAGGTGGTGTCCTCTTTAACCACTTCCCGCCCAAGGACGTCATATGACGTCCTGGACTTTCAGTGGGAATATCTGAATGATGCCTGCATTACAGGCATCATTCAGATATCCTTGTTGCTTTCCAGCCTGGAGGAGAGATGTGGGGTCTTATTGACCCCGCATCTCTCCATAAAGAGGCCCTGTCACGAACGATTCCCATTACAAGGGATGTTGACATTCCTTGTAATAGGAATAAAAGTAATTAAAAAAATGTTGTAAAAGAAAGTAAAAGTAAAAAAATAAAGTAAAAAAAAAAAGTTTAAAATGCCCCTTTCCCCGGTAGCTCGCGCTCAGAAGTGAACGCACACATTAGTCCTGCCCACATATGTAAACTCCGTTCAAACCACACATGTGATGTATCACCGCGTGCGTTAGAGCGTGAGAAACAATTCTAGCACTAGCACTGTAACTCTAAACATGTAACCTGTTAAATATTTTAAAGCATCGCCTATAAGAATTTTTAAGTACTGAAGTTTGGCGTCATTCCATGAGTGTGCGCAATTTTAAAGCGTGACATGTTGAGTATCTATTTGCTCGGCGTAACATAATTTTTCACATTATATAAAAAAATTGGGCTAACTTTACTGTTTTGTTATTTTTTAAATCATGAATTAAAAAAAATACGTTTGAAAAATTGTTGCGCAAATATCGTGCAAGATAAAAAGTTGCAATGACCGCCATTTTATTCCCTAGGGTGTCCGATTAAAAAAAAAAAAAATTATACTTATATTTATATATATTATATATATATATATATATATATATATATATATATATATATATATATATATATATATATATATATATATATATATATATATATATATATATTTATATTTATATTTATAATGTTTGGGGCTTCTGAGTAATTTTCTAGCAAAAAAATTCTGATTTTTACATGTAGGAGGATTGCCAGAATAGGCCCAGTATTGAAGTGGTTAAAACAGGGCAACATACTAGCTGATGTTAATTGGAGTTTTGAGGTAATAGAAACATTGTAGAAGCAAACCACTGAGGATTGGAGCTGGGAGCACTTTGTTACTGTTCGACAATCTTTATAAATTACATTTCCTATGGGGGAGCATTGTGTTCATCTGTGTAACTGGCCGGATGATGCGGGCTAGCCATGGACAATATCGTGCAGCAATCATCTTTTTCGGGCCCAGCCGGGCCCCAGCAGCGCGCTTGATGATCATATAGCAAGGGAAGGGGGCCTGGCCCAGCTAAAAGACTCCAGGCCCAGGAAGCTTTGCAGCAGGTGAGCAGGCCCAGTGAGCGGAGGCACACAGCATGCCCATGCAACATCATTACATGTTGCTCCAAGCACTGGGCCTGCTCACCTGCTGCTGCAAACTTAAAAGTGTACCCCCCATAGGTCGCTTCCGCCTCCCTCCGAGTCCCTTCCAGTCCCTCGCCCGGAATGGGCGGAAGAGAAGAGTAGAGGAGCCAGAAGATACACCAGCAAGCCACAACAGGTACCAGTCCAGCCACCCACTGACGGGACCAGGTGCCAGCCCAGCCACCCACTGCAGGGATCAGGTGCCAGCCCAGCCACCCACTGACGGGACCAGGTGCCAGCCCAGCCACCCACTGCAGGGACCAGGAGCCAGCCCAGCCACCCACTGACAGGATCAGGTGCCAGCCCAGCCACCCACTGACGGGACCAGGTGCCAGCCCAGCCACCCACTGACGGGACCAGGTGCCAGCCCAGCCACCCACTGACGGGACCAGGTGCCAGCCCAGCCACCCACTGACGGGACCAGGTGCCAGCCCAGCCACCCACTGACGGGACCAGGTGCCAGCCCAGCCACCCACTGACGGGACCAGGTGCCAGCCCAGCCACCCACTGACGGGACCAGGTGCCAGCCCAGCCACCCACTGCAGGGACCAGGAGCCAGCCCAGCCACCCACTGCAGGGATCAGGTGCCAGCCCAGCCACCCACTGACGGGACCAGGTGCCAGCCCAGCCACCCACTGATGGGACCAGGTGCCAGCCCAGCCACCCACTGATGGGACCAGGTGCCAGCCCAGCCACCCACTGACAGGACCAGGTGCCAGCCCAGCCACCCACTGACAGGACCAGGTGCCAGCCCAGCCACCCATTGCAGGGACCAGGTGCCAGCTCAGCCACCCACTGCAGGGACCAGGTGCCAGCCCAGCCACCCACAGCAGGGCCAGCGACGGGTGCCAGCCCAGCCACCCACAGCAGGGCCAGGGACAAAGTGTACCCCCCATAGGTCGCTTCCGCCTCCCTCCGAGTCCCTTCCAGTCCCTCGCCCGGAATGGGCGGAAGAGAAGAGTAGAGGAGCCAGAAGATACACCAGCAAGCCACAACAGGTACCAGTCCAGCCACCCACTGACAGGACCAGGTGCCAGCCCAGCCACCCACTGCAGGGATCAGGTGCCAGCCCAGCCACCCACTGACGGGACCAGGTGCCATCCCATCCACTCACTGACGGGACCAGGTGCCAGCCCAGCCACCCACTGCAGGGACCAGGAGCCACCCAGCCACCCACTGCAGGGATCAGGTGCCAGCCCAGCCACCCACTGACGGGACCAGGTGCCAGCCCAGCCACCCACTGACGGGACCAGGTGCCAGCCCAGCCACCCACTGACGGGACCAGGTGCCAGCCCAGCCACCCACTGACGGGACCAGGTGCCAGCCCAGCCACCCACTGATGGGACCAGGTGCCAGCCCAGCCACCCACTGACAGGACCAGGTGCCAGCCCAGCCACCCATTGCAGGGACCAGGTGCCAGCTCAGCCACCCACTGCAGGGACCAGGTGCCAGCCCAGCCACCCACAGCAGGGCCAGGAACCAGGTGCCAGCTTAGCCACACACTGTAGGGACCAGGTGCCAGCTCAGCCACCCACTGCAGGGACCAGGTGCCAGCCCAGCCACCCACAGCAGGGCCAGCGACAGGTGCCAGCCCAGCCACCCACAGTAGGGCCAGGGACCAGGTGCTAAAGCAGAAAGGATGATAACAAAAGACTAGCATATAAAATTCCTTTTAAACTGGAGGTAGTAAAATATGCTAAGGTACATGGAAACAGCAGTGGAGAGACATTGTGGGCCACCTCCAACTGAAAAAATGATAAGAGAGTGGAGGAAATAGGAGGATCAGCTGCAAAAAGCAAATAAAAGTAAGCATACTTTTCGTGGGCATGCTGCAAAGTGGCCACATTGGACATGAAAGAATGGATCACACGTCACCGGAATAATGGCTTCTCAGTCTCTATAAAAATGATAACATATGTAGCCAAACGCATTGCTGTAGAGAAAGGCATGCAGGATTTTACTGGATCACCATCGTGGCGCTACAGATTTATGAGGCGATGTGACCTTGTTATGCGCACAAAAACTAGAATTGCGCAAAAAATGGCTAAAGAATATGAATCTAAGATTCTGTCTTTTCATAAATTTGTAATTGAGGCAAGGAAGAAAAATGGTTTTGAAATTGGCCAGATTGCAAATATGGATGAAGTCCCGCTAAACCTTTGATGTGTCATCTAATAGAAGTGTTGATCTGAAAGGTACCAAAACCATAACCGTGAAAACCTCAGGACATGAGAAAACCTATTACACGGTTGTGTTGTCCTACTGTGGAGACGGCACCAAATTGCTGCCCATGTTAATTTTCAAAAGGAAAATATTTCCAAAAGAAGTGATTCCACCAGGAGGAGTTGTACATATTCATGAGAAAGGATGGATGGATGAAAGGGGAATAAGAGTATGGGTTGAAAAAGTGTGGTCCAAGCGTCCTGGAGGGCTTCTGAAAAAACTTGCCTTATTAGTGCTTGACCAGTTTAGAGCACATATTAGCGAAACTACAAAAAAGTGCTTTAAAGAAGTGAAGACTCATCTAGCTATAATTCCCATTGGTCTTACCAGCCAGTTGCAACCTCTGCATGTTTCATTTAACAAACCATTTAAAGTCTTTATGTAAGAAGAGTGGAACAAATTGATGGCTGCTGGTAATCATGATCTGACACCTACTGGATGAATGAAGAGGCCCACTATCACTCAAGTTTGTGAATGGGTGAAAACATCATGGCACTCATTGAAGGAGGTAATCGTTGTACAGTCATTCAAAAAATGTGGCATTAGCAATGCCTTAGATGGAACTGAAGATAGTATCGTATATGAAGATAGCGAAGAAAGGGATGTCAGCAATTGTGAGCAACTGAGTTTCATGAATTCTGACACTAGCGATGATTCTTGGGGTTCCCAGAAAACTAGAAGAGTACTCGAACCTTAAAGTCTGTCATTTGTTAATGACAGCAATGATTGTTCTTAATGCCATGGTCGACTGCTGTTCACTTTACATGGTTGAAATATTATTCTGTTATATTTTATTAAATATTTTAGTACACCATTTGGTTCAGAATGTTTTTTTTCTTGTTTTCCTCCTCTAAAACCTAGGTGTGTATTATGGTCAGGTGTGTCTTATTGAGCGAAAAATACAGTGGTTCTTATAAGACAGGTGATGGCTGCTCAAGCTACCTTTATTTCACAGATACTTTAATGTTGAACCTCAAGCTAAAATGTATTCAGTATGTCAAATCACAATGGGCCTCATTAATAACAGCATCGGACATAAAAATTATCTGTATCCCCCACAGCAACTAATTAGATATCAGAGTTTCTGATTCCAACCCAATTTCCTTTTCAAGTTTGAATCTGATTGACGTCTGCCAGGAAATACAGACAATTATTAATGCAAAACAACTTATATTTAGGGAACATTTAAACCTTTAATCATAGTTTTCCTTGTCTCCCTCATTTATTCTCCAAAGGCACCATGTGGAACATTCTGCCTATCTGCAGACTGTCAGGGATGTGTATGATCAGTCAGAGACGAGTTGTGTAATAGCAAAAAGTAGTGGGGAAGTTGGGTGTATTTACATATATTACAATCCACTGTGAGAAAATGTGGAGGAGCATGCACTTCTACACTACGTAATACTTACTGCATCCATCATGTCTGGGCAGGTGAGACTTGGTATTGTGCAATATCTCTTTAGCTGTTAAGATGTTATATCAAAGTACACCAAGCCACTATAAACACATAGCCGTTTGACTTGAGGGTCCACTTGACAGTTTGTAGCCATAAATAATATCTATTGAACTGGATGCATTGATGAATGCAAACAGAACTTACTTTTACAGTCTACTGAGTCTTACATGTTAGCAATAGCAACTAACTACAATGACTGTCTTTGTTTCACAGGCAAATAACACTTTTAAAATAGTACAGAAATTGGCATGCAAAGCATAATCCAGTAAAAAAAAAAAAAAAATATGTTAGTTTTCACAGGGCTACACAAAGCTTGTATTTACTGTTGGTGGAAAAGAACAAGAATTATATAATTAAAATTCTGAGACTTTATTCATCAAGTCTCTTGTGTATAACATGTGTGTGGGTGCGTTCTGTCCAAATCTTCCAAGCCAGTAATCACAATAACCCTAAACAACACTATACAGAAGAATTCTCGCCTGGCTATCTTCTATACAGAATTGCTCACCAAATCTGCCCCACTTTCCCCCACACACCCCATTCAGTGGAACTAGTCTGCCATTGTGCCAAAGCTGCCAATAGCAAGCCATACGGGAGCTCTTAGCTACAGAATCTATGATTACTGAATGTCTGCTTATAACGGAAAGAGAAGATGCTTTATCTCTTCACCAGGGTAAAGCCAGCCATACTTGGACTGAAATTTGGCCAGTCCAGCAGGGACCAGCCGAACTTCAATCCCTGTATGGGCAGGCTGGTTATACACAAGTCGATTTATCGATCGACTTGTGTAAACCAGCCTGTCTGGTTTTTGCCAAACAAACAGTGTCACTGGCTATAGCTGACAACATTGTTCATTGTAGTCTGACGTCGGGGCAACGTTGTCAAAACACAATACTTCCCCAGTGAGAAGGATTCCCCCATTTAATGTGGATAGGTGAATCGGCTCATTTTTTTTTCGTTCAACCTGATGGTTAAACAAAAAAAAAGAATTAATCCTGCATGGCTGGCTTAAAGGGGAACTCCAGCCCCCCCCCAAAAAAATTAAAAGTCAGCAGCTACAAAATACTTAAATCTTAAATACTTTGATTCTTAAATCGGGGAAACTGCATGAGCGAATGGCGCTGTGCTTTCTCAATGGCCCTGTTATGGCGAGGCCTGAACTTCTGCCTGAGTTCGCTGCGGCGACCTCTGCAGGAAGTGGGAGCAGGTACCTGTCAAAACCAGGTACCCGCCCCCCCCCCCTTCCCCACCCCTCCATAAGGTGCCAAATATGGCATCGGAGGGGCGGGAGGCAGATAAGCAGAGCTTCCTCTTTTGGCTGGTGCTCTGCTTTAAAGTTGTTGTAAACCTCAGACATGAAATATGAACAAAGCATATGCTTCTATAGTGTGTGCTTACCTCAATTAGGAGCACTAAGTGTTATTTCTGTCAGCTTGTTCCTCTGCTATTAGCATGAATCACTTCTGACAAGTTTTCCTGACACTAAGAGTAAAAAGGTGACAGGGGAGAGACCTCCAGCAGATTGACAGCCTCTGCTCTGTTCCTGTGTGCTGCATGAAGGAGGGTATGTCCCTTCCCTCCAATCAGCTCTCAAAACCCTAATCACTGAGCTCTGCATATTGTAACTTCAACTTCCCACTCCTCTTTTTTTGAACTCCCATGCAAGATTTTAAATTCTGCACTGAATGGATACAGGGGAATGATAGCTGTAGTCAGACAGGTACAACTTATGTAGGAGGATTAGTTTAATCTCTGAGTATCACCTGAGGCCAATCTCTTCAATGGTTATATGCAGAGACCTTCAAATGCCACATTGCCAAGGCGCCATACTAAAATGCCACATTTTGCCCATTTTTTGGTGAAATGCCATATTTTGTGCCATATTTTGCCTTATTTGGGCCAAGAAAAAAGTAAAATATTCTAATATTCTTCAAGTGGGACAGTAATATTTGTCAGCAATGTCTTCATATAGAAATATGAAGATTTAATACCACCTTACACAGTGTATTCCATGTGCTTGTCTGTGAGAGAGACACATAGACTGTCATTGGCAGACTTCCTTATTGTTTGTGTATTGGGAGGGAATGTGGATTGTGCCTGTCTCATTGTTAAGTGTTAATGACCTCACATTGTTCTGTCTGCCTTAAAGTGGAATTCCACCCACTTTTACAACTCTTCAGCATCCCTCACTAAACTGTGCACTGTAAATGAATTGGATATTTTTTTTTTTCTCTCAGCACCTACTGTATATCTGCTGTATTTATTTTTTTCCTCCTTCCTGGCCGTGGCCCATCGCATCATTTCCTGTTTGCAATGCCTTCTGGGAAGGGGTGGCAACTTCCTCTGACACTGCTGTTGCTATAGAAACCTGACCTGAAACTTATTACACTGCTTGGGCTGCACTGAGCATGTGCGAGTTCTGCAAGGATGAGATCCAGGAAGAAATACAATCTGGCTTCAGATGCCCACACTTAAGATGCCC
The DNA here is from genome assembly GCF_042186555.1 of Aquarana catesbeiana. Classification (NCBI taxonomy): domain Eukaryota; kingdom Metazoa; phylum Chordata; class Amphibia; order Anura; family Ranidae; genus Aquarana; species Aquarana catesbeiana. Next base: position 172,869,439 of record NC_133327.1, on the reverse strand, counting down.
ACGGCCTGCTGTAAGTTTATCAAATATAAACTACTGCTATAAACTAACAAAACAGACCTTAGTTTAGAGATTAACATTACTAGAATACATTAAGCTTGTGTATTAGAGGGGTATTTTTATTTAAAAAGTATAATTTTGGCCGGAACACCACTTTAAGATAAACTTATTATGGGATGTATATGTGTATGTGGATTGGCTGCTAACGGGGCGGGGGGATTTTCCCACAGTGTATATCTTTGTGCACATTGTATGTAAAAATCCATTAGCAGGGGGGAGGACCATAGGGAAACGCGTATATACAGTATATCAGCTCCCTTTCCCACGTCCTTCATACCAAGCTGAAGTGTATTACTGAAGTCATCACTCGTGTTTTACATTTTCACGTTTTCCTAATTCAATATTGCTAAAGTTGCTAGTTCAAACGTAACCCTTTTCAAGAAGTGGATTAATGGTGACAGCAATTTCGCCGTGGAAGGTGGGAAGATATTCTGCAAGTTGTGCACAAAATTGGTAAGTTTTTATTCAGTTTTCTTTGAGAACTCTTCTTATACCTATATCATTCTCATGTCTCTCACTTTTTCCATTTTTCGAGAGAATGTCATCTTTTTCTATTACTTCCACAAGCACTGTATATTTTGAAGTTATGGCCACTAATGTTCGTTTTATGGTAAAAGTAGCCTTGAAATGCTCCTCGAGTGTCAAAATTTTTGCCGACGTAGAGAGGACTTTTTCAAAATTAAAGTACATACTCAGCGACCGTCGCCTCAATTTTTCTATGGAGAGCATAGTCGCTCACGTAAAATTATAATGTAATTAAAACTAAAATTGTTGTAAATAGTAATAAAGTAGTTAATATGATTCAAGTTGCACGATTTAATATCCCTTTTACGATGGGAAGGGGGGGTGGAAAGTTGAAAAATAAATGCCACATTTGGCCAAAATAAGTGCCATATTGCCACATTTTGTAAAAATAAATGCCACATTTTGAAGGTCTCTGGTTATATGTAAGGGTCTAAGTCTGTGTGCTAGCTGGTGAGTAACAAGCAATGGTGCAGCAGCAGGTGTTTGTTGACCCCAAGGCAGACAAAGTAAAGCAATTTACAGTTTTACAACACTCTAATAAATGAAAACTTGAAACCCTGCCCTCACTCTACCCAACCCCAATCCTGATCTGCTCAACCCCCTCTACTGAAGCAACACCATTTTACATTTTAAAGAACAAAGGATGCTACTAAATCAACTAAAGAAAAGTGACACGAACAGTAGTCTTTCATTGGCAGAAGTTTTGCGGTTGCAACTAGTGGTATCTGCTAAACCTAATGTCAGAGAGGGACTACCAGATAAACATGCACATGCACACAGAATTCTCAGCAGACTGGTGACTAGGCGCGTGCATGCACACAGAAATGCACACAGGTGGGCGCGCACTCAATGCATGTTGGCTCCAGATGGACTATTTAAAGGGGCTTCAGCTCACGCTCCAGTGCTGACTGGTTTTTCAGCTTTTCCCTGTGTCCTGCTGTTACTCTGCTTGTCTCCCTGTTGCTGACTCAGACTTGCCTTTGACCTGAACTTGGATCCTGTTTCTGCTCTGTTGCCAGTTCTCGACCCTGCTCCGTTCCTGACCATGTCTCAGTCTTATGTCTGGGTACCGCACTGCCCGCCTGCTGCCCTCGGCTTTATCTGTGGCCACGCTGCTGATCCCGGCTCTGCTCACATCTGGTTCAAGCGCTTATTCAGTTCTCATCTGTATCACCTCTGCTCATCACAGTGAGTTCCTGTTTCAAACCTGCTAGGAGCTCTGACAAGCCTTGCCTCTGAACCTGCTGCCTGTGTGGAGTGCCCCTTTAACTTTGGCTGGATCAGCTACTGTTCCTGACCTGATGTTCTGCCAGCCTGCCAGGGTCTGCATCTCCTGCTGCAAGCACTCTAATCAATACCTGCCGGCACTTGTGTTGCTCTTGTCCCTTGGTACCCTCTGTTTCACCTTCACCGGGACCTGGGCTGGAGATACAAGAGAGGCCAACCTCCTTATTTCAATCTCTGATCAGGTACGTGACACCTATACGATAATGGTGTCAGGGTTGGTCAAATAGTTGTGAGAGCTCCAAAACTTACATCTTAAGACAAACAAGTGTGCAGAATCTGGAGTACTGTACATAATTGCAAACAACCTTAAAGCGGGGGTCCACCTAAACCGCCAAAAAAAAAAAAAAATATTAAATGCCAGCAGCTACAAATACTGCAGCTGCTGACCTTTAGTACATGGCCACTTACCTGTCCCAGGGTCCAGCGATGTCGGCAGGCGACGCCGAGAACCCGCTCGGTTCTCGGCAGCTGCCGCCGCCATCCTAGGTGAGGGAATCAGCGTTGCGGCTTCACTTCCCGGTTCCCTACTGCGCATGCGCGAGTCGCGCTGCGCATCGTAACTGGTCCCCGCTATCTCCTGGGAGCGTTTCCCAGGAGACAGCGCGGAGACTCCCATGGGAGTCTATGCCGGAAGTGGGTGCAAATACCTGTCTTAGACAGGTATCTGCACCCCCCTCCCCCCTGAAAGGTGCCAAATGTGACACCGGAGGGGGGGAGGGTTCCGAAAAGCGGAAGTTCCATTTTTGTGTGGAACTCCGCTTTAAAGTGAATCTCCACTTTTGCAAAAAAAAAAAAAAAAAACACCTTACTGTAGCAAACCTAAGCACAGTGCTGGGGATGCCTGAAAGTTTCCCTCATGACTTGGGCAGACGTCTGGGAAAAGCAATGAGCCAATTAACAAGAGGAAAATTTTAATTTTTTGTTGTACAAGTCTAAAAGAAAAACATAGCTGGCTGTAGATTCAAATGCAGAGGTTGTTTTAAAAAAAGTTCAAAACTGACTTTGGGAACAGGTATTTATAACTATGCATGCAAGAGAGAATTGTTGCAAATGTTTGTAAGACCCCTTTCACACTGGGTCGTTTTGCAGGCGCTATTGCGCTAAAAATAGTGCCTGCAAACCGACCTGAAACACTGGAGTGGTGCGCTAGCAGGATGCTGAAAAAAGTCCTGCTAGCAGCATCTTTGGAGCGGTGAAGGAGTGGCGTATACCAATAGGGCAGCGCGGCTGTACCGTCATAGCGCCGCTACAGCTGCGCTTTGCGGGCAGTTTTAACCTTTTTTAAAGGTAAAGTAGCGGCGTTTTACCACCGACGCACCCATCGCCCCAGTGTGAAACCGGCCTGAATAAATGGCACAGGGAAACAAGCAGGGATAAAGTAATTCCTGTTTGATTAGGGCTCTGGAGTCTAACTAGGAAAAGAATGGGTGGTTTTCCTGGCCAGTGGCCACCCTTAAAGTGTTACTAAACCCAGATCCTGCATTTACTATATCTGGTCTCTCACAGTACACAGAACATGGAGATGCATTCGTTTTTGTAAATATAAACTCATAATTACCTTGTTTCATTTCTCCCATGATTGTCCTATCAGGCATCAAAAGACCCCTGATCCTCTGTCTGAACAGTGCTGATTGGCCCTGTGCTGATCACGTGCACCCTCCCAAGAAAAAAACAAAAAAACTATAGACTCTGTAAATATTAGGTTATTTTTTGAAGTCTGTTGAAGAAGATGATCAGAAAAGACAGGATCAAACAGCCTTTTTACACAATGCAGAGGATTAACCCCTTAGGTTCCACACTAAGGGGTATAACAAGCATGCTTTACTGCATATACAGACTGATTTTACTGTTGTGGGTATAGCAACACTATAATCATTCACCTGGGTGGTACCTTTATTGGTAACTTAGTGTTCAATATTTCAATAAGCCCCCGTTTACAGACCACGTTAACCGCCACAACACATTTGTTGAGAAGAGACCCTTATCCTCTCAACATTGGAATAAGCTGCTTTGGCAATGCAGGTGTTTGGAAGCTAGGGTGGGTGCCAGGTGTGATGAAGGTGACAGGGGTAGGGTGTTAGCAAGGTGGCAGTGGGGTGCCAGGTGTGATGAGGATGAGGATGGCAGGAGGTAGGGTGTTAGCAGATGTGATGAAGAGGAGGATGACAGGGGGTAGTGTATTAGGAAGCTTGCAGTGGGGTGCCAGTTGAGATGAGGATGACAGGGGGTAGGTTGTGAGCTAGCAAGTTTGCAGTGAGGGGTGATGAACATGAGGATGAAGATGCTGTCTTGCAGGGTGGGGTGTTAGCAAGGTATCAGTGGGGTGAAAGGCGTGATGAACATGAGGAGGAGGATGACAGGGGGTGGGGTGTTAGCAAGGTATCAGTGGGGGGCCAGGTGTGATGAACATGAGGAGGAGGATGACAGGGGGTGGGGTGTTAGCAAGGTATCAGGGGGGTGCCAGGTGTGATGAACATGAGGAGGACGATGAATTTATTAAATACTTTCTTCAGCTCTGTGTATACAAAAGAGCATGAGGGAGCTCATGTCCATAATGGGGGTGGTATTGACACAGCCCCGAATGATCCACAATGGCTCAAAAGTAATATGGTCCAGAAATATTTAGACAAAATAAAGGTGGATAAAGCACCTGGACCTGATGGCATCCACCCACGGATCCTAAAAGAATTGAGCTCTGTAATTTCAAAGCCATTGTATCTAATTTTTAGGGACTCATTAATGACGGGAATAGTACCACTGGACTGGCGCAGGGCGAACGTGGTGCCTTTATTTAAAAAGGGATCAAAGTCCTTACCAAGTAACTATAGACCTGTTATTTTAACTTCTATAGTCGGGAAGATACTGGAGCATTTAATAAAAGACCACATAGATGAGTTTTTGGTGGAAAAAAAATTTTAAGCAAAGGACAGCATGGATTCATGAAAGACAGAAGTTGTCAGACAAACCTGATTTCTTTTTATGAAAAGGTAAGTAAAACCTTGGACAGAGAGATGGCTGTGGACGTGGTATACTTGGATTTTGCAAAAGCGTTTGACACAGTTCCCCACACGCAGCTCATGTGTAAGGTAAAGTCTACATGCCTGGAAATATCAGTTTGTAAATGGATAGAAAACTGGCTAAAAGACAGAATTCAGAGAGTAGTGGTTAAAGATTCTTACTCTGAATGGTCTAAGGTTAATTAGTGGTGTACCCCAAGGTTCAGTGCTGGGACCCTTACTTTTTAATATCTTTATAAATGATATTGGGTCTGGGATCAAAAGTAACATTTCTGTCTTTGCAGATGACACCAAGCTATGCAGTGGAATAATGTCCTTACAGGATGTCTCCAATTTACAAGCCAACCTCAATGCACGGTCTTATTGGGTTACTATGTGGCAGATGAGGTTTAATGTTGAGAAATGTAAAGTTATGCACTTGGGGGCTAAGAATATACATGCATCATACATACTAGGGGGGAGTACAACTGGGGGAATCCGTGGTTGAGAAGGATCTAGGGGTTTTGGTAGATCATAAGCTCAATAATAGCATGCAATGCCAAGCTGCGGTTTCCAAAGCGAGCAAAGTCCTTTCTTGTATTAAGGAGGTATGGACTCCAGAGAGAGAGATATCATTTTGCCCCTGTACAAATCATCAGTATGATTTGTACATACTAATGAATGGAATATACAGTTCAGTTTTGGGCACCAGTTCTCAAAAAAGATATCGGGGAACTGGAGAAAGTGCAGAGAAGGGCAACCAAACTGATAAGAGGCATGGAGGAGCTCAGCTATGAGGAAAGATTAGAGGAACTGAATTTATTCTCTCTTGAGAAGAGGAGAATAAGGGGGGATATGATCAACATGTTCAAATATATAAGGGGTCCATATAGTGAACTTGGTGTTGAGTTATTCTCTTTGCGGTCAAACCAGAGGACACGGGGGCACTCTTTACGTCTAGAGGAAAACAGATTTCATCTCCAAATACGGAAAGGTTTCTTCACAGTAAGAGCTGTGAAAATGTGGAATAGACTCCCTCCAGAGGTGGTTCTGGTAAGCTCAGTAGATTGCTTTCTGCTGCTAGACTAATACACCTCACTAACCAATCCATGACTGCTGCTCCTCTCTGCCAATCCCTTCACTGGCTTCCCCTACCCCACCGCGTAAAATTTAAAATGCTAACCATAACCTACAAGGCCATCCACAACATCTACATCACCAACCTTATCTGCAGATATCGCCCAAATCGTCCCCTCAGCTCCTCCCAGGACCTCCTGCTCTCTAGCTCCCTTGTTACCACCTCCCATGCTTGCCTTCAGGACTTCTCCAGAGCCTCTGCCATCCTCTGGAACTCCCTGCCCCAGTATGTCCGATCAGCCCCTACCCTGTCCACCCTTAGGAGATCCCTGAAAACCCATTTATTCAGGGAAGTCTATCCCACACCCACCTAACAACTGTCCCCGAGCCACCCCCATCAAATCATTCTCTGCAGCTATTACCTTTTGTACCATCACCCCCTTCCTTAGAATGTAAGCTCTACATGCAGGGCCCTCCTGTACCTTTTGTATTTAACTGTACTGTAATTGTGTTGTCCCCCCTATACATTGTGAAGTGCTGCGTATACTGTTGGCGCTATATAAATCGTGAATAATAATAATAATTGCTTTAAGAAAGGCCTAGATACTTTCCTAAAAGTACATAATATAACTGGGTACTAACATTTATAGGTAAAGTTGATCCAGGGAAAATCCGATTGCCTCTTGGGGGATCAGGAAGGAATTTTTTTCCCCTGCTGTAGCAAATTGGAGCATGCTCTGCTGGGGTTCTTTACCTTCCTCTGGATCAACTGTGGGTATAAAATTGGGTATATTGGATTGTACGATATTTTTTATCTTATTTATTTATTGTTTTTAAGGTTGAACTGGATGGACTTGTGTCTTTTTTCAACCTGACTAACTATGTAACTATGATGACAGGGGGTGGGGTGTTAGCAAGGTATCATTGGGGGGGCCAGGTGTAATGAACATGAGGATGACGTGGGGTGTTAGCAAGGTTGCAGTGGGTTGCCAGGTGTGATGAAGATGAGTATGGCAGGGGTGGGGTGTTAGCAAGGTATCAGTGGGGTGGAGGTGTGATGAACATGAGGAGGAGGCTGACAGGGGGGTGGGGTGTTAGCAAGGTATCAGTGGGGGGCCAGGTGTGATGAACATGAGGAGGAGGATGACAGGGGGTGGGGGGTTAGCAAGGTATCAGTGGGGGGCCAGGTGTGATGAACATGAGGAGGAGGATGACAAGGGGTGGGGTGTTAGCAAGGTTGCAGTGGGTTGCCAGTTGTGATGAAGATGAGCATGGCAGGGGTGGGGTGTTAGCAAGGTATCAGTGGGGTGCCAGGTTTGATGAACATGAGGATGACAGGGGGTGTGGTGTTATCCAGGTTGCAGTGGGGTGCCAGGTGGGAGGAGGATGAGGATGACAGGGGGTAGTGTGTTAGCATGGTGGCAGTGGGGTCCCAGGTGGGATGAGGATGACAGGGGGGAGAGAGAGAGAGAAAAAAAAGGCACAGAAAGAGAGAAAGAAGGATCACAAATATGAAAAAAAGAACATAACACATCTTTGGTATGATCTGTATGATTTATGAATTTAGAAATTAGGAAATAAATATATTTTTAAAAGTTTAGAAATATCTATTACCCCAATATGCACATTTGCAGGCTGTAACTGATGCTATTGCTATGGAAAAAAAGAACACTGCAAAAACATGTACAGTGGTGTTATCTTGTTTATGGGAATCACTGCCTCTTGAAATCCACTATAGCAGTGATGGTGAACCTTTGCACCCCAGATGTTTTGGAATTGCATTACCCATGATGCTCATGCACTCTGCAGTGTACTGAGCATCATGGGAAATGTAGTTCCAAAACATCTAGGGTGCTAAGGTTCACCATGACTGCACTATAGCCTGTGTCCTCATCAACGCTGTATCCTGGCCTAGGCCAACAAGGCCCAGGCCTAGGGCAGCACTTTGCAGGGGGGGCAGCACGGAAAGAGTCCCCGCCGGCTTGCGCTACACTGTTACTGTAGCGCCAGTCTTATGGAGCGGACTGGGCTTAGAGGCAAACTAGTCTAGCGCCCCCATAAAGCGGCCTCACTGCTTCCAGTATGCGGGCGGCCGGCATTCCGCAACTGTGGGGGGGGGGGGGGGGCACCGCTTCTAATTTTGACTGTCCTTTCATCTTGGACCACAAACCTTCCTCACTGTGCTATATGTTTCTGCTGCACCATTGGCATGGTTATATCTTCTTAGTCCTCTCCATAAAATGATCAGAAATTTGTGCTTAGAGTAGAACTATAGGCAACACTTTTTTTTTCATTTTGGATAGAATAAGGGAGGGTTATAGCCCCTGTCAGTTTATTTTTTACCATCCCTGTCCCATTGCAGAGATTCCTTTCACTTCCTGCCCCATAGCCAAACAGCAAGTGAGAGGAAATCTAAGGGAATCCATTGACCCCCCCCCCCCCCCCCGGCCCTCAGAACTAGTGTCCCCACTCGAAAAATTTCAGGGCGGGTCTTAAACAGCAAGGGGTGTGGCCTTGACAGGAAGGGGTGGGTCATATTTAAATTAAGGGGTGCACGAGTTTTGTCAGGCCTAGGGCAGCAAAAAACCTAAATACACCACTGGTCCTCATGCTGTTATGGGAGGTGGATCATCCATCAATCAAGATGTGACAACCCACCTACTGTGTTCTTTTTTAGTTACTGGGCATGGAGGAGTAGGAGGGAGGGACTAGGCTGTCATTTGGGATCTGTATACATGCCCACATGTGTGATGTCAATAACATGTGACCTGAATAGCTCAGCTCAAACAGGAAATGTCTATGCATACAGGGTCAAAAGAGCCTTTTTTTACACAATGCAGAGGATTAATCACTTAAAGAGAAAGTAAACCCCATACGTTTTTTCTTTTTTTTTAAACATAATGATCCTGGAATGTATTGGTAAGCCATATACATTTAAATATGACAAAAACTAGTTTGTAAAATACCTTATTTCACTTTTTTTAAATGTAGTTTCTTCCGGGTATTGGCCGCACCATCGTTACTACTGATTGATGAATCTTTTGTAGACGTCATTTCCGCCCTTACTTTTTTTTCCTGTCCAAGTCTAAACCAAGCCTCTATCTCGATTGCCATTACTACGGCAACCGAGCTAAGCCATTGATGATGGCAAATCACTCTCTGTGCTGCTCTGGTTTACTCCCCCTGTGTGACGTCTTATACATTTACAAGGGGGAGAACCAGGAAGGCGAGGATGAGAGTACAGCATCGCGAGGCTTCTTTCTCTGTGCCGTTTTCAATAAAAGTCAATGGCTTGCAGAGGATAGGGAAACGGCACACATAGCGTGCCGTTAAAGAATCTATGGAATGCGAAAGCGTGGCTGACGTCACTACAGATTGCAGGATGGTTTTTAAGGGACCAGAAAGAGTGAGCGAAATTTCACAGGCAGCGATGAGCTGCCTGTTATATATAGATTAGAATGAGCTAAAGTGAAAGTGGAGGGTTTACAACCACTTTAAGCTCCACAGTGAGTACAATAAGCATACTATGCTGCATATACAGACAGATTTTACTATTGTGGGTTTAGTAACACTTTAAGGGCTGTACACAGGTGGCTGAATATCTGGCGGCATCAGCCGGTTTAATAAAAAATGGTCTACATTTGACCTATGTGTACAGCAGCCAGCTCAACAAAAGCCTGCATGACCAAAAAAGGTCTGCTGATCAGCATCTGATCAGTGCTTGCAGCCAATAGCTGCGATCGTTACCCGATGTGTTCTGGCAGGAGGGCTGCCCCCCCCTGTCAGAACACAAAAGCGGTTAGTTCATAGTTAGTGCAGTGGCTCCTCCCGAGCTGTCAGGTTTTTTTTTCGTTCAGCCCGCTGGGTTGAAGCTGACGTTTTGTGTTGTGCTAACTGTACCCCCTTGCAATTTCAGAAGTTATCTTGCTCTATGAAAGAATAAAGCAGATAAGAAACTTTTAATCTGATATCTTCATCTGAACATTCCTCTCATCAAAGTGTACTGAATATTTGTGCTTTTTATGCAAATATTTTTTTTGATGCAGACCCTAATCCCTCACACATTATGCAAACTAACATTTATAATAAGGAGACTACAGAGTAGCTAATGGAGAGATACTTTTATGAATAGAGCATTTAGCATACTTACAGAATTGCAGACTAAGGCTTAGGAAGGCCAGAAGTGCAGCCAGAGCCGACAGTAAAAGAAATCGGTTTCGGAGAAGCATTCTTCAGTACCGTCTATTTTGTCTTAATGGTGTCATGTCTGTTGTTAAACATCCCTGATGAAGGGAAACAAAATAGTTAAACTAATTATCAGCCATTAGAATAAGAAAAAAAATCACTGCACTTTGTAGAACAAGAGACATATAAATTAAAAAAAGGACACTTTAAAAAAGAATTTTCACAAAAAAAAAAGATTGTTTTTCTTTAAATGGGTAAGTGGCGGTAGCATTAAAGCATAAAAATGACAAAATCTTTGTTTATGATATCCCTATTCATACTGCAAAGGGCACAACTTCTGGATCCGTACACCAAACCCACTGTGTTCTTTTGTTGTCTGCTAAAGTCTTTATTTTTTGGTATTTTATTGTGTGAAGGATAAAAAATAAATAAATAAATAAAAAGTCTAGATGAGAAGAAAAAGCATTCTTCAGATCTAGGCTGCATGGTAATGGATTCTATTACACTGCAGGCCTATAAAACAAAATAAATACTTACAATTTGCAGGCTGAGAGTGTCAGACATACATAAAAGAAACTATAAACTGAAATTACTGGAAGAGAAGCTTACCTCTTCCCTTGCTGTTCTATGAAGATCCTTTGTAGGATACTGAAAGTGTAGCCTTAAACTAACAACCCAATGTAAATATTTACTATGGAACAAGAATGAAGCGTTTGTGGCCATTACTAGGAGGTACACTATACTAACTGGATTTTTTCTCTGATCTAAAATAATCACAAGAAAAAGCAACCATACAACCGGACATGATGTAGTGATTGTTATATAGGAAGCTTAGTAGGAGCTTATAGAAGATAGAGATAGAAGGTGAGAGGAGTGCAAGAGCTAGAGATGAGAGAGATGAAGATTACAGAAAGAGAAAAAATGTTAAAGCGTTAATTGAGAGTGTATCTAAACTCAGGAACAAAAATGTTATATTGGCATCTTATAAAAACATGTGAACAGAAGACCAGTTTGCAGCCTTACAGAACTGAGACATGGATGCCTTTTGGTGAAAAGCCCATGACGCACTCAGCTGCCCAATTTACACAACATGTTGGCGATGAGAGCTTCCTAAATGTCTGCAAAAGCCATCAGATGTCATCACTTGTGATGGAGCTGGTGGGGACAAACCTTCATGCTGAGGTGGATTTATTCATATGTACCAAAGCCTGAGGAAGTAGAAAAAAAATCTTGTGGGTCCTGGAACTGGAACTTGACTTGAAGGATCGAAAAGAATGTTTTAATGCAGAACAGGAAGGTGTTTAAAGTAATATTAACACCCGGCCTATTGTAAAATGACTAAACACTAAAACAAAACAAACAAAAAACAAAAATACTTTTAGTGCCTTGCCTTCCAAATCCCACATATATTTCATAACGCCATAAACAAAATAATAACTGGCTGATCATTATTAGGGATGGGCCGAACTGACCCCTGTTCGGTTTGCACCAGAACTTTCGAACACCGCGAAAGTTCGGACCCAAATAACGAACCCCATTAAAGTCAATGGGACCTGAATGTCAAAAATCAAAAGTGCCCATTTTGAAGGCTTATATGCAAGTAATTGGGCATACAATGGTTATAGGGGACCGTGTCCTGCCCTGGGGGACATGTATCAATAAAAAAAAGTTTGTGAAAAACGTCATTTTTAAATGAGCAGTGATTTTATGATTTTTAAAGCAAAAGCATAAAAATGAAAAAAATAGTGCCTGGGGGACCCCCTTAGTCTTCCTGTAAAGTGGCAGATCTGTACCATGTCTAGAATCTGCTGCAGCAATAATTGAATTTATAAAGCCCCAAAAAATGAAATTTTTCCTGCAAGCTGCATTTATTTTGCTAAGCAAAAGCTGGGGAGCCAGTGTGAATGATGAGGCCACAATGTAGTGCACTGGGAACAAGATTAGAGATTTTATTGGATACATTCTGGTGTCACTTTGACTTTGGATAGAAGTAACGGGTGCGTAAAAATTGGTTTTTGGGTGTTGTTGGGCCCTTCCCACCGTAGCACTATATAGGTAATCTTGATGAAAGCAAGAATTGGCCTTGCTGTAAAAAATTGCAATGATATGCACCTGTCAAACAGGTGCAGAAAAATTACTCTTTGGGTGTCGGGGATGCCTTCCCACCATAACCATATAGAGGTGCTCTTGATGAAGGCAAACAAATTGCAATGATATGCACCTGTCAAACAGGTGCTGAAAAATTGGTCTTTAGGTGTTAATTGTGCCCATAAAACCTATACCAAAAACATTCTTCCAGATGAAATGATTTAACACCCTCAAAGCTAGGCAGCCTCGAAGTCCTGCAGAGATTCCACATCCCAAAAAGACTTAATCAGTGACAATGGCATCAGGGGCTTCATAGCTGGTAATCCAGTACTGATTCATTTTTATAAAACGGTCCACGGAGTCTGCGGACAGACGCATTCTATGATCAGTAATGAAACCTCCTGCAGCACTGAATGCCCCGTTTTGAAAGCACGCTGGATGCAGGGCAGCCCAACAACTTAATAACATACTGGGCAAGTTCTGGCCAGTGGTCTATTCTCATGACCCAGTAAGTCAGTGGATCGTCAGCTGAAAAGCTCTCCATCTCTGTTTTGGCCCCAAGGTAATCGTCCACCATGTGATGCAGACGCTGTTGATGGGATGTGGAAGCTGACAGCCCTGGACAGAGAGGATTAAAAAAATTTCAAATTGCCTCACTTAGGCAGACGCCTTCTCCAACGTTCCTCTCTTGACCAACAGAAGACTCAAAACTACGTTTTCCACAACACTGCAAACTACTGGAGTCAGGAAAAACGTTCAATAAACTCCTCAATAACGTGTCCTCAAAAGATTTTATCTTCTGTACTCTCTGTGGGGAAGGGATGAGTTCTGAGACCTTCCCCTTATAAAACAGTGGTCAAGGAGGGTTGCCAACCAATAATCATCCTTCTCCTTTATGCCAGGTATTCTTGGGTCTTTTCGCAGGCTTTGAAGCATAAGGTTGCCCATCCGCCTCAAATTTGCAGAGGCTTGAGAAGCAGACTCCTCAGGGTCACTCAGGATGACAGCATCTGGAACTTCCTCCTGCATCCTTAATGATCATCCATTGGCGTGGGGAAAAAAAGCCGAGGCGACCTGAGCCTGTCGTCGTGCTGTACTCGCACAGGTACTCGTTGACGGCCCTCTGCTGCATGTATAGCTGCTGCAGCATTGCCAATGTTGAGTTCCACCTGGTGGGAATATCACAAATCAGGCGGTTTACGGGCATGTGGAATTCGGTTGAATTTCAGCCAACCGAGCACTGGGTGCGTATGACCGCCTAAAATGGCTACAGACTCTTCTGGCCAGCTTTAGCACATCTTGCAACCCTGGGTACATATTTAGGAAAAGCTGCACCACCAAACTGAGGACATGTGTCCACTTTCCCTTTCTAAGGGCAGACAGGAGGTTTGAGCTTTTATCGCACAGCAACATTCCTGGCTCCAGCTGGTGTGGTGTGAACCACCTCTGGGCCTGTCCCTGCAGAGCTGCAAGAATCTCTGCTCCGGTGTGGTCCCTGTCCCCTAAATACACCTGCATGGCACCTTTTAGCCTGACTCATGGAATAGCCCTTTGAACACTTAGGGGGGTACCTGATGTTCATAGGACAATTCTGCAGAGGAGGGCATGGAGGTGGCAGGGGAGGAGGTAGAGCTCACAGGTCTGGCATTATCACCACCAGCTGTATCAAGACATAAGGGCACAACAAGCTGCAGCACCGAGCCCTGTCCTCCATCCTTTCGATTTGCAAGCAACGTTACCTAGTGTGCTGTGAACCAAATACATCGTCCCTGCCCATGCTTGCTGGACCACGTGTCAGCAGTAAGGTGAATTTTACGGCTGAATGCCTTGCTCAACGATGCCAGAACATTCCCTTCCACGTGATGGTAGAGAGATGGAACGGTCTTACGCGAAAAGTAGTAGCGAATTCACGAAAGGGGGCAGATTCCATCAGGCTGAAAGGCAGAAGTTGGAGAGCCAACAGCTTTGAAATGCTTGCATTTAGACGCTGGGCATGTGGGTGGCAGGGACTGTATTTTCTTTTCCGCTGCAGCAGATGGGGCAGAGCAATTTGCCGGCTACAGTCTACAGCTAGTGGTGTGCTGCTGGCAGATGTGCTTCTAGGACCTGGGACACCCTGTGCTATACCATCATCCCATCTCAGTGGAGGCTGCTGAGAGGTAATGACTCGGTATAGCAGGGGCAGACTTAAGTGGGTAAGGAGGAGGAGGAGGAGAAGGAGGGACAGATTTGTGCCCCTTCTGTGTGGCTTTTAGGTGCTCTTGCCAACGGGCTGAGTGGTTGAACGTTAAATGCCTTGTTAAGCATGTGATACCCAAATGGTTGGTATCTTTGCCACGTTTGATGTGCCTGAGATACAGTTTGCAGATAACAGTGCGATCTGCTGCAGATGTGCTGAAAAAGGCCCAGACAGCTAAGCTTTGGGGAGTGGGCCGGGAGATAACAGTTGCAGAATGTGATGGAATAGGGTGGCTGCTCTCTACTCTTTATTGATGTCGGCCTCCTTGGGGTTGTGCCGCCTCACCTTCAGTTTCCTCCTCTGCTCTATCTAGCACCCAAGTCGCATCAGTGCCCTCATCATCATCTTGATCATCATCTCCATCTCCTCTTCTTCATCATCATCATTATCACTGGAGACAACTTGGTAATACGCTGCGGCTGGGGGAACATGAATGCCAATTTGTCTACCAGTATTATCCCCTCTCTCTAGGCTCACGTTCCTGTGATCCTCAACCTCAGAACCAACATCTGAATCCAGTAACGGCTGGGCTTTATCAAGGAGCAAGTGGCTGACGCTGTGGTAAAATAGCTCAGCTGACTCCTCCATGGCTGATGTTGTGGCTTTGGCAGGAAAAGGATGTGGACAAGGAGGCAGGTTTATCCACCCTGGCAATTGTAGGTGAGTGCACACTTGCCTCTGCTTGCGTGACAGAGGATGAGGAGGATGAGGAAGGTTTAGTAAGCCAGTCCCTACTCTAGCTGCACACTATGCAAAGCTTAATTGACCTCCTCACTACACTCACACTATCCCTAGACTGACACTAAACTAATATTCTACACTGACAATTGAAGCAAAATAACACAGTATAGCACACTAACTAATAGCACTAAACAGAGCCCTGTTCTATCTCTCTCCACGCCGAAATCACACTGCCATTGAAAGAATACTTTTATACTGTGGGGCGGGAATGAGCCATGATTGGATAAAGTCACGATGACAGTGTCTAATCATGACTCTGACAGTGCTCTGTGCCCTGATCAGCTAAAGCTTTCACTGCTTCAGTCAATCAGGGCTTGCAATGAACTGTTCAGCGCCGCAATACATGTTCCACAATTCAAAACCCTATATTATTTAATTTTATTTGCAATATTTTTTCCCCATGAAAGTGGAGATACCCTTTAAGGATTAGTGATATGTTACAGGTCAGGTTCAGTACTGTACACATTGTTTTTAGCACCAGCAGCCTCACGCTGGGAAAGAACAATGCCAGAAGCTAACATACTGATTTATTTAGCCAATTTCTATTGCAAAGTAATATTGTTAGGCATAATGGCTGTTCTGGGCCCCACGTCTGATACTGGCGGCATTATGTCAGTGTGAAATGAGCATTATTATGATGATTTTTCTTACACATACTGAAATATTCACACAGTCTTCATTATTCGAAATATTGTACTTCTTTACCATAATCTGCAGGTGTAAATTCATGAACAATTTAGATATGTTATAATTTAGAAAGCTGGATGAGAATCAAGCAAGCCTAAAATATGAAGCAGGGGCTGAACAAAAGTATAACATATAAATTATACAAATGGCTTTTAGTAAATACTATCTCAGTGGCGTCATTATTTGAAAATGCATAGAGTCTCAAAATGACTGCACTGTTCACCTAACAAAGCCTCTCTCAGAAAGTTACAGACATTAATGTGCTACAGGACCAATAGCAGAAATTTAAGAAAGAGAGGGTATTTGCATAAAATGACCTAGTTCTACATAATGAGCTTGCTAAACAAAAAAAAAATTCTTGTGTTTGTATTTGCATACATTCATCACAGACCATAGAATGACAGCACTTCAACAATGTCTTGTCTATAATATATCACACACAGTGTTTTTAAATATTTTTACCCAAGATTCACCTTGTTTTCTAATTGAATTACATTGGAAAAATTGTTTTAATCAAGGGTGAAAGTTGTGTAAAAACAGTTAGGAACCAGTCACACTGTTGCGTGTGTTATGCTGCATTTTATCATTAATTTCAATTTGCTGCTTAATGCACCAAAAAAGGCGGGTTGAGCATTTACGGCAGCACACTGCACTGCATGTGTTGTGCAGAACCCAAGTGTGGTGGGAAGATGCGTTGGGGAGGCATTCACAATGAATGGCATTGTACCCATGTGCATAACATGTGTTACTATACTCTAACTAATACTGCATTAACTAGCTTCTTACAAGCTTGCTTTTCCACATATTTATTGTAATAAACATAGAGGTTTGTAAATGAGCCATTACAAGGAGCTCACAAACGCCCCATGCTGGTTCTCAGCCTTCTCATAGCTGCTGAGATAGGTTATCAGCTACTCAGGGAGTGCATGGTTTTCAATGAGTTGGCTGACTTGTAGACTTGCACTTTGAGTACAACCATTGTGTAGCATTACTAAGCAGTAATGCTGGCCATATACTGTACAGAATCCATCTGATGCCTGATAAACCAGCTGAAATTTCCATAACAGGTGGCCCTGTCACCCCCTTCCCATAGGACATCCTTTGAAAAATCAAAGATGCTGGGTGGAAAATTGTTGGCCAGTGACTGCTTCAAATCAAATGTAGCCGCTGTTCAGATATTTTAACAGCTAACGTGGCCAGTGGTCAAAATACAATAGCTGTAGCAGATTCACATATAGCCAGCCTGCAGGATGAACGAAAAAACAAAAAAAAAAAAACAGAAATCTACAGGAGTATGGCCAGCTTAAAGTGGTTGTAAAGGCAGAAGATGTTTTACCTTACTGCATTCCATGCAGTAAGGTAAAAACCTTCTGCATGCAGCTCCCCCTGCAGCCCCCCTAAATACATACCTGAGCCTGGTCTGGATCCAGGGATGTGCAGGAGAGCAGAGGTAGCAGGAGGGGATGCCCCCTCTCCTTCCCGCCGCCTTCCGCAGCTCTCTCAGGCTCTCCCGTCCCATCAGAAGCCCCGAGCTACTAGCCGGCACATCCATTGTCTTATTTTTTCATTAAAAAAGGTGTATTTTTGCCAAAAAAGTCTGCTTGTAAGACCGCTGCGCAAATACGGTGTGACAGAGAGTATTGCAACGACCGCCATTTTATTCTCTAGGGCGTTAGAAAAAATATATATAAATGTTTGGGCCGGGATCTAATAGTAATTTTCTAGCAAAAAAAAAATGATTTTAACTTGTAAAAACGGAGTCTAAAAAATAGGCTTGGTCCTTTAGTGGTTAAATGGCACAAACCAGCACAAATGTGCCACTAACCAACCAGCCCAGTTTTGTGACTTTTGGCTGTTGTAGGGGGGCTGGGTGATGTCATTGTCTGGAAAAAAAAACTATTGCTAAAATATATGCCCTAGTGTGGATTTAAAGACTTATTTTGGGGATCAACCTTTAAATAAAAGATTCTTATGCTTGGTGCCAGGAAAGTCCCATTTTGTTTTTTTATATTTGTACCTTTAAATAAAGTTGCCTAGTGATCTGCAACTTGAAAAAGTTTATAGAGCTTTCATACAATAAAAATTTCCGTGAATATTCATGAGCTAGTCAACAGCCTATTTGTGAAAGCAGAACATGCCTATTCTGCTTCTGAGACTTCCGTGGCAACACACCACTATGTACTTTCCTGACTAGAATCAGAAAACACTGCTTGTTAGTTATTATAATGACATTTCATACAAACGCATTTTATGTATAATATGGAAAGGTAGGTGTAACAACAACTATACACTGAATTCTACTCAGGCAGCAATACTGATAGTCATTTTATCAAATTTACATGATGGGTCCACTATGAATAAAAATAACGAAATTTTCTGATTTCAGATGGTAAATCCTGAAAAGAAAATTTATAATAAGCGGTAATACGTATAGTACCTTTAGTTCAGGGCTTGGCAAACCCCAGGCGCCAGGTCGCAATGGCAACAAGAAATTGTATCCTGCCGCCTAAATGGTCCACACCCCTACCCCCATTATGTATCCTGGCTTCCACTTGCCCATCTGTGGACCCAGGACCGGGCAAAGTGGGTGCCACCAGGTACAGGGGAGGGAGGAGACTGTCCACTCTCCTCCCCTTCTTGTTGCTGATCCAGAAATGATTTACGGGTCTCCGTTGACAGTTTCCCCAGCCATCAGGGCCAGGAAAGAATGTAATGCAGACCGTAGATGTCTCATTGAAGAGAACCGGTCACCAAAAAATCATCACATGGGGACTTTAAAGAAAAAAAAAAATTTTTTTAAATGTAAGTTACACCCAAGCACACAAACCCCCCCCCCAAAAAAAATTGAGGCCTCCCCCACATATGCGCGCGTACAAACGTTAATGCACGCAGCGGGGTGCCTAATCCTGAAGACGTCAATTGCAATACACATTACATATTGCTGCGCATGCCGGAGTGAGAACAATAATTCTAGCACCAGACCTCCTTCCTAACACTAAACTCATGACCTATAGTGGGCTTTAACCACTTGCCTACAGGGCACTTTTATCCCATTCCTGCCCAGGCCAATTTTCAGCTTTCAGCGCTGAAACACCTTGAATTACAATTTGCACGGTCACAAAAATGGCTCTGTCTGTGAAAGGGTTAAAGGATAAGTTCCCCTATGGGAACGTGTTACATGTTCCACCCGTAAGCTTTGTTAGTTAAAAAAAACTGGCTACTAACTTTTAGCTGGCTCCTAGATTCAAAGCAAATTTGTCAGGTCCTGGCTGCACTGATAGAACACTGATGAGGCTGCACTGATAAGGCAGCATTGATGGGCACTGATAGGTGACCACACTGGCTGTCCAGGGGATAGTGGGCTCGGGGGCTGTCCAGCCCTGAATCGAAGGCACAGTCAGAGCCCGTCCGGGGAGGGTTAACCCCTGCGAGGTAGTGTCCGGCTCAGGGCCATTGCTCAGCCTGTACAGAGCTGCCGGTTCCTGCTCCAGGGAGTCTTCCCAGACAGCTTAATCTAGACCGACACCCACTGAGAGGGAGGAGAGAGCCACACAGGGGCACTTCCTGCCAGGCTCCACCCTTGTCGGCTCCGCTCCTCCCCTGACCCGCCTACTACCCTACAGCCCTGCATCTGTCCAAGCCCACCCTTCACAGTCCCGCCCATCTCCTCCGTTAACCTGGCTTCACAGTGCTGCCCCTCCCCACCCCAGCATCAGAAGACACATGTTACACCTGCCGGCCACCCAGCAATGGTGCGCCCCTGACAACAGCCCAGGCGCCAGGCCACATTTTCTAGATGCCATGGCGACCTGGCACCTGGGGTTTGTCGAGCCCTGATTTATAGTATATATCAGAAACATCCTGACACAACAGTTGATGGCTGAACCAGATAAAGTTGAACTGATAGGATTCTTATGTTCCATCTCAAATCACATAGACCAATCCTGTCCTGGCATTACCCTTGGTTACATTTGTTTCTTTTAGGGGAAGTATATTCTCCATAAAGGAAAAAAAAAATGAGTGTAGAGAAAAACAGCTGGCTCCAGCAACAATCAATAGCAGCCCTTGGTGTCTGTCTCCAGGAAAGTATCGTTCTAATTCTATCAGATGGCTCCAGACATTCACCATTAAATCACAAGCTGCATTTGCTGAACACTCATGTTATTAGGAAGGTTTTCAGTCAAGGATCAAGAGAGATCCATTATGGAGCTCCTAATACACTCATCTGTATGGCACTGATGAGATGATTTCGGTGGGAGAAGGTTGTATACTTATTATTCAAGAATACAGGGCATTTCTAATCCGCTTCCCACTGACTGACATTGATAAAGAAATAAAGCAGCAGAATTCAAGTGCAACATGTTGTACTTGTTTAAAACATTAAATGCAAAGGCATGAAAAAGGAAAGCCAATGTTCGGGCAAATGGTGATGTTGTTTCCTTCCTGACCAAACAGTGAATAAAACAGAAGTGAAAGGTGCCTCTCCACACATAACCTTAGGCCACCTAGAGGAACTTTCTTTGCACAAAAGATTGTTCCATAAACAGAAACAACTTTCCGCACTGACAGAAAGAATTATACATAAGCATCAGCTCTCATCCAGGCACAGGAAATATGAGTGACTCCATTGCAAAGAATTTCTCTGGCTTGGGTGGTGGTGTGTCTTTAGGACATTAGGTTACAATGAAAGCCACTGGCAGGAATTCTACCTGTTCCACACTCCGTCGCCAGTGAATTAAAGATTTCCTGTTACTTCCTACTCTGACAAGAAATGAAGGGAAAATGTAAGTAGAGGATACAGTTTAACCCAGTTTGACAGGTGCGTGGGCGCAGGGGACCCGTCCTGAATGCAGACAGTGTGTGTTCAGGGCCGCTCACCTGCACGCCTGTCAAACTGGGATGGACGGCTATGTCCATGTAGCCGCTCTGTACCCATACATGTTCATTAGCCACTAGAATGCAGCCCCTGGTGGCTCAAGTTGCATAGACACAGGTCATTCACAGACTACGGGCTTATGTGCCCATGTGAACGAGGCCTAACATTCATTTATCAATTGAGGCCGTATAAAAGTAAAATGGGGTGTATTACCAAGTCTGGAATATACAGCTGCTATGTACAAAAGGCCATAGTAATGAATGGCTGAATGTGAATTTATGCTGCTACTCGTATGCATAAAGCCATATGCCCCTGGATGCAGACAGACTGCATCCACAGTTGTATGCACATATGCATGCACAAGTTTACACAAGTAGTGGCATAAACCCACATATGGCCATTTAATAATATGGTCCTCTGTATGTGGTAGTTGTGTATCCTGGGCGTGGAAATATGCCCTCAATTCACATCATACACCCTCATGTACCTGTAAAGATGAGGCCTTAGTCAAATGAACATTTGACTTAAATTCCTTTAAAAAGCTGTCTTACATTTAATGGTAACCATATTGACAGCAGTGTATCTTACAACAGTAAAGAGTAGAAGATTACAACACCCCTCCGCTTCCAGAATAGGGCTTGCTTACTTTTTTATTAAAACTAAAAAATAAGGTGCAGCCTTACTTAGCTCTTCATTCAGAAAGAAGGAGGGGGGCCGCATCATCAGGAGAGCAAGAGCTCAGCATGCCTTTTGATAATGTCACAATAAACATGGCAGCACAGGACCCAGAGGTGGCAAAATACCAGAGGGGCACAGTGGGACAATGTTGGATCCTCTGGGTAGGTGAGTATCGAAAATGTGCACACCCGGTAAGTGGGGGAAAAAATTAAAAAGGGGTGGGCAAAAATAAAAATCGGCTTTAAAGAAACATTCTGCCCCCAAATTATATTTGTTTTATTGCAGGGTCTTCCTCCTCCAGTTCCAGCTGCTCTTCTTGCTGGTCTCTTTGGCCACCAACACTCACTGGCATCATCACATACAATGCACTAATAGTGGCCGTCACTGGTCCCAAAATGTACAATATGATATAGGAGGCACTGGAGAGAAGAGGAGACGAGCACCGACTGTTGTAGGGCTGTGGGGTAAGCTAAGTCAGGGCTCAAAATTTTAAGTCCTGAGCCACTAGCCAGGCCTTAAGAGTTACTCGCCACCAGTTACCCCACCCAACCTCTACCCTGTCCCACCCATAAGTCCGCCCCTAAACACGCCCTCGTAAATTATCTCATGAAATTATGCTGTTAAAGGTTTTACACAGAATTAAGTTCCAAAAATAATTAACAACAACTTTAAAAATATTAATATAAAGCATACGAGTACCCATCAGTGCAGCCTCATCAGTGCCCATCAGTGCAGCATACTGGTGCTGCCTTATCAGTGCAGCCTGATCAGTACCCATCAGCGCAGCATACCGGTGCTGCCTTATCAGTGCAGCCTCATCAATGCCCATCAGTGCAGCTTATCAGTGCCACGCCATCAGTGACCATCAGTGCGGCCTCATCAGGGGCCACCAGTGCAACCTATCAGTGACCATCAGTGCAGCACATTAGTTCTGCCTTATCCGTGCAGCCTTATCAGTGCAGCTTAAGAGTGGAGCCTCATCGGAGACCATCAGTGCCGCCTCATCAGCACAGCATATCAATGCAGCCACATCAGTGCAGCTTAAGAGTGCCACCTCATCAGTGGCCATCAGTGCAGCCCATCAGTGGCCATCAGTGCAGCCTCATCAGTGGCCATCAGTGCAGCCTCATCAGTGGCCATCAGTGCAGCCTCATCAGTGGCCATCAGTGCAGCCTCATCAGTGGCCATCAGTGCAGCCTCATCAGTGGCCATCAGTGCAGCCTCATCAGTGGCCTTCAATGCAGCCTCATCAGTGGCCATCAGTGCAGCATACCGGTGCTGCCTTATCAGTGCAGCCTCATCAGTGCCCATCAGTGCAGCTTATTAGTGCCACCCCATCAGTGACCATCAGTGCGGCCTCATCAGGGGCCATCAGTGCAGCATTTTAGTTCTGCCTTATCCGTGTAGCCCTATCAGTGCAGCTTAAGAGTGGCGCCTCATCAGAGGCCATCAGTACCACCTCATCGGTGGCCATCAGTGCAGCCTCATCAGTACAGCATATCAATGCAGCCACATCAGTGCAGCTTAAGAGTGCCGCCTCATCAGTGGCCATCGGTGCAGCCTCATCAGTGGCCATCAGTGCAGCCTCATCAGTGGCCATCAGTGCAGCCTCATCAGTGGCCATCAGTGCAGCCTCATCAGTGGCCATCAGTGCAGCATACCGATGCTGATAAGCAATGATAAGCTGCACTGATAGGCTGCACTGATGGCCACTGATAAGGCTGCACTGATGGCCACTGATAAGGTGTAACTGATAAGCTGCACAGATAGGGCTGCACTGATAAGACAGCACTAATACACTAATCCATTTCAAAACACCAAGCATAGTACACTATGGGGTCCATTTATAAAGCAGCAGAGTGGGACTCCAAAGCCAGTAGACTACTAATCCACAAAACAAAAAAAAAACAAAAAAGAAACCTAGTCAGGTGCCCTCTCAAAGTCACACGACTGGTCTCTATTCCATAGGATATTGCAGGCTCCATACCATGGCCTACATTTTATGAAATATACAGGCTACAGTATGGATTAACCTTACAGAGTAAACCGGAGTGTAGACAGCAATATCCATTCTCTGTGGGCCCCCATGCAATGTAACATGCAGTCCAGATTATAAGCAGAGCTACTACTGGATACAGAGTCCACCAGTCAGTGAGCCTTGTTTCTTTGTTTTGCCAAAGATACCGAAATAAAATGATCACAGGAAACACAAACTGGAAATCCTATTTGATTATGCTCCTTTGTGAACATGCTATATACAGAGCTGTAATTGCTACTCGGCCCAGTAGGCCAGTACCTATAGACCAGGAGTCTCCAAACCTTCTAAAGAAAGGGCCAGTTTACTTCAGACCTTAGGGGGACCGGATTGTGCCTACTGGGAGTAAACAATGCCTGATCTTTGGTATTGGGGTAGAAATAGATGGTGTCATTGGGAGGAATTATCCCCATCATTGGGGTCAGTGGAAGGAATAGTGCCCCAGTGTTGGTGTCAGTGGCAGGAAAAATGCCACAAGGGCTGAATAAAGGCAAGCAAAGGGCTGCAGTTTGGAGACCACTGCTATAGACCAAAGAGACAAAAACTGCAGCTTTTCCTCATATAGCTTTTTCCCCGTCATCACTAAAAATATATAGTCACTTGATATAAGCGTATTTCACATTGTCCAGGTTAGCAGCAGTAAAAGAAGGAAGCGTTCTGTGTATCAGAGACCCTTGCAGACAGGTGTTGCTTCTGGCACCAAAAGTTTGTCTACAGGCGCCACTGATGGAAACTCAGCTCTGGCCACATATGATATTGTATAATCTGTCACACTGAAACAATGGCAGTATTTCATAGTCAAAGTAAAAAATGCACAGATAATCAGTGAAAACCCAAATGGTTGATTAATTCCATTGTTTATGTAATTACATTGAATATTCCTGACTATCCTGTTCAACATCCCTCAGTGAGCCATAAATCTTTATATGTTCAGCAAGAGAAAATGCTCCTGGCGTAGTAGATAATAACTCTTGAAGTGAATTAAAAAAATAAAATCTGCAAAGCACATATAACATTGCCATCATATCTGCCCCAATTTAGTCTGATTTATGGCTCCTACCCAGGTCCTATTAGTAGATGTAGTGCACTGTAGGCTATACATGTCCACACATGTGCTCAGTATAGGCTCCATGTCTGGGGATTCCATCCCACTGAAATAAGCTTTCAGGCTGTGTGCCAGGAAAGGCACTTATAGTGCTTCATCTTCTCATTACAGCATATTATGATGAAATACACGAACAAGGAACAAGGCTTTTCAGTGATCGGCAGAGCCAGGTTGAAGGCTAGTAGTTGCAGCAATCTCCGAGAAGTGTACTCCCAAGAAGCTGCTTTTATAAAAAGAAAATTCTACATTTGTTTCATTTTACACTGCATATTGGTACCCTGCCATAGTCTTAATTTGAATTTCAATATGTCTTCGAGCTCAAATTATTTTCTAAGATTGCCTTGAGCAGGAACAGCTGAGAAACATCATAATGTTATACAGAAATAACAAAACATGCATCACTATAATTTCTCTTTCAAAAACCACTGATCTAATTATGACCAATGCCGCAAGCCATTCCGATTAAAGCCTCCAAATTAAATTTTATCGTAGCTGCTACCGAAATACATATTTGAGCTATTTCTGCTGTCTTGCTTTCAAAGACTGCAAAAACTGCTGCAAACGTTGTAACTTCGATAAATCAGGTATTAAACCATTTTGTGCCAGAGTGGTTTTTGCTTTTTTTTTTTTTTTTTTTTTGCTTTTTTTCTTTGTTTTTTTAAGTAGAGACCCTAGAGTAGTTCCAATTTTTTATATAACATGATCTTAGTGCAATGAAGCTCAGGCATTCAGTACAAAAATACATGAAAGTTAATTTTTGTGCACAGAAAAGCAATATATTACCCATTTTTTAGTGAAATAAAAAAAGATAAGGTTGTGCCGAGAAAATAGATACACAACATGTGAAGCCTTAAAGGGGTTGTAAAGTGTAAAAAAGTTTTTTTTACTTTAATGCATTCTATACATGAAGATAAAAAGCCTTCTGTGTGCTCTCTCGGCACCCCTATTACCTACCTGAGCCCCATCTCTGTCCAGCAATGTCCACGAGTGCCTCTGCCATCCGAGACTCTCTTTCCACTGGCTCCCGCTGCTGTCAAAGTAAGATAGCAAATCAGGAGAGAGAGTGGGGGTGGGGCAGAACTGCAGCTCTGTTTCTGAATGGACACACGGAGCTGCAGCTCGGCTTGGGAGCCCCCATAGCAAGAGGCTTGCTGTGGGGGCATGCAACAGGAGGGAGGGGCCAGGAGCATAGAAGAGGGACCCGAGAAGAGGAGGATCGGGCTGCTCTGTGCAAATCCACTGCAACAGAGCAGGTAAGTATAACATTTTTTTTTTTTTAATATAAAAACAGCAAACCAAGACTTTACATTCACTTTGAAGTGTTATTAAAACCAGGACCCTGCATTCACTATATTGGGCCTCCCACAGTACACAGAACATGGAAATGCAATAGTTTTAGTAAATATAAGCTGCTAAATACCTTTTTCATCATCATCAGATAGAGCAGTCTTGTGACTTGTATCAGTATCTGAATAAAGCTTGTAGGAGGAGTTTTCATTCTCCCCGCCCCGATTGGCCCTGTGCTGATCACATGCACTCTCCCAAGAAAAAAAACTCTAGCAATACACACCAAACTGAGTATGTGCAGCTTGTCCCCTAATGCTCTGTTCGATCAGGAGATGGATTGGAGTCAGTTAACCACTTGCCGACCAGCCGCCGCAGTTGTACAGAGTGGCACGGCTGGGATAAACGACGTTATGCAACGTCGCTTCGCCCTGCGGCCACTAGGGGTGCGCACGCCCCCTGCTCGCCCACAGAGCCGATGCGAGTGCCCGGCGGCCGCGATCACTGCGCACACTGAGAACCGGGATCTGTGTGTGTAAACACACAGTTTCCGGTTTTCTGACGGGAGAATAGGCAGATTGTCTATTCATACAGAGTATGAACAGCGAGCTGTCATGTCCCCTACACAGTCCCCTCCCCCCTTCAGTTAGAACACACACTAGGGAACACAATTAACCCCTTCCCTGCCAGTGACATTTTTACAGTAATCAATGCATTTTTATAGCACTAATCCCTGTATAAATGCCAACGGTCCCAAAAATGTGTCAAAATTGTCCGATGTGTCCGCCATAATGTCACAGTCTCGATAAAAATCGCAGATCGCCGCCATTACTAGTAAAAAAAAAAAATTAATAATAAAAATGCCATAAAACTATCCCCTATTTTGTAGACGCTATAACTTTTGTGCAAAACCAATCAAAATACGTTTATTTCTATTTTTTTTACCAAAAATATGTAGAAGAATACATATCGGCCTAAACTGAGGAAAAAAAATATTTTTTTTTAATATATTTTTGGGGGATATTTATTATAACAAAAAGTAAAAAATATTGCATTTTTTTTGTTTATAGCACAAAAAATAAAACACGCAGAGGTGATCAAATACCACCAAAAGAAAGCTCTATTTGTGGGAAAAAAAGGACGTCAATTTTGTTTGGGTGCAACATCGCACGACCGTGCAATTGTCAGTTAAAGCGGCGCAGCGCCGAATCACAAAAAGTGCTCTGGTCAGGAAGGGGGTAAAATCTTCCAGGGCTGAATCGGTTAAAGAAGAGGAGGATCAGAGAGACAGGATCACACAGCCTTTATACAAAATGCAGAGGATTAACCCCTTCCCGCCGACCGTACGCACATATGCGTACTCGGCTTTCCGGAGTCATACCGGGAGGATGCCCGCAGCTGCAGGCATCATCCCGGTACCGTTGTTTCCAGCGGGCGATCGGCTACCCGTGTATAACAACCGATGCAGCTAAAAGCCACTCGGTTGTTATACCGGAGGAGCGGGAGGGGACATCCCCCCCCTCCCGCCGCCTTCCGCCGCCTCCTGCCGCTGTTACCGGGCCTCCCGTGCGATCGGGAGGCCCGGTGTCCAATCGGGAATCTTCGGTGGCTGGGGGCGGGCTGGAACGAAGCTGTGAGCAGCTTCGTTCCAGCCTTCTTGTTGTAAACGCGGAAGCGACGTCATGACGTCACTTCCCGTTTACTCGGCTGCCAATGGCGCCGAATTTAAAAAAGTACACAGTATTCAGAATCACCGTTTTCGGCGATCTGAATACTTTGAAGTGTAAAGGAGGGATGGGGGGTCTTTTAGACCCCCCATCCCTCCATAAAGAGTACCTGTCACCACCTATTACTGTCACAAGGGATGTTTACATTGCTTGTGACAGCAATAAAAGTTAAAAAAAAAAAAAAAATTTTTAAACACAATTTTAAAGTAAAAAAATAAATTAAATAAATATACATTTTTTTTTTTTAAAGTGCCCCTGTCTCCGCGAGCTCGCGCAGCGAAGAAAACGCATACGGAAGTCGCGCCCGCATATGTAAACGGTGTTCAAACCACACATGTGAGGTATTGCCGCGATCGTCAGAGCGAGAGCAATAATTCTAGCACTAGACCTCCTCTGTAGCTCAAACCTGGTAACCGTAAATATTTTTAAAGCGTCGCCTATGGAAATTCATAGGTACCGTAGTTTGTCGCCATTCCACGAGTGCGTGCAATTATAAAGGGTGACATGTTTGGTATCTATTTACTCGTCTTAACATCATCTTTCACATTACACAAAAAAATTGGGGTAACTTTACTGTTTGGATTTTTTAAAATTCATGAAAGTGTCCCTTTTCCAAAAATTTGCGTTTAAAACACCGCTGCACAAATACCGTGTGATAAAAAATATTGCAACAATCGCCATTTTATTCTCTAGATTCTCTGCTAAAAAAATATATATAATGTTTGGGAACTCTAAGTAATTTTCTAGCAAAAAATACAGATTTTAACTTGTAAACACCAAATTTCAAAAATAGGCTTAGTCATGAAAGAGTTAACCCTTTAGGTTCCACAGTGAGTAGAACTAGCGTGGTTTACTGCATATACAAACTGATTTTACTGTTGTGGGCTTAGTAACACTTTAACCACTTGCCGCTGCCCATCAATGCCGTCCATCAATGCCCATCAGTATCGCCCATCAGTGCCACTCATCAATGCCCATCAGTGCCATCTATCAGTGCCGCCTATCAGGGGCACCTATCAGTGCCCATAAGTGCGGCATATTAGTGCCTCCTCATCAGTACCACCTAATCAGTGCCCATAAGTGCCACCTCATCAATGCCCACCAGTTCAGCCTATCAGTGCCACCTCATCGGTGAAGTAGAAAAATTACTTATATACAAAATTTACTGACAGAAACTAAGTAAAAAAATAAAAAAACTCAGCAGTGATTAAATACCACCAAAAGAAGACTCTATTTGTGTGAAGAAAATTATATAAAATTTAATTTGGGTACAGTGTAGCATGACTGCGCAATTGTCATTCAAAGTGTGACAGCGCTGAAAGCTGAAAAAAGGCCTGGGCAGGAAGGGGGTTAAGTGCCCGGTAGGAAAGTGGTTAAGACTGTGTGCACCCAAGAAAGAGTGGCAAACTTCAGTATCCCAAATTTTCCAAAGACAACGTTTTAAAAGCTCTTACAGGTCATCAGTCTAGAGTAACCATGAATGATGGCCTACAAACTATAGCTCTCACTCCGTGTGTGTATGGCGATATGCAATGTGTTCATACATAGTCGCCCCTGACGTGCGCGTTTGTCTGTATATGCATGTACATAGAAGCAGAAGGGTCTCACAATTTTTTAAGTGCTTGGGTGCGACTTATTTTTTAAAATTTTTTTCACTTAACTTTATTGCTATCACATAGGTGACCAATGCCCCCCATGTGATAGCTTAATTTCTGTGAGAGGTTCTCTGTAATGAGACATTAAGGGTCCACTAAGGACCCTACACACAATCAGAAAATCATACAAAAAATACCGCTTTTGGAGCAATCGTACGATAACCTGATCATTAGTACACAGCTTTCATCCACAATTTTCTGAAGGGACAAGCACAAAAATTTTTCTCTTACGATACCAGATCGTACCATTTTTGTTTGATCAGTACAGCTTTTGTCCGAAAATACAATACAATTACATCGCTTCTGAATTTTTATTCTGTTGTATGAGAATTTTCATACTTTAGTTACCTCTTCATTTTCGATATGGAGACTAGCATGCAAAAAAAAAAAAAAAAAAAGATGATCATTTGTTCAATAATCTCATCGTGTGTACTGGGCTTTAGTCTGCTCTGCAGTTCAATTAAGTTAATAGTGTGCAGATCGTGCTCCATCAACTTCTTCCCTGGCCACATCGGTATAGGAAAAGCAGCAACGGAAACTAAGTAGGGAAATCCTTGTTGTTTCCAGGTTCTTACTAGCTAGGGGAGAGCAATGAATGGACGTGCGCTGGTCTCCCTTCCCTCTACTTGGTGACACCTGTCCATGTGGAAGATAACCGTTGGCTTGTCACATTTACACATATCCTGCTGCCGATGTATGACATACGTTGGTGGCAGGGAAATGGTTAAACTGTATGTAAAGACAAAAGATTTTTTTCGGTTTTGTATAGAATGTGTAAAGCCTTCGGGTGGGCGGTGCAAATTGAAGCCCCGTTTTCAAAGCTAAATGACAAAGTAGTTGCTCAGTGTTTCAGGTCAGTTTTTGATCAGAATCAAGTCAGCAATATATCACGTTTACAACTGATGACATGTGAGATTTAGAAGCTTTCCCAAGTCAATGCGCCTGAATTTGCACCTGAGCTGGACTGCATTGCTCAGAAAAACTGACAGGACTCTCTCAATCCACACTAAATCTGCATTCCGGCTGCACCGGACATATGTGAACAGGCATAATAGAAAGCAACGTTCTTTCGCATGTCATGCAAATTGGATGCGGTTCATAACAAATCCAATTCGCATGTGTGTGAACCTAGCATCTGTCAGATTTTATTGCGGTTTTATATCCCATCTGGGCAGATAACCCTCAATAACGGTCCTAGTAAACATTGTCTCTGGTACAGAAAGTAAAACTGGCCGCATACCAGTAGAATGTCATTGGAGAGGAAATTCCGAAAAATAGTCAGGGCATTCAATCTGGCCATCGAGTCAAGGAATTTCATTTAAAAGCCCATACAATTTTGCTCAGTCCCGCTACTTGAATAGAATCTCTAGACACATTAAACAGGTTTCTTTTGTGCTTAGAAAAAGTGCATTACAATATATGTGATTTTTTCCCAAGAAAAACAAACATGGATTTAACACCACTAGAAAATTGAATGAACTTTCCAAAAATTTACATTTTTAAATGAAATTCTAGCCATTTTAAATGGAGATTTCTCATTTTTGAAATGCCACAGTAATGGATGGCGAGGAAAGGTCTTTCAATAGGTAAACCTGTTCTGGAAAAAACTATCTTAAAATTGGAAAAAATCTCCTCTTCCTCCACTACCTGCTATGTCTGACAGGAGGTAAAGGGAAATCTCTCCAATGAGACACAGACAGGAAAAACAAAATGGTTGAAGTCTTAAAAGAGAAGTATGGGCTTCCTTTTTTTTTTGCTTAATCCTAATCCTTATGAGCTGTTGATATCTACAAATCTTTCCTGCCCTCAGAGAAGTGGATGTTTGTGTTAAAACAGAGTTAAATACCTGTGGGAGGGTCTACAGACTTTCTTGAGGCTTCATACCAACAATGGGAGTCTGGATCCACCCACTTTTATGTCATCTTGCTTGAATGATGTCAGCTCTTTGCTCGTCCCGAGACTTCACACAACACACAGAGCTCCCCTCCTCCTCCTCCCTTCTCCTTCCTCCTCTCCCCCCTCCCTTCTCCTTCCTCCTCTCCCCCCTCCCTTCTCCTCCTCCTCCTCCCCCTTCCCTTCTCCTTCCTCCGCCTCTCCCTTCTCCATCCTCCATCCTCCTCCTCCCCCTCTCCCTTCTCCATCCTCCTCCTCCCTTCTCCTCCCCCCCCCTTCTCCATCCTCCTCCTCCCCCTCTCCCTTCTCCATCCTCCTCTTCCCCCCCCTTTTCCTTCCTCCTCTCCCCCCCCTTCTCCTTCCTCCTCTCCCCCCCCCTCCCTTCTCCTTCCTCCTCTCCCCCCCCCTCCCTTCTCCTTCCTCCTCTCCCCCCCCTCCCTTCTCCTTCCTCCTCTCCCCCCCCTCCCTTCTCCTTCCTCCTCCCCCCCTTCTCCTTCCTCCTCCTTCCCCCTCTCCCTTCCCCCTCCTTCCTCTTTCCTCTTCCCCCTCTTCCCCTACTCCCTTCTCCTTCCTCCTCTCTCCCCCCACTCCCTTCTCCTTCCTCCTCTCTCCCCCCCACTCCCCTCTCCTTCCTCCTCTCTCCCCCCACTCCTTCCTCCTCTCTCCCCCCACTCCTCTCTCCTTCCTCCTCTCCCCCCCTTCTCCTTCCTCCTCTCCCCCCCCCCCACTCCCCTCTCCTTCCTCCTCTCCCCCCCTTCTCCTTCCTCCTCACCCCCCCTTCTCCTTCCTCCTCACCCCCCCTTCTCCTTCCTCCTCACCCCCCCTTCTCCTTCCTGCTCCTCCCCCCTTCTCCTTCCTGCTCCTCCCCCCTTCTCCTTCCTCTCCCCCCCCCCTTTCTCCTTCCTCCCCCTTCCTTCTCCTTCCTCTTCCCCCCCATCTCCTTCCTCCTCCCCCCCTTCGCCTTCCTCTTTCCTCTTCCCCCACTTCCCCTACTCCCTTCTCCTTCCTCCTCTCTCCCCCCACTCCCTTCTCCTTCCTCCTCTCTCCCCCCACTCCCTTCTCCTTCCTCCTCTCTCCCCCCACTCCCCTCTCCTTCCTCCTCTCCCCCCCTTCTCCTTCCTGATGACATCAGTAACAGTGGTGAGGAAAAGGATGACATCAGTAACAGTGGTGAGGAAAAGGATGACATCAATAACAGTGGTGAGGAAAAGGATGACATCAATAACAGTGGTGAGGAAAAGGATGACATCAATAACAGTGGTGAGGAAAAGGATGACATCAATAACAGTGGTGGTGGTGGGGATAGGAATGACATCAGTGGTGGGGATAAGGATGACATTAGTGGTGGGGATAGGGATGACATCAGTGGCAGTGGTGGGGATAGGAATGACATCAGTGGCAGTGATGAGGATAGGGATGACATCAGTGGTGGTGGAGGGGATAGGCATGACATCAGTGGCAGTAGATTCGGAGGACCCAGGAACATCAAAGCCCAGGGGTGAGGTGTTGGAGTCTCGCAGAGGAGAGCTTGCAGATGGCAACCTGGGAAAGGTGAGGAGACTTCACTGCTTGTGTCATGCTGCCCCTGCTTCCGGGTTTTAGCTGGGGACACGCTGCCATGGAAACAAAGGCATGTGAAGTACGTGTTCGTTCTAGATAGCAGCTGGTTTGTGCACCTCTTCACCAAGCACACCCACATGAAACTTTTGAACTGAGAAAGAACCGTTAGAGGCTGATTCTGGACTCTTCAAAAGACTATTCTGCAAAAACTAAAGGATTGGGGAAAGAAAAAAATGCAATGCAGGTATGAGGGTAACCTGTACTACCTATTTTTGCATTCCCATACTTCTCCTTTAAGCATTCCCTAACTCCTACTATCCAAAACTAAAAAAAATAAAATGCACTTTAATAAAAGTTAATTTCCAGGAAGAATGTTGATCCCCTATCTGACATGGCACACTCTATGCAGTGACAGGGGGTCTCCCGCATCTAATATGTGAGCAAAATTGAGGGCCCTGGCTGAAATACTCTACTTTAGCTACACATTTTAGAGTTGAAAAAGGGACTACGTTTTTACTGCTGTCCTCGACCTTAAAGATTTTACTTTACTTTGCCCATTAAAGCTTTTGTTATCCCAACATTTCATTTTCCTGATATGTGCCTGTTGTACCATGTATTTGTATGACAAAGTATCCTGTCCTCTTTGTATTGCTTCTTGTGTGAGAGAAATCCCTGGTGTCCCTGCCAGTCCCTCTACTTTCCTATTAGAAAGTGACCACACTAAGCAAGAACACTGTCATGGTCAGTTCTTTAGCTGTGCTGGGAACTCAGGCTGCTCTCCTCCAATGATCAGACCTGTCCTGACACATCTCCCCTGCACAGCCATTCACTGGGAAACTCAGTGCACTGTTGCTTCTCCTCCCCCCAGCTCTTATGCAGCTGAGAACAGAGGATATGTGATCACTTATAAAAAAAAAAAAAAAAAAAAAAAAAAAAAAAGGGAGAAAGGGTATTTATAATATGTTTTTTTATATCTATACAAAAATGTGTTGCCTATTTTAAACTGAATGGGTTGTTTTACAAGCGGATTGTTTACAATCACTTTAAGAAGGCACCTCTATATATGGCCTTGCTTTTTGTCTTGACTATTTGGCAAGAGCATATTGAACTACTGTACCGAGTTCCAAACCGCACGGGAGTCAAAGAAGACACAGGAAGTGATCCAGGACGGCACAGGGAAAAAGGTTTATCCCATATACCATATGGTGGTCGAAAAGCAAATTGGGCAGTTGTGTTTGCATGCACAACATGGTGTCAGTGCCCAGTAACCACCTTCTGATGGGTTCATTCTTTCACTTTGAAC
This sequence comes from Aquarana catesbeiana, assembly GCF_042186555.1. Lineage (NCBI taxonomy): Eukaryota > Metazoa > Chordata > Amphibia > Anura > Ranidae > Aquarana > Aquarana catesbeiana. The sequence goes on along the minus strand of NC_133327.1, from coordinate 172,835,441 downwards.
ATGGCCCTAAGTACAGCCTCCGGGATAGGTAATTATTCAGCCTTGTTATGCTTATAAGATGAAAAATCTTCGAAAGAAACATAGCGTAGCTGCCAATGTAAGCAACATAAATAACTGCAGTGTGTCCTTGTCAACATTTTTTTTTTATTTAGATCCAGTAATTGTATTTGAAAGAGCAAAAATTCAACTCGAACATAATGAGATGAAATTACAGAGTGTGGTGTGCGCAGCAATAAAGTATTAATAGTGGCAGGCGTGCTTGAAATTCATCCAACTATTCAGCATTCCCTGTCCTAAAATGTCATTTAGAAACATGAAACATTTCAGCTAAGAAAATACAAAGAGAAAAGCCCAGTCCCCAGTCACCAGCATGTATATTTCCTGTCCAGGATTAGTTACTTGTACATGGGCTTGATTGGCCAGGATAAGGAGACTTCTGTAGAATATTAAAGCGGACCTTCAGGATTGAATTTCCACTTTAACTGTTGCTTAATGAAGACTTCTTCAGGTTTACTGTGGGAACGGCTTCCAAACATCTATGTGACCATGTCCAATACCCCACTGCTGTGCCCCGAGTTATTATTTTTCTTACACAATTTGACCAAATTTGATCCATATTTGACCCAACCCCCCCCCCCCCCCCCCCCCCCCCCCGTTTCCCTCCTTAAGGCCTGATTCACCTATGCAAGTTGCAGTTTGCATATTCCAGGTGCATTTTGCATTTTTTAATACACGCTTTTGATCCATTGAAGTCTATGGAACCAAAAACCAGTAAAAAGTCCCTTGCCCTTTCCGTAAAATGCACAGATGTGAACTACATCCATAGGAAACCATGCTAAATGGACTGCAAAACTAAAAATGTACAAAAAAACGTATAGGTGTGAACCAGGCCTTAGAGCAGGGGTAGGCAACCTGGGGCCCTCCAGCTGTTGCAGAACTACAAGTCCCATCATGCATCTGTAATTGTAACTGCCAGCCTTGCAATGCCTCATGGGAAATGTAATTCCACAACTAGGGCCCTAGGTTGCCTACCCCTGCCTTGGAGTATAGCCCAGAATGATTTTTTTTTTTGTCTTTTACCTTGTTCCTGAAGGAAGGCACAGCTGTGATATCGTCAAGCTTTTAAAATTAATTCAGGGGCAGCTGCTGGGAGCTCAGTTCCTATGGACATTGGCACACCCCAGAATTGCACACAGTGAGCAGGCTACTGGCCATAAAGACATCATTATGGTTTTGCAGGGAAAGTAATCGACACCGTACACACGGTCGGATTTTCCAACGGAAAATATGTGATAGGATCTTGTCGGAAATTCCGACCGTGTGTAGGCTCCATCACACATTTTCCATCGGATTTTCCGACACACAAAGTTTGAGAGCAGGATATAAAATTTTCCAACAACAAAATCCGTTGTTGGAAATTCTGATCGTGTGTACACAAATCCGACGGACAAAGTGCCACGCATGCTCAGAATAAATAAAGAGATGAAAGCTATTGGCCACTGCCTCGTTTATAGTCCCGACCTACGTGTTTTACGTCACCGCGTTTAGAACGATCGGATTTTCCGACAACTTTGTGTGACCGTGTGTATGCAAGACAAGTTTGAGCCAACATCCGTCGGAAAAAATCCTAGGATTTTGTTGTCGGAATGTCCAAACAAAGTCCGACCGCGTGTACGGGGCAATAGAGGGATGGTAGATTGGAGCGGAGTTCTGTAGTTCAGCAAGCAGACCTGACAAAGCTGCTTGAAATTTTAATGCAGATATGGCACAGTGTTGTCAGCCGAAATGGGAAATTAGAAGCACACTGGCTTTCTGGCAGATCAACAGGTATTTTCTCCACTTGCAGTCCTATTTAAAAGGACAAAACATAGGGAATTGTGCATACTTTTTCATACAAGTACTGTATATGGTACATCAGGCACATATATATCAGGAATATGAAATGTTGGGTTTACATATTCTCTACGTTTTGATCAGACCTACTGAAAACATCCCAACTCCCTTGCAGGCTAGGTTAAATCAGTAATATGTGGTTGTACCTTGCATTGCCCCATCTGGCATGTTTAGGTAGCAGTGGACTTACAGTATCTCACAAAAGTGAGTACACCCCTCACATTTTTGTAAATATTTTATTATATCTTTTCATGTGGCAACACTGAAGAAATGACACTTTGCTACAATGTAAAGTAGTGAGTGTACAGCTTGTGTAACAGTGTAAATTTGTTGCCCCCTCAAAATAACCCAACAGACAGCCATTAATGTCTAAACCGCTGGCAACAAAAGTGAGTATACCCCTAAGTGAAAATGTCCAAATTGGGCCCAAAGTCTCAATATTTTGTGTGGCCACCATTATTTTTCAGCACTGCCTTAACTCTTAAGCATTGAGTTCACCAGAACTTCACGGGCTGCCACTGGAGTCCTCTTCCACTCCTCCAGGACGACATCACGGAGCTGGTGGATGTTAGAGACCTTGCGCCCCTCCACCTTCTGTTTGAGGATGCTCCACAGATGCTCAATAGGGTTTAGGTCTGGAGACATGCTTGGTCAGTCCATCACCTTTACCCTCAGCTTCTTTAGCAAAGCAGTGGTCGTCTTGGAGGTGTGTTTGGGGTCGTTATGTTGGAATACTGCCCTGTAGCCCAGTCTCCGAAGGGAGGTGATCATGCTCTGCTTCAGTATATCACAGCACATGTTGGCATTCATGGTTCCCTCAATGAACTGTATCTCCCCAGTCCTGGCAGCACTCATGCAGCTCCAAACCATGACACTTCCACCACCATGCTTGACTGTAGGCAAGACACACTTGTCTTTGTACTCCTCACCTGGTTTCTGCCACACACACTTAACACCATCTGAACCAAATACGTGTATCTTGGTCTTATCAGACTACAGGACATGGTTCCAGTAATCCATATCCTTAGTCTGCTTGTCTTCATACTGTTTGTGGACTTTCTTGTGCATCATCTTTAGAAGAGGCTTCCTTCTGGGACGACAGCCATGCAGACCAATTTGATGCAGTGTGCAGCATATGGTCTGAGCACTGACAAGCTGACCCCCCACCCCTTCAACCCCTGCAGCAATGCTGGCAGCACTCATAAGTCTATTTCCAAAAGACAACCTCTGGATATGACGCTGAGCACATGCATTCAACTTCTTTGGTCGACCATGGAGAGGCCTGTTCTGCGTGGAACCTGTCCTGTTAAACCACTGTATGGTCTTGGCCACTGTGCTGCAGCTCAATTTCCAGGTCTTGGCAATCTTCCTATAGCCTAGGCCATCTTTATGTAGAGCAACAATTCTTTTTTTCAGATCCTCAGAGAGTTCTTTTCCATGAGGTGCCATGTTCAACTTCCAGTGACCAGTATGAGAGAGTGAGAACGGAACGGTAACACCAAATTTAACAAACCTGAGACCTTGTAACACTAACGAGTCACAGGACACTGGGGAGGGAAAATGACTAATTGGGCCCAATTTGGACATTTTCACTTAGGAGTGTACTCACTTTTGTTGCCAGCGGTTTAGACATTAGAGACTGTGTGTCAAGTTATTTTTAGGGGACACCAATTTTTCACTGTTACACAAGCTGTACACTCACTAGTTTATACTGTAGAAAAAGTGTCACTTCTTCAGTGTTGTCACATGAAAAATATTTAATATAATATTAAATATTAATATTAAGTAATAATATTTAAGCTAATAATGTAATATATTTGTTAAACAGTGTGTGGCTAGACCACAATTTATTTGACAAATGTATTTGTTTACTTTTTGTGAATTGATTTTTAGACAGGTCTATGCGGTATTTGCCAAACGTTTTTTATTTTTGCAGCAAATCCCATAAATGCCTGTAGTGAATGGACATTTTCCATGTCACACGCAATATTTGGATGCAGGACCCAAATATTGCATGAACTATCCTTTAGTGAATTAAGCCCTCAGTTACTAATGGGTTTATTTTATGCTCTTTGCATCAAATATCCCCATCAGCCTGACAATCACTTACTACAAGTGGGGAAAAAATAGCAATGCTTTCATTTAAAATAATATTCAATATTCAATATGCTTGGCAATCTGGGATCTCTTGACACTTGTGGTGGTTGTGGTGGTTTTTTATGCTTCATTCACTTCAGATAAAAGCTCTCACACATACCTGCCCTAGGATACTATGGTTTTTCCAAGGCATTGTCTCAAATTTGTGGCCATAGAGTGCTGAAAAACGCTATGCAAGTCTAGATGTGGCCTTTACTCAGATGTTAAAGGGGGTTTAATATTTTTCTGCTGAATGTGCAAATTACTTTACTTTACCATTTGACTCCCATGTATAACCAAATTCTCCACCCTCCCTGGCCATAACCAAGCAACCAAAGGTTGGTTACTTAAAAAGCCCTACACACTTTTTTACAAAACAAGGATTATATTCCAAATCACAATTATATTTCTTGTACAACTAAAAAAAAACTGCAATCTAAATAAAATTGAGGAGATAAAATCCTGCAGCAGATCCTTCAGTTTCAAGAGGGATGGTAGTCTCATTAAACACTATAAAGAAATGCATCTGGCCTTTGGGTTGGCAGTTGTCAGCAGGCACAGTTTTTAGTATAATGTAGCTGTTCTTAAAAGAAACTTGTAATGAGATAAAGATATTAAAATAGTAGGCTACCTCTAGATCTTATACTTTTTAGTATGCAAAGTTCTGACTTAATTAGCTACATGCTAGTTCTGGATCAGTGGCTCAGAAAGCTCTTAAAGTGCAATTAAAACCAGTTTTGTATAGAATGGTGAAGGTTTAGAATTCCTGTTTTTACAGCTAACCAGTACTCCGTTTAAGCCCAACTCCAGGCAAATAAAACATTATCCCTTACAGTGGGGCTGTGCCCACACTGCAAGGCTTAAGGTGGATGTAAACCCACTGTCATCCTTTCTAAGCTACTGCCTTAGTGGTTATCTATAAGGATATACATGCCTCCTGCATGTATCTTTACCTGTCAAATGTCTCCCCTCTGTCTGTTATTAGACCCGAAAAACTGCATATTCTGTGGGTGGGTCTGTTGTCCGGAGCTCGGTGGGTGGAGTTATGTCAATAGACTCCCCACCCACCTCTACACTCCCCTTGTCAACATGCATTTTCTCCTGTGTATTTCTTACACTGAACTTCTGCTATGATCACCAACATCCAGTCAAAACTCAGAAACCACTCCTGAGAGAGCTGGAGAAGAAAGGAGGAGGGGATCTGAAGTAAATCACCTGTCACTCACAACAAGGGGAAGAAACTGACTCCTATTTCTCTGTCTGTCTGTTTTTATCTCACTGAAAAAAAACATAAGAGGACTGCTCAGAGCTGGATTAATTCTTCGTGGCAAGACTGGGCACAGGTGACATGAAATCCTATACTGCACAAGGTGCAAGCCTTAATTAAAACATTTTTGTTTTCCAGTTTACATCCACTTTAATTGCTCATTTATGTCTAGAGAAACAATAAAATGAGATGTATTTACCTGATCTTTCACTCCTTCCCACAGCTAGAACGATGTACAAAGTGTCTGCAACCCCACACTCCACTGATAAAGAGTTCTGACGTCATCAAGACCTTACGGGGGAGCAAAAGATAAAGTAAAACTGTTTATCCTCTCCCCTAGACAAAACGAGCTAACAACCTGTGCAGTGTGGAAGCAGTACTACTACAAAAGGATAATTTTTTATTTGCCTGGGAGTTGGGCTTTTTAAGTGATTGTAAAGGGTAAAATTATTATTTTTTTTTAATTGCCCTGCGATCAAGGCCTACTGGGTGGACATTGGGGCTCAGATAGTAGAGATCCTGGAAAAAACAAGGATGGACAGTGGCGCTAGATTGAGCGATAGGATAGAAGATATATGGCAACTGGAATAACCGGGATACACACATGTGTGTGGACATTCACAAATGAATATTAAATCATGTAGTCCATATAGTCCGTAATGTTGTTTCAACAGCACCTGGAGGTAGCACCCTTAGAGCGAAGCAATGGACTCTGTAAGTAGAATAGAAGCAGAGGGGTGCCAGACTGAGTGCAGTATTAATTGTAGGTTGAATGATAAAAACCAAGTAGTAACTCACAAATTAGATGAATAAAATCAGCATGGGTGATGAAATTGACAGTCCTGGCGACTCTAGAAATCGTCCTGATAGCCGTGGCAGCCTGGGGCACAGATGGTGTTGCAATGGATCGAAAGACAACCAAGGACCAGGAAGCAGCTGATCACTGCCGTGACCACCGTGAACCGCATGATGGCGCCGGGCCAGACATGACATCCCAGGAACAAGATCATCAGCATTCACACTTAGAGGGGGCGGTAATGCATTTCGAAGCAACTGCTTCTTCTTCAGACCTCGATTGGCCGACATGTCTAACAGTCTTATAATCAAGGAAGAATAAGAGAGAAAGAATGTGATAGGCTGGTAGACCCATCAATCAAGTTAGCTTTTTGATTGATGGGTCTACCAGCCTATTACATCTTGCAGTTCACGCTGGTAAGGGCTGTGATCAGCTGCTTCCTGTTTCTTGGTCTTTGGTTGTCTTTGGTTCCATTGCAACACCATCTGTGCCCCAGGCTGCCACGGCTATCAGGACGATTTCTAGAGTCTCCAGGACTGACAATTTCATTATCCATGCTGATTTTATTCCTCTAATTTGTGAGTTACTACTTGTTTATACCATTAAACCTACAATTAATACTGAACTAAGCCCCTCTGTTTCTATTTTACTTACAGCGGAGATCCTGGAGACTAATCTCCCCCTCTCCCTGCTACACTTCCTGCTCCAAGTCCCTGCCCTTCCACTTAGCCACTAGAAACGAAGCGCTCTTCCCCATCTCCTTATCGCAGCCAAATGCCTCATTCCAATTCATTGGAAGAGTGCACATGTTCCTAGCCATGAGGGCTGGATCAGGAAGGTATCTGAGATAATAAAAGCTAAAGAGTGGATTGCAACCTGCAAGGGCACGCAAGATCGCTTTGACACAATAAGGGCCACCTGGGGGCATTATACCTCTAGGTTGAATACGGTTTCATCTAGCTTAGAGCTTTGTAAAGTTCTGATCTATGTAACCTTTGATCTATGTAACCTTTGAGTCGCCCTGCTACAAAAACTAGTAGTCCCTTGAATGTCTGTTTACTTCTTTCTTGTAATAAAATATCATAAAGATTACATCAAAAGGTTTAAAAAAAAAACAAACACCTTATGCTTACGGGTTTTGCACAGAGCAGCCCCGATCGTCCTCTTCTAGGGTCCCCCTCTGATGCCCCTGGCTCCTCCTCTTCTCGGTGTGCCACCATAGAAAACCGCTTCCCATTGTGCCACACCTGCAGGCTAGTTCCCAAGCTGTGCTGCTTGTGTCCATAGACACAGACAGACAACTTAGGTCAGCCCTGCCCCCTCACCACAGGATTTGATTGACAGCAGCAGGAGCCAATTGCTCCCTCTGCTATCAACGTACCTTGTGAGGAGAGAAAAAGAGACAGAGCAGAGAGCCGCTGCTCTTGTGCACAGCACTGGATCAAGAATGGGCTCAGGCAAGTATAAGGGTAGCAAAAGAATACGTTAGGATAAACAAAAGCCTTGAAAACCACTTTAAACCCCCGCCTTAGAGTCATAGTGACAATGGTCTCCAATAGGGACTCGGGTAGGCATTTTTATTTCTGTGTTGCTGTTCAATGTTGCTCACTTCCTGTCTGATGAATCCTTTGCCACTGTGACAACGAGTGAAGAAACATCTCTCTAACAGAGCCCCTATTAGTAGTAAAAACCTGACAGTTATCCTAGCCCTTCTCCACTCTATCTAACTAAAAACAAGGGGGAAAAAAAATAAACTTTTGGCTGGCTATACACTATTTTGAACAGTGAATATATTTGCAGCTGGCTTTAGTAATATAAATATATATATTACAATATAATATCATTTGCATGATATGGAAATCTGTTGATTAAAATAATTGCATTCTCTCCCAAGAGTATGCCAAGCCAGTATAAAGAATGAAAGACACCGATTCCTAGTTCAGATAGTTACATAAAAGAGTCCCACAGGCCCAATGTGCTTTGTGCTGCCAGCCCACAACCTCTTGACACAAAAGTGAAAGGCAGCTAACTGGAAACTCCTAGAACTATGCATTTTTAATAAGACAAGTGGAAAGCTTCAGTAAGATTGAATTTAATGATGGGTAAATACAAAACCCTTTCGAAAAAGAAGTTTTCATCTCAAGGCACATAATTATGAATCTTCACACTGAGCGTAAATCCACACCACTCAGTTTGTAAAGGGTATATTGATTTAAAGGTAAATTCAGGGTGAATAAAATAAACAAATTAAAAATATACTGAAAAGATGTATTGTTTTTACTCAGGGAATGGCCATTTTCTTAGCATAGAACACAAAAGGTTCTGCATGATCCAAACAACTTCTTAATTTTTAATCAAAATAATTTTTCAAAGTAGAATTTTGAAACAATTGCATTTTAATGTATTTTTTCATACAAACCAACCAAGAAAAGAAAGTGGAACTATTCCAGTACCCTAAAATCAATCAATAGTTTAATGACATATGTTTTAAGGCAATAAGCTTATGTCATTCTAAAATGCATTTAAAAGTTTAAAGTGACTATCTGTCCAAAAAAAAATAAAATAAATGCCAATGCATATCACTGTGTAAATAACTATACAACCAATACAGGGCCAGCTATCAGCTGATCAAATATATTGGAGACAAATGCTTTTTTATTCCTCAAACAATCATATTTCCAGGGACTGCAATTCTTTCTTTGTCTTATCTAGTTCATGACCATCAGTTACGTCTTCAGGAGACTGCGGGACACGATTGTATGTGTATATCACATATCACTTGGCCTGCAACCTCATAGAAAACCAACAACTCTATAGTGGTGAACATTCAAGAACATATGACAACCCACTTCCTTGAGGAGAAGCCACAAAGAATACGAGGACCAAGACCCTGCACTCTTTCCATAGTAAACCACAAGTATAATCACAGACAGTTGGCATTAATAAGCAGATTATGAATTAGGATAACCTCTTTTTTAAACTCCCCTGTCAAATAATTTTCTGTGATCTGAACGGCAAAAAAATATTTATAGGTAATTCCTATTCAGTAACAGTTCAACTTTATGGAAAAAAATAATAAATGCACATATTTTTGCAGAAAAAAAACAAATATGTGCATGTATTCTACTTTCCATGCCTAGAAAGCATTGCATCCACAATCAGTAGGAGGGAGGAAGAGGAAGAGGAAGAGGAAGAGGAAGAGGAAGGAAGAGGAAGAGGAAGGAAGAGGAAGGAAGAGGAAGGAGGAGGAGGACTACCACCTGTTGTCATAGGGGCAGGGGGATTGAGGGGAGAGGTGGCAGGAGCTGGAACATGTTTTTCCCTAAACACGGATAAAACGTGTAACATGTTCCAAAGGTGAATTTAGCCTTTAGAGGTGTCCAACCTTTTGACCTTCCTGGGTCACATTGGACAAAGAGGAATTGTCTTGGGTCACAGCACACATAAAATACAATAAGGATAGCTAATGAGCAGAAAAAGTCAGGCAGATCTCAAGTTGACAAAACACTGATATAGATAATGTACCTATCTGAGTATCAAAACTTAATTTTTGTAATATTTTTTATTATAAAAGAGGACAACATAAAACTAGTGCAATATTTGACATTAGTTATGATAAACTATCACATCAATATCTGGTTTGTTGAACGTAGTAGCAATTTTTAATGAATTCTCAAGGTGCTCATCAGATATTTTGATTCTAATTGTGCACTTCATCCTTGAAAATAGTTGCTCACAAATATAGGTGCTTCTGAAAACCGATGACATCTATAAGGCTTTGGGAAAATAAAGTTTATAAAAGAAGTCCAGTATAGAGACACTGTCAATTTTTGTTCGGCCACATGTGTTTGCTATGCATTAAAAAAAAAAAAAATCTAAATTTTTAAGTTTACGATTGGGTGTTGAGCCACATTTATAGCCAATTTACATCTGTGCGATGCATTTTAGGCATTCTTTATGCACCACACTTAAAAGGCACATAAAAGACACACACACACACATGGGCCCAAACAAGAGGCCTAAGCAGCTGCTAAATTCATTATTACCAAATATAAAAACTTGACAGAAGATGAAATAAATACTGACCCAGCTGTCCACAATATGCTGTTTCTGTTCATAGGTCACTTCATTAGAAAATGCTCTTGAACTTTGGATTTACTGACGTTTACAAATTATACTCTGGAATTTAGGTGTGTAGGAGCAAAGCACTCTTTTGAAATAATGTCTAAAAAGTGATGCAAGTGGAACGTGGAACAGCTTATTGTCTTTCATACAAACAGCCACAGCAATTTGCTTATGACAGTTTAGATAATTTCCAAAGATAGTCACAGAATTACAAGCAATGCTGTTTAGGAACAATAGACTTTTATTTCAGCAGAAAATAAATCTCCTACAGATAACCAAGAAAACAGGGAATGTTGGTCATGCACCTCCTAATCGAAAAAAAAAATGGCAAATTTTGTGGGCATAAAAGATCTAAGACCTGCCAATGTCCTTCATACAGACAAACTGCCAGTACCAGCTGTAGCCAAGTAGTACTGAATTTAAAACGTGTATACCTGCATATGTGTATATATTACTTACACAATCAGTATATACACTCTCTGTATTTATTTATTTTATTGAAACATTTGTGGTAAAATGGTGAATAGCAGTCACAGCTTACAGTGTTAAATAAAGCTACTCCTCCATTAGGACATCTGATTAGTGTGCTGCCCTGATGATGTTAGTCCCAAAGTGTCTCAGATGATGCTGTGAAACAGTATTTATTTTTTACACGTATTTATACAGCGTGTCAATTTACGCACCGCTTTACATATATATTGTACATTCACATCAGTCCCTGTCCTCAAGGAGCTTACAATCTAAGGTCCCTAACTCAAATTCATACATACACATACTACAGCTAATTTAGACAGGAGCCAATTAACCTACCAGCATGTCTTTGGACTGTAGTAGGAAACCAGAATACCCAGAGGAAACCCACACAGGTACAGGGAGGACATGCAAACTCCAGGCAGGTAGAGCCTTGGTTGGGATTCAAACCACTGACCCTAGTGCTGCTAGGCAGGAGTGCTAACCACTTAGCCACTGTGTTGCAGCGATTATGAAAACGGTCAGACCATCTTTGTGTAAGGCAGTGGTAGAGATGCTCCTTACAGTGGTAGTCAATGGAGAAAGGCTACTTTATTATAGCGGCCGGTAAAAAGATGCTCCCTAACATTGGTGAACATTGGGAGGTAAAGTATTCTTTACATTGGTGGGCAGTAGGAAAAATGCCCCCTACATTGGTAGGAGGACCTCCCTACATTGATGGTTAGAGGGAAAGGAGCAACCTTTCATTGCTGGTCAGTGGGGCGGAAGAATGCTTATTACATTGTGAAGGAATGTGAAGTAGATAATAATAATAGTAATCTGAAAATGTCTATTTTCTTATGTGCATACATATTTTTCTCCTTACTCATTATATAAGTATACAGGTTTGCTCTGTTCCTATATTTTCTCAAGATGGCGGGTACCCCCTACATCCCACACATCAGAAGAACGCGGAACTGAAGATAAAACCAAAGATCAGCCAGACCTCGTTATGAAGATTCTCCATTTTCTTTTTCTATCTTAACCAATGAGATGTACCTATTAGACTAACATAGCAATGACGTATTTGTGTGTATAAAACATTAGCACCGCCTTGAATAAATTAGAAGTGTAAAAAGTAACGGTGCTGAGCGTGTCTCAGAGTGTTTACTTTTATATGCATGCATATCAACACTTTTCAAATTAGAGACAGCAGCAGATAACCTTGGGCTCGATTGGAGCTCTTAATCATTTCCTTAACAGATGGTGCCGAAACCCGGGACCTCAGGCTACAGTCGAAGTTATACCGCGACAAGCATTCGGGCGTTAACTGATTGATGAGAGTGGGGTTTGCGCAGCCCTAACAGTACCGGTGAGTTTGATTTATATTCTTACCACTGTACGACTCTCTTATCTTTCGGTTGACGGCTGGATTCTGTCGGTATGCTGAGACTGTCTTAGAGGCAGGTATTTCCTCGCCTGAGGTTGTTTAACGAACCTGTCAATGGGTTTCTGCTGACTGTATTTGTTCACTGTCTGCCATTCTTTGGGCTACGAAACTCAGCAGTCTAAAAGTGCTACATGTGTGAATGTGTGTTCTCATTTCCAGACGAGCTGTCGGCTTCTGGAATGAGATGGGTTATTGTGGCAGTCGGTTATAGGACGGTTACTCAAGGATTTGTCGGATCTTTAAAAGGAAATCTCAGTTGCTGGCGTTGCAGTCTGAAAGCATTACAGATGTGTCACCCCCAGATGTGCTGTTGGCCTCTGGGAGGTAACTGTAATGACGGCCTTTAACTGGATTGTGAAGGGGGTGATGTCTGCCCCTGGGGTTATCTTAGCCTGCTGAAATTTTGCAGTTCGAAGAGTGGCAGGTGTAATGTCCTGTCGTGAGTGTATTTGTGATTTACTGTTTGCTACGTTGCTCCCTATTACCCCTGATGTGTTTGTTCTTGTTCTGAGATTAACCGTACATTAGTCTTATGTGCCCCCACCGAAGGAATTTGTTGATAAGAACACTGAGAAAAAATATTAACCCCTTGGTTGAGAGAGAGAAAAGAAAGTGATATTGTAAAGGAGGAGAGAAGAAGATGTTGAAATAGTTAACAAAGTTGAAAGAAGTGGCGAAAGTTATGTTGCTGAAGAAACAGGGAGAAAAATCCTGTGTGATAAAGAAAATTGGATAAAGGAAGTTAAGAAAGATGGCGATTGTATTATGTATGTGTATCACAGAGCTGATGATATGTTGGAACTTGAAACAAAGGAGGGGAGGGACAGCACTGCCCTCCGTCTAACAACCACTCCTTTCTCACCACCCAAGCACAACCCACTGTGACAACTCAGCCCGGCGGCCATCTTAGTGCACCCATGCCTTCACTTTCTACCCAGTCCAGTGCACTTCCTGCCGGTGGCCATCTTGGTACACCCAGTAAGCTTAAACAGCCTGTACCCAGCCCTCCCTGTTTTAAACCAAGATGGTTCATACCACACACCTGTCTTCCCCAATATGGGAGCATCACATTCCCAGGCCGGATATGTTAATGATGAAGAAGCGTCTGAGTGGGAAGCCCAACAACAGGCAGCAAGGCCACCCACTGATTTAACCCCCAATCCGGCTCCGGACTCACAGTTCCGAGAGGATCTCAAACACATGCTGGCAACCGTAAAGAACAGTGCCCCTTGCCAGCCCCTGCTCCAACAACAGTCTCGGTTACCAGAAGGGGCACCAGTGATGTATGTCGCTTTTACTCTATCACAAGCAGCGGCCTTAGTGACAAGTCTGCCTGACCCAGAGAAGCAGCCAATTCCCTTCTACCACAGGATAGTGCAGATACAAGAAACTTACTCAGCTGCCTGGAGAGACTTGATCAGCCTATGCCAAATCAAAGCAGGATATGTCTTTTGGCCAGTCATGCAGACGGCCTTCAATGATGTCAGCCTGACAAGTGCCACTTCCTACACCTCAGGCGTGGAGTTCTGTGCACAACTCCACGACTGGGCAAAGGAGAAGTTGACGGATCAGAAGACCACAATCCAAGATATTACCCAAGATAAAGGGGAGTCTGTGAAGAAGTATCATGCTAGACTCATAAAGGCACACACACACACACACATGTTATCAACTGCTTTTGTTTCAGGGCTCAGAGAGGATATCAGAAAAGGCCTGATGGTGGCCCGCCCTGAATAGCATTCAATGAAAATGTCTGATTTATTGTTGGTGACCAGAGGTATAGAAAATCAAAAAGGTAAAAAACCAACGCCCCTCATGGTAACCCATGACGAAGATCCCGCCTACACTAGTCCACCACCACTGCCCAATACCAGGGAAAGGATCACCTGTTACAACTGTGGGAAACGGGGTCACTTCAGAAAAGAATGCAGAGCCCCAAGATGTCCCAGACGAAAAACCTACCACTTTCCTCATTGACAGGGGTGCAGCCAAAAGTGTGCTGAGGGCGGTGAACCTGCCTAATAGTTCTTTCCTTTCCACTATTGATGTTTCCTGCGTAGGAATGGATGGGGTGCCCCGCTCCAGTCCACTTCCTGATTTGCTTGCCAGATTTGTGGTGTCCTCTACATGTCCCTTGAATCTACTAGGAGCTGATGTGTTGTCCAGACTACAGGCCTCAATCAGGACACGCCTGAAGGGGGGATGAAGTTACATACTCCCCTATCTTTAGAAGACTCATCTGCCTTGTGTTCTCTGCCTCTCCTGATGACACTTAATGAAGAAAAAACTTCAAGTTCAATACTGCAGGAAGTACTTGACAGAATCCCTGCGTGCCTATGGTCCACAGGACCGGAAGACAACGGTCACTTAAAGGTGCCACCAGTTTCAGTCAAGCTAAAAGAGGGCGCATCATTGCCCCGGAAACCACAATAACCCCAAGAAGAGAACCCCTAAAGGAGAACCAGGTACCTGCTGTGGATGCCTTTTGACTGCAAAATACCTCACAGAGGTGGACCTTACAAACGTTTTCTTCAGTGTCCACCCTCACCCCTCCTGCTGGTACCTTTTTGCATTCATCCACGGAAAGAAACGGAAACATACCTAAACAGTTGTGCCACAAGGGATACAGAACTTTCCAAGCCAGTCTGCAAAAACTATGGCTATCATCCTTGACACATGACAAGAGGAACAGCCGGAAGTGATTCTCTTCCAACATGTTGATGACCTTCTCCTTTGTGCAGCTGACTTACCCCCTGTTGAAGTCACCTCAGAAAGCCTGTTGTGCTATCTTGCCAACCAGGGCTGCAGAGCCTCAAAGCCCAAATTGCAGTGGTGCTCAACACCTGTCATTTTCCTTGGACTAATTTCCGAGTGCAGAGCATGGATTCCAGAAGCCTTCCTACTGATGCTCTGCAATCAGACCCTTCCAGATGTCTCCTGAAGAAATATCTAAAGTTTGAAGCCTTTAAGTGCGCCACCCCCGGCGCTAGGGCTCCCAGCCTACGGCAAAACGCTCAAGTTCTTTGTATCCGAACGTCTGGGACATGCTGCAGGTGTACTCACCCAATCACACGGCATCAGCCTACGCCCTGTAGGATATTATTCCTGTCGACTGGATGTGGTAGCAAGAGGAGGCCTATTGTGTCTGTGAGCTGGCTTTGCTACACAAGCCTTGCTTGACAAAACTTTGAACTTGGTCCTCGGACACTGCCTCGTTCTGCTTGCTCCCCATGACGTTGTTGCCATACTCAACCAAGATCCAGCCGAAACACTAGTCTACTACCAGACACTTGAGACTCCTGTGTTCCCTCCTACTGGACAGCATTACTCTATTAAGTTGTCAAACACTGAACCCTACCACCCTTCTTCCACTTCTCGAGGGGGGAAAGGAGGAGGAGGAGTAGAGTCTTGACTTGTTACCCCATGACCACACAGGACACGCGGTCACCACTGAAAACACTGTTCTACAAGCTGAAGCCTTACCACTGGTGATGTCTGCACAGGAGGCAGAGCTGTAAGCACTTACTACAGCATATAAATGGGCAGAGGGAAAAAGAGCCAACATTCATATGGACTCAAGATATGCTTTCAGCATTGCCCATGATTATGGTGTTATCTAGGACAGAGGATTCCTGATGGCTGCAGGAACACTTGTGAAAACTTGATTGATGCCTTGCTTCTCCCAACCCAAGTGACTATTCTGAGTAAAGCACACGACAAAATGAACTCAAAGGAAGCTTAAGGCAATCATCGAGCCAATACAGCTGCCAAACAGACAGCTGGTGGTCCACGGGAAGTGGACAGCAGGGTGGTAGAAGAAGACCACCCCGTGCTTACCTTACAGACTTTCCCAGTGGACAGAGTTTATCTAAAAGAACTACAGGAAACAACAAGTGCGGATAAGAAGGAAAGCTGGAAACGGAGAGGAGCAACTCTCAGAAATGGACTATTCGAGTGCAACAAGAAGCCTGGTCTACCCAGGAGTATGTACCCAGCCGTGGTGCAATGGGCACATGGAGCTGCCCACTTGACAAAGACTTTTATGAACTCTCTTATCAACAAGTGTTGCACAAAGAGTTACTCCACTGACCGACAGCTTCTGCAGATCATGCATTATCTGCACCAAATGTAACCCAGGATGCACAGAAGAAGCACAGAAGAAGCACCTGGCAAAAGCCCTATACCCCATTCCAGAGGATGCAAATTGATCATTCTCAAGTGCCAAGAAGTGGCAGATTCGAATACGCCCTAGTGGAAGTGGTCATGACTGCCAGGACCACAGCTAAGAAACTACTGAGTGAGATAGTATGTAGATTTGGGGTCCCAGAGTTGATATTGAGAGATCAGGGACCAGCCCTAACAACAACTCTTACTAAAGAGATTTGGGCAGCACTGGGGGTTCAGTTGGCACTACACATCCCATACCACCCTCAAAGTAGCGGGAAGGTAGAAAGGATGAATGGGACACTAAAAACAGGATGTTAAAGATGGCCCAAGAGACTAACATAAGTTGGCCCATTGCCCTGTTCAGTGTCAGACACACCCCCGGGGGAAACATGCCCTATACCCTTATGAAATTTTGTTTGGTTCAGCTCCCAGACTTGGTTGTTACTTTCCACAACAGTTACAGTTACAGTCTGATGTGTTGACTAATTATGTAACCACTTTATCACGAGAATTAACCTGAATGCACGTCCAGGTGTTTTCTTCCATTCCAGATCCTGAATTAGATACAGGAACACACCAACTACTGTCTGGAGATCCTTGAGCCAAGTTATGATGGTCCATTCCAAGTTTTGCTGACCACAGCTACCTCAGTCAAGTTGGCCAGGAAGAACACCTGAATGCACGCTTATCACTGCAGGAGAGCGTGTTTTCGGGTGCTGCATATCCTTTTTCTGTTTGATCTAGGGGGGAGGGGCCCAGGAGGTGGCCATCACAAAAATGATAACATAATTACGTTTTGGTGTAACTCTTCAGGTACACATGTGACCACCTTTACCTTAGATTACGGTGACATAGTACCTTGTCCGTTTGACCCTTCATGGTGATGCCATTGGTACAGTGATATCCCTGACGGTAAGGACATATATGTATGCCACACAGACAGTTACTGGGGACAGAGTTGTGGTTTCTGTGGGGGCCAGTGGGTTGGAACCCAGGGCCAGACTGGGCGACCACAGAGTGCATTAGACAAAAAAGATGAAAATAGAAAGCCCCCATATCCTAACCAAAGATACCCCTGATACATACACTGACCCAGCACACAGTCAGAGGAGGAAGCGAGCAGCTCTCTCCGGAAGCTTTGATCCTCATGTATACATACATGTCATAAGGGTTACAAGGGGGGTCCCTGATAAATTTAAAGCCAGGGATCAGGTAAAAGCTGGTTTTGAGTCTTTGATCCCCATAACAACTGTCAGCAAGAATGTAGATTGGATTAACTACATGTCATGGTTATGCAATAGAGTTTGTCGATCAGCATACCTGTCTCCATGTGTTCATCTCTAGAGACCAGCTGACCCTCACCTGATTGCTTTTGTAACCTCTCCTATAAGCATGGCCCCACCCCAGGCCCTATCAGGGAACCCTATATTAACCTGTGCACTGCAAGCCAGCAGTGCTGATCAACCACTGTGTGTTAGCCTCTGTGTGTACTTGCTATGTTTCCTACATCTGATTTCTGTTACCGACTTTGGCCTGTTCCCGACCATCCCTGTTTGCCTGTGACCCTGATGTTCCAGCCTGCTGCCTCCTTCCTCTTCTCCTGTAGTCTACCGTGAGCGTGAGCTGTGAGACCCTGGGGGCCGCGACCTGGAGCCAGACTGCAGCGCAGTCCATCCTTACCATTAAAGGCTCTGGTGAACACCTGCTGGCTCTTAGACTCCGCGCCCTGGGGAATCTATGCTCTAGCTCCCAGTGGGATCTGTGTCAGTGATCCAGTAGACCTGCTTCCTGAACCTCCCAGGGTACAATCCGCAGCAGTCAGCCATAGGGTCCACTACCTTGCGGTGCACTCCTGATCACCCAGCCTCTAGGTGACCTGACACTACACATATTATAACCAACAGAGATTTGTAAATTACACTAAAGATGCCCTCCAGGGAATTGCTGACCAGTTAGCCCCCACTTCCTACATGACATTCCAGGACCGGATGGCCTTAGACATGGTGCTAGCTGGGAAAGGAGGTGTTTTGTAAAATCATAGGAAAAAACGGGAACCTGTTGTACATACATTCCTGATAATATTGGCCCAAATGGTAAGGTTACTCTAGCTATAAAGAAATTAGAAGATCTGTCACTGGAGTTGAAGAAGAACTCAGGTATCACAGACCCATGGGACCAATATTTTAGCTGGATGAGTGGGTGGCAGAAGGTGCTCGCCCAGATACGGGTAAGGGTATTAATAATCCTGGTTCTTTTAGCCCTGATTGTATGCTGTATTCTACCTTTTGTAAAAAGTTAATGAGCAAGGCTGTAGACAATAGCACACCTACATTTCTCCACCAAGAAGAAGAGGACCTCCTTATGATGGAAGATGACAAACCCTTCACTCCTCTACAGTCACTGCCTGTCCAAAATCTCACAATCCTATAGGGTTATAGGGATAGATAGCGCCTGACTGCACCTCTCCAGCTGTATCGAGGAGGGAAGTGAACAGTTGCTGCCCAATTCTATATACAGCCTAAAAGAGTTGCTGAGGAGAAGGGCCAGGCCAAAGTGGGACCTTTAGTATTAGGGACAGAAAAGAGAAAATAGTCATTTTAGGGGGGATTGTGAAGGAATGTGATGTAGATAATAATAATAGTAATCTGAAAATGTCTATTTTCTTATGTGCATACATATTTTTCTCCTTACTCATTATATAAGTATACAGGTTTGCTCTGTTCCTATATTTTCTCAAGATGGCGGGTACCCCCTACATCCCACACATCAGAAGAACGCGGAACTGAAGATAAAACCAAAGATCAGCCAGACCTCGTTATGAAGATTCTCCATTTTCTTTTTCTATCTTAACCAATGAGATGTACCTATTAGACTAACATAGCAATGATGTATTTGTGTGTATAAAACATTAGCACCGCCTTGAATAAATTAGAAGTGTAAAAAGTAACGGTGCTGAGCGTGTCTCAGAGTGTTTACTTTTATATGCATGCATATCAACACTTTTCAAATTAGAGACAGCAGCAGATAACCTTGGGCTCGATTGGAGCTCTTAATCATTTCCTTAACAACATTGGTAATCAATTCATGGTGGGGGGGAGGGGGGTGCCACCAAGGTCCATAGTAGAAAGAATGCCTTGTACAATGATGATCTGTGTGAAGAATGCCACTTACATTGGTGGTCAAGTTGGAAAAAAAAGACTATGTTAAGCTGTCCATAGACAGTTCGATTCTTGGCCGGTTCAGCAGGGACAGGCCGAGATTCAAACCATATATGGGCAGGTTGATTGTACCCCGGTTGGGCCTGTGGGACTTTTCATGCTAGCAATAATCACAGTGGGGTTGATTTTCTAGAACTTGAGAGTGCAAAATCTGGTGCAGTTTATGGTAGCCAATCAGCTTCTAACTTCAACTTGTTCAATTAAACTTTGACAAAAAAACATGGAAGCCAATTGGTTTCTATGCAAAATCTGCACCAGATTTTGCACTTTCTAGTTTTAGTAAATCAACCAATGTGTTCTCCTGACTAGGACTGCTCCCCCCACCGGGAGAACACAACAGCTCTGAGGGAGGGATTCCAGCAGTTTTCTTTCCTACAACTCTATGGCTGGCTTTACATTGAGGGTCGGAGGAAAAATACACATTACATTGATGTTTATTGGGAAGAATTCCTCCTGTCAGCTAAAGGATCAATATTGTAAATGCTTGCTTACTTTATACAAGAGGGAAGAGGCTCCAATGGTTCCAGCCTGGCTATACCAAGTGGCATTGACTTTCAAACTATGCAGGCACCATAAGGTGTGTAATCAACCATAGCTCAAGGAATGCCTAAGCAATCACTGGAGAACTCAAGTCCTTAAAAAAAAAAAAAACAAAAAAAAAAAAAAACACAGATGAACCTGTGGGTAATAATCCTCAGTTTATTGATATATTCACTTGGCCCTTCATAAATACCAAGGGCTGACTAGCAGGCATAGTTAGTAGCGCCAGGATGCCCCTAATTCTGTAACAGGAGATAGAAGTATCTGCACAGCAAATTTTCTATCTCCTGTAAGCCACATAGCTTTGTTTATCTAGACTGACCTGAATGGCAACCTGCAAAAATGCATCTGGTGTGAAAGAGTCCTGATTGATAAACTATTTCATCTCCATCTGTTACATCCTGCCAACTAGACACTTTACGCTATTTATCAGGACAGCAAAAGTGATTGAAGAGATGGATGAGGGATTATTATTTTAGACACACAAGTCTTCCATTTCTCTGCAATTGTTTTATCTCTTGTGCAGCTAGTCAAATACATTTATTGGATCCATCACCCAAAAGGGTAAAAACAAAAAAGGCAAAGATGTAATCCAAGAAGAGCTCCGCCAGGGGTTTGGGTGTTTTGAAATTAAATGCCTATGAGAAGTTTCTACAAATGTGTTGATGTTGTCCACATATGGTTTGATCTGTCATAAATAAGCTAAAGCCTTGATGATGGTTTCAACTAAAAGATCACAATAATCGTGAAAATGTTGTAAAAGTAGTTCCTCCAGTCTGAAAAATGTTTTGACACAAAGGTTTACAGCTAGGGAGGCAGATTTCAGTTCTGATTATGGTTTTTCAAGGTTTATGCAGTGGAAAGATTGAACACCTTGCCCGAATGTGTATGTTTCTACTGAAACAATAGTCTGTTCTTGTATTAAGCCGAGTACACACTATGAGCAATCTGAAGAAAAATTCCATACGAGGCACGATCGTTTGATTTTCGTATAGTGTGTACACAACTTTCAACATCCGATTCAGACTTTCCAAAGGAAAATTTCCAAAGGGACAAACTCTTCTCATACGTGAACAGAACCAACGATTTTCATTTAATATGTACTGTTTTCGTACGAGAAAAATCATATACCGTATTTATCGGTGTATAACACTCACTTTTTTCCCCAGAAAATAGGGGCAAATCACGGGTGCGTGTTTTACGCTGATAGTTTACCTCGGAGGGGAATGAGGGCCGCCAGAATTCACAGAGCCATCATCTCTTGTTTACTCGGCTCTCACGTCACACACACACAGTCCCGCCTCTGTCACCGGCATTGGACCAGGGTTCTGTCTATCACAGGAGCTGGTCCAATGCCGATGGTGTAGGCGGGACTGTGTATGTGACTGCCGACTTAGAGCCGAGTAAACAGGAGATGACGGCTCAGTGATTTCCTGCACTGCATTGATGAGAAATGGGCTGCAGGTGGGCACAGATCAGGCTGCAGATGGGCACAGATCAGGCTGCATTGATGCTGCAGATGGGCGCAGATCAGGCTGCAGATGGGCACAGATCAGGCTGCATTGAAGCTGCAGATGGACACAGATCAGGCTGCATTGAAGCTGAAGATGAGCACAGATCAGGCTGCATTGAAGCTGCAGATGGGCACAGATCAGGCTGCATTGAAGCTGCAGATGGGCACAGATCAGGCTGCATTGAAGCTGCAGATGGGCACAGATCAGGCTGCATTGAAGCTGCAGATGGGCACAGATCAGGCTGCATTGAAGCTGCAGATGGGCACAGATCAGGCTGCATTGAAGCTGCAGATGGGCACAGATCAGGCTGCATTGAAGCTGCAGATGGGCACAGATCAGGCTGCATTGAAGCTGCAGATGGGCACAGATCAGGCTGCATTGAAGCTGCAGATGGGCACAGATCAGGCTGCATTGAAGCTGCAGATGGGCACAGATCAGGCTGCATTGACGCTGCAGATGGGCACAGATCAGGCTGCATTGACGCTGCAGATGGGCACAGATCAGGCTGCATTGAAGCTGCAGATGGGCACAGATCAGGCTGCATTGAAGCTGCAGATGGGCACAGATCAGGCTGCATTGAAGCTGCAGATGGGCACAGATCAGGCTGCATTGAAGCTGCAGATGGGCACAGATCAGGCTGCATTGAAGCTGCAGATGGGCACAGATCAGGCTGCATGGAAGCTGCAGATGGGCACAGATCAGGCTGCATGGAAGCTGCAGATGGGCACAGATCAGGCTGCATTGAAGCTGCAGATGGGCACAGATCAGGCTGCATTGAAGCTGCAGATGGGCACAGATCAGGCTGCATTGAAGCTACAGATGGGCACAGATCAGGCTGCATTGAAGCTGCAGATGGGCACAGATCAGGCTGCATTGAAGCTGCAGATGGGCACAGATCAGGCTGCATTGATGGGCACTGATCATTATTTTGCTTCAAAAGTAGTTTATTTACAAAAAAAACAAAAAAAAAAAAAAACAGTTTTTTTCCTGAAACTTTCCTCTTAAATTGAAGGTGCGTGTTATACGCCTGTGCTTGTTATACACCAATAAATACGGTAATTAAAGACTAAGCATGATCAGAAATAACAAAACAAAAAAAAAAGCCTTCGTCATTTGAGAATTTTCGTACAATTCATACCATCCTTGGTTTCGACCTGCTGTGAAACATCAAGGAAAACTGGACAATCAATTGTCCAATTTTATTATAGTGTGTACTGGGCTTTAGGGAAATAATGCGGTTCTTGTTTGTGTTTTTAACCAGGCATGCACCAATTAAACAAGCAACATTTGAAGTTAGTCTCAATGACCAAATATAATCTTTTCATTGACGGAAAAAAAAAAAAAAAATACACAACTTGTATGGAAAAGGTAAGAACATTGGCAGCAGTAGTGATCAGATATATGATCTTTATCTTCCGAAAAAGCTTGCCAGGATGAGGCAGGCTTACAAATCCAGCCAAAACTGAAATAACATCTACAAGCCTCCGATATATCTCCCCAGAAGTAGGAGTTTTCTCAGCTTCATACCTCCACCCTGGCTGCTGTGAATACAAACATGGGTGTTTCTCTACTTTCTCTCTAATGTTCAATTAATAGTCTAGTAGCAGAAAAAGGAAATGGGTAGTGCTGGGAACTCAGCTGAACAGATTTTGCATCCAGAGATCCCGAGACTTATAAGAATTGACTCCTAGATTTAACAACTCTAACAAATCTGAAATAGGGATGTTTTGATGGGCATAGCAATTAACAGATTTAGTGTACAAAGTCAAAATACAGTATGTGTAGCCTTCTGGGCTGAACATAGCAACAATGTCATTGGAGATCTGATAAAAGCTTTTCAGTGCTGCTCACTTCAATGTGTGTCTGCAAAGAAGATTCCCTGGGAAGCAAACCTTTTTTTTCCATTTCCCACAACTGGAAGAGTGCTACAGAATGTGGTTACATTCAGACATAATTGGCCTGATACACAGCGAACGTTGTAATGTGAGCTGATGTATTGGAAAACTGTAAACTAAATAAATAATCAATAGACGTATTGAGGCTTGAAAACAAAGTGGGCAGAATGAATTATTAAACTCCCCTGAGTTTTCAGTAATAACTATTAAAAGCCTTTTTGAAGTAATCGCTATATATGCACACAGGGGTTAGGAAGAGACAAGCAATTGATTTCAAATTGTGCCAAGTCTCTGTGAGTTATTTCAACTGATTTGTGGTTTAAGGAATGATCACTTTAAAATGGTTACAAGGTAAAAACATGTTCCTGCCCATTAAGCGTATAGCGGTCATACACGGTTGTACTGGACAGCAGAGCCCATGTCACACAAGCGATTTTGCAGCAGTGATTTGCAGAAGCTACAGAATCATTCTTCTTAAGATTTTTTGTTGATAGAAAAAAAAAAAATGTAAATTGCAATCAATAGGTCGGTGTTGTGGAAATTCCAAGCGATTTGTACACTGCAGTCAGTAAGGCCCCTTTAACGTGGTAAGTCTGATCAGGTCCACTTGTCAGTTTTTCAGGGGGGGGGGGGCTGACCAAAAGCTCAATTTTGGACAGTCTAAATTTAAATGGGCTTGTCCATTTATATCTAATATCTCTTAGTCCATCCAGATCTGAAAAAAAAAAAAAAAAAAAAAGAAGTTCTATTCTGTTCTGATTCAGCAGGGGATCCCCTCCTGACTGGATCAGATACAGCTTGTGAGAAAAGCGGCCTAACAGCAGCAACTTATCGCTACTACAAAGTTGCTGGTATGACAGCAATTACTTGATCTGAAAGCTGGGGTACAGTTATAAGGGGTGCGCAAGAATCCAGGTCAGACAACCAAAAGCTTACTAGTATAAGATTTTTGAACACCTGTTATAAGAGACGCTAGTAAAAAGTTGTGATAAATTATCTGTATATACAGTATGTACTATACTTGTACTGTATTATACTTTACATTATGCATTAGACTCCTGTGGCCAAAAGCCTAGTACACACAATCAGAAAATCGGAAGAAAAATACTACTTTCGAAGCGATTGTATGATAATCTGATCATTAGTACACAATCAGGACAGTTTGTCAAAAATGATCCAAAGGGACAAACATGAAGATTATTATTCTTGTACGATACCAGATCGGATGATTTCCGCTTAATCAGTACATTTTTTTGTCCAAAAATACAATACATATACATTGTACATACATTATTTCCGAATTGTTATTCTGTCGTATGAGAATTTTCGTAACCTTAATAACCTCTTCATTTCCAATATGGAGACTAACATGCAAAAAAAAAAAAAAAAAAAATGCAACATTTGTCCAATAATCTCATCATGTGTACCAAGGCTTAATGGTGATGTTAGGGGGATGATTCTGTAGCTAGGGATAAATCAGCAGCAGCAGCAGGATTGTTAAAGAGGCTGCTCCTCTTTCTATAGAATTGCTCTCTGTAGGACAAAGCAGCAAGATCTCGCTCTGTCGCTGGCCCAAGCGCTGTTGAATCTTGAGATAGAACAATGCGGCAAATAGGCAGTCTCTTAGCAATCCTACCACTGGCAATTTTGACCAAATGCCAGCAGCAGAATCGCTAAAGGCAAAGTCTAAAGATGTTCTGAGCCTAAAGATCGTCTTACCAGGTGACATTCCTTTACCTGGTTGATGTATCAATTTTGTCAGCTGATCTCCTTGATTTCTGCCAGGACCCATTTATATCTATGCATTTGTGGAAGGGAAGGTTTTTTTGGTGTTGGGCAGATGCCTTGACATGCATCAGCATGCACGGACATGGTTTTAGACATGGTTTTGATGCATATTTTCAATGAGTTTTTCAATTTGGGATTTTAAGCGGATAGGGTTAACAACCATTGACCAAGGCTGGGTAATGCCTGTTGCCAATGCAAAACTTATTATATACCTTTTGATATGCTGCTATTGATCTCTATAGGCTTACCAATGAACTAACAACGGGGACATAAAAATATGCAAGCCTTATTTTCTTTTGTACTACAGCACCACCAGTGACGGGGCACTCTTCCTCCCACTGGACACCAGTGACGGGGCCCTCATTCTCCTCCTACTGACCACAAGCACTACGCAACTGTTTTGCTCCCACTGACCACCCAGTCTGAGGCATTGTTTACTCCCACTGAGGTCAGAACATTTTCTACCCCAGCTGGCCACAATCTGGCCCTCCTGAATGTAGAAGGACTGTAAAATGGCCCTTTATTTATAAAGACACTGGATTCTATTTGTTCTTTGTGGTGTCATTACCTGTCCAGGCACAACGTAAAAGCTGGTTTGCAGGATTCCCATTGCCCATATCAATGACTACATTAGAAGAATAATGAAAAAAAAAAAAAAAAAAAAGAAGGAGATGCAAAATTTCTTGGTGCCAGACCAGGATTGGGAAAGATCAACTGCCTAGAATTAAAGAAGTCCAGCCTGGGCTCGTTTGGCTGGGCTCCTCCCGTTTTCAGCAGAGAGCAGTCTGAAGTCCGCTCTCTACTGACATCACACAGATCAGTCTAGGCACCGTGTCATCCTGACTTCGGAAGTCTGGATTCGCCAGGTGCCTGATGGCTGTCTCAGCCTCCCCGCACCTCCACAGCTCAGCGCTCCAGTGAGCGTAGAGGAGCAGAGGAGGAGAGCTGCTGATTGACAGTCAGCAGCTCTCCTCTCGGGGAGCCGAGAGAACTGAGCCATCAGCGGTGTTCGGTGGCTCGGTTCTCAGTGAAGAGGCGGTGGGGGGCAGATGCAGCAACGGACCGATACTGCATCCACCTAGGTAAGTATGAATATGGGAAAAAAGCAAAACCCATATATCTTCTTTAAAATACTTTTGTAACTATTGCATGATATAAAATCTATTCCTAAACACAAGCATTTCTGGTGGAATTCCATCTAAAAATAATCTATTTTAGAAATAAGAAAATGTTACAAAAATACAAACATAAAAGAAATGAGGCAATATTACATTCACAATCAAATCACAGTAAACACATTGGCAAATTTAATCCCAGAATTCACTATAAAATAATGTTTTGGCATTATGAAGATAAGCAGCATTTAGCTGTGAACTTTTAAGCAAACTGTGATATTTAGTTTGTCTGCAAATCTAGATGGGATTTATACGTACAGCTGCAGGAGGTTCAGGAAGACAACACATTCTTTTGTTATTATGCAGCCTCACAAACATAATTTAGCCATTGAGTATAGATAAGGAGGAACCTTTCTGAAAGCTGCAGGGGAGGAAGAGCACATGTATTGCTTATGGATACCAATTAGACCATCTGGCACAAACTTTTATACATCAGCCCTATTGTTGCTTCTGTTTCACTCATTTACAACTGTAGGGTAGATGTATGGCATAACTAAATACATATAAAAGCAAAGGAAAGGGCCTTCAAAAAATTCAAGGCTGAGGAATCATCATCAGCATTCAGACTTTACAAAGAATGCAACATCTTAGAACGGCTAAGATATAACACGAAAGACACATAGCGGAGGAGAGCAAAAAAAAAAATCCCCAAAAATTCTTTAAGTATATAAACCGTAAAAAAAAGGGAGGACAGACCATATTGGCCCCATAAAGAATGAGGAAGGAAATCTGGTTACAAAGAATGGGGAGATGGCGAAGGTATTGAATGTATTTTTCTCCTCAGTCTTCACGAGGGAATCGGGGGGCTTCAGTACCAAAACTGCAGTGTTTATCCTCATGACACATCACAGGGAGCACCCTTATGGCTAACAGAGGACAGAATTAGAGATAGACTTGGAAAACTTAACATTAATAAGTCACCGGGACCAGATGGCTTGAACCCGAGGGTCCTTAGGGAACTCAGTCAAGTAATTGCTAGACCATTATTCCTTGTTTTTACTGACAGTCTACTGACTGGAATGGTACCAGCTGATTGGAGAAAAGCCAATGTAGCTCCAATATTTAAATAAGGGACAAACTACATCCCTGAGAATTACAGACCAGTTAGCCTAACATCAATAGTATGCAAGCTCTTGGAGGAGATAAGGAACTATATACACAAGATTTTAGTAATGAAAACGGTATCATTAGCAGTAATCAACATGGATTCATGAAGATTCATTCTTGTCAAACCAATCTATTAACATTCTATGAGGTTAGCTGCCATCTAGATAAAGGAAGGCCCGTAGATGTGGTGTATCTGGATTTTGCAAAAGCATCTGACACAGTTCCCCATAAACGTTTACTGTACAAAGTAAGGTCTGTTGGCATTGGCAGTCTAAGGTTATATATATATATATATATATATATATATATATATATATATATATATATATATATATATATATATATATATATATATATACACACATACATACACACTACTAAAATTAGTTTAAGTGATACTAAACACACGCTGTTTAATTTACATTGTCCCTTCTAATTCTGTATACTGTATATATATAAAACACACACACACACACAACACCATCTAAGTACCTTTTTCCTAATCGATACACAGCTGTCACATGACCCAGCTCTCTCCCAGCCTGTCTGCAGGGAAACATAAGCAGGAAGAGCCTCTAGTCCTCTGCTGTTGGTCACATGTTCAAAAAAAAAAAAACAAAAAAAAACACAACCTTTGGGTACAGAGTAAAAATACATGGATATTAATAAACTGTTTTAAATTGTTATACAAATTTATATATATATATATATATATATATATATATATATATATATATATATATATATCTTTATTATTTTGTGGAAATAACACAGCATGGGTGGATTTCTATCAGTCACAAGTTGTGTCATGCCTCTCCAGCCTGTGTCTTAGAATAACAGGGAGGTGAAGCCACCATTAACCTACAGATAATATCCCACCCCCATTATGTTTAGCTGGTTAGTGGGCATGAAGGAGGGAGTGGGCGGTCATTTACCACTGTGCATACGCCTACATGTGTGACATATAGTCACATGGGCTGCTCAGATGTTATAGGGAGGAAATGCTCAGCATAGAAACACACTGAAAACTGAGCATGTGCAGTGCTCTCAACATGGTTCTGCTAAATACCTAGCCAAATTGGGGACATGAACAGAAGGTGGAAAGCAGGATAAGGCTGGGTTCACACTGGTCCGACAAACGCTCCCACATTGGGAGCTCATGTCGCACGACGTGTGAAATTCAATGTTTCCCTATGGGAGCCGTCCTAACTGGTCCGACACAAGTCGTTCCAACTTTAGAAATGCTCCCTGTACTACTTTGGTCCGACTTTGATCTTACTTCAGCCGATTGACTATCATTGAAGTTGGATCAAAGTCGGATTGCCGTCTCGCATTATCCGACTTCGGCATGCGACTTGTGCTCAGATGATATTGAGGGGGAACTCCGTGCCAAATTTTAACTAAAAAACCGGCATGGGTTCCCCCTCCAAAAGCATACCAGACCCTTGGGTCTGGTATGGATCTTAAGGAGAACCCCCTACGCCGAAGAAACGGCGTGTCAGTTCCCCCCAAATCCATACCAGAGCCTTATCCGAGCACGCAGCCCGGCCGGTCAGGAATGGGGGTGGGGACGAGCGCCCCCCCCCGAACTGTACCAGGCAGCATGCCCTCAACATGGGGGGTCTGCGGGTGGGGGGCTTATCGGAATCCAGGAGCCCCCTTTAATAAGGGGGCCCCCAGATCCCGGCCCCCCACCCTTTGTGAATGAGTATGGGGTACACACTTCACCTAAGGAAAAAAGTGTCAATGAAAAAACACATCACCCGATGACCACGCCCCCTTATGACGGCACAGTCCCAGCATGCCCCGGGACTGTGATGTCATAGGTGGCGGGGTCACCGCCTATATAAGTCATAGCAGAGCGCACAGACAGCATTACAGCTGGAGAGAGCGTCGTGTCAACATCTCTGGAAGAGAAGAGGGAAGAAGACAATCCAGATGTCCGGGCCACCGCTAGCAAAAGAGCGGTAGAAGATAGCGGGAGGAGCCGGCAGAAGATTCAGACACCGGGAGAAGACGCAGGAGAGACCCCCCGAAGTCAGAAGAAGACCCCCGGAGCGGCCTAATAAATTACTGTGTACTGTGTTTTTTTTATTGACACTTTTTTCCCTAGGTGAATGGGTAGGGGTACGATGTACCCCATACTCATTCACACAGGGTGGGGGGCCGGGATCTGGGGGCTCCCTTATTAAAGGGGGCTCCCGGATCCCGATAAGCCCCCCGCCCGCAGACCCCG
Organism: Aquarana catesbeiana; assembly: GCF_042186555.1. Classification (NCBI taxonomy): domain Eukaryota; kingdom Metazoa; phylum Chordata; class Amphibia; order Anura; family Ranidae; genus Aquarana; species Aquarana catesbeiana. The sequence goes on along the minus strand of NC_133327.1, from coordinate 172,805,684 downwards.
ACAACCAACGGCCAGGGTTGTCAGGAAGAGGCCCTTGTCCTCATCAACATGGGGACAAGGTGCTTTGGGGTGGGGAGGGGTCCGCAGGGCTCCCCCCTGCCCCAAAGCACCCACCCTCCATGTTGAGGGCATGCGGCCTGGTACGGCTTAGGGGGGGGGGGCTCGCTCGTCCCCAACCCCATTCCTGACCAGCTGGGCTGCGTGCTCGGTTTTTTAGTTAAAAATTGGCGCGGAGTTCCCCCTCAAGATTCATACCAAACACAGTGCCTGGCATTGGCGGGGATCCAAGTCGGATCCCCGTTCATTGAAAGTCGGACCCATGCCGGCCCCAAGTCGCAGAGCAAAGTCGGATCCAAAGTAGGACAGCTGTTGTGTCGCACCAGTGTGAACCCAACCTTAACCAGATTTTTTTCCGGAACATAGAAAACGAATCTCATCGTGACTAAGTAACCAACCAGATGGCTGAAAAAAAAAAAAAAAGGAGTACAGATTCCTTCGTCCACACAAACCATGGTGGATAGAAGTTCCCCTCGCTAAGACACTGTATTCCGTTATCTAACATTGCTCACAAGTTTTTTGTTTTTTTTGGGGGGGGGGGGGACAACTCTTAATTGGTGGACATAGGTCATATGCCTTCATTTTACACCTTTAATTAAACTGGACATACCTAAACACATGAAAGATGGCTTTGATTTCCTGACAATGACCTCATTGCCATTGTAAGCGTTTATATGTGTACTGCTTCAAAAATGGAGAGGCATGAAGCTTCCCTTGGATGATGACAGCTACACTTTAACACCATGCAAGCGGTTCATCATTTCCACTTTTTATATATAGCATTGTGATGTTTTGTACACTGCAGGAACACATGCAAATAACACTGGGATTAGTCCTCCACACATTCGACTTATGCAATCATACATTTCCTTCCAGATCTGGAAAACTGAAAGTTTTAATCCACTTTACTGCAGAAACTTTGGTTTCTGGTGAGGTTTTCTAATAGTGGAAATAATTAAAATGTTCTAAAATCTGAACTGTTGCTGCAGCTGAAAAGACATGTATGTAACCCCTACTGATAAACATCTATGTTTTATATATATGTTGGAAGCATTTGCTATCTGTATGAAAAAAAAAATATGCCTGTTGAACATGGCAGAAATTAGAAGCTGTCCTGTGTCTTCTGCACACTTCCCGTGTGCTGTCCCGTGTCCTCTGCACACTTCCCGTGTGCTGTCCCGTGTCCTCTGCACACTTCCCGTGTCAGCCATTCTCAGCCGTGGATGATTGATCTCCCATTGAAGGCGCCTGCATAGTTCCAGGGTCAACACCACTTGGCAGAGCCATCAGCATTATATCAATGATTTTTTAGTTCTCTTTAATTTAAAGTGGAACTTTAGCCATAACAACTGGATAAAAAATTATGTTCTTTAGCAAGAAACACACATTCCACATTATTAATTGTACTGCCAAAATTAGTGTGTGCTTTAAATTGGCTCCAGCATTGTTCTTGTTTCTTATTACTGGAGGCTGCCATTTTGCTGTAGCCCAGAGCCCCTGAGCTGCAGTAAATCTTTAGGCTGTCAGTAGATTGGCCTCTACATTTTCGGCACAGTGCCTAAAAATAGAGAGCAACTGAGCATGTGCAGAGCAGGGTGAGACAGTGTATTACTGGATTGTAAACGGTATAGGCACTTATTTTTAATGTTTTATATAGTTATACCTGCAAAAAGAGCCAACCTGAAGTGATCTAACAGGACTTCATTTTCTGACTAAGGTTCCACTTTAAGAGTGGGATCCTGAACAACACTGTAGAGAGGGGATTCATCCCGAATGCCCCCAAAGAGGCAATTTTCCCCATGAGCCACCAATGAACTGGTTTTACCAGGGGTTCTCCAAGACCTGAAATTTATTTCAAGGGTTCCCCTAGAGCAGGGATATGCAATTAGTGGACCTCCAGCTGTTGCAGAACTACAAGTCCCATGAGGCATAGCAAGACTCTGACAGCCACAAGCATGACAACCAGAGGCATGATGGGACTTGTAGTTTTGCAACAGCTGGAGGTCGGCTAATTGCATATCCCTGCTCTAGGGGAAATATGGTTGGTACTATATAGACCGTTGTGTGTTATTTCAAAAAGGCTATTTAGCACCCCAAGTTTTTATCATAGGCTACAGGATCGGCAAGTTTTTATCATAGGCTACAGAATCATTAACTTTTATGCTGTATATATGAGAGTAGGTGTGGTTGAGTCGTTTAGCAGAAGGCACTGGGAAAGTCTGACACCACAATATAACTGGGTGTCGTCTACCCACAAAACGGCTAATGAACTAAGAGCATTCCTGGCAGATCAACAGGTTGCTTGCTGAGTCTTTAAAATGATTAAACTATGGGGAAATGTGCATGTCTTGTATATACAATGTTCTGTATTTTCTTTTGTATTATTTTGCCTTGACATACACCAATGATGGAATAGTAAAACAGCTGAACATCAAAGGTGCAGAATGGAATGCGAGACAGATGGACAACAGAAACCAACAATTACACAGTTCTTTTCTGCTGTACAGTTTAGGCAGGGGTCTCAAACTGGAGGCCCTCCAGCTGTTGCAGAACTACAAGTCCCATGAGGCATTGCAAGGCTGACAGTTACAAGCATGACTCCCACAGGCAGAGGCATGATGGGACTTGTAGTTCCGCAACAGCTGGAGGGCCGCCAGTTTGAGAAACCCTGGTTTAGGGTTCATTCTGTATATGCTGAACAGTTAAAAGTAAATACTGACAAGTCCGAAAAGATCTATAGAAATGAGAAAGGAAATTTAATTAAACTCAAATGGCAAAGTGAACAAGTGAGTTTGTCTGGCACTAAATATAATGTATACACAAAAGATACTTTTCCCTGATGAGATCAAGTAGGGCAGGGTATTCCAGAAAGTCAAGGCTACATAACAGACGCATCTGACACCAAGAAAGTTCAAAACGGCCAATGCGGTGGGACAGCATTTTTGTACCTTCTGCTTTAATGAGAAAGGATTAAGCTGCCAAGGATATATGAAATAGCTGTAGCCAGTGGCGTTGCTAGATGGGGGCGGGGGGGGGGCAGTCCGCACCAGGTGCCACCCACTGGAGGGGTGACACCATCCCGAGGGTAATAAAAAACCTGGCTCCCTTTGGCAATTTTTCTTTTCCTTCAGCCGGGACACACCTCCAGCGCCGCGGCCTGGCCTGCCATGTGTTCTCCTCCTCCTCTGTCTCTGACTCCTGCCCAAGCCTGTCTCGATCTGCAGCTGCTCTCCACCCGGGCGGCGCGGCTGCACACTGTCCTCTCCTCTTCAGCAGCCGCCCGGGTGTTCTGTGCTCCTGAGCCGCCCAAGCTGGTGCGGTAACGGGCGGGGGGTGTCGGCTTGAGATGGGGGGGGGATGTCCTCCGCTGCCTGAGGTGAGATGTTGTGGGGTGGGGGGGGGGGCTTGCTGATGAGGTTGGTTTATGCTGCTGGCTACAGCTATATCATATGGAAGGGGTGGTTTGTTCTGGGGGGGGGGGGTCTGTACTTATGGAGGGGGGTGGTTTGTTCTGGTGGAGCTGTACTAATGGAGGGGGGGTGGTTTGTTCTGGGGGGGGGGTCTGTACTAATGGAGGGGGGGTGGTTGGTACTAATGGAGGGGGGTGGTTTGTTCTGGCGGGTCTGTACTAATGGAGGGAGGTGGTTTGTTCTGGGGGGGGTCTGTACTAATGGAGGGGGCTGGTTTGTACTAATGGAGGAGGGGGTGGTTTGTTCTGGGGGGGGGGTCTATACTGAGGGGGGTCTATACTGAGGGAGGGGGAGGTCTATACTGTGGGAGGGGGGTTTGTACCGAGGGGGGTGGTCTATAATGATAGAGGGGGTTTATACTTCGTAGAGGGTCTGCACTGACGGGGGGGGTCTTTACTTAGTGGAGGGGGTCTGTACTGGGGGGCGACTATAGCTGGAGTGGGGGGGTGACACCATGTTTTATCGCACTGGGTGACACCGACCCTAGTGACGCCACTGGCTGTAGCCTAAAATGATAACACTATTCTTGAAATTAAAGTGTTTCTAAAGGAAAGATTAAAAAAAAAAAAAAAGTTAAAACATAGCCGCTCCATGTAATGGTTTTGCACAGGGCAGCCCTGATCCTCTTCTTTTGGGTCCCCCATTGGTGGTCCTGGCTCCTCCCCCCTACCAAGTGCCCCCAATAGCAAGCCTCTTGCAATGGGGACACTCGAGCAGGCTGTGCTGCTGTGAATGGACATTGTCCAATCACACAGAGAATGTAGCTCGGCCCCCTCTCTTCTCTCCTCATTGGCTGTGACTGACAGCAGCAGGAGGCAATGTCTTCCGCTGCCGTGTGAGAAAATGAGGAGAGAAGCTCAGGAGAGTCGCTGCTCTAATGTACATCACTGGATAGAGATGGGGCTCAGGTTGCAACCAATTAGAGACGGAGGAGAGCTAAACCCATTGGAAAAACTGTGTGCCACACAAATCCCACTGAAAAATGGAATTTCAAAAATTTACGGAATACTGACAGACCGAGAGGGATTGGGAAGACCCTCCTACATAGAAAGATGGGAAAAAGAACTGGATATTAAATTTGAAGAACAGCAGGTCGAGAAGATGATTGGGGCGGGATACGACCACGCCTGGGACATGAACACCATCGAGATGAATTATAAATTCCTGGCGAGGTGGTATCTAACCCCAGTTAGAATTCAGAAATATCAACCGCATAGCTCGCCATGTTGTTGGAGAAATTGTGGAGGGAGAGCCACGATGACACATATTTGGTGGGAATGTCCAAAAATAAAGAAATACAGGCTGGAAATAGTCGATCTTATAAACGAGATAACAAAAGAGAAGATAGACTATAACATGTTGACATGTTTATTCCACATCTCTAAAACCCCAAGGAAACAATACACAAAAACAATAATCCCAAAACTTTTGAATGCTGCAAAGGGACTGATCCCAAAAAAATGGCTAAGCAGCGAAAAACCAGATATAAAAGAATGGTTTAAACAAGTGGATTATTATAGTAAAATGGAATTCCCTAGGAGCAGGGACAAAGATCAAATCGAAAAAATTTAATAATATCTGGGGTATGTGGAAAAAAAAAAAAAAAAAAAAAAAAAAAATCGGACAAATATTGGGGGAAGATGTTAGAAGGCACAGGGCTCTGAGGTAGGACGACGGGGGATAGGCCGAAACAAACCAGAGGGGGGACGGAGGGTGAAAAGTTCGATTGGGGAAAGGGGGTCTTTTTGTGGTTTTTAAAATTTGAAATAAATATTTTTTTTTCCCTTTCTAAATAAATGTTTAAAAGAATGGAAAACCCCACAATGATGTGAAAATGGGAAGGGATAAAAATTGAACTGCGACGTTGAAATAATCCTCCCTAATGAATTCACTGAAGTGGAAAAAAAAAAAAAAAAAAAGAGATGGGGCTCAGGTAAGTATAAGGCTGGGGGGAGCTGCACCTAGAAGTTGTTTTACCTTAATGTATAGGATGTAAACCCAATGTCATCCTTTCTAAACTACTGCCATAGGGGTTATCTATAAGGATATACATGCCTCCTGCATGTATCTTTACCTGTCAAATGTCTCCCCTCTGTCTGTTATTAGACCTGAAAAACTGCATATTCTGTGGGTGGGTCTGTTGTCTGGAGCTCGGTGGGTGGAGTCGTGATGTCAGTAGACTCCCCGCCCATCTCTACACTCCTTGTCAATATGCATTTTCTCCTGTGTGTTTCTTACACTGAACTTCTGCTATGATCTCTAACATCCAGTGAAAAGACAGGAAAATAACCACATGACTTCAGCATGCCAAATCATGCTGAGGTGTGGAACAGCCAATCCTACAGAGCTGCTGAAGAAAGGAGTGGGGGAGGGAATTAAAAAATAATGCATATGTCTTAGGCTGTCACTCACAGCAAGGGGGAGGATTTGACAAAGTTTTTCTCAGTTTGTCAAGATTTTTCTCAATGAACAATAAAAGAGGATTGCTCAGAGATGGATTAACTCTGTGTGGCAAGACTGGGCTCAAATGATAGGAAATCTTATACTCTACATTATGACATCAAAAAAAAAAAAAAAAATTTGGGTTTACATCCACTTTAAGGTAAAAAAAATCCTTGAGCTTTCAGAACCACGTTAAGGATGTTTCGAGAATGCCTAACCCACAATATTATGGTGGAAAATGCAGATTCCTGGGCCCTCCCGTGAAAATCTCAACTCTTCCAAAAGGGACATTATTAACAATTTAAAGATGAATTCCAAAAAAAAAATACAGCAAAATGGTAGAGCTGCACGATGCTGGCCAAAATGAGAATCACGATTGTTTTGCTTAGAATCAAGATCACGATTCTCACGGTGTAACATCTTCTTTCACATTATACAAAAAAAAAAAAAAAAAATTGGCCTAACTTTACTGTTTAGTTTTTTTTAAAAAATTCATTAAAGTGTATTTTTTTTTTAAATTGCATTTTAAAAACCGCTGCGCAAATACGTTGTGACATAAAATATTGCAACAAACACCATTTTATTCTCTAGGGTCTCTGCTAAAAAAAAATATATATATCATGTTTGGGTGTTCCAAGTAATTTTCTAGCAGAAATAATGCTTTTTACTTGTAAGCAATGTCAGAAAAGATTTGGTCTTTAAATGGTTAAACTTCCTTCATTTACACGCAGGAGTTCTTTTCTTTGATAAAAGAACAAAAAGAGATACTTTGTTTCTACTTATTCAGTGTGTTGTGATTAAATTTGGCAGGCTGCCTGGATTTTTTTTCCCCCCAGCTGTGAGAACTCTCTGCACTTGTTAAAAAGAATTGTGACATGCTGTTTTGAAGATCTGGAAGGGAAAGAGATTGCGATTTCGATTCTTAACGATTAATCGTGCAGCTCTACAAAATAGGTAGGCTGTGTCACCCACACCTCCACAGTTTAGGAAATATTCACACTTCATGCGGCCAGTGATGTCACCAGCGCATGCGCTCTGAAGGGACTGTATACCCGTGCCGCCTCTACAGAGCTCTGTGCCGCGGTCCGTGACTTACGTGCGCATGTGCAGGAGTGACGTCATTGCAGCACGGCCAATCAGACGGTTGGAGGATGCGAACCTGAAAGGCAGACCGAGGGAAGATGGAATCGTATGTCAGAGCTCACAGTGCAGGGCTTCCTTCTAAGGTAAGTATTTCATAGTGTGCTAGTATGCGATACATACTAGCACATTATGCCTTTACCTTGCAGAGTTTTTTTTAAAAAAAAAAAGAAAAATTGGCGTGTTTTATTTCCGCTTTAAGGCTGTAATGGGACTTTGATGCAACATTGTATATTTTTATGGGGCTAAGTCACACTGTAAATTGCACCAAAGTCGTACTGGGACCTTTTCCAAAATCGCATCATTCTGAGTCGCATTGATTAGAATGTAATTTCCCTCGTCATGCGATTCTGTGCAACTCAAGTCACACTAGTGTGAACCGGGGCTCACGACTGAAGGCTCAAGAGAACAAAGTAATAAAATAACCAGTCGCAGTGAAGCTCAAGCCTCGTAAATCATAAAGTTCAGTACAGTAACATGGCTAATTAATAGATATTTTCTGCTTAACAAGTTAAAGCCAAACTCTAACCAAACCTTTTATAGAGTTTTATTGCTTGCTGTCCCAGTCATCGGAAGAAAAAAAAAACAGGGGGAGCTCTCTTCTTCAGACTGAGAGAAGGGTTACCACCTCTGTAGTGTTTTTATTGCCACCTAGGCTCCCAGGTGGGGTCTATATATCAATGTTTTCATCCAAGATTGTCTTCTAAATTGTAAGCTCTAAAGCCCCATACACAGTATTCGATGTTCTGCAGATTCTTGTCTTTAGATTTACCAAAAACCATATAATATGAGGTCAAGCCTGGGTTCACACATGTGCGGTGCGAATTGAAGCTCAGGTTTCACTGGGAAGATAAAAATCAGTTGTTCAAAGGTTTCACTGTGTTGTAGCTGCGGATCAGTGAGCTGGGAGAGGGGGACGGAGGGGGGGGGAGAGGGGGACGGAGGGGGGGGAGGGGGGAGGGGGACGGAGGGGGGGGGGGGGGGAGGGGGAGGTGTAGTGAGGAGAAGGAGAAAATCCTTGTTCAGAACGCAATGCATCTGCGAATCAGATGCGCTCCCATAGGAGATAATGGGCTTGTAATTCGCACCGCAATGCCCAAAAAATGCACACATTTTTTGTGCAATGCGCAGTGCGAATGCAACGCACATATGTAAACCAGATACATTCAGATGAATGTATATTAAAATGTCCTGCGAATTGGATGCGGTGTAAGCCACATCTAATTCGCATAGGTGTGAATGGGGGCTAAAAGTTTCAATTTGTATGCAATCAGGCAGGCCCTTGCACTACATGGTTTTGGTAATGCTAAAGACAAAAATCTGCAGAAAATCTGATAGTGTGTATGGGGTCTAACAAACAGGGCCCTCTGATTCCTCCTGTATTGAATTGTATTGTAACATCTGCCCTCATGTTGTAAAACGCTGCGTAAACTGTTGTCACTATATAAATCCTGTATAATAATAATAAAAAGATTCACACAATTTTCACCTGAGATTCACCTTCTTTTGCAAATAAATCTTATGTGAAAATGAGCGAATCTTGGGTGAATAAAATTAACCCCGTTCCTGCATCACTTTAAACGGATCTTTACATCCAGGGGCAGGACAGACTTTCCAATTACATAACGATTGTCACTGTGCTGGGAGCGCGCTTTCAGCACAGAAACCTCAGCCGTACATTTGCAGCATGTAGGCATTAAAGCCCACCCTCTTTGCCAGCGCACATATGCATTACTTGGGTGGCAAGAGGTTAATAAACAGACCACACTTTTTAAAAACTGGATTTTTTGTCACTACTGGAAATACAGTGCCTTGAAAAAGTATTCACACCCCTTGAAATTTTCCACATTTTGTCATATTACAGCCAAAAACGTAAATGTGTTTTATTGGGATTTTATGTGATAGACCAACATAAAGCGCCACATAATTGTGAAGTGGAAGGAAAATGATAAATGGTTTTCAATTTTTTTTTACAAATAAATATGTGAAAAGTGTGGCATTCATTTGTATTCAGCCCCCTTTACTCTGATACCCCTAACTAAAATCTAGTGGAACCAATTGCATTCAGAAGTCAACTAAGTAGTAAATGGAGTCCACCTGTGTGTAATTTAACCTCAGTATAAATACAGCTGTTCTGTGAAGCCCTCGGAGGTTTGTTAGAGAATCTTAGTGAACAAACAGCATTATGAAGGCCAAGGAACACATCAGACAGCTTAGGGATAACGTTTAAAGCAGGGTTAAGTTATAAAAATATCCCAATATACACATAGAGCTCAATTACACCTAGGATGTTCTGTAAAGTGGTGGATGGCTTCTCACACAGTGGTGCAGGCGTGGCTGGCACCCATTCAGAAGGCAATACTGCTGTCTCCTGAAGGACTTTTATTTTTGACAGCCACAAGGGCTGTGTTAAATGGTAATAGTGCACCCCAATAGAGACCTAGTGTTTGGCTTGTGATTGCAGTGTTGTCCCATTCCCTTGAAGATGATGCATTCGGTGGCAGTACTGGCCTTGGAATACGACAGAGGAAACATTTGTTGATGCAAAGCAGCGTGGCCGTGACATGTTCACCCTCATTTGGATGCCTTTGCAGCTTAAAGGGGGGGGGGGGGGGGGGCGGGCAGCTGAAGGCACTAAAAATGCATCTCAGCCACCTGTATTTACCACCCCACAATGGCATGTGGGAATTAAGCTTTAAAAGGATTGAAATTCAGGGGATTTCTGCAAGTACCACCTGGCCTGACAAACGTCAAGAAAAAGAAAAAGTGAAATATTATCGACTGAATGATGACTGCATTTTAAATCCTATCAGATGCAGTCACTGTACATCTCTACAGGGGAAATGTACTAAAACCAGTACACACAGAATATGGGGCAGCTGTGCATAACCAATCCGCTTCCAGGCTTTATTGTCAAAGCTTAATTGAACAGACCAAAGTTAGAAGCTGATTGGTTACTATGCACAGCTGCACCAGATTTCATAATCTCCCCACTGTATACAATAGCTGGCAGGGCAGAATCTTCCATTCATGTAGTTTAGTGTGAATGGATCGACAGAAAACAAGCCACGTATCTGTGTGAATGGATCGACAGAAAACAAGCCACGTATCTGTGTGAATGGATCGACAGAAAACAAGCCATGTATCTGTGTGAATGGATCGATAGAAAACAAGCCATGTATCTGTGTGAATGGATCGATAGAAAACAAGCCATGTATCTGTGTGAATGGATCGATAGAAAACAAGCCATGTATCTGTGTGAATGGATCGATAGAAAACAAGCCACGTATCTGTGTGAATGGATCGATAGAAAACAAGCCATGTATCTGTGTGAATGGATCGATAGAAAACAAGCCATGTATCTGTGTGAATGGATCGATAGAAAACAAGCCATGTATCTGTGTGAATGGATCGATAGAAAACAAGCCATGTATCTGTGTGAATGGATCGATAGAAAACAAGCCATGTATCTGTGTGAATGGATCGATAGAAAACAAGCCATGTATCTGTGTGAATGGATCGATAGAAAACAAGCCATGTATCTGTGTGAATGGATCGATAGAAAACAATCCATGTATCTGTGTGAATGGATCGATAGAAAACAAGCCACGTACCTGTGTGAATGGATCGACAGAAAACAAGCCACGTATCAGTAGCTGCACTCTACACAAAGATCTCATTTCCATCACTATACCCATGTACAGGGTGAAGATTCTCATGGCTCTTTACATGCATTTGCAGCAAATTTTTATGTCACATTTGCGGTACATTTTTAGGCATTACATTTTTTTCTACCAAGTTGAAGTTCTATACATTTGTTGGTGTGCTCATGTACTGTACATTTACAACCATTCACGTGCAGCAAAAAACATGCAGTGTGCTGTACTTTTCTTTTAATCACACATGAAAGTGAAGCTAGGATGCAGGGCCGGGACACGGGGTGGGCAGGAGAGACACTGTGGGGCACAACAAGGAGATTGGGGGGGGGGGGGCTAAGACTTGTTCTAGGAGGGAAAATGTGGAGAGGTTCTAAGAGTGGTGATGGATTTGTGTTAGGGGGGAGGATGGGGGATTTGGAGTGGAGGAGGGGAAATACTTCTGGAAGGGGAATTTTGAGGGGGTGGAGGATTTGTGCTAGGTGGGGAATTTTTTTTTGCTGGGGGGAAGGGGAGAGATTTGTGTTAGTTGGGATGAGTGGGGGTTGTGCTAGGGGCATATGGGGAGAGAAAGGATTTGAGCTGGGAGGAATGGGGGGGGGGCAAAGATATGAGCTAGGAGGAATACGGGGGGGGGGGGGGGGCAAAGATATGAGCTGGGAGGAATGGGGGGGGGAGATATGAGCTGGGAGGAATGGGGGGGGAGATATGAGCTGGGAGGAATGGGGGGGGGAGATATGAGCTGGGAGGAATGGGGGGGGGGATATATGAGCTGGGAGGAATGGGGGGGGGGGGAGATATGAGCTGGGAGGAATGGGGGGTGGGAAGATATGAGCTGGGAGGAATGGGGGGGGGGAGATATGAGCTGGGAGGAATGGGGGGGGGGAGATATGAGCTGGGAGGAATGGGGGGGGGGAGATATGAGCTGGGAGGAATGGGGGGGGGGGGAGATATGAGCTGGGAGGAATGGGGGGGGGGGAGATATGAGCTGGGAGGAATGGGGGGGGGGGAGATATGAGCTGGGAGGAATGGGGGGTGGGAAGATATGAGCTGGGAGGAATGGGGGGTGGGAAGATATGAGCTGGGAGGAATGGGGGGGGGGGATATGAGCTGGGAGGAATGGGGGGGGAGATATGAGCTGGGAGGAATGGGGGGTGGGAAGATATGAGCTGGGAGGAATGGGGGGTGGGAAGATATGAGCTGGGAGGAATGGGGGGGGGATATATGAGCTGGGAGGAATGGGGGGGGGGGGGAGATATGAGCTGGGAGGAATGGGGGGTGGGAAGATATGAGCTGGGAGGAATGGGGGGGGGGAGATATGAGCTGGGAGGAATGGGGGGGGGAGATATGAGCTGGGAGGAATGGGGGGGGGGAGATATGAGCTGGGAGGAATGGGGGGGGGAGATATGAGCTGGGAGGAATGGGGGGGGGAGATATGAGCTGGGAGGAATGGGGGGGGGGGAGATATGAGCTGGGAGGAATGGGGGGGGGGAGATATGAGCTGGGAGGAATGGGGGGTGGGAAGATATGAGCTGGGAGGAATGGGGGGTGGGAAGATATGAGCTGGGAGGAATGGGGGGTGGGAAGATATGAGCTGGGAGGAATGGGGGGGGGAGATATGAGCTGGGAGGAATGGGGGGGGGGAGATATGAGCTGGGAGGAATGGGGGGGGAGATATGAGCTGGGAGGAATGGGGGGGGGGGGGATATGAGCTGGGAGGAATGAGGGGGGGGCAAAGATATGAGCTGGGAGGAATGGGGGGGGGCAAAGATATGAGCTGGGAGGAATGGGGGGGGGGCAAAGATATGAGCTGGGAGGAATGGGGGGGGCAAAGATATGAGCTGGGAGGAATGGGGGGGGGGGCAAAGATATGAGCTGGGAGGAATGGGTAGGCGATTTGTACTGGGAGGAGGGGCAATTTATGCTTAGATGCCAAGCATGCAGATTAGTGCTCCATTTGTTTGTTTTTTGGGGGGTGCTCATACATCTTTGGGGGGGGGTGTGATTTGCCATGTCGGTCCTGGGTCCAGATGCCTTTGTCCTGGCACTGCTAGGATGTAGCCTAGACTCACAGAAATACATTCATTTGTCCAGCAGATGTTTGCACTGTGTTTGAAGCCACATATGACCCCCAAATCCCCAGACTGTGTCCACCCCCCCAAATAATGACTAATGCAGCACTGCCAGGAACATCCAGTCGCTTCCAGTTCCCAGCAGAAAAGTCTGCAGACAAAGACATGGAAGAAGTAGTACATATCAGGACATACACACAGTCCTCTGGGGCTGCTAGGACCACACAAGTGCTGCTAAAGTCCCTGCAGCTGTCTAAACAAATGGGACAGTATTGGAGGGGGGGAGGGTGACAGCACTACAGGACACCTCCACCATGATCATCATCGTGCAGCCCATGGTGTGCACACAGAGATCCATCCCAGCCAGTGATCGGGGTGATGACCTCCCTCCATCCATCCCGGGGATGTGATGACAGGTCACTGAGGATGAGGAGGACACGGCAAGGTGATTGAAGGGGGACAGAGAACATTGCCTACCTGGCAGGCTGAGCGCTGAGCCGGATGATCCCAGAGAAGAAGGAGAAGAGACGAGGGTGGAGAGGAGTGCAGAGGGAGGGAGAGAAGGGAGGAGACACACAAATGAATGAGTGAAAGTGCAGGGGAGGAAGAGGAGGAGACACATAATGAGGGGCACACACTGGATATAATGGGGGGGGGGGGGCAGTGCACACAGGCTGAGGGGCACACACTGGGTATAATGGGGGGCAGTGCCCGATCCCCCCTCCCTCCTGCCCTGACAGCTCCGCTGCACTCTCATCCTCTCTGACATTTCCCGGAGAGACGAGGGCTGCTTAGCAACAGTTGCTATGTAAACGTCACTTAGTCTGGTCACGTTCTCCAGGTGGGAGAAGAAAAAAAAAAAAGCTGCTCCGCCGCCATGTTGGTTTCTGGCAGAAGTTGGCCACCCAGGTGACTGTGAGAGAAAGGCGAGCTCCGTGTGTTATCTATGGAAGGTGTGCGCACACTGTATGGGGGAAAGGAAAGTGCTGAGGAGTTCAGAAATCCCCATTCACATCTTCTGCCAACACAACACTGGCCGAGTACACATCCATTTCTTTCAGTTGCACCTGATCACATTAGTATGCTCTGTGGCTTGCAGCAAGTAGGATTTCCAGCTGCAGGTTCTGGGAAGGTGTGTAGAAATGTGCAATACTCTGCGTGTTCCTGGATATGCACAAAAAACGCACATCAGCTGAATGTAAAAGAAAGAATTGCTGGCAATAAAAAATTGGCAAAAAAATGCCATGGGATGGGGTCCCCCCAAAATTATTCCATACCAGACCCTTATCTAAGCATGCAGCCTGGCAAGTCATGAACGAGAGGGGACAAGCGAGCGCCCCCCTCCTAAACCATTGGAAGGAAGAGAGGAAAGATCCCTGGTACCGCACATCCACAGAGTCCTATAGTGGTAGGAGGTAGGAGACAACCTCAGCCTAGGCTCCCACTAGGCCATGTCCCCAACGCATTTCACTCTGCCCCTCCGAGCTTAAACTGAACCATACCAGGGCACATGCGCTCAACATGGGGGGCTCCACCCCCCAAAGAACCTACTACCCATATTGATGGGGACAAGGGCCTCTTCCCCACAATTCTGGTTGGTGGGGATCTGCAGGTGGGGGGCTTATTGGAATCTGGAAGCCCCAGATCCCGCCCCCCCATGTGAATGAGTACATAATACCCCTACCCATTCACCAAAAAAATGATTAAAGAAAACACAAGGTCTTGACAAGTACTTTGTTAACAAATAAAAAAAAAGTCCTCAGGTGTAGATCTATCGTCAATCACGACTCTGCTTGCTCCTGCCATCTGCCTGCTCCGTCATCTGACGGTTCTTAAATAGCTAAGGGCGGGACCCTTTCCAAAAACACACCGGCTGAAAAACGCATATATGTGAATGTGTACCATAGGAAACCATGTTAAATGGAATGTAGTGCGTTTCTGCAAAGTGCATAGCTGTGAACCTAGGATTAATGGCACGCTAGACGCGGCTAACAGATGTCCATTTTGTCTTGCTAGGATCACCACCTGAAGAAGGTGCAGGAGCTACTTTGATGCTTTTGTCGCCCATTCAAGTGCTGTGAGACAAAAAAAGAGCATATAAGCATGACGCGCAGCTGTGAGCAGATTTGCACATGTTTAGCCCCATGGAATTCACAAGAAAAGCTTTTATACACATTTATATATGCTTTTTGGCATGGAGTGGTAAACTACAAGTGGGCGTAGCCTGATAAGGAACTGAGAGACTAGTTGTCCATCAGGTCTGCTTAAGGCCCCTTTCACACGGGCGGACCATTCAGGTCCACCTGTCAGTTTTTTAGGCGGACCTGAACGGACGCTCCATACAGGTCTATGGAGCGACGGATGTGAGTGGTGACATGTCCTCTGACATCCAACCTGCCCTGATCCGCTAAAGTGTGACAGAGGAAAACCCTACTTTTCCATCCGTCATCGGATCAGATGAAAACGGACTCCATGGTCCGTCTTCATCTGATCCCCCATAGAGAAGAGCGGCACAGTGTGCAGAGACCGACCTGTCTTCTACCTGCTCAGCAGGGATCGACGGAGCAATCCCCCGCTGAGCAAAGCGGAGCCCGTACACAGACACGTCCCTTTGAAAGGGCCCTTACTCATGATTGACAGCACATGGCAGTGGGTGGATCTATAGCCTATTCAGTCCAATAGCAGCTTTGTGCACCGTCAGTCTTAAGCAAGGCGGATCTGATGGGGAACTAGTCTCAGAGTTTCCCATGAGGCTCCACCCACCCAGCCCAGTGGCTGTGAATTTGCATTGTTGGGTAGGTGAAGCCTGATGGGAACTCTGAGACTAGCTCCCTATTAGGTCCACCTTATCTGTGAATGACAGCAGATAGCAATGGGTGGAATTCTAAAGCCACTATTGGACTGCATAGCGGCAATTGAATCCGCCCGCTGCCATCCGCTGTCAATCACAGGTGTAACCCTTTTTAAAAAATAATAGGTCCTCCCCAACCAGGATATTGTGCTAAACCTGAAGGTAAATAAGAGAACCAGAGCCTTCACTAAGTAGTAGAGTGGGTTTGATAATAAAGTTGGCAGTACCTCCATCCAGGACACGTTCCTTTCCTGAGAAATTAACCAGTAATCAAATCAAACTAATTAGGATCAGAAGAACTACTGTAACCAGCATATTACAGTAACCATAAGCAGTACACCAGTATAGAAATAACACAAGCTTTATATAAGTAAAGATTACTAATAATACCTGTTTGTACATTGGATGTTTGTACTATCAGCAAAGGGCCCGATAGTCATCCTGGTGGAATTGTGCACATGTACCCAGGTATATATAGTTAGTAATAAAGATACCTACAGATGAATGTTGCAGAAAAATCCTGTTGCAGGGGCCACTGAGAATGATTAAGATGGGGTGTTTGTCTTGGCATCAGAGACCTGAAGGAGACCCTCCAGTCATTGTCCAACCATCCTGGAAAGCAACTTTTCACAAACAGAAATCGTGGTGTGGCATTGGAATTCAGAGTCAGCTTATCTATTCTGTGCCTAGTCTCATATAGCATCTAATCTGACATGCAGCCAGACCTCTAATTACCAGAGGTGGCTTTTCGGATGACTAACCTGGCTCTAGCCTTGCTGGTTATTAAGCCCTGAGCTTAAACTAATAACAAGAGCTGCAAATAAATGCTATTGCAATAAACAGGTTATCCTACAAACATACAACACGGTGACAACTACACACATACAGTAGCACAGATCTAGCTAAAGAAATTAGTGGGTATGTGATACTCTCGTGCTGTCAGCTAAAACTAGATAAATATGTAAACAACCAACTGCAGCAGACATCATTTAGGTGATCCGTGGCAGATAAAGTTGAAAGTGATAGAATGGTGGCAGAGGCGTATCTAGTGAAAATGGCACCTATGGCAAGCACTGAAACTGCGCCCCTGTCAAAACATTTAAAACCCATCTTTCAGATAACCTTAACAAAAAAAAAAACAGCTAACAAAACTACAAGTCAAGCTCTTGAATTACCCCTTACACCAGAGTCAATAGCGTTACATCTTATATCACAGTTCCCCCCTTAGAGTTCCCAGAGAGCCCCCCCTTACATCAAAATCTACAGAGTTCCAATTCACACTGGGAAATCTGATCTAAAGAATGCTGTGGACTCTGGTGTCATCTTTATATACACTATAAAGGGGGGGGGACGACTCTGACACAAAGGGGATCTCTGCAGACTGGGATGTAGGGGGGGGCCTCTGATGTGAGGGGGTCTCTGGTTATCACAGAGTCCAGAGATCCCACTTACATCAGCGTTCCCCTTTACCCCAGAGTCTGCAGAATTTCCCCTTAAAGCAGTGTGCCAGACAATAAGTATTTCTAGACAGGGGTCAGGTCAGCCATGGCAGCCCTGTAACAGCACAGAGCCTTTTACTTTATATGACAAGCCCCCCACCCCAGTATGTGTGAGTATTTCCCCACCTCCATAGGACTACAAACTCCAGCATAGTAGGCTGTGCTCTTATTTCTCTGCTGCTCCCCAGTTCCCCACACACACAGTGTGACTGAGAATGATGACTGCACTAATATACAAGAGGACACCTCAAAAAATAATTCTGCTGTCATCAAGTGATATTTATCATCCCTTGTGATACCTTGGGTAGTGACATATCCTTTTTATGAAGAAATCTGGGGTTTATTAGACCCCTGATCCCTCCTCTGCCCTCCAAGGCATAATGGCTGCTTTCTTAGCTGGTACCAGCCAGGTAAATGCAGAACCGATACTGGAAGTGAGGAAATCTTCATAACTTATGGCCTCAGTTTTCACAGAGGAGAGGGAGAAACTGATGTTCCTCCTTCTTCTTTGTGCGCTGCCAATCCGACCAGATGGAATGGGAGAACCTAGGAGAACAGGGGAGGGCTGTGGCTGAATGCAGCAGGGATCATTTTTGCTGTGCAAAACGCTTCATGGCCACAGCATATATTATCCACCCTCGGCTGATGTGCAAAATAAGGGGCAGTGGTTGGGGACAGTAAAAAGACACACATGACGTTTTTACCCCTCTCCCAAACACAAGTGTGAGGGCACATTCACACAGGGCACAGGAACCCATGTCTCATGCAGAGACTTTTACCAGCACAGTGTTGTGTACATCCTCATGCTGAAGTTCCATTTCTATTAGGACATGCACCCTCAAGACATATTGGGACACGGTGCCTTTGCCCATGCAGCCATGTGTCCCAAAATAAATGAATGGGACACTGGCATCAGGATGCACACAAAACTGTGCCAGTAAAAGTCTGTGCATGGGAGATGGATGTCTGTGCCTTGTGTGAATGAGCCCTAAATGAATGCCAAGGATGCATTTCACTGTCCCATCATCATTACTATGATAATTACACACACAGTACAGGTGATGTGGCTTAAAACACCTGTACTGTGTGACTATCATGATAATAATAATTGAAATAAATAGCAGCCAAATGTGATCAACATGATCAATGAAGATGATCACGTTTAGCTGTATATAATTCAGTCATGGGCAACAAGCCAGGGCATGGCATGGGTGAAGGGGGCTTGTGTGTGTGCTGTCTTCACTGTGACTGTACCCTTTGAGAGAAAAATAATCGCTCAGTAGAAATAGTGTGCTGCTGTGCTGTTACTTTCTGTGTGTTCACACAGACACTGCACTGAGGAGGAGGAGGAGGAGGAGGACAGCCACTGCTGTTGATTTCCCTTCAGTCCAAGCCCGCCGTCTTCTCAAACTTATTTACTGGAGGAGTCGGGCAGTGAAGTGGTATTTTGATATCTCTCCGCCCAGCTGGAACTTTATTGCCATTAACTGCATACAAGGGGGAGGAGTTGATATTCCAGCAAGCCGAATTAGAAAAAATAATCCCTCTATTCTACAGCCTCCTGGGCCCCTGTGATCGGGCCCAAAAAAATATGATTTAGACTACACAGGAGCCATGGCCTGAAGGGAGAGATGAGTGCATGAAAATGTTGCCTGCAGCTTCATCAAGAGGATCAGTCTCTGCATAAGCCACTGGCAGTGCAGCCGTCCCTCCTGCTGGGCATGTGGCTGGGCTCTGCTTTTGCACTGATAGGACCCCGAGCAAGAAGGTCTGCCAGAGACATCTCCTGACTGAGTCCACTCCACAGTCCAGGTGTCCTGTCCAGAAATACAGCAGCCCCAATGCCACCTCTATAGTCCTGGCTATAGCATCCCTGACAGCAGGCGGCAGAGTGATATTCAGCTGTCAGGGGGGCTGTAGCCAGAAATATAGAGGTAGCATCGGGAAATGCGGCCATCTGCCTGCTTAATCCGCGACCAATGACTGCACTCACAGGAGTAACACAGCCAAATGAGAAATAGTCCCACTCGCAGCACTGCCATTGTCCTTTAGTAAAGGTGCTGAAAAGGAGATCCTGCTTATGCTCGGGAGCCTGGAGGGAAGAAGAGACCCTCAGACCCTGGTAAGTGCCTTGCTGCCCAGCCACTCACCAGCGCCCCTTTCATATGGCGCCCATGGCACTTGCCATGGCTGCCATACCCTAGATACGCCACTGAATGGTGGTGCTGCGCTATTGGATGACTGGTGAAAATTACTAACTAATAAATAAAAATCTTCCATTTAAAGTGCAAGTGCAATTAGCATTGATGTGTAAAGATGTGTAAATAATCCCACAATGAAGTAATTACAAACACAATATACATGAAATGTGTAGTAAATGGGTGAAAAGCATGATGTGCAAAAAAGACAGAAAAGTAAACACAGTGCAGTGAGGTCAAATGTGCCACTCTAGGCACAGATAACAATCGAAAAGTAATATTTCCTAAGTCAATCAAAGGATGATGGGTAAGTGATGAATCCCTTCACCAAGAACAGTGAATAAAAGGCTGATGCCTAGGCAATCCAATGTGATGACAACTCAGTGTGCACTAGCCTCTCATCTTACTGCTGTAAGGTAACAGCATAGAACTACGCCAGATACTTCAGACGGCCTCTGGGGGTCCTCTAGGGGTCCCTCTCCAGTAGGTCTGATTGGTGGTTCCTTATGATGAATAAAACCTCCTGTATGCTCGCCTCAATATCAGTAATAAAAGCACAAGAAAGATCCCAGATAGTGTAATAATGTATGATGAAGGAATTATTAAAATATAAAATATAGCTGATACACTCACTTTTTAAAATAACTCAGAAACAGTCCACAAGCAGCAAGCTCGTACTCCTGTGCTACTTCCAGTTTTGCCTATCGCTCAATCCCGACGTGTAGCGTCACTCACGCCCACGTGACTTCATCAGGGATTCCTGATGAAGTAGAAACTTTCTCAAAAATTGCCTGACAAGCTAACATGGAGGAGACCATGGACCTAATCTATTGATATACATATCATTTTCTGTGTGAATTACGGACTTATACCTACTTTTGCAAGAATCCATGCCTCCACGGTTTGCGCTATTGGGTACCTGTTTTGTTTGTTTGTTTTTACATGTTTTTTAATATTTGTAATAAAGATATACTTTCTTTTATAAATTACTGCCTCATGTTATGCCCACAAAGTCTGCAATTTTTCAGAAAGTTTCTACTTTTTTTCAACCCTTTTATATTTTTAGGTTGAAAGGGAGTCAATGGCTCCTACTGCTGTCTCTAAGCCAATGAGGAGGGAGAGAGCAGAGAGAACCTCTGCTCTTGTTGTGATTGCTGGATCGAGATCGGGTTCAGGCAAGTATAAGGAGGGGGGAGGGGGAGGGCTGCATACTGAGGGTTTGTTTACCTTAATGCAGAGAATTTTATTTTAGGTCTATTTGTGTCACCCACGCCAGTTTTTATTTCAGAGTGGACTAGAAACTGGTGTGGGTTAGGCGGCTAATTAACATTAAACATTAGAGTGGTTGTAAAGGCTCAAGGTTTTTTACCTTCATGCATTCTATGCATGAAGGTGAAAAACCTTTTGTGGCCAGCAGCCCCCTAATGCTTACCTAATGGTGACTGGACACACAGGGCAGTGGCTCAGGAACAAACCTGCTCAGGTGCCCCATAGCAAGCTGCTTGGTATGAAAGCACTTGGCAAGAGGGAAGGGCCAGGAGCACTATTGGGGGACCCGAGAAGAGGAGGGGGATTGGAGCTGCTCTGTGCAAAACCATTGCACAGATCAGGTAAGTATGACATGTTTTTTATATTCTGCCTTTAATATCACTTTCAATTGAAGAATGCATCAATTTTTAGTATAGAAAACTGCTGCAGATCAGGGTTTGATCTTGGTCAGGGTCAAAGTCAGGGCCAATAGAGAGAGCCAGGTCAGATGTCAGGGCTGAAAGGTCAGGGTCATTGTGTCTGTTTGAGTAGAATTAAAGGAAACTTCAGTTAGTGTCAGCTTAGGAGGGACAAAAAGTGCACTGTTGTTTTATGGCCCTTCTATGGTTACAAACAACAAACAATATACACATAAGGCCAGTTCACACCGCATGCTGTCCAGTGCATTTTTTTGTCTGCATCAAAAGCGCAATAAAAGTAGGTTATATGGTTTCCAATGGCATAGTTCACACCAGTGCGGTCAGTTTCAGGGTGTTCCAGTTCCAGAAAAAAAGTAGAACATGCTGCATTTTTCCTGTACTGGACTGTACTGGAACATGGTAAAGTGCATCAAAAACACACTGGAACACAGCAAAAATGCACCAAACCCCAGTACAGTGAAAAAAAAAGAAAAAGAAAAAAAAAGTATCTAGAATGCATGCAGAAATGCATAAAAAATGCATTAACATTGCACATGCAGAAATGCATCCGGAACGGATCTGGAGTGCGTTTTTGTGGTGTGAACAGGCCCTTATATGATATCACTACAAGCAGGGCTTTTTTTCAGTGGGAATGCGGGGGAACGCAGTTCAGGTACCTCCAGCTCTGAATTTATGTAATAGTATGGGGTGTGGGGTATGCTGGAGGGTCTATTGATGTTGGCTGCTGGGGGATCTATTGTCACTGGTGGGGATCTGATTTTGTGTGAGGGTCTATTGTTGCTGATGGGGAATCTATTGTTGCTGGGGGGTCTTATGTTGCTGGAGAGGTCTATATTTACTGGCTGCTGGAGGATCTATTGATGCTGGCTGCTGGGAGATCTGTTGTTGCTGCTGGGGGGGTTGAATGTTGTTTGCGTGTATATTTTGTTATTGGGTGTGATATTTTGTTGTGGGTGGTTCACTGTTGCTGCGGGGAATCTATTGTTGTTGGGGTGGAGTTCATTGTTGCTGGGGGAGTCTATTGTTGTGTGGGGATCTATTGCTGGGATTCTATTGTTCCTGGCTGCAGGGGATCTATTTTACTGCTTTTCTTTTTATCATTAACATGTTCCATACAAATGATTTAGCACCACAAAATGATACTTGGTTCTGTATTCTCTAAAAGGGGCAGTACTGGTAGGTGGGTAGGGGGTGGAATCAAGGGATGGTGGTCAAAGGTGGGTAGGGGGCAGAGACAAGGGGTGACTCAGATGGGGGGAGTTCCTGCACCTATTCTCCGAGAAAAAAAGCCCTGACCAGAAGTGTCAGGAGTAGGAGAATTTAGTTAGAGGCTTTTTTTGGGGGGGGATTTTGGACATTGGTCATGGTATTAAAGAAATATGCAGCTAACATTTAAAAAATATATCTTTGTTTTACTTTTTTGGGCCAGTTTTCTTTTCATAATAATAAAAAAAAATCAGGAGATGTCTATTACCATTTACCACCAAATAATTGCCCAATTTATCCTGGAAAACAAGGTATAATTCACCTGGGTACACTAAGTAGTTGTGATGACATCGATAGTTTTAGTAACACATGCCAAAGTTGCAGAACTGGTTTCAGGCATTAAGATTTGTTTTATCTTCAGGCATTAAGGTGTTATGCCTAGAGGTAATCTGTTTTCTCCAAATGTTTGCTGGAGGACACAGCAGACCTCTGGGCATAAGCTCTGTCCCAGCGCTTGTTTAACTCTAAAATGCAGTGTGTTGCGATGCCTCCATTTTCATGCATAGAGACACATTACATTAGACTGGTAATGAATGCGAAAGTAGGTGCATTGCAGCTTACTGTAGATACCTAAGATGCAATTAACTTTTCAATACAACACATATATACAATGCATTACAGTAACACATTATTATTCTACAGAATGTATATAGCATCAACAGTTTGCGCAGTGCTTTACAAAATGAAGGCAGACATTACAGGCCCTGCTTGTAAGTTTACAGTTATATCCATGATAAATCATGCAGTTAAATCACCTAAAGCGTGAGTCAGTTTCCAGCAAAACTTTACCAGAGTTAGGATCTGTGGCAGCTGGTGGAATGGGGGGCAGCAAACAATTCGGTTGGGCAGTCACCAGCCCCACACTTACCCCATCTAGGTCATGGGCAGCGCTTCCTCCGGGTGGCGGGTGGTGGGCGGTGTCTCCTCCTTTTGGTGCTTTACGGTGGCCTCCCCTGCGTCTCCTCCCTCCTCCTCCTTGGCGACCAATAGGATCGCTTCTCCTCTCGGCCAGTCAGGTGACGGGTCTCAGGCCCTGCTTCCTGATTGGCTGGGAGGAGAATCAGGAAGACAATAGCAAATATTAATTCACTATTGTCACACAACTGGGTGGGCTCGGGGGGGGGGGGGGCACCATTATTAAAGCCTATTATAGCCTCTGGCTCTAATCACGTGCTAAAAAAAAACCTATTGGACTCCATGCGTCCTGCGCCGCATGTAGATTAGGGGGCCGAACGCATGGATTAGGGAGTTGGTGCCCCTGCTGCCTGCATTACGGGCTGCCACTGGTTAGGATTGCTGAACACAGCTTGCACTGTCCTGTGGAGTTGCTCCCTTGCTGTTTGAAATTTGGCTCTGTTTGTTCTCCTTTGCAGTGTTAACTTAGTCGACTAAAATGACTAAAACATTTTAGTCGACTAAAATGACTAAAACATTTTAGTCAACTAAATGAATACTATTTTATTCGACTAAAATACGACTAAAACTAAAACAATTGAGAGGACAAAAATACGACTAAAACTAAAAGCCATTTTAGTCAAAAGACTAAAATGAGACTAAAACTAAAATGCAATTTTAGTCCTAAGACTAAAATGAGACTAAAACTAAAATGCCATTTTAGTCAAAAGACTATGACTAAAACTAAATTGCAATTACTGAAATGTACTGGAGATTTTAGTTGACTAAAAGGTAGGACATTTTAGTCGACTAAAATGTACTGGAGATTTAGTTGACTAAATACGACTAAAACTAAAACAATTGCAGAAGACTAAAATAGGACTAAAACTAAAATGCCATTTTAGTCCTAAGACTAAAATCAACACTGCTCCCTTGCCTATGTTTTAGACAAAGACAATGCGGTTAATTTACTAAAACTGGAGAGTGCATAATCTGGTGCAGCTTTGCATAGAAACCAACCAGCTTCCATTTTTTTTCTAAAGTTATAAGCTGATTGGCTACCATGCACAGCTGGACCAGATTTTGCACTTCCCAGTTTTATTAAATCAACCCCAAAATGTCTTTTAGTGATTCTACTGCCTGTACCACTTATAAAAGGGCCTATCTGACAAGGCCCTTCGTTATATAAAAACTCAAGGAATTTAGGGTTTTGATTACATACCAGCACTTTGAAAGTGCCAACCATTAGTCCTGTTTACGGAATTACACTATATGGCCCCTTCTTTATTCTGTATGGGTTATGTTCGGGGACGTTTAAACATCTGTATGGAGAAGACACCTCTGTGAAGACTCCTAGGACCTCATCCCCTGTTGGCCATCAGGGCTTCCCCTCTATTGCCGGTGGGCAATATAAGCTTGTCTGACCCATACAGCATATGCTGTTTTGGGTCCCAACCTTCCGGTAAGCCTCCATTCACTTGGGTGGTGGTATCTTCACAATCCTTGGTTTATATATATGACACTTTCGTGAAGGCTTCCAGGACTATACTCTCGGCCGATTACTACAGCTTCCCTACCATTGCCGGTGGGCAATATAGGCTGGTTTGACCCACATAGCATATGCTATCTTGGGTTCAAACTTTCTGGTAGGCCTCCATTTATTTTGGTGATGGTATTTGGTCTAGTTGCCTACGCACATGGTGACCACAATGGCTTCACACAACGATGGACTATGATTCACTAATGTATACGATGGACATTTATAAATATTAGACATTTTTTCATCACTTCATGTATATTTTTTAGCGCTACACTTTGTTATATTTGTCGTTTACAGCAAAATTTCTATTTGCCGTGTTAGCTGCTTGCACAATTGAGTAAGCACAAAGTTATTTTGTTTTTTCTGTACAACCGTTAGTCCTAACAAAAAAAAATGTAAAAAATAAATATTGCTTAAAATAATCAAAATTGATAACACAAAATTCCTTTCCCACAATAGAATTTTTATATACAATATATATGTTTATATGTGTCTTATTACGTGTTACAGCATATTATTAGGCCCAAATTGGGCTTTTATATTGGTTCAGTCATCAGTTTGCTTGGTGAAGAGGGGAGTAGTCTTTCCTCAACGCATTTCACAGTGTAGCTTCCTCATGAGGATAGCGAAAGGCTAATATTGCAACAATGACTTTCGAAATACTACAATGGGAAATAAACAAACCAGTCAATTCCTCTGGTTAAGACAAGTGGGAGCACCTGGGGTATGATGCAGAAGCCTGTGTTCATTAAGCATGCACATTCATAATGGATGCCAATCTGCAAAGTTTTTTGTCCTTCCTCAAACTAGATGCCACTCTTGCATAGTGATCTTATGTTTCTATGGGCACTGTGATCCCAACAAAATGAAGATAAGTTGTCTTTGGAACAATGACTAAGCAGCAAATTCCAACGATAGTCCAAAATTCTCATAATGGCTATATCTATGATCTCAGACTCTAGCAAAGATGCTCACAATTAGCATGGACCTTCAGGCCTCCAGGAGGTAGACATGCTGCATTCCCTCATTGCCCATTTACCTGCCCCCAACATCCATCATTGTTGCAGTATTAGCCTTTGTCTATCCTCCTGAGGAAGCTAGACTGTGAAATGATTATAGTACATAATTACTATAGAAATATTATTGGGTTGTGGTGCCACAACCCATCTGGCAGCCATAAATATTATTGTTGAATTTATCATAAGAGTAACTGGTAATACAAACCCCATATATGAGGGTGTATCTTTTAAAAATAAGTAGATTAAAAATGAAGAACATTTCATTCCTAGAGTGATGATTGGTCACGTGATCAAACGCCAACAAGCAGGAACCAGGCTGGTCCTCTCCATCGCCCTGCTGACAATTAGATGCAGCCCGCTGGGACGCTCCCATGGATACAGCTCTGGACTCCAAAGTGACTCCACAGTGACCACAGACACCTTTACCTCACATGCTCATTTCTCACAGATGTTATGTAAATAACCAATTGGCTTTTGTATTGAATAAATTGTTCCCTACTTACTGCACTCAGTCTGGTGCACCTTGTCCTTTTTTACCCTGTTTTCCAGAGTTTCCTTCACTCTCAAGGGATCTGCCGCTGGTGCTGCCTTTTTCTCCTCATCCATCTCCACTGGGACTTGTTTTAATTCATATTCAGTTCTGATTACCCCATTTTTGTACTTATTTGTTACATCCTTTTATTGATATTAACGTTTATGATATGATGACGCTGTGTATGTGCCCCAATCTTTGCTCCATCTTTCCTTTTTCATTTCTGATGATTGGTGGAAGACCAATAGTGGGGAGCTTGGTGCCTTCCTGTCTTTTTTTTTCTTGCAGTAATCCTGCCAAGCCGATCATCACTACCAGGCTCTTCCTCCTTCCTTGGAGCTTGGAAAAACAGAGAAATAGCAGTCATGTGACTGCTAATAAAGCTAAAAAAAATTATTCTGGCATTTGTGATATTTATTTTATATTACACCAATTAAAGGAAGGTGTGTAAAATGTGGTTAGTAAGTGTCAGCTTCTTCAGGGTTTACAGCTGTGTTAACTATTAATTGGAACTTAATTAGCGGGTTTTTTTATTTCAAATTTCATATCCTAGAGTAACTCTTGAAATAACTTTTTAATTTCAGGAAAACCAGGAAAAAAAGATCAGTAAGTTGTAGTTATAGAAAACCATTAATAACTGTCAATGCTCTTTTTGAGTACAGACATCATTTCTGTATACCTCTTTATTTTGGAAAATGTATTATTATTTCATCTTTTTGTTTAATTCCTCCTCCTCCAAAAAGTATGTAAACTGTAATGCAAATATCTACTTTAGCTAGCAGAGACTGTTTTTTTTCTTTTTTTAATTTTCTACTATATATTTTTTATTGTTTACACCTGTAATGCAGTGGGTTACAGGTAATGGGGAGTTGGCTGGAATAATTCAAAAGGGTAAAGCTGACATTAACAGTCTACTGTCCTCCCCTCTATGCAATACATCAATTATCAATAGCCTTTCGCTATCCTGCATCAAAACAAAATGCAGTTCTACCAGGCACTGCCATACAGTACAAGGTTTAAATCCTCTAATGAGATTGCTAATGTGGCTGCTCAGTCACCGGTCAGCCGTACAACTGCTAGCACCATGAAAGAAGTTCAAAAGTTCTTGCTGAACCCTTAGCAACCTCTTGAAGAAGACTGACATATAGAATGGTTAGTTCTAGATTCATATTTATTTTTCGGTTGGGGATCCTGCTCCTTCTCCTCGCTTCCTCTTATCTTTTTCACTTCTTCTCTGCTCTGTAAATGCCATCTCGCCACCCTAGAAGCATTTATTGTGTATGATCAGAATAATGAGAAAAATGGAACGACAGTATCAGAGGTTGCTTCTATGCTCAAAGCTGATTTTCTTGATGTCAACGTCAGGGACATAGACTTAAAAATAGCAACATCTTTTAAGTGGAGACAGAGAATACATTAATCACAAAAGCGCTGCTAGATTTGTCAAATCTGGTGCATTGTGATAAGCTTCCATGGTACACATTCACTGAAAAAAACAGTTTTTTTGATATTAATGCTACCTTTAAGAGGTTTCTTTGGAAGCTTTTAAATGCTTTGCTCCTTAACAATTTAATGGCATGTGCACTTCAGCAATGGCAGAGGAAATTATTTGTTTGAGTCCTATTATCATTAGAGTTAGCTGGAAAAGGAAAACTGATATTGAATTGGTTTCTGTGGACAATACCTATACTCTTTGTACTTTCTTTTAAGCAGCATTTTCATTGTAATGCCCTGCTGGTCATTAAACATACAATTTATAGCAGTGTTTCTCGACCAGGGTTCTGTGGAATCCTAGGGATTACTCCTAAGGTTGCTAGGGGATCTCTGAGCAGTGAGCAATGCTGGACTGATCTCCAACCTAAACTGACCACATGCAAGGGGACAATTGTTTACTAACCACCAATACAAGGGGACACATCTACTCTGGTCCCTAATATTAGAGGACGCCACATTTTTTACTTCTGTCTTTCTTTTCTGCAGTTATTTATTTCAAGAATATTACTAAAAATAGTTTTGAAGTGTGTTGGTAACAAAAATAACTTCCCGAGGTGTGAAATATTCTACATACTGTATGCCACATTACCTATTTTTATTTAAATCTTTCTTTACCTTTTTAATCACACTAATGTACCATGAGCTGTAAGTATATTTTTTTAGCAGGGGTTCATCAAGACCTGAATAGTATTTTAAGGGTCCCTTAGTGGTAAAAAGGTTGAGAAGGGAAGATTTAACATTTCTGTAAACTCTACCAAGAAACTGCTCTTATTTGCTCCCCCTGTTACCATGAATGTGTTTTGTTATAGTCAGTCATTTAAAAAGAGCAAAAAATACCTCTTGCTAAAAATATAATGAGCTGATAACTTCCTGTTCTCTGTCTCTGCTGGACAGCTATTTTTTAGTGTTTTTCCCAACTCTCTTTCTCTGTACCCCAGAGCACCCCCTCTCTATGTTAAAGAGATTAAAAGAGGGAAGTGTCCTGTAGTCCTAATACACTTTCTGTCCTAGGGTGACAATGCTGCTCCATCATAGGTACAGTACAGGGCATGAGTGTTGTCACCCTAGGCCTAGAACATGGAGTCTTTCACTGGAAGGATCACCAAGTGAAATAAAGGGAAAAAAATGGTTAGAAAAAGAAAAGTAATGAAGCCTCACATCTTACCACTGGAAAGTTGCAATATATAACATTTTTCTTAATGAGTTTAGATACCTTTAAAAAAAAAAGGCATAGCCAAGCCAAAAAATATTTAGTCTGTTTGGCAAAGGTCACACAGTTAAGCCAAACCTTTTCCATAGGAAGGAGAATGCAAAAATTAGCTGTTCTGTTCAGAATAAGGGAAAGATGATAAATATCATTGGTGGTACAGAGGTACATACGGTTACCAGAGCTTCTGTAGTGCAGGGACCAGAGGGTGCAGACCCAACACCAGGGTGCCTGTGCCTACATCCGAAAGAGCACAGACCTGTTGCTGACTGAGCCACTAAGATATTTCTTGCTGATCTGGGACTGGAGCTGGAAGGACCTGTTGTCGTGAGGGTCTGCAGCAATGGAGAGCCCATGAGGACCGGAGTTGAGAGACTGAGCCTTGTGAGGACCTGTTCAGAAGCACTGGTTCACTGGGTCCCGGGTACCTGAGGGCAGCAGACCACCAAGTGATCTGGACTGGATTCCTGTATACCAGAAGGGGTGAGCTGAACCATCTGTACTTGTCTCAACACTGGCTAATACCTCTATACTGAAGTCTGTTTGTGTTGGTGCCTTTCGGGCACATTTAAATGTGAGTGCACATTTATTTTTAATGTGTTACACTTGATTTACAATAAATTTACTGCACCATGAGATTTTGCTCTGGCATTTGCTTAAGTCTATGGTGGCACTGGAAGCTGGTGAATCTCCCCTTCTATGCCTTGGTGGATTCCAGTGGCGGCCTGTCCATAGAGGGCGCACAGGCGCTGCCCCCCCCTATCCATGTGTCTGGCCCACTGATCTAAATATGACGGCGCTGGACTATGGATTCCAATGGGGGGAGTGTTTTTTTGAAGCACGTGATTAGAGCCAGAGGCTCTTATAGGCTTTAAAAAAGGGTGGGCTCGGGGTGGAGAGTACTGAGCTCCAAGCCCACCTAGTTGTGTGACGATAGCGAATGACTTTTAAGTTCCTCCACCGCCAATCAGGAGGCAGGTCCTGAGACTTGTTTCCTGATTGGCCAAATCGTCAGGTGATCCTATTGGATGCCTAACGCTTAGACGGAAGAGAGAGGAGACACACGGCGGAGGAAGCCGCTATAGGAGCAGACACAGGAGCCGCTGCCCGCACCCCACCGCCCGGGCGGACTGTGCTGGAGGACACCACAGCCTGCCACCTAGATGGGGTAAGTGCCAGACTGCCAGCTGCCTGGGGTGGGGGGGTGGTAGTGCCACACTGCCGGCTGCCTCGGAGGGGGGTGGTAGTGTCTCGACACCAGCCACCCGGGGGGTGGTTGTTTGCTGCCCCCCCAAAGAAAAACCCACCAGCCGCCATTAGTGGATTCATATAAGGTTTGGTAAGGTAATTATTAGCCTTCTAGACATTATTTATCCAAATACCTTCTTAAATCACTCTTATACATAACCAAAGAGAAAGCCCAATATAAATGTACTAAACACCAAAACAAAACAAAAACACACACTCAGTACCTTGCCTTCTAAATCCCACATATATTTCATACAGCCATAAGCAATATAATAACTGGCTGATCATTATTAATACTTACATACCCCATGTTTTATCACATACAGTACTTACCTTTCAGGAGAGTAGCACCCACTTTTTTGTTTCACTGTATCACAATTTTAGGTGCTGTTTACATTTAAAGAGGCTGCTGCACTCTATCACATTTTCTGTATCTGGAAGAGTTTTGAGTAGGCGCTCTTTTATTATTTGTTTATATAGCAAAAAATAACCTAACAAGATAGTTTACTCTTCCATACTCTTTCCAAAACAAAAAAATAGTTTGGGATTAGGTGTTCATGCACACAGGCATTTTTGGGCAATGTAAACAATGTAAATTGCGGGCACATTTCCATACATTGCATACACAGCTGCTGCATACAGCCGCACATAGTAATGAATGTCTGTATGCAACTGTGCAGGGTGCAGACTGCAGTTTATCTGAAGGTGGCAAAGTGTTATTTCTTTAGGCTGGCAGAAGACCACTGGGGACAAATAGCTCTAGGCACTAATCTTGGGGAGGCCAGTTTCAACTATTAGATGTCGTAATCCCACAAGATTTGGACAGCCATCTTGACACAGAAGTGCCTAAATAGGAGTTTCTGCATCAGCAGCTGTAGGCAGGTTTACGCAGTCACTTGTGTAAACCTGTGCATGCATATGGGAGTAAGATTCTGGACACAGTGTCAGGGCTGGGCTCAGCTCTTCCTTCTCAAAGCTGGCCACTCAGCTGTTGGCTAATTGCCAGCTCCTATCTCTCCACAGTTACTCAGCTGTTGATGATATCCTGCTCATCAGTCCTGCTTACTTAAACCGTTCAGCCCAGTGGATCTCCTGCGTTCCTGTTTAAAGATGTGCTTTGCTGACATCCCTTCTGGCTCCAGATCATGCTTGCTGTTCCACTACATTGATCCCTGACTTCTGGCTTGGCTGACTATCCGTTCCGGTTACTGAAATTTGGCTATGTTTTGGCTATGTTTGTTCTTTTTACTTTTATTATTAAACAAGTGTGATTTAACTGTACTTCTGTCTCGGTCTGATTTCATGGTTTCTGAAAAACAGTCTATATTTAAGGCTTTACAGCTTTACCCATAAGCAAGTTTATGGAAATATTGGTGTAAACCCGCCTAGAGCCAATCATATTTATGGCCACTTTACACAGCAGCTGCATATCCCAGGTGCTCTCAAATACACCTGCAGTGTACACTATATGCCCCAAAGTGCCTGTGTGCATGAGCACTTAGATATACTCTTTTTAAATATACTATTGATCATGATGGATTTGTTCTGTACATGGACTTCAGCGAAACACACACAGAATTCACTTCTGCTATCAGAAACAAGACTATAAGATAATAATAGGACAGGTATATAACACACGCTGTTCATTTATGAGGGAGGCTAAAGTACTTTTACCTAATTAACTTGCTGATTACTTATCTGTTTAAACCTTGTAAGCACAAGTTAACCAAGTACAAATTGTATTTTAATGGCATACACTAAACTCTCAAGAGATAAGAAGTGAAAGTCAGAAAATTAATACATCTTTCACCATTTCCAAATGTTAGTTGGCTGAAATAGGAAATATGTAAGTCACAGACATCTATCTGGCAAATATTTGACAAGAACATGCAAAGCTTAGATATCAGAAATAGTCAGATGTGGAAGAAGAGTCCAGCTGTCTCACAAAATCCTATGGTCCAGCTTCAGCTTTTAAAGGAAACCAGTAAAGAGAGAAACATATAGGCTGTTATTGCTGACTCCTCTCTCTTAAAACACCAGTTGTCTCAATCCAGCCAATGTAATAATCGGATATTTATTCAACACATTATCTGTGTATCAAATGTATTTTTGTCTTAAATTTAAATACATATCCGGTTATTGCATTTGCTGGACCAAGGATCTTGGTTATTATTAAGGATGAGCTAAGGCCCAAACCTGTAGGAAACTGTCACGTGAAAGCAAGTTAAACCTGCAGGGGGACCAGCCTTTTTAATTAAGGGGTATGACTTTACTTTTTTCTAAGGGTCTATGTTATAAAGTGAGTAGCTATCTCATGCTTCTACAACCCCTGGCAAAAAAAGTATAGAATCACCACTCTTGGAAAATGTTCATTTAATTGTTTAATTGTGTAAAAAAAAAAACTAATTACAGGCATGCCTCAAAACTATTTTCATTTAACATTCCAACCTTCTGGCTTTAGGAAACACTTAAAAAAATAAAAAGAAAGAAAATTGTAGTCAGTTGCAACTGTTTTTGCAGATAAAGCAGAGGAAAAAAATATGGAATCACTCAATTCTGAGGAAAATATTATGGAATCACCATGTACTTTGCAGTTCTAAAACAAACATCTGCATCATGACCAAACATCACCAAACATTATTTCAATTGATGGAATAAGAAAAGTGTCCACAATCTTAATATAAACTTGTGCATTTATCGAAGATTTAATGACTGTCATCTCCCCCCCGTACCTTTACCTGGAAATTTGCATGTTTTCTTCAGGTTGTCTTTATAAAAACAAGGAAAGAACCAGCGCCACAGATATTAGTGGACAATTGAGGATTTCAGCTGCGATTGCTTCCACTCACTACCAGTGAATCACCAGTTAGTAGGTAAGATAAAAAAGAAACAAGCGGCACAAATCCTGCAAGCTCGTGGTAATGAACTCCCTGCTAATAACACATGTGAAGAAATCAATAAAACCCTAAAACCACTGTACCACTACCATCAATGTGCACCTATCAAATAACAATCTGTGTGTTTTGTATTAAAACAATTAAAGTGGAAAATAAAAAAAAACTAAATAAAAAAATATATATTTGTCACCACAATCAAAAAATGTTTGGCACAAAAAACAATATGTTCATTAATCAAGTACATACATCCGATGTTCATAAATATTTAAAAAAAAAAAACATCATTAACACCCAAACAGAAAAAACAAAGTTACAGTGGACTAAAGAAAAGCAGTCATGGACTGTGGATGACTGGATGGAAGTGATATTCAGTGATATTCACCCTACCCAATGCACCAATCTGTATTGGTTAGGGTGATGATGCTGGAACTTTTCTTTGATGCCGTTCCAATGAAATGTATAAAGACGATCGCCTGAAGAAAACATGCACATTTCCACAATCATTGATGATATGGGATTGCATGTGAGGTAAAAGTATGGGGGAAATGACAGTCATTAAATCTTCAATAAATGTACAAGTTTACATTGAGATTTTGGACACTATTCTTATTCCATCAATTGAAAGGATGTTTGCTGATGATGACATCATTTTTCAGGATCTAATCTGATGCAGATATTTGTTTCAGAACTGCAAAGTACATGGTGATTCCTTACATTTTTTCTTAGAATTTAGTGATTCCATATTTTTCCCTCTGCTTGATCTGCAAAAACAGTTGCAACTGACTATAGTTTTCTTTCTTTTTTTACATTTTTTCAACTGTTTCTTAAAGCCAGAAGGTTTGAATGTTAAATGAAAATAGTTTTGAGGCATGCCTGTGATTGGTTTTTAGTCTACACAATTAAACAATTGAATGAACATGTTCCAAGAGTGGTGATACTTTTTGCCAGGGGTTGTAGGTAGTGGAACCATGTAATGCACACGGTGCATTTGGTGGTGAAGTCTCATGTGAAGATTGGCTACAGTTTTTCACTTGGGTTTTTTGTTTCTTGAGACTTTCATGGACTATTATTAAATGATTGCACATACACAAATATGAATTAAACGTTATTTATTTATTTATTTATTTTTGTATGTTACATTTTGGATCTATTTTTTTTTTTTTTTTTTTTTTTTAGCGCAGCACTAGTTACACTTATATCTTATGTATTCTACAATTTGTCCCATTTATAAAAAGACCAAATGATGTTCCTGTTATAAAGCATGATGACATTTTATACAAATGAAACTCAGGCATTTTTGTTTATCATGTTGTTAATATAAACCTACCTACAAATCTAAAGGAAAAGAAAGAAAATTAAAAATACCAAAAAAATACCATTCTATTAATTGTAAAAATAAAATAAAAAACAACTAAAAAATAATACCTATGGGAGGAAGGTAGATAACATATTAGGGCTGATTAAGATTATCTATTTTATTTTTTAACTTGTAATATTTTTTTAAACTCATGTTATGTACAGACCAAATGACACTTACAACAAAAGACAACAACATTTTGGGACTTTTAAGGTGCTAAAACCTCCTCCTGAAATAATAGATCTTACAACATGATATTTAAAATTCCATTTTATTTAACCACTTCAGCCCCGGAAGATTTGGCTGCTGAATGACCAGGCCATTTTTTGTGATTCGCACTGTGTCACTTTAAATGGCAATTGCGCGGTCGTGCAAACAAAATTGATGTCCTTTTTTTTCCACAAATAGAGCTTTCTTTTGGTGGTATTTGATCATCTCTGCAGTTTTTATTTTTTGCACTATAAACAAAAAAAGAGCGACAATTTTGAAAAAAAAACACAATATTTTGTACTTTTTGCTGTAATAAATATCCCCATTTTTTTTTAAAAAAAAGCTAATTTTTTCTCATTTTAGGCCGATATGTATTCTTCTACATATTTTTGGTAATAAAAATCGCAATAAGCGTATATTGATTGGTTTGTGCAAAAGTTATAGCGTCTACAATATAGGGGATAGATTTATAGCATTTTTATTATTATTTTTTTTTTTTTTTACTAGTAATGGCGGCAATCTGCGATTTTTATCGGAACTATGACATTATGGCGGACACATCGGACACTTTTGACACATTTTTGGGACCAGTGTCATTTATACAGCAACCAGTGCTATAAAAAAGCACTGATTACTGTAAAAATGTCACTGGCAGGGAAGGGGTTAACACTAGGGGGCGATCAAGGGGTTAATTGTGTTCCCTGTGTGTGTTTCTCACTTTGGGGGATGGGACTGACTTAGAGGAAATGACAGATCGTGATTCCTAGCTATTAGGGAACTCACGATCTGTCTCTCCTCACAGAACAGAACATGGATTTGTGTGTTTACACACACACGTCCCTGTTCTGCCTCTCATTCCCGCAATCGCTCATGGCCAGCGGTCATTGCGACCTTCGGCCACGAGCATCAGCACCCCCACAGTGCAGCAGCATGCGCGCGCCTGTCATCCCGCTTAAAGGAGCCGAAGTACAGCTATGATGGCTCGCGGGATCGTGTTGACCCGCCACAGTATAATGGCAGCGGCTGGTCGGCAAGCGGTTAAGTTATAAATGCTTAAAATCATATCTATACCAAATAGACATAAGACACAGAGTTTGTTTTACAGAAGACTCTATATGGAATAAACTTCCCCTTATCCAAAGTACAATAGTTCCTCTATGATCATATATGTACACAATCATGGATAACCCATGGCAGACACCGTTACACATATGTGAGGAGATGCACAACCCAACACATCTCCCCTGTCAGCTTCTTCAGGGGTTCTCTTTGGGGGGGGGGGATGAATGTAGTTGAGTTGCTGTACAGGAAACAAAGTAAATACAGATAATATATGGTCACAAATACATGATTAATACATATCACTGTAGTTTTGCTCATACAAAGTAGTTTAAAAAACTTACATTTGGTAAATAATGACTTCGGAAAGCCCCCTAAGTGCATTGCACATTCCTGCCAGTGCACTGTAAGGTGGACCGGGAGTCTGTCTATATCAGATGGATCTTGGGTCAGAGAGAGAAGTTTATCCCAAGAGCCAAAGAAAGGGTCCGATACACAGGGATTGGCAATTATGGCTGATCGATCACATGTTTGGCCATAAGGTACTGAAACAGGGAAAAAATGATAGATGACACACCACTACCATGTATTTTCCATTTTAGGCATTAGCTAACCAATACTTTAAAACATACCTAGGGGAAATCTCCCTTGTTAAAATCCATAAACAAAAAGGTAGGCAGATTCCAATGGCCGGGATATAAAGCAAATGATCAGATCTGGAATAACATAGAAAAAAAACAATACTTATTTACATATCCAGAAAGGCTATACATCCCATACCATCTAATCAGATTCCAAAACAATTCCAAAACAATTCAAAATACCTGGTTTGTAACAAGGAAGATGTCAAGACTAGGGATGAGCCGAACACCCCCCCAGTTTGGTTCGCACCAGAACCCCATTGAAGTCTATGGGACTCGAACGTTCAAAATCAAAAGTGCTAATTTGAAAGGCTAATTTGCATGGTATTGTCCTAAAAAGGGTTTGGGGACCCGGGTCCTACCCCAGGGGACATGTATCAATGCAAAAAAAAGTTTTAAAAACGACCGTTTTTTCGGGATCAGTGATTTTAATGATGCTGAAAGTAAAAAAAGTGAAATATTCCTTTAAATATCGTACCTGGGGGGTGTCTATAGTATGCCTGTAAAGCAGTGCGTGTTTCCCGTGCTTAGAACAGTCCCTGCACAAAATGACATTTTTAAAGGAATAAAAGTCATTTAAAACTGCTTGCGGCTTTAATGTAATGTCGGGTCCCTGCAATATGGATGAAAATCATTGAGACAAACGGCATGGGTACCCCCCTCCCATTACCAGGCCCTTTGGGTCTTGTATGGATATTAAGGGGAACCCCGCACTCAAAGTAAAAAAAGGAAAGGCGTGGGGCCCCCAGGCCCCATATACTCTGAACAGCAAACAAGACAGGGACTGTAGGTTTGTTGTTAAGTAGAATCTGTTTGTAATTTTGAACTGGTACATTTTTAAAGTGTAGCTCCAGCCAAAAAATCTATTTTAAGCTTTTTGGAAAACATAGGGAAGGGTTATAACCCCTATGGCATTTGTTTTGCTGTCTGTGCACCTCTTCAGAAGATTTCACCTCACTTTCTGTCCCAATGACAAATGTTTTTTGACAATTTGGGGTTTTTAGTGAAACAAGGATTGTTGATAAAGCATCAGTGGAGAGGAGATTCGTTTTTCCCATATTAACTCTTACAGGAGAGAATTTCCCTTCCTAGGGGTAGATTTCATCTCACTTCCTGTTGTCTCCTTCCGTTTGCAAGTAGGAATATATATAGGGCAGGCCCCTACATACTCTGCAGAAATTGGGGCCTTAGGTGTTGCCGCAACTGTAAGCCCTCACAGTTACTCTTGGTGGGCGCAGGAATGGGCCCTGCTGTGAAATATTAGATCAAGAATTGTAATTACATGCCCCTGTTGAACAAGGTCAGAAAAATTGGGCCTTTGGTGGTGGTGGTGCTGGTGCCACAACACTGTAAGTCCTAACAGTTACTCATGGTGGGCGCAGTAATGGGCCCTGCTGTGAAATATTAGATCAAGAATTATAATTACATGCACCTGTTGAACAGGGGCAGAAAAATTGGGCCTTTGGTGGTGGTGGTGGTGTTGCCACAACACTGTAAGCCCTCACAGTTACTCTTGGTGGGCGCTGGAACGGGCCCTGCTGTGAAATATTAGATCAAGAATTGTAATTACATGCACCTGTTGAACAGGGGCAGAAAAATTGTGCCTTTGGCGGTTGTGGTGGTGGTGCCGGTGCCACAACACTGTAAGTCCCCACAGTTACTCTTGGTGGGCACAGAAACAGGCCCTGCTGTGAAATATTAGATCAAGAATTGTAATTACATGCACCTGTTCAACAGGGGCAGAAAAATTGGGCCTTTGGTGGTGGTGGTGCTGGTGCCACAACACTGTAAGTCCTCACAGTTACTCTTGGTGGGTGCACAAATGGGCCCTGCTGTGAAATATTAGATCAAGAATTGTAATTACATGTCCCTGTTGAAGAGGGGCAGAAAAATTGGGCCTTAGGCACTGGTGCCACAACACTGCAACCCCTCACAGATACTCTAGTTGGATCGCAGGAACGAGCCCTGCTGCAAAGTATTGCATCAAAAATTGTAATTACACTCCCCTATTAAACAGGGGCTGAAAAATTGGGCCTTAGGCACTGGTGCTGGTGCCACAACACTGCAACCCCTCACAAATACTCTAGTTGAGCACAGTAACGAACCCTCCTTGCAAAATATTGCATCAAAAATTGTAATTACACTCCCCTGTTAAACAGGGGCTGAAAAATTGGGTCTTAGCCACTGGTGGTGGCGCCCAGAACCAAAAATATTCTTACAAGCTATCAGTATGATCATTGAGGAGGAAGAGGATAGTCACTCAGCATAACAGGATAGTCACTCAGCATCAGCATAGGCAGTCTTGAAGGGATCTGACATTTCAAAAAAAATTATTCGGTTACATCTGCATCAGGTGCTTGGTAGCTGGTGGTGATCCAAGACTGATTCATTTTTATGAAGGTCAGTCGATCAACCGAGTCGGTGGATAGGTGATCAGTTACAAAGCCTCCAGCAGCACTGAATGTGCGTTCCGAAAGAACGCTGGATACAGGACAGGCCAGTAGCTCAATTGCATACTGTGCAAGCTCTGGCCAGTGATCCATACTCAAGACCCAGTAACCCAGAGGATTTTTGGTGGGAAAGGTGTCCAAGTAAGATCTTGCCCCTAGGTATTCCTGCACCATGTAAAACAGACGCTGGCGATGGTTGCTGGAACCGATCATACCTTGGGGCTGTGGACTAAAAAATTGTCTGAATGCATCGGTCAGACAGCCACCTTCTCCACCGGTCCTTCTTTGACTGACCGAAGTCTCAGCAACACGTTGTCTCAGCACCACGTTGTCTGGGAACGCGTTGCACAGACCTTTCTGCAAGGCCTCCCGAAGGTGTTTCATCCTCTGCTCCCTCTGCGATGGCAAGATAAGTTCCGTAACCTTACTCTTGTAACGTGGATCAAGGAGGGTTGCCAGCCAGTAACGATCCCTCTCCTTGATACCACGAATACGAGGATCCTTCCGCAGGCTTTGCAGGATCAGGGAGGCCATGCAGCGTAGGTTTGCTGAGGCATTCGATCCAAAGTCCTCTGGGTCACTAAGGACGACATGATCCGCAGTCACCTCCTCCCAGCCACGTACAAGTCCATGGGTTTCTTGGGACTGTAAATGATCCCTTGAAGACTGTTGCTGATGCTGAGTGCCAGGCTCCACCTCCATGCTGGCACAATCCTCCTCCTCCTCGTCCTCTTCCTGTGTGATCGGCGGGCACGGAGGAACACTGTCTGGATAAAGGGGGCCTTAAGAATTAAGGAAGTCCTCCTCTTCCTGCCTCTGTTCTGCCTCAAGTGCTCTGTCCATTATTCCATGCAGCGTGTGCTCCAACAGGTGGACAAGGGGGACAGTGTCACTGATGCATGCACTGTCACTGTTCACCATCCTTGTGGCCTCCTCAAATGGTGACAGGACAGTGCATGCATCCCTGATCATGGCCCACTGGCGTGGGGAAAAAAAACAAGCTCCCCTGACCCTGTCCTGATGCCATAGTCGCACAGGTACTCATTGATGGCCCTCTGCTGCATGTGCAGCCGCTGCAGCATGGCCAACGTTGAGTTCCACCTGGTGGGCATGCCACAGATTAGGCGGTTCTTGGGCAGGTTAAATTCCTTTTGGAGGTCAGCCAGCCGAGCACTGGCATTATATGACCGGCGGAAATGCACACAGACTTTCCTGGCCTGCCTCAGGACATCCTGTAAGCCCAGGTACCTGCCCAAGGACCGCTGCACCACCAAGTTAAGGACGTGAGCCAAACAGGGCACATGGGTCAGTTGTCCCTGTCGGAGGGCGGAGAGGAGGTTGGTGCCATTGTCGCAAACCACCATTCCTGGCTGAAGCTGGCGTGGCGTCAACCACCTCTGAGCCTGCCCCTGCAGAGCTGACAGAATCTCTGCCACAGTGTGGCTCCTCTCCCCCAAGCACACCAGCTCAAGCACCGCATGGCATCTTTTGCCCTGCGTACTTGCGTAGCCCCATGAATGCCTACGGAGCACTGCTGGTTCCAAGGACAAGGCACAGGAAGATGCCATGGAGGAAGAAGAAGAGGGGGGGTGGAGGAGAGAGGTGTGTCAGAATCACCAGTAGTAGCATTTTGGAGGCGTGGTGGCGGAACAACCTCCAACACTACTGCACATTGTCCTGCATCCTTCCCAGCTGCCAGAAGAGTCACCCAATGTGCCGTGAAAGATAGATAACGTCCCTCTCCATGCCTGCTGGACCATGAGTCAGTGGTAATATGCACCTTACCACTGACCGCCCTGTCCAGCGAGGCCAAGACATTGCCTTCCACATGCCGGTAGAGAGCCGGAATCGCCTTCCGTGAAAAAAAGTGGCGTTTGGGAACTTGCAACTGAGGAACCGCACATTCCACAAACTCACAGAAGGGGGCAGAGTCTACCAACTGAAAAGGCAGCAGTTGAAGTGCTAGCAATTTAGCCAAGCTAGCACTCATCCGCTGGGAATGTGGATGGCTGGGAGCGAACTTCTTTTGGCGGTGCAGCAGCTGGGGCAGGGAAATTTGCCTGGTACAATCTGACGTTGGTGTACCGATAGCAGATTGCCCGCAAGTACTTGGCTGTGACACACCTAATTCTACACCTTCATTCCTCTCAGTGCAGGTCTCAGAGAGTACTAAAGGTATAGTGGGGTTGGAGATCCCAGCTGATGAGGAGCAAGAAGAGGTCCTCTTTGTTCTTTGGTGTGGGTCTTTTAGGTACGCTTGCCAATGAACTGCATGGCAGGTCAACATATGTCTGGTCAAGCATGTGGTGCCCAAGCAGGTGATGTTTTGGCCACACAAGATACGCTTGAGACATATGTTGCAAATAGCAGCGGTGGGATCTGATGCACTCGTCCCAAAAAAGGCCCACACCAAAGGACTTTTGGAAAAACGTGCAGAGACAGCAGCGCCCTGCACATGCGGAGCTCTGCGCTGTGATGCAGTCGGTGTGCTGCCCTTAAGCTGACCCATGTAGCGCATCCTGCTTCATTGGTGATGTGCCTCCTCCTCTCTCCTATCAGGCACCCACGTGGAGTCAGTGACCTCATCATCCCCTCCCTCCTCATCACTGGAGCAAAGCTAGCAGTATGCTGCAGCTGGGGGCACCCTCTCTGTCTGGGCTCATGTTACTGCCTTCCTCTAGCTGAGTACCATCATCGGAGCAAAATGCTGGGCATCCTCCTGGAGCATGTTCCCAACACTATGGTCAAACAGTTTGGGGGACTCCTCAGGAGGACATGGTGAGGCTAGGGAAGGAGTGACTTATGCCATTGAGCTGAGGGAAGAGGCCGCATGGCAGCTGCTTTGCCAGACAACGTACCCTGAGCCTGGGTGAGGGAGGATGAGGAGGATGAGGACAGCTTGGTCATCCACTCTACCAAGTCTTCCTCATGTTGCGGCTCAACGCGGCCAGCTGCTGAAAAAAAGGACAAGCTTGTCCCACGGCCACGTGCTGATGAGGATGCATCGTGTCCATTACCAGCACTGTTGCCTCTAGACACAGAGCTTGCTTGCCCTCTTTTATTGGCTTGTGACTGTCTGCCTCTCCTTGTTGGCCTTCCAGACATACTAATGGCCTGCATTGCAGTGAGATGTAGCTGCACAAAACTGGGATGTATATATATATACTGATTATACAGCAGCTAGCAGAATGCCTGCCTGTGATATTAATAGGATCAGAAGAAACACACCAGCACTTGTCTTCAGGTAGCTATAGGTGCAACTGTGCAGGGTACACAGTACACTAACTGGAAATACTTCAAGCTGCCTGCCTGTGGTATTAATAGGATCAGAAGAAGAACACCAGCACTTGTCTTCAGGTAGCTATACTGTAGGTGCCACTGTGCAGGGTACACAGTACACTAACTGTAAATACTTCAAGAGCCTGCCTGTGCTATTAATAGGATCAGAAGAAGCACACAAGCACTTGTTTTCAGGTAGCTATAGGTGCAGCTGTGCAGGGTACACAGTACACTAACTGTAAATACTTCAAGAGCCTGCCTGTGCTATTAATAGGATCAGAAGAAGAACACAAGCACTTGTCTTCAGGTAGCTATACTGTAGGTGCAACTGTGCAGGGTACACAGTACACTAACTGTAAATACTTCAAGAGCCTGCCTGTGCTATTAATAGGATCAGAAGAAGCACACAAGCACTTGTCTTCAGGTAGCTATAGGTGCAACTGTGCAGGGTACACAGTACACTAACGCTGTCAGTATATTAGGAAGAGAATAACAGGAACGGATCTAGCTAAACTGAATGCAGTGTGTATATATATATATATATATATATATACTTGGGATGCATATATATACACAATACAATGTAAGTGCAGCTAACTGACTCGACGTGCCTACTCTATCTAACTTAAAGCGGAGCTCCACCAAAATGTTTTTTTTTAAAAGTCAGCAGCTACAAATACTGCAGCTGCTGACTTTTAAAACATGGACACTTACCTGTCCAGGGCGCCCGCGATGTCGGCACCCGAGGCCGAACCGTCTCTCGGTCCTCGGGTGCTGCCGCCTCCATCTTCGGGAAGGGAATCAGGAAGTGAAGCCGTGCGGCTTCACTTCCCGTTTCCCTACTGCGCATGCGCGAGTCGCGCAGCGCAATACGGCTGGTCCCTGCTGTCTCTGGGACACGTGTGTTTCCCAGCAGACAACGGGGGGGAACAGGATGTGGCGTAAATAACCGCAGATTCTGCGGCTATCTAGGCCGGAAGTGGGTACAGATACCTGTAATATACAGGTATCTGCACCCCCCTCCCCCCTGAAAGGTGCCAACTGTGACACCGGAGGGGGGGGAGGAATCCGATGAGTGGAAGTTCCACTTTTGGGTGGAACTCCACTTTAAATCAAATGACACTGTCTCTCTGTCTATCTATCTCTCTCCGCCGCCGCAACACACTACACAAGGTCACCACGCAGGCGGCCTTATATAGTGTGGGGTGTGTACTAAACCCCCTGAGCCATAATTGGACAAAGCCACCCTGGCTTTGGCCAATTACGGCTCTCTGCACACATGGCGCTGTGATTGGCCAAGCATGTGGGTTATAGTGCATGCTTGGCCAATCATCAGCCAGCAATGCACTGCAGTGAATTATGGGCCGTGACGCGCCACTCGAATTTGGCGCGAACGGCCCATATCGTTCACAATTCGACGAACGGTCGAACAGGCTGTGTTCGAGTCGAACATGGGTTCAACTCGAACTCGAAGCTCATCCCTAGTCAAGACCAAACCATCCACATTATTCACCTAGGATACAACTGCCATCACAGAGAAAGTACCTCCAAATGAAGACCCACAAGTGCTCACAATCATACCATCCTTAAATAGGATGGAATTCACACCAAAAACGCCTCCCTATAGCGTCAGAGCTCAGCTGGATCAGCTGTGAGCCTGCCATTGCTGAATATGCTACTTCGCATGCGCCGTCACTTCACACATGCGCAGCAATGGTGGGACGTGCGGCCATGGAATAACAGCGCCCAAAACACAACCTGAACCCATACATCCATATACAGTGGGGATGGAAAGTATTCAGACCCCCTTACATTTTTCACTCTTTGTTATATTGCAGT
Source organism: Aquarana catesbeiana (assembly GCF_042186555.1). Lineage (NCBI taxonomy): Eukaryota > Metazoa > Chordata > Amphibia > Anura > Ranidae > Aquarana > Aquarana catesbeiana. The sequence continues at coordinate 172,761,679 of NC_133327.1, read as the reverse complement.
CATTTGCTAAAATCATTTATGTTCATTTTTTCCTCATTAATGTACACACAGCACCCCATATTGATAGAAAAACACAGAATTGTTGAAGTTTTTGCAGATTTATTAAAAAAGAAAAACTGAAATATCACATGGTCCTAAGTATTCAGACCCTTTGCTCAGAATTTAGTAGAAGCACCCTTTTGATCTAATACAGCCATGAGTCTTTTTGGGAAAGATGCAACAAGTTTTTCACACCTGGATTTGGGGATCCTCTGCCATTCCTCCTTGCAGACCCTCTCTAGTTCTGTCAGGTTGGATGGTAAACGTTGGTGGACAGCCATTTTTAGGTCTCTCCAGAGATGCTCAATTGGGTTTAAGTCAGGGCTCTGGCTGGGCCATTCAAGAACAGTCACGGAGTTGTTGTGAAGCCGCTCCTTCGTTATTTTAGCTGTGTGCTTAGGGTCATTGTCTTGTTGGAAGGTAAACCTTCGGCCCAGTCTGAGGTCCTCAGCACTCTGGAGAAGGTTTTCGTCCAGAATATCCCTGTACTTGGCCGCATTAATCTTTCCCTCGATTGCAACCAGTCGTCCTGTCCCTGCAGCTGAAAAACGCCCCCACAGCATGATGCTGCAACCTTAAGTTCAGCAGAAATTTTTTTGTAACCTTGGCCAGATCTGTGCCTTGCCATAATTCTGTCTCTGAGCTCTTCAGGCAGTTCCTTTGACCTCATGATTCTCATTTGCTCTGACATGCACTGTGAGCTGTAAGGTCTTATATAGACAGGTGTGTGGCTTTCCTAATCAAGTCCAATCAGTATAATCAAACACAGCTGTACTTAAATAAAGGTGTAGAACAGTGATGGCGAACCTTGGCACCCCAGATGTTTTAGAACTACATTTCCCATGATGCTCAACTACACTACAGAGTGCATGAGCATCATGGGAAATGTAGTTCCAAAACATCTGGGGTGCCAAGGTTCGCCATCACTGGTGTAAAACCATCTCAAGCATGATCAGAAGAAATGGACAGCACCTGAGTTAAATATATGAGTGTCACAGCAAAGGGTCTGAATACTTAAGACCATGTGATATTTCAGTTTTTCTTTTTTAATAAATCTGCAAAAATGTCAACAATTCTGTGTTTTTCTGTCAATATGGGGTGCTGTGTGAGGAAGAAAAATGAACTTAAATGATTTTAGCAAATGGCTGGAATATAACAAAGAGTGAAAAATGTAAGGGGGTCCGAATACTTTCTGTCCTCACTGTAGATGAGGGGAAAGGCAGTCAGGGCACCGGGGCAAACAATACCTCCCCGTCCCACCATGAGCTCACAGACCGGAGCCATTAATCATATATAGAGTGTCATAGGGTAATCCAAGTATCTTGTATACCAAATCCTTAACTGTTGCCATCTAGTGGCCATCATACATAACACATGCCAAAAAACTCTACCACCTACTCAGTATCGCCATCTTGTGTATTAACTGAAAATAGCAGCATATGGAAACTACAGTTTACTAGATTTATGCTAATCAGTGAATACAATAATTGATATTATACCACCAACATGTCTAAAAGACTCCATATCTATTAATATCACTAAATCAATAACATCATTAGATGCTTTAAAGGAATTATAAACCGGTATAAGCTCACATATTCAAAGGACCCAAGGCTAAACATCCTCCCCAATAACTCCCCAATAACCCTAATGGGAAGGGGGACAAGACCCCTCCAAAAGCCAAACCCAGCTCACCCCACAGAACAGAATATCCCAAATCCACCTGCACTGAGAGGAATGTATACCCAATGTTGAATACTCAATGTACATTTAGTCCTTTGTCCATAACTCCTCTTAGATCACAGACAAAAGCAAAAACTTTTGAAAACCATTTTCTCTTGTTCATGAATATCTACAGCCATCAGCTCCTCAAGACTGGATGAAATTATCATCCTAGTGGAATCTCAGGAAGAAAAAAGTTTATTTCTTAGAGAAATGGTTTAAAACTGATCTGTTCATTTAGGCCTGGTGACTTAGTCGTCTCTGATGAAAAATCCATTGGGTCTCCAACAGCAGGAGACGTTTTTCAATGTTCCCACCTCTGGGGGAACTCTTTACACGTTCGAGAGCAAAAAAAACCCATGTAATCCAAATCAAAATTGTGATATAGACCAATATGGCGGCTAATTGACGATTCCATTTTGCCATTTTTTATTTCATAAACATAATCCCTAATACGTTTTTGGAAGGGTCTTTTGGTCTTCCCATCATAAAATGCTTTACATTGGTTTTCCATATAGTAGACTACACCAACTGTTTGACAACTGATGGCTTCCTTAGGAGTCCACAGTTGTCCGTTGGCTAATCGAATTGTTCTTGCTTTCCAAATCCAGCTGCAGTAGTTACATTTCCCACAGCTGTATGTACCCTTATGTTTTTGACTCCAAGGGATTATGGAGGCCTTGTCCTGTAAATGACTATGGGTTAGATGATCCTTTAGGGATTTTGCCCTTCGGTAGGTCACATTTGTTTTTTTATCGATATATTTTACGACTCTTAGGTCATCCTGCAGAAGATGCCAATGGTGTTGTAGAATTTTTTTTTAAAACCTATGTGGTTCTGGGAAAAACCCATAATAATCTGAGTGGGAGCATTACTTTCTATTTTACGATGAGTATATAGAAGTGATTGGCGAGACCTCTACTTTGTTCTATTAATAGCTTTCTTTAAGCAATTTTTTTGCTATAGCCTCTCCTCGGGAGGAGGGTTTGTAAATCCCTGGCCTGAACTAGGAAATCCTCCTCTCGACTGCAATTTCTTTTTAGTCTCAAATACTGACTATATGATATACTGTTCTTGAGTGCCTCTGGATGGGCACTAGCAGCATGGAGGATCGTATTGGCTGAAGTTGGTTTACGATACAGATCGGTAGTAAGACTCCCATCCAGTCCTTTTAGAATCAGAATATCCAAGAAGGTGACTCTACGTTGGTCACATTCCATGGTAAAGTTCAGATTTTTCCGTAAATGCTCTTGCTATGATGTCCCTTATATTCCTGATAGAACATCTCAATTTGTGTTTCCGGTATACGTTTATACCTTCTTTGTTATTTATAATATCCATACACATCTTAATATATTTTAATCTATCCATGATTACCACCACCCCCCCCTTACCTTATCCGATGGTTTTATAATAATGTTTTCATTTTTAGTTAAATTTAGCAAAGCTTTTTGTTGGGGTGGGGTAAGATTGTTGTCTTCAGTGAATAGATCCGGCAAAGACCTGATGTCATGGAAAACTTTGTGTGTTCGTGTGGATATCATTTTTGCAATGTACTATCAATTGATAGTTGTATTGTGCAATAATTGACAGCTGTAATGGAACATGACTGTATACACCTGTAGCCAGAACTCTCTTAATTCCTATTCTTATTTTTGTATTAATTTTGTCCAATAAAGATTTTACAATAATATAAACTATACAAACTTTCTTGATTGGAATACTTAGCTGCCAAAAAAACCCCTTGGAAGAATCCTTCCATTTTGCAATTATTTGGGGTGTGCAGCCCTTTAAACTCTCTGATATGCGTTTTTCTATTTATCTTCTTATAGCCTAGGCCATCTTTATGTAGAGCAACAGATCCTCAGAGTTCTTTGGCATGAGGTGCCATGTTAAACTTCCACTGACCAATATGAAAGAGTGAGAGCTATAACACCAAATTTAACACACCGGCTCCCCATTAACACATGAGACCTTGTAACACTAACGAATCACATGACACTGGGGAGGGAAAATGGGTAATTGGGCCCAATTTGGACATTTTCACTTGGGGGTGTACTCAATTTTGATGACAGTGGTTTAGATATTAATGGCTGTGTGTTGAGTTATTTTGAGGGGACAGCAAATTTACACTGTTACACAAGCTGTACACTCACTACTTTACATTGTAGCAAAGTGTCATTTCTTTAGTGTTGTCACATAAAAAGATATAATAAAATATTTACAAAAATGTGAGGGGTGTACTCACTTTTGTGAGATACTGTATATGATCATAGAGGTGATTTGTACTTTGGATAAGGGGAAGTTTGTTCCATATAGAGTCTGCTGTAAAACAATCTCTGTGTCTTATGTCTATTTGGTATAGACATAATTTTACCATTTATAACTTAAATAAAATGGAATTTTAAATATCATGTTGTAAGATCTATTATTCCAGGAGGAGAATTCAGCACCTATAAAGTCCCAAAATGTTGTTGTCTTTTGTTTTGTAATTCTTTCTCAGGATGTGGTGCTGTTTATCAACTGAATACTTTACTATATTGATATATCAAATGACACTCATTTCATCTGCACATCAGAAAGCTAGCTTAAACACCTTTGTTAGGATAATTTTCTGTTTGAGTATTTATCAATGATGCTTGCAAACAGCATTTGCAGGTATAATTTACAAAGGAGCTGCTGCGGTGGCTCATGAGACAAGCCATGGATCCTGCTGTCAAAATGACAGCTGGGTCTCAGCGGGTCAGTACTGACAGATGGATGATGAACAAAGCCATATCAGAGGCAGTCTAAAACAAATATTATGAAATAGCTTTGTTTATTAACAAATGCAATAGAACTGAAATGTATGTGCTCAAATTCAAACAAATGGCATATAAAAAATGTAAGGTACTAAGGGGCGTGACCTCGTATAATCACTCAAAATTCTCTGTACACTGGTATACACCCTTAAAATATTGACTAGCAAACCTTTGGATAAAAATGAAGATTCTTGGTTTGCATACATTGCAATGCATGTTCAAGCTGGCCTGGGTAGAGCATCTCCAACCTTGCAACACCCGCCGAACAGGGAACTCCTTTGCAATGTCTTCCCAACCAAGGAGAATAGCGTTAGCTGTCCTGGGAACCTGCTTTGCTTTAAACCATATGTTAAACTGCAAGCATCTTAGAACTAGAAAATGCAGCAAAAGAGACAACTAGAGGGGATTTGGTTGATGACCAGAACTACGCTTATGTTGTCAGAGCAGAAAACCACCTGCCGGTTGTGCAACCTCTCGCCTCACAGCTCTATGGTGACAATTATCGGTAAAAACTCGGTAAAAACAAGGTGAGGTTGCACAACAGGTCCATGCGTGCCCATGAGGCCAGCCGAGTTCTCAGCAAACCATTCCCCCTGAAAGAAGGTGCCAAAACCACAGGAGCCTGGACATCAGTGTAAAGCTCCAGCTGTGAATTCGGTACCTTCTCCAGCAGCCAACAAGAATGACCACCACACAACTCCTTGCGTGCCGCCATTCTTTGGCAAAATTGAGTGTCATAGTGAAACCAGCACTGACCCCCGTAGACTTTGTAAGCACCCCAGTTAAGATCAAGATAACAAAAGAGGTATGGGCCTAAATCAGCAATCTCTCGCAAAACACACCAGCATAAGCACAGAAACCCTGCAGCCAGTTCCCCAATGTTCGAGGAAGTTGCTTAGGGTTGGCACTCTAGACAGTCACATTGACCCGCCGGGATTTATCCACTGTCTCCCTGTTGGGAGGGACCAGCGCGAGCAAGCCTACAAATCTGCAACGCCATATTCTATCCTTGACATCTGTGGGCAGATGCATGCCATACCCACAGAGGGTCTCCCGCAATGGTCCTTGAACTAACCGCATGTGCAGACATGCCCAAACAGGATAAAACGGATTTGACAACGTCAAAATTACGAGCTTTTGGTGGGCCCAATACGGCAGCATCACGGGACCTACCCCAAGCAAAGTCACAATCATACTCACTGATTTGAGGCGGAGTTGAAGACGAACGATCATCATGAGATACGGGAGGTCTGGGCGTGGCAGCATTGTTCACAGAGGGGCTGGCAGATGCCTGTGACATCCAGCTTCTGAAGGAACAGCGATGCACAGTGATGCAGGAGGGCGGTTCACGGAGAGATCCAGAGGTGGAGGTCCAGCCCAGGTAGCGGTGAGCAGCGGCTGCACGGGAGAAGGCACATGCCGCGGCTCTAGCAGGAGGGCCCACAGGTTCAGCGAAGCCATCTGGGACAGTCGAGCATTGCCCAACTGGAGCATGGAAACCTCCTGCCCAGCCGAGTGCTGGGAGACGAGGAAGAGCAGCTGGCAAAGTCAGGTCTGCAGGGCGGCGCATAACACGTGAGGTTCTCACCAAGCCAGGTGCAGGGAGAGGCGGATGAGCAGTTGGTAGGGCCAGGTCTGCAGGGGCACATGCAACATTTGAATCTCCTGCCCAGTGGGGCGCTGGGAGATGTGAAGGGCCCCCTGGTAGAATCAGGTCGGCAGGGGTACTGGTCCTATTCAAATTTCCCACCCTTCCGGGTGCTGGGCAGCGTGAAGGAGCATCTGATCAGGTCCAGCCAGCAGGGGGCAATGCCAGCCACTCTGGAGGACAGGCAGAGCGGGGATCAGAGCGGAGTGGAGAGCCAGTGGGCGGAGGCACTGCAGAGATGGCTCCCACCCCACCAGGCACAGGGAGCGTGGGGATCACAGGTAAGCTGCCTCTGGAACCCTCGTGCCTGCCGGTGAAGCAGCCACGGCTTTCACCCGGGAGGGCACAGAAAGCTGCATGGAGGAGACAGGAGCAGTCAGGCTGGGAGCCACAGCAGGGGGACCCCTGGAAGACCTCCGTGGGCCCGAGTACTCCGGGAGTGGGTATGGGCAGTGCAGGAAGCCACCGGTGGAGGGACCCGCCAAGAAGAACCCCCGTGGCAGCGGGCAGAAGACCGAGGAGCCGTGAGGGAAGGAGAGACAGCACCATCAGTGCCCATAGCTCCAGGTGTCAGGTGAGCAGTCCCTTCTCTGGAAAGGACTAGGGCTTAGGCGGGACATGGGGCGAGAATGCCTCCAGGCTCTGGAGGCCAAAGGGCTCACATTAGGAGTCTCAGGTGGTAGGGCAGTTGGAGGAGAAACAGGGGAGAGGAGGGGAAAGAGACAGTCAGCCTGACCTTTGCCCAATAGCTCCCGAACCCTGAATACTAGAAGAACAACGTCCATGATGCAGGGAATTCCACGCCAAGGTCTTCAGCTCTTCCAGCCATGTGTGTTTCAAAAAGCCCAGAATTTCCTGGGGCAGAACTTTTATGAGCTCAGGCCCAGCCCTGTCACCCCTATCCAATCTTCTGCAACCACTTTACCACTTCCTTTCACCACTCAGCTCCTGGTCATTTCTCCATCAGTCAAGGCTCTCTTTCCCTAAAGGGATCAAGAGGTCTTCATCCATTAAGCTAGCTATGGGCAAGTAGAATAGGGATTGGTCAGAGAGAGATCACGTTGACACAGCTGACTGTCTTGAGCATGTATTGCAATATGTATTGCAACGTACGCGAGCCAAAAATCCTTGTTTTTATGCAAAAGCTTGCCAATAGTATGTGGAATGTGGAGGGGATGGGGGCAGCTGGCTCAGGCTCTCAGCGGCTCACGTAGAGGCTGAACCAGGTGCACAACCAGGCTCCTGGGTGGATCCTGACCATATGGTCGCAATCTTTCATCAGCCGGGACCTGCTCTGTGTTATCAGCCAACAGTGGGTTGAAGCTGAATGGGTTACTAGAGTGCAGAATGAACTGCAGTTCTGTGATTCACAGGAGAAGTACAGCCAAACGAGCTTTGGCTGTACTTCTCCTTTAATAATGAAAATACTGCCCCCCTGAACCTCATTCACACCCTAATACAATTAAGGTTTCATTCATGTCCCTCCTTTCCCTTCTTTCCTTAAGACTGTCCATATTAAGTTCCTGCAGTCTCCCTTGAAATATTTTATTCGTCAAACTTTTCATCATTTTTGTTGCCTGTCCCTGGACTCGTTCTAGCTTATCAATATCTTTTTGTAAGTGAGTTCTTCAGAACTGGACACAGTATTCTAAATAAGATCTAACTAAAGATCTACACTATATATGGTAATCAGGACCTCCTTCCTATTGTTTGCAATCTCTCTAATCATGTACCACAAAATTTGCCTGGCCACACTGTCATTTTGCAATGATCAAAAATAAGTACCCCCAAATCCTTTTTTCCCACTATGTGAAGACACAAGTGGTTACTCAGAGTAACGGAAGCTTAACGAGCAGCCTGTTGATAGCGTGTACCTGTTATAGGTAGCAGAGCCTCTAAAAGTGAGGGAGATGTTTTCGTCACTCCTTCCACCAGCAGCCTCTCTCCCAGAGCAACGGGAGTGGATTGCACCACAGAGGTTCCCATCATGTACAGAAGTACGGAAGTTCAGGAGTTAAATTAAGTGCACGTGTGGAGCCCACACAGAGTGCAGGGTAAGGCCCACTATGCTATTGGGAATTGTAGTGGTAAACGTTGGACAGGTGGATGTGGACAGAGCTCAGCATATCCCTTCTAAATGCAGATTACAGAGAAGGTGTACATTGTCACAGGGAACTGAGAGTTAACTAGAGAACAGTTGCAGCGCAGTGTGCATGGTGTACGTTCATCTCTAAGAGTAGAGGTCCTCCTTAAGGTTGAGTATTCCCCCACGGCAGCCTCAGGCTTGTCCCAGGGCTTTGATGAATATGACACAAAACAGAGATACCTCATGTGTGTGTGTAAAGTGACCCTGTAACAAGGTGTCTAAAGTAGCCCAAAATAACCCACCCCGGGGTAGGCCTTCTGTGTCACCCACACTTGGCGCCCAATGAATTGATGGGGAACTTGGAGAACGTGACTAACAACCACTACCCTATGCTTACAAGCATACCACTGCTGTAAGATAATCCTGTATTTCTCTCTCTGTAAATGCTGCACCCCAGTGCTTTAAGTGCCTCTTACTAGTACTACTACCTACCTGTCAGGCCAGCACTCCAGTGCTGCACTATACTCCTGCCATTCCTGTGCATCCAGTATATCATGCTTTCCCAGATCCTCATCTCTTGTGCTTCTCTGTAACAGGTCGCCTGCACAGGTGCGCTCTCCAAGCACATCACCATCCGGCGTGCAGGCTGCGCAGATTGTCCACAATCCCAACCATTCTTGACAGCCCCATTCATGATACGCCTGGCGTATCATGAATGGGACTGTCAAGAATGGTTGGGATTGTGTTACGCCTCTTATATTTCCTGACAGCAACACCAGGTAAAAACCTTACTTCCTTCAACACTTTCACATCCTTTTCTAAAGACACACTGTTGTCATTTCCTTCTCTTTTGGCTGCTTTTTCTTAATCGTTTTCTGGATAAACAGGACTTTTTTTTACTTAACGTGTGTACTACTGTCAGGAAAGGAATATTCATGTGCCCAGACACACAAGCCTCAGAAATGCTGCCCATGGCCAGTTAACGGGTGCATGTACGTGCACAAAGGGGTGTGCATGCGCAAGGGTGCATTGGCGCCAAAAGGACTATTTAAACAGCATTGGTGCAATTTGTCAGTGCCATTTGGTCTATTACGTGCCTGTGTTCCTGTTATCAGTTCTTGTTGTTCTCCTGTTGCCGACTTGATCCAACTTCTGACTCCGCCTGAATACCCCTAGCCTGTTCCTGAATTGCACTTCTGCCTGCTCCCTCTGCTCACCTGTCCTGCTGCTACTGATCCTGGCTCGATTTCTGACTTCTTTTCTGCCTGCCGTTTGTACCTGCTTTGCCCGATAGTTGCTGACCTGGACCGTCTGACTCCGTCTTGTGCACATCCTGCACCTGCATCTGGCCCTGCCTTCCTGTACTCTCCTCTGGCTCCAGTCCTTCTGCCAGTTTTACCGTCCTGTCATCCCTGCCTTTCAGATGCACATCCGGATGTATCGGTGCCCCCATGGGGTCGTTGCGTGTTCTAGCTCCACACATCACCCTGCTTGGTCAGACATCCACATCAGACACATGTTGTCAGTCAATAAACAGTCTTTACCTTGTTTTTGTTGTTTTTATTAGGGGATTAAACTTGGATGGGGAAAAGGGACATGGGATGCCCAAATGAATAATCTTGCTTGATTGAAATAAATATAGTTGAATCTAAATTGACAGTGTCCCAGCCTCCACATCTCCTCCAGCACACTACTTGAGATCACTTTGCTTTTCTCTGCTGTATAATTCTAGATTCCTGTCACCGTTAGCACATGGTTAGGCCTTACTCTGAATAAGTCCCAACATCTTCCTAGTAGCCATTTACAGGCAGGGGTCTGCAGTCCCCTTAGTTGTAGCAACCATTTTAGATGAAAAGCATAGCTGTGCTAACTGATACTTGGTGGACTACTGATCCCAGAAAGTCCAATGCAAATCCTGACAACCCTCCTGGCTGCCGCAACTTGACTCCAACAACACCACAGTCTCTCCCTCTGGCTTCACATCCATTCCTGGCATGTCTCTCCCAGAGCTTCTCACTGTGCTTCTCACTCAACGACCCCGGCATGGATCCCTCCTGAATGACTTGCCCGTCAGTGCTCCCAACTGTCCTCCTCCTGCTCCTGTTTCAGGACACCTCTCAATGACTGTGTAGAGAGAGGCTCCCTCCCAGCTCCTGAGCTCCAGACCCAAGTTCACCACCCCTAGAAAAGGGGTTCCCTCAAGGGCCACGACAGTCTAACACTCCATCATTCAGTTCTTCCACCCGACAACTCTTCCCACAACAGGGATCTCCAGAGCTAGGGCTGTAAGAGAGGTCTTCCTCAACACTTCAGGCTCCACCAACAGGTACGTTACAACTACATACTAACACCTGTTCAATGAGGAAATCTGCAAATTAAACTAATTGCTATTAACACACAGTTTTGGTCACCTTAAGCTTACTAACAAATAATTGCTGTTCAAATACACAAAGATTATTGTATGAAAAGCTTCTACGCAATGACATTAATGAAGTGTCTTCTGTCCATGGCATGCACTGTAGATGCTGGCCAAAACAAAATGTTCTTGTGCAGAATGTCTGCATGCTTGGCCTTTTTTGCAAAATAGGAAATTGTGGTGAATGTTGTATATGTGTAGCCCGAGCCTCATATCCTGGCATTGTTGGCAGATACTATCTGGCAGTATTTTTTTTTAGTCAAATAGTTTTTTTATTATTTTTTTAATGATACAGCAACAGAGAAAAACTCACCAACTCATAAAACATGTCCCACATATTCCCCCGGTATCGCCTATTTGAATGAGTAAAGTCTTGAAAAGTTTCCTGTTTTTTTTTTCCCAATGTCTTTGAACACCTTTATTTTGTGCAGGCTCTTTTCATTTGAAACTGTAAGTTTACAGGCATGGTTTTAAGAAAAACACCCAAAAAAGGGTTTCAGGTTGAATAAAGTGACTGTACTGTGTATATCAGTCATATCTAGTGCAACAGCGCCACCTAGTAGTGCTATGTTATACCGTATGTCTAGAAGTTTACAATGGAATGCTGTCTAAATAGCCATAGAAATTATAATTTATTATCAGATTATAAACAGGAAATGCATTCAATCGTTATAAATTGTTTAGTAAACTTTTGAATTATTATTAACTTTTATGGCTTATAGAATAAAAAAACATTAACTTACCAAGAGACAGTAAATGTCTTGAACAGTTATTTCTAAAAGTATACAATACTGTATGTCCAAAGGTTTGAGGACACCTGACTATCGCAATTACACTACATGGCGAAGAGTATATGGATACCTTTCCAAATTATTGGGTTCAGATGTTTCCAGTAAAGGAATAAGGGGAAGTAATAAATGCATAACTACGTTTAGTACTCAGGATGGCCATTACAAGTATTTATTTAGTTGTTTTTACCATTTGTGCTCTGCAAAACCCTTGCAGTCTTTCAAAATTTTGGCAAAGATGTCTTCAGAGACCTCCTATACATCTGCATGTTAGTATATTTATATTAAAATTGCAGGAGTTGGCCTCCAAAAGCAAGTCAGGCCTTTAAACAATCATTTGTATCTGCTCCTGTCTTGGTCCATTTCAACAACTCTCAGACTTAGTTGTTCTTCCTGGAGGTGGATGCTTCTTCTATGGGAGTTGGAGCGGTCCGTTCACAACAAAATTCTGCTGGAAAACTTAGGCCTTGTGGTTTCTATAGCAAACAGATTTTGCTTATTGGGAGGAACTACCCATAGTTGATGGAGAGTTGCAAACCATAAAGCTGGATCTTGGAGAGTGGTGGGATCTTTTGGAGGGATCTTCCTTATTAACTTCTTCACAGATCATAATAATCTCCACTATATTCAGATTGCATAAAGGTTCAATCCTTGTCAGGCGCTCTGGCCTCTGTTTTTTTCCAGGTTTGACCTAACTTTATCCTATCACCCCAGAGCCAGGAATACCAAAGCAGATGTGCTGTCCTGTTACTTCACGGAGGAGGATGTGGTGCCTAAGCCAGACTATATAATTGATGCTTCGCAAATCTTGACACACACACACACAGATATTTTTTAAAATCAAATACACTCTGCAAAGACCTTTGTACACAAGAGACTTTGGCAGAAAATCCTGTGGAAAGTCTATTCATCCAAGCTGCCTGAGCACCAGGGCCTGCGTAAAACTATATGTAGAATGTATTTGGTCGCCCACACTAAAAAAGGATGTCTCAGATTTACAAATCATATGTGGTTGTCTGTGCCCGACATAAAGTATTCCAAAAGCCACTTGGTGCGGTCTTATTTCCCCCTCAATGAACTTTATCACTAATCTTCCTGTCTCAAAAGGTTTTACAGCTATTTGGGTTGTGATTGATTAGTTTAAAAAAATGGATTACTTCAATTGAGTGAATAGTGTTCCATCTGCTTCTATACCTGATGGCACTATGTCATCTTCTGGTGACCCATTTGAGTTTGTGTCAGCCTATCACCCACAATTCATTGACCAAACAGAGTGAATGAATCATCTTTTGTAGAAATTACAGTACATTGTCATTATGTATCTGCTCAACATGATGATTGGGCAGAAAATTTTCCATGGGCAGAGTTCAGCCACAACAATCAGGTTTGTGAGTCCATTTGACACAGCCCTTTCTACATTGCCTTGGGGCTTCACCCCAGGGTTTCTTTTTCAGTAGTGCTGACATTTGATGTTCTGACAGTGTCTTCTTCCAGAACTTATTTGCGGCAGCTTTTTGAAGAAATCTGCTTAATTCGTTAGCAGACCTCAACTCATTACAAAAATAGGCTGATAAAAAGTGTAGGGTGGATCCAAAATTCTCTCCTGTAGATAGCATCTGGCTCTCCATGAAACACAATCATCAAAGGATGCTGTTCCCCAAGTTTGCTTGTCTTTTCATTGGTCCCTTCACTGCGTTCACAGGGGTCAGGAGTGCATAACAGAGCACAGTGGTTAGGAGTGAATAATGCAGAGAGCAAGCGTCAAGAGTGTGTAAAAGCATGCAAGGGTCAGGAGTATGCAATGCATAGTGCAGGTTTCAGAAGTGCGTTACACGCAGTGGTCAGGAGTACATAAATGTCAGAAACCATGAATCAGACTGAGACAGAAGTACAGTTAAATCTCACTTGTTTAATAATAATAAAAACAGGTAAACAGAGTAAGCGTAGTCAAAACATAGCCAGAGGTCAGGAACCGGAACAGATAGTCAGACAAGCCAAAACGTCAGGGAGCCAGAGATGAGCGTAGTAGAACAGCAAGCAGGATCTGGAGCCAGAAGGAATGTCAGCCAAGCAAGTCTTTAACATGAACACAGGAGAGCGTCTCTAGAGATGTGACCAAGGTGAAGGCAGAGATCATCTGGGGTGGACGGCTTAAGTAGGCAGGACTGACGAGCAGGATATTATCAACAGATGAGTCACTGTGGAGAGATAGGAGCTGGCAATTAGCCGACAGCTGATCGGCCAGCTCAGAGAAGGAAGGGCTGAGCCCAGACCTGACAGTACCCCCTCCTCCATAACCCCTCCCCCTTGGAGGACCACCAGGCTTCAGGGAAAAACATCTATGGAAATCATGAAGGAGGACAGGGGCATGTACGTCCAAGGATGAGACCAAAGAGCGTTCCTCCAGACCGTACCCTTTCCAATGCACAAGGTACTGTATGCGCTCACGGAAACTACGGGAGTCAACAACGGACTGTACTTCATACTCCACATGGTTCTCAACCTGTACAGGGTGAGGACGAGGCACCGAGGTGGTAAAGCGGTTGCAGACCAAAAGTTTTAATAAGGAGAAATGAAATACATTTCAGATACGCCTATTAGAAGGAAGGTCTAATGCGTAAGCCACTGGGTTAATTCTGCGAAGAATACGGAAAGGCCCAATAAACCGAGGTGCAAACTTCAGAGAGGAACACAATGGGCACAGTGGCTGCATTTGATGGGCACAGTGGTTGCATTTGAAGGCACAGTGGCTGCATATGATGGGCACAGTGGCTGCATTTGATGGGCACGGTGGCTGCATATGATGGGCACAGTGGCTGCATTTGATGGGCACAGTGGCTGAATTTGATGGGCACAGTGGCTGCATTTGATGGCACAGTGGCTGCTTTTTCTGGGCACAGTGGCTGCAATTGATGGCACTGTGGCTGCATTTGATGGGCACAGTGGCTGCATTTGATGGGCACAGTGGCTGCAATTGATGGCATGGTGGCTGCATTTGATGGGTACTGTGGCTGCCGCATATGATGGGCACAGTGGCTGCATTTGATGGGCACAGTGGCTGTATTTGATGGGCACAGTGGCTGCATATGATGGGCACAGTGGCTGCATTTGCTGGGCACAGTGGCTGCAATTGATGGCACAGTGGCTGTATTTGATAGGCACAGTGGCTGCAGTTAAAGGGCACAGTGGCTGCAATTGATGGCACAGTGGCTGCATTTTATGGGCACAGTGGCTGCAGTTGAAGGGCACAGTGGCTGCAATTGATGGCACAGTGGCTGCATTTTATGGGCACATTGGCTGCATATGATGGACACAGTGGCTGCATTTGATGGCACAGTGGCTGCATTTGCTAGGCACAGTGGCTGCAATTGATGACACAGTGGCTGCGTTTGATGGGCACAGTGGCTGCATTTTATGGGCACAGAGGCTGCATATGATGGGTACAGTGGCTGTATTTGATGGGCACAGTGGCTGCATATGATGGGCACAGTGGCTGCATTTGATGGCACAGTGGCTGCATATGATGGGCACAGAGGCTGTAATTTATGGCACAGTGGCTGTATTTGCTGGGCACAGTGGCTGCAATTGATGGGCACAGTGGCTGTATTTGCTGGGCACAGTGGCTGCAATTAATCGGTACAGTGGCTGCATTTGATGGGCACAATGACTGCATTTCCTGGGCACAGTGGCTGCAATTGATGGGTATAGTGGTTGCATTTGATGGGCACAGTGGCTGCAATTGATGGGTATAGTGGCTGCATTTCATGGGCACAGTGACTGCAATTGATGGCACAATGGCTGCATTCGATGGGCACAGTGGCTGCATATGATGGGCACAGTGGCTGCATTTGATGGAACGGTGGCTGCATTTGCTGGGCACAGTGGCTGTAATTGATGGCACAGTGGCTGCAATTGATGGCACAGTGGCTGCATTTGATGGACACAGTGGCTGCCTTTGATGGGCACAGTGGCTGCATATGATGGGTGCAGTGGCTGCATATGATGGGCACAGTGGCTGCATTTGCTGGGCACAGTGGCTGCAATTGATGGGCACAGTGGCTGCGCATTTGATGTGCACAGTGGCTGCATATGATGGGCACAGTGATGGGCACAGTGGCTACATATGATGGGCACAGTGGCTGCATATGATGGGCACAGTGGCTGCATTTGCTGGGCACAGTGGCTGCAATTGATGGCACAGTGGCTGCATTTGATCGGCACAGTGGCTGCATTTGATCACCACAGCGGCTGCAATTGATGACACAGTGGCTGCATTTGATGGGCACAGTGGCTGCAATTGATGGGCACAGTGGCTGCATATGATGGGCACAGTGGCTGTATTTGATGGGCACAGTGGTTGCATATGATGGGCACAGTGCCTGCAGTTGATGGCACATTGGCTGCATTTGATGGGCACAGTGGCTGCAATTGATTTCACAGTGGCTGCATTTTATGGGCACAGTGGCTGCATTTGATGGCACAGTGGCTGCATATGATGGGCACAGAGGCTGTAATTTATGGCACAGTGGCTATATTTGCTGGGCCCAGTGGCTGCAATTGATGGGCACAGTGGCTGCATTTGCTGGGCACAGTGGCTGCAATTAATCGGTACAGTGGCTGCATTCGATGGGCACAGTGGCTGCATTTCCTGGGCACAGTGGCTGCAATTGATGGGTATAGTGCTTGCATTTGATGGGCACAGTGGCTGCAATTGATGGGTATAGTGGCTGCATTTCATGGGCACAGTGACTGCAATTGATGGCACAATGGCTGCATTCGATGGGCACAGTGGCTGCATATGATGGGCACAGTGGCTGAATTTGATGGCACGGTGGCTGCATTTGCTGGGCACAGTGGCTGTAATTGATGGCACAGTGGCTGCAATTGATGGCACAGTGGCTGCATTTGATGGACACAGTGGCTGCCTTTGATGGGCACAGTGGCTGCATATGATGGGTACAGTGGCTGCATATGATGGGCACAGTGGCTGCATTTGCTGGGCACAATGGCTGCAATTGATGGCACAGTGGCTGCAATTGATGGGCACAGTGGCTGCATTTGATGTGCACAGTGGCTGCATATGATGGGCACAGTGGCTGCATATGATGGGCACAGTGGCTGCATTTGCTGGGCATAGTGGCTGCAATTGATGGCACAGTGGCTGCATTTGATGGGCACAGTGGCTGCATATGATGGGCAAAGTGGCTGCATATGATGGCACAGTGGCTGCATTTGCTGGGCACAGTGGCTGCAAAGGATGGCACAGTGGCTGCAATGGATGGCACAGTGGCTGCAATTGATGGCACAGTGGCTGCATTTGATCGGCACAGTGGCTGCATTTGATGGGCACAGTGGCTGCAATTGATGGCACAGTGGCTGCATATGATGGGCACAGTGGCTTTATTTGATGGGCACAGTGGTTGCATATGATGGGCACAGTGGCTGAAATTGATGGCGCAGAGACTGCATTTGATGGGCACAGTGGCTGCATATGATGGGCACAGTGGCTGCATATGATGGGCACAGTGGCTCCATTTGATGGCACAGTGGCTGCATATGACGGGCACAGTGGTTGCATAGGATGGGCACAGTGGCTGCATATGATGGGCACAGTGGCTGCATTTGATGGGCACAGTGGCTGCAATTGATGGCACAGTGGCTGCATTTGATGGGCACAGTTGCTGCATATGATGGGCACAGTGGTTGCATATGATGGGCACAGTGGCTGAAATTGATGGCGCAGAGACTGCATTTGATGGGCACAGTGGCTGCATATGATGGGCACAGTGGCTGCATATGATGGGCACAGTGGCTCCATTTGATGGCACAGTGGCTGCATATGACGGGCACAGTGGTTGCATAGGATGGGCACAGTGGCTGCATATGATGGGCACAGTGGCTGCATTTGATGGGCACAGTGGCTGCAATTGATGGCACAGTGGCTGCATTTGATGGGCACAGTTGCTGCATATGATGGGCACAGTGGCTGTATTTGATGGGCACAGTGGCTGCATTTGCTGGCACAGTGGCTGCATTTGCTGGCACAGTTGCATTTGCTGGCACAGTGGCTGCAATTGATGGCTTAGTGGCTGCATTTCATGGGCACAGTGGCTGTATTTGATGGCACAGTGGTTGCATATGATGGGCACAGTGGCTGCATATAATGGGCACAGTGGCTGTATTTGATGGATACAGTGGCTGTATTTGCTGGGCACAGTAGTTGCATATGATGACACAGTGGCTGCAATTGATGGCACAGTGGCTGTTTTAGATGGGCACAGTGGCTGCATATGATGGGCACAGAGGCTGTAATTTATGGCACAGTGGCTATATTTGCTGGGCCCAGTGGCTGCAATTGATGGGCACAGTGGCTGCATTTGCTGGGCACAGTGGCTGCAATTAATCAGTACAGTGGCTGCATTTGATGGGCACAGTGGCTGCATTTCCTGGGCACAGTGGCTGCAAGTGATGGGTATGGTGGTTGCATTTGATGGGCACAGTGGCTGCAATTGATGGGTATAGTGGCTGCATTTCATGGGCACAGTGACTGCAATTGATGGCACAATGGCTGCATTCGATGGGCACAGTGGCTGCATATGATGGGCACAGTGGCTGAATTTGATGGCACGGTGGCTGCATTTGCTGGGCACAGTGGCTGTGATTGATGGCACAGTGGCTGCAATTGATGGCACAGTGGCTGCATTTGATGGACACAGTGGCTGCCTTTGATGGGCACAGTGGCTGCATATGATGGGTACAGTGGCTGCATATGATGGGCACAGTGGCTGCATTTGCTGGGCACAATGGCTGCATTTGATGGCACAGTGGCTGCATTTGATGTGCACAGTGGCTGCATATGATGGGCACAGTGGCTGCATATGATGGGCACAGTGGCTGCATATGATGGCACAGTGGCTGCATATGATGGCACAGTGGCTGCATTTGATGGGCACAGTGGCTGCATATGATTGGCACAGTGGCTGCATATGATGAGCACAGTGGCTGCATATGATGGCACAGTGGCTGCATTTGCTGGGCACAGTGGCTGCAAAGGATGGCACAGTGGCTGCAATGGATGGCACAGTGGCTGCAATTGATGGCACAGTGGCTGCATTTGATGGGCACAGTGGCTGCAATTGATGGCACAGTGGCTGCATATGATGGGCACAGTGGCTTTATTTGATGGGCACAGTGGTTGCATATGATGGGCACAGTGGTTGCATATGATGGGCACAGTGGCTGCAGTTGGTGGCACAGTGGCTGCATTTGATGGGCACAGTGGCTGCATTTGATGGGCACAGTGGCTGAAATTGATGGCGCAGAGGCTGCATTTGATGGGCACAGTGGCTGCATATGATGGGCACAGTGGCTGCATATGATGGGCACAGTGGCTGCATATGATGGCACAGTGGCTGCATATGACGGGCACAGTGGTTGCATATGATGGGCACAGTGGCTGCATATGATGGGCACAGTGGCTGCATTTGATGGGCACAGTGGATGCAATTGATGGCATAGTGGCTGCATTTGATGCGCACAGTTGCTGCATATGATGGGCACAGTGGCTGTATTTGATGGGCACAGTGGCTGCATTTGCTGGCACAGTGGCTGCATTTGCTGGCACCGTTGCATTTTCTGGCACAGTGGCTGCAATTGATGGCACAGTGGCTGCATTTGATGGGCACAGTGGCTGTATTTGATGGGCACAGTGGCTGCATATGATGGGCACAGTGGCTGCATATAATGGGCACAGTGGCTGTATTTGATGGATACAGTGGCTGTATTTGCTGGGCACAGTAGTTGCATATGATGACACAGTGGCTGCAATTGATGGCACAGTGGCTATTTTAGATGGGCACAGTGGCTGCATATGATAGGCACAGTAGCTGTATTTGCTAGGCACAGTGGCTGCATACGATGGGCACAGAGGCTGTAATTTATGGCACATTGGCTGTATTTGCTGGGCACAGTGGCTTCAATTGATGGCACAGTGGCTGCATTTGACGGGCAAAGTGGCTGCATTTGATCGGCACAGTGGCTGCATTTGATCGCCACAGCGGCTGCAATTGATGGCACAGTGGCTGCATATGAATAGCACAGTGGCTGTATTTGATGGGCACAGTGGATGCATATGATGGGCACAGTGGCTGCAGTTGATGGCACAGTGGCTGCATTTGATGGGCACAGTGGCTGCAATTGATGGCGCAGTGGCTGCATATGATGGGCACAGTGGCTTTATTTGATGGGCACAGTGGTTGCATATGATGGGCACAGTGGCTGCAGTTGATGGCACAGTGGCTGCATTTGATGGGCACAGTGGCTGATATTGATGGGCACAGTGGCTGAAATTGATGGCGCAGAGGCTGCATTTGATGGGTACAGTGGCTGCATATGATGGGCACAGTGGCTGCATATGATGGACACAGTGGCTCCATTTGATGGCACAGTGGCTGCATATGACGGGCACAGTGGTTGCAGATGACGGGCACAGTGGCTGCATATGATGGGCACAGTGGCTGCATTTGATGGGCACAGTGGCTGCATATGATGGGCACAGTGGCTGCATTTGATGGGCACAGTGGCTGCATTTGATGGGCACAGTGGCTGCATATGATGGGCACAGTGGCTGTATTTGATGGGCACAGTGGCTGCATTTGCTGGCACAGTTGCATTTGCTGGCACAGTGGCTGCAATTGATGGCACAGTGGCTGCATTTGATGGGCACAGTGGCTGTATTTGATGGGCATAGTGGCTGCATATGATGGGCACAGTGGCTGCATATAATGGGCACAGTGGCTGTATTTGATGGATACAGTGGCTGCAAAGGATGGCACAGTGGCTGCAATGGATGGCACAGTGGCTGCAATTGATGGCACAGTGGCTGCATTTGATGGGCACAGTGGCTGCAATTGATGGCACAGTGGCTGCATATGATGGGCACAGTGGCTTTATTTGATGGGCACAGTGGTTGCATATGATGGGCACAGTGGTTGCATATGATGGGCACAGTGGCTGCAGTTGGTGGCACAGTGGCTGCATTTGATGGGCACAGTGGCTGCATTTGATGGGCACAGTGGCTGAAATTGATGGCGCAGAGGCTGCATTTGATGGGCACAGTGGCTGCATATGATGGGCACAGTGGCTGCATATGATGGGCACAGTGGCTGCATATGATGGCACAGTGGCTGCATATGACGGGCACAGTGGTTGCATATGATGGGCACAGTGGCTGCATATGATGGGCACAGTGGCTGCATTTGATGGGCACAGTGGATGCAATTGATGGCATAGTGGCTGCATTTGATGCGCACAGTTGCTGCATATGATGGGCACAGTGGCTGCATTTGATGGGCACAGTGGCTGTATTTGATGGGCACAGTGGCTGCATATGATGGGCACAGTGGCTGCATATAATGGGCACAGTGGCTGTATTTGATGGATACAGTGGCTGTATTTGCTGGGCACAGTAGTTGCATATGATGACACAGTGGCTGCAATTGATGGCACAGTGGCTATTTTAGATGGGCACAGTGGCTGCATATGATAGGCACAGTAGCTGTATTTGCTAGGCACAGTGGCTGCATACGATGGGCACAGAGGCTGTAATTTATGGCACATTGGCTGTATTTGCTGGGCACAGTGGCTTCAATTGATGGCACAGTGGCTGCATTTGACGGGCAAAGTGGCTGCATTTGATCGGCACAGTGGCTGCATTTGATCGCCACAGCGGCTGCAATTGATGGCACAGTGGCTGCATATGAATAGCACAGTGGCTGTATTTGATGGGCACAGTGGATGCATATGATGGGCACAGTGGCTGCAGTTGATGGCACAGTGGCTGCATTTGATGGGCACAGTGGCTGCAATTGATGGCGCAGTGGCTGCATATGATGGGCACAGTGGCTTTATTTGATGGGCACAGTGGTTGCATATGATGGGCACAGTGGCTGCAGTTGATGGCACAGTGGCTGCATTTGATGGGCACAGTGGCTGATATTGATGGGCACAGTGGCTGAAATTGATGGCGCAGAGGCTGCATTTGATGGGTACAGTGGCTGCATATGATGGGCACAGTGGCTGCATATGATGGACACAGTGGCTCCATTTGATGGCACAGTGGCTGCATATGACGGGCACAGTGGTTGCAGATGACGGGCACAGTGGCTGCATATGATGGGCACAGTGGCTGCATTTGATGGGCACAGTGGCTGCATATGATGGGCACAGTGGCTGCATTTGATGGGCACAGTGGCTGCATTTGATGGGCACAGTGGCTGCATATGATGGGCACAGTGGCTGTATTTGATGGGCACAGTGGCTGCATTTGCTGGCACAGTTGCATTTGCTGGCACAGTGGCTGCAATTGATGGCACAGTGGCTGCATTTGATGGGCACAGTGGCTGTATTTGATGGGCATAGTGGCTGCATATGATGGGCACAGTGGCTGCATATAATGGGCACAGTGGCTGTATTTGATGGATACAGTGGCTGTATTTTCTGGGCACAGTGGTTACATATGATGGCACAGTGGCTGCAATTGATGGCACAGTGGATGTTTTAGATGGGCACAGCGGCTGCATATGATAGGCACAGTAGCTGTATTTGCTAGGCACAGTGGCTGCATACGATGGGCACAGAGGCTGTAATTTATGGCACAGTGGCTGTATTTGTTGGGCACAGTGGTTTCAATTGATGGCACAGTGGCTGCATTTGACGGGTAAAGTGGCTGCATTTGATGGGCACAGTGAGGCTGCAATTGATGTTTTTTTTAAGTATTTTTCAGAATGTTTCGGTTTGTTTGTGCCACTGCTCCCAAGGCTGCTGGCCACCCTGGGAAGAATCAACTCTTTTGGGCCATTTCCCAACAATTCTGGTGGCCTAGTCTACGTTCTGATGTAACTGCCTTCGTAACTGCCTGTTCCATGTTTGCTCAGAGTAAGACTCCACAACACCTTCCAGTGGGCCTCCTACAACTCATACCCAATGGAGAGAGGCCCTGGACACACCTGTCTATGGATTTCATTGTGGAGTTACCCAACTCCCAGGACAACACAGTTATCCTTATGGTGGTTGACCGCTTCTCAAAAATGTCTCATTGTATTCCACTTAAGAAGTTGCCCACTTCAAAGGAATTGGCTTCCATTTTT
This sequence comes from Aquarana catesbeiana, assembly GCF_042186555.1. Taxonomy (NCBI): domain Eukaryota; kingdom Metazoa; phylum Chordata; class Amphibia; order Anura; family Ranidae; genus Aquarana; species Aquarana catesbeiana. Next base: position 172,739,032 of record NC_133327.1, on the reverse strand, counting down.
GCTCGGGAGATCTTTCGTTTACATGGGCTACCCAAGATGATTGTCTCAGACAGGGGTAGTCAGTTTCTGTCCTGGTTCTGGCCAGCCTTTTGTGCACAGTTGGGAATTCAGCTTGCTTTCTCCTCTGCGTATCACCCGCAGTCTAAAGGGGCCACAGAACGAGCCAATCAGTCCTTGGAGCAAGCTATATTTCTGACCATCATAACAACTGGTCAGACCTCTTACTGTGGGCATTAGAGGAGCATCTCAATGGTCTTCGTTCCACTTGGGCACAAGTCCAGGAGGCTTTACGACATGCTAATGATAGGTAAAAACTCCATGCTGACTGCAGATGCCTGCTTGCGCCTTCCTACCAGGTTGGGGACAGGGTCTGGCTGTCATCTCACAACCTCCGACTTCGTATTGTCGAAGTCGGAGGTTGCGAGATGACACTGTGCCCATCATATGCAACCATATGCAGCCACTGTGCCCATCAATTGCAGTCACTGTGTCATCAATTGCAGCCACTGTGCCCAGCAAATGCAGCCACTGTGCCCATAATATGCATCCACCGTGCCCATAAAATGCAGCCACTGTGCCCATCAAATGCAGCCACTGTGCAATCAATTGCAGCCACTGTGCCCAGCAAATGCAGCCACTGTGCCATCAAATGCAGCCACTGTGCTCATCACATGCAGCCACTGTGCCCATCAAATGCAGCCACTGTGCCCATCAATTGCAGCCACTGTGCCCATCAACTGCAGCCACTGTGCGCATCCAATACAGCCACTGTGCCATCAATTGCAGCCACTGTGCCCAACAAATGCAGCCACTGTGCCCATCATATGCAGCCAATGTGCACATCAAATGCAGCCACTGTGCCATCAATTGCAGCCACTGTGCCCATCAACTGCAGCCACTGTCCCCATCAAATACAGCCATTGTGTCATCAGTTGCAGCCACTGTGCCATCAATTGCAGCCACTGTGCCCATCATATGCGGAAGCCATTGTACCCATCAAATGCAGCCACTGTGCCCATCATATGCAGCCACTGTGCCCATCAAATGCAGCCCCTGTGCCCATCAAATGCAGCCACTGTGCCCATCAAAAGCAGCCACTGTGCCCATCATATGCAGCTACTGTGCCCATCATATGCAGCCCCTGTGCCATCAATTGCAGCCACTGTGCCCAGCAAATGCAGCCACTGTACTCATCATATGCAGCCACTGTGCCCATCAATTGCAGCCACTGTGCCCATCAATTGCAGCCACTGTGCCATCAATAGCAGCCACTTTTCCCAGCAAATGCAGCCACTGTGCCCATCAAATGCAGCCACTGTGTCCATCAAATGCAGCCACTGTGCCATCAATTGCAGCCACTGTGCCATCAATTACAGCCACTGTGCCCAGCAAATGCAGCCACCGTACCATCAAATGCAGCCACTGTGCCCATCATATGCAGTCACTGTGCCCATCAAATGCAGCCACTGTGCCATCAATTGCAGTCACTGTGCCCATCAAATGCAACCACTGTGCCCATCAAATGCAGCCACTATGCCCATCATATGCAGCAACTGTGCCATCAATTGCAGTCACTGTGCCCATCAAATGCAGCCACTGTGCCCATCAAATGCAGCCACTATACCCATCAATTGCAGCCACTGTGCCAAGCAAATGCAGCCACTGTGCCATCAATTGCAGCCACTGTGCCCAGCAAATGCAGCCACTGTGCCATCATATACAGCCACTGTGCCCATCATATGCAGCCACTGTGCCCATGAAATGCAGCCACTGTGCCATTAATTGCAGCCACTGTGCCCAGCAAATGCAGCCACTGTGCCAAGCAAATGCAGCCACTGTACTCATCATATGCAGCCACTGTGCCCACCAATTGCAGCCACTGTGCCATCAATAGAAGCCACTCTGCCCAGCAAATGCAGCCACTGTGCCCATCAATTGCAGCCACTGTGCCCATTAAATTCAGCCACTGTGCCATCAATTGCAGCCACTGTGCCATCAATTACAGCCACTGTGCCCAGCAAATGCAGCCACCTTGCCAACAAATGCTGCCACTGTGCCCATCATATGCAGCCACTGTGCCCATCAAATGCAGCCACTGTGCCATCAATTGCAGTCACTGTGCCCATCAAATGCAGCCACTGTGCCCATCAAATGCAGCCACTATACCCATCAGTTGCAGCCACTGTGCCCAGCAAATGCAACCACTGTGCCCATCAAATGCAGCCACTGTACCGATCAATTGCAGCCACTGTACCCAGCAAAGGCAGCCACTATGCCCATCAAATGCAGCCACTGTGCTTATCATATGCAGCCACTGTGCCCATCAATTGCAGTCACTGTGCCCATCAAATGCAGCCACTGTGCCCATCAAATGCAGCCACTATACCCATCAATTGCAGCCACTGTGCCCAGCAAATGCAGCCACTGTACCATCATATGCAGCCACTGTGCCCATCATATGCAGCCTCTGTGCCCATCATATGCAGCCACTGTGCCATCAATTGCAGCCACTGTGCCCAGCAAAGGCAGCCACTATGCCCAGCAAATGCAGCCACTGTACTCATCATATGCAGCCACTGTGCCCATCAATTGCAGCCACTGTGCCCATCAAATGCAGCCACTGTGTCCATCAAATGCAGCCACTGTGCCATCAATTGCAGCCACTGTGCCATCAATTACAGCCACTGTGCCCAGCAAATGCAGCCACGTACCATCAAATGCAGCCACTGTGCCCATCATATGCAGTCACTGTGCCCATCAAATGCAGCCACTGTGCCATCAATTGCAGTCACTGTGCCCATCAAATGCAACCACTGTGCCCATCAAATGCAGCCACTATACCCATCAATTGTAGCCACTGTGCCCAGCAAATGCAGCCACTGTGCCCATCAAATGGAGCCACTGTACCGATCAATTGCAGCCACTGTGCCTAGCAAATGCAGCCACTATGCCCATCAAATGCAGCCACTATGCCCATCATATGCAGCAACTGTGCCATCAATTGCAGTCACTGTGCCCATCAAATGCAGCCACTGTGCCCATCAAATGCAGCCACTATACCCATCAATTGCAGCCACTGTGCCAAGCAAATGCAGCCACTGTGCCATCAATTGCAGCCACTGTGCCCAGCAAATGCAGCCACTGTGCCCATCATATGCAGCCACTGTGCCCATGAAATGCAGCCACTGTGCCATTAATTGCAGCCACTGTGCCCAGCAAATGCAGCCACTGTGCCAAGCAAATGCAGCCACTGTACTCATCATATGCAGCCACTGTGCCCACCAATTGCAGCCACTGTGCCATCAATAGAAGCCACTCTGCCCAGCAAATGCAGCCACTGTGCCCATCATATGCAGCCACTGTGCCCATTAAATTCAGCCACTGTGCCATCAATTGCAGCCACTGTGCCATCAATTGCAGCCACTGTGCCATCAATTACAGCCACTGTGCCCAGCAAATGCAGCCACCTTGCCAACAAATGCTGCCACTGTGCCCATCATATGCAGCCACTGTGCCCATCAAATGCAGCCACTGTGCCATCAATTGCAGTCACTGTGCCCATTAAATGCAGCCACTGTGCCCATCAAATGCAGCCACTATACCCATCAGTTGCAGCCACTGTGCCCAGCAAATGCAACCACTGTGCCCATCAAATGCAGCCACTGTACCCAGCAAAGGCAGCCACTATGCCCATCAAATGCAGCCACTGTGCTTATCATATGCAGCCACTGTGCCCATCAATTGCAGTCACTGTGCCCATCAAATGCAGCCACTGTGCCCATCAAATGCAGCCACTATACCCATCAATTGCAGCCACTGTGCCCAGCAAATGCAGCCACTGTGCCATCATATGCAGCCACTGTGCCCATCATATGCAGCCTCTGTGGCCATCAAATGCAGCCACTGTGCCATCAATTGCAGCCACTGTGCCCAGCAAAGGCAGCCACTATGCCCAGCAAATGCAGCCACTGTACTCATCATATGCAGCCACTGTGCCCATCAATTGCAGCCACTGTGCCATCAATAGCAGCCACTGTGCCCAGCAAATGCAGCCACTGTGCCCATCATATGCAGCCACTGTGTCCATCAAATGTAGCCACTGTGTCCATCAAATGCAGCCACTGTGCCATCAATTGCAGCCACTGTGCCATCAATTACAGCCACTGTGCCCAGCAAATGCAGCCACCGTGCCATCAAATGCAGCCACTGTGCCCATCATATGCAGCCACTGTGCCCATCAAATGCAGCCACTGTGCCATCAATTGCTGTCACTGTGCCCATCAAATGCAGCCACTGTGCCCATCATATGCAGCCACTATGCCCATCAATTGCAGCCACTGTGCCCAGCAAATGCAGCCACTGTGCCCATCATATGCAGCCACTGTGCCATCAATTGCAGTCAGTGTGCCCATCAAATGCAGCCAATATACCCATCAAATGCATCCACTATACCCATCAATTGCAGCCACTGTGCCCAGCAAATGCAGCCACTGTGCCATCAATTGCAGCCACTGTGCCCAGCAAATGCAGCTACTGTGCCCAGCAAATGCAGCCACTGTACTCATTATATGCAGCCACTGTGCCCATCAATTGCAGCCACTGTGCCATCAATAGCAGTCACTGTCGTCAGCAAATGCAGCCACTGTGCCCATCATATGCAGCCACTGTGTCCATGAAATGCAGCCACTGTGTCCATCAAATGCAGCCACTGTGCCATCAATTGCAGCCACTGTGCCATCAATTGCAGCCACTGTGCCATCAATTACAGCCACTGTGTCCAGCAAATGCAGCCACCGTGCCATCACATTCAGCCACTGTGCCCATCATATGCAGCCACTGTGCCCATCAAATGCAGCCACTGTACCATGAATTGCAGTCACTGTACCCATCAAATGCAGCCACTGTTCCCAACAAAAGCAGCCACTGTACCATCAATTGCAGCCACTGTGCCCACCAATTGCAGCCACTGTGCCATCAATAGAAGCCACTCTGCCCAGCAAATGCAGCCACTGCGCCCATCATATGCAGCCACTGTGCCCATCAAATGCAGCCACTGTGCCATCAATTGCAGCCACTGTGCCATCAATTACAGCCACTGTGCCCAGCAAATGCAGCCACCTTGCCAACAAATGCAGCCACTGTGCCCATCATATGCAGCCACTGTGCCCATCAAATGCAGCCACTGTGCCATCAATTGCAGTCACTGTGCCCATCAAATGCAGCCACTGTGCCCATCAAATGTAGCCACTGTACCCATCAGTTGCAGCCACTGTGCCCAGCAAATGCAGCCACTGTACCGATCAATTGCAGCCACTGTACCCAGCAAAGGCAGCCACTGTGCTTATCATATGCAGCCACTGTGCCATCAATTGCAGTCACTGTGCCCATCAAATGCAGCCACTGTGCCCATCAAATGCAGCCACTATACCCATCAATTGCAGCCACTGTGCCCAGCAAATGCAGCCACTGTGCCATCATATGCAGCCACTGTGCCCATCAAATGCAGCCACTGTGCCATCAATTGCAACCACTGTGCCCAGCAAATGCAGCCACTGTGCCCAGCAAATGCAGCCACTGTACTCATCATATGCAGCCACTGTGCCCATCAATTGCAGCCACTGTGCCATCAATAGCAGCCACTGTGCCCAGCAAATGAAGCCACTGTGCCCATCATATGCAGCCGCTGTGTCCATCAAATGCAACCACTGTGTCCATCAAATGCAGCCACTGTGCCACCAATTGCAGCCACTGTGCCATCAATTACAGCCACTGTGCCCAGCAAATGCAGCCACCGTGCCATCAAATGCAGCCACTGTGCCCATCATATGCAGCCACTGTGCCCACCAAATGCAGCCACTGTGCCATCAATTGCAGTCACTGTGCCCATCAAATGCAGCCACTGTGCCCATCAAATGCAGCCACTATACCCATCAATTGCAGCCACTGTGCCCAGCAAATGCAGCCACTGTGCCCATCATATGCAGCCACTGTGCCATCAATTGCAGTCACTGTGCCCATCACATGCAGCCAATATACCCATCAAATGCAGCCACTATACCCATCAATTGCAGCCACTGTGCCATCAATAGAAGCCACTCTGCCCAGCAAATTCAGCCACTGTGCCCATCATATGCAGCCACTGTGCCCATCAAATGCAGCCACTGTGCCATCAATTGCAGCCACTGTGCCATCAATTACAGCCACTGTGCCCAGCAAATGCAGCCACCTTGCCAACAAATGCAGCCACTGTGCCCATCATATGCAGCCACTGTGCCCGTCAAATGCAGCCTCTGTGCCATCAATTGCAGTCACTGTGCCCATCAAATGCAGCCACTGTGCCCATCAAATGTAGCCACTGTACCCATCAGTTGCAGCCACTGTGCCCAGCAAATGCAACCACTGTGCCCATCAAATGCAGCCACTGTACCGATCAATTGCAGCCACTGTGCCATCAATTACAGCCACTGTGTCCAGCAAATGCAGCCACCGTGCCATCAAATTCAGCCACTGTGCCCATCATATGCAGCCACTGTGCCCATCAAATGCAGCCACTGTACCATCAAATACAGCCACTGTGCCCATCATATGCAGCCACTGTGCCAATTGCATCAAATACAGCCACTGTGTCCATCAAATGCAGCCACTGTGCCCATCATATGCAGCCACTGTGCTCATCATATGCAGCCACTGTGCCCATCAATTGCAGCCACTGTGCCCATCATATGCAGCCACTGTGCCATCAATTGCAGCCACTGTGCCCATCAAATACAGCCACTGTGTCCATCAAATGCAGCCACTGTGCCCATCATGCAGCCACTGTGCCCATCATATACAGCCACTGTGCCCATCAAATACAGCCACTGTGCCATCAAATACAGCCACTGTGCCATCAACAGTGTGCTGTGCAGTGTAGTGGAGGTGTGCTGTGTGCTGTAGTGGAAGTGTGCTGTGCGGTGTAGTGCAGGTGTGCTGTGTGGTGTAGTGGAGGTGTGCTGTGCTGTGTTTTGTAGTGGAGGTGTGCTGTGTGGTGTAGTGCAGGTGTGCTGTGTGGTGAAGTGGAGGCGTGCTGTGCGGTGTAGTGGAGGTGTGCTGTGTGGTGTAGTGGAGGTGTGCTGCACGGTGTAGAGGAGGTGTGCTGCACGGTGTAGAGGAGGTGTGCTGTGTGGTGTAGAGGAGGTGTGCTGTTCAGTGCAGTGGAGGTGTGCTGTGCTGTGTGGTGTAGTGGAGGTGTGCTGTGTGGTGTAGTGGAGGTGTGCTGTGCGGTGTAGTGGAGGTCTGCTGTGTAGTTTAGTGGAGGTGTGCTGGGTAGTGGAGGTGTGCTGTGCCATGATGCATCTGCCATGTGCACTTACCTTGTGCCGCTTCACTCGTCTGAATCCACTGTGGCCGGGAAACCGGAAGTGAAGAGTGTCCCATCGACTCCACCCCCACATGTCACTCCCTGTGTCAGTGACAAAAAAAACACACGCCCACTGTCCTCTGCTCCGGTCCCTGCTGCGCCAATCCTAGCCAGTTAATCTGGCATATTACCAAATAAGAAAATAGTGGGGGTGTTTCCGGGCGCATTCTGTACGCCCTGACCACACCCTAAACATGGGCAAATCGACTTCCCATAGCCCGCCGCATGTCCGGCGCCCGGTCGCTCTTAAAGTGACAACATTTTTTGTCAACAGCTTGGGGGGGGGGGGGCGGCGCCAGAGCGCCCCCTATGGACAGGCCGCCACTGCTTGGGAGAATGGTAAGTCTTGAGCATGGCAGTACGGAGACTCTCTGGGACAAAGCAGCGGTCACAAGGTTTCTCAGGAGGTGCATGAACCTAAGCAGCAAGAATTTGGTCACCCAAAGGAGAAGTGAGACTGGTGCGATCCGTAGCCAGAATACTATCAGGAGGAATCACAGGAACTGAAACCGACTCCATCTTGGAAGTGGAGGGAAATTGTCGTGACAAAGCGTCAGCCCTTACATTCTTAGTACCGGGTAAGAATGAGACAATGTAATTGAAACTAGACAAGAAAAGAGCCCATCGCGCCCTTCTGGGAAAGAGACATTTAGCCTCAGACAAGAATGTGAGATTCTTATGGTCAGTAAGAATGAGAACCGGCACAGTGGTACCTTTTTGAGGAGATGTCTCCATTCTTTCAGGGCTAAAATGATCACTAACAGCTGTCTGTCACCAATCCCGTAATTGTACTCCGCAGGTGACAGTTTCTTGGAAAAGTAGCCACAAGGTTGCATAGTGCTCTCAGAGGTAGGACGTTGAGACAGAAGGGCTCCAACTCCAGTCTCAGAAGCATCGACCTCAAGGACAAAAGGTAACGTAGGAACAGGATGTGCCAACACAGGAGCAGAAACAAAGGCAGCCTTGAGACTCTCAAAGGCCTTAATGGACTCCGGAGACCAACACTGTGGGTTACCGTCCTTTCTGGTCATATCAGTCAGGGACTTGACCAGAGATGAGAAGTAACGAATAAACTTCCGATAATAGTTGGCAAAGCCAAGAAAACGCTGCAGAGGACGTAAACCCATGGGTCAGGGCCACTGTAAGACTGCTGAAAGTTTCTCTGGGTCCATCGAAAAACCAGCAGTGGAAATTACATAACCCAGGAATTTAATCTGTTCACGATAGAATTCTCACTTCTCCAATTTACAATAGAGATTGTTCCCTCTTAGTTTCTGAAGCACATGACAGACATCTGTGTGGTGGCTCTCCAGGGACTTGGAAAATATGAGGATATTGTCGAGATAAACCACCACACATAACTGCAACAAATCTCGGAGGACATCGTTAATAAAGTCCTTGAAAACTGCCAGGGCATTACAAAGGCCAAAAAGGCATTACAAGGTACTCATAATGGCCTGTTCTGGTATTAAACGCAGTTTTCCACTCATCCCCCTCCTTAATCCTCACGAGACTGTATGCCCCTCTCAAATCAATCTTCGTGAAAACCGTTGCTCCCTTGAGGTGGTCAAATAACTCCATAATCAACTAAATCGGATAGGCATTCTTAATCGTGAAACGATTGAGACCCCTATAATCAATACAAGGTCTCAGTTCACCACTCTTCTTCTTCACAAAGAAGAAACCAGCACCAGCAGGAGACGAGGATTTGCAGATGAAACCTCGAGAAAGTGCGTCTCCCACATACTCCTCCATGGCCTTATCCTCCAAGACCGACAAAGGGTAAACCTGGCCATGAGGGGGTATGGCACCAGGTTGAAGGTCAATTGTGCAATCATACGACCGGTGTGGAGGCAAACTACTGGCTTGACCTTTGTCAAAGACATCGTTAAAATCGTGATACTCCTCCGGCAGGGAGGAGAGAGAAGAAGTGCACAGGACCTTGGCTACCTTCTGGAAGCATGTCTTACTGCATTGTGGCGACCAGGAGAGAACCTCAGCATGGAGCCAATCAAAAGAGGGGTTGTGCCTCTGTAACCAAGGATAACCAATAACCAGCAGAAACTTAGGCGAGGAAATAACTTGGAATTGGATTATCTCATGGTGAAGAGCCCCTACGGCCATGGACATAGGAACAGTCTCATGAGTCACATGGGCAGGCTGTAGAGGTCTCCCATCAAGAGCTTCAATGGCAAGTGGAGTGTAATGCAGCTGCAGTGGAATCGAGTGCTTCAATACATAGGGAGCATCAATGAACAGGCCTGCAGCCCCAGAGTCGAATAATGCCTGTATCTTGACGGACGACTCAGCCCACGAACGGGTAACCAAAACCAGGGGCTTATCCTTCTGGATAACTGGGGACAAAACAACGCCACCTAAGGTCTGTCTGTGACAGGACCTCAAGGTACGGGTGTTCCCTGGACGGGTAGGACAAGACTTCAAAAAGTGACCTGCCTGGCCACAATAAAGGCACAATCACTCCCTCCTCCTAAGGGTTGTCAGGGTTCTTACCTTGGCAGGCGGGGTGCCCGCGGTGGTGTGCGTCAGGGTGCGTCGGCGCGCGTTGGCGCGCGCGTTTCTGCGGACCTCTCCGTGCGGGCTCCTCGCGGCGCCGGTGTGTGTGTCCGGGATCGTTCCACTGTGCACGCCGGTGTGCGGGGGTGCGCGCGCGGGCGTTGGCGGGCGCGCGTGCCTGTGTGTGCCGGGGCGCGCGCGTGCACGTCGTTTGGCGCCAAAAGCCCTATTTAAGCCAGTGAGTTCTGGTGACCAGTGCTGCCTAATCAACAGCTAGTAGTTCCAGAGCCTGACTGTGTACCTTGTTTGTTCCTGTTATACCTACTGACCCGGCCTTGTCCCCCGACCACTCCCTGAACTCTGCCTGCACCGACCTTTGCTTGTTTGACCATCCGCTTGCCTGTTCCACTGTACCTCTGCCGTCTGCCTGTTGCCAAACCCGGCCTGTCTCCTGACCATCCATCTGCCTGCTCCCTGGGATCCTGTCAGCCTGTCTGCAGTCTTCCTGCCTGTTGTCCACACCAGCCTGCTCTGCTCAGTGAAGGTGCTCCAGTCTACTCAGTCTTTGCTACAGTTAACCCTGTGACACCCGGACAGCAATACCTGAACAGCCATACAGGCCTTCATACCACTCCGTACTGTTGTACCCCCTGTTTACTCTATCAGGGGGCCGATAGTCGGAGGGTAAGGGAGCCTACCCTCTGCCCGACAGGACTCGCCGGTCTGGTAAGTAGGAGCCTGATAGTATTAGGCAGCCATGACCGAGTCCGGGCAGGGGGCCTCCCCCATGGATGAACTTTGCCGACATTTGGCGGGTCTAACCCAGGCAGTGAAAAGCCTACAAGAGGGATATTCCAGCTTGGAAGAACGGGTGCAGGCTCTGTCCGCACCTACCGGTCCACCAGGGTCCGCAGCAGCCACCTCAACACCTTCTGTGGTCATGTTACCTCCTGAGCCCAAAGTACCAGTACCCGAAAGATTTCTCGGAGACCGGAGTAAGTATCGTGCCTTCCGGAATGCTTGCAACCTGTACTTCGCCCTTCAGCCACGCACGTTCTCCCTGGAAGCCACTAAGGTGGGCTTTGTTATTTCCTTACTGTCTGGTGAACCACAAACATGGGCCCACCGGCTCCTGGAGCAAAAATCTGTCGTCTTGGATAGTCTGGAGGCCTTCTTTGGAGCCATGTCCCAACTATACGAAGACCCCCAGCTCACTGCCACCGCAGAAGCTTCCTTACAGGCCCTTCGTCAAGGCCGCCGAGCAGCTGAAGACTATGCCGTCGAGTTCAGACGCTGGAGTTCTGACACGGCTTGGAATGACGCTGCATTGCGCCATCAGTTCAGGATGGGGTTGTCAGAACCTCTCAAAGATGAGTTGGCATGAGTAGGGGTACCACAGACCCTGGAAGACCTTATCAATCTGTCTATCCAAATAGACCGTAGACTGCGAGAACGACGTACCGAAAGAACCACCAGTACCTTTCGTCCCACCTGGATGATTCCACAAGTACCCTGTCCTCCCAGTAGATCTCCTGCTCCACCACCTGCCTCAACCTATGATGCACCTGAACCAATGCAGCTTGGTCTGTTCCGTCCTTCTTTGACCCCAGAGGAGAAGACACGTAGGCGGGCACACAACCTCTGCCTCTACTGCGGGGAATCGGGGCACTACGCCAGCGGTTGCCCCAACAAGATGCGTAAGTGTCGTTCTGATGTTCGTACCTGTGCTACTATTGTACCCTCTTTGGGCACGCACCTAACCATTTCTGTCACTTTACAGCTTCCCGGAAAGGCCATCCAAGTCCCAGCTATCATTGATTCTGGAGCCTGCAGCTGTTTTATTGACCGGACCTTTGCCTTTCAACATGCCATTCCTCTCCAAACCAAAACTCAAAGCCTTGCTGTTCATCTCGCTGACGGTTCTGCTCTCCGCTCCGGCCCAGTCACTCAGGAGACTGTCCCTTTAGAAGCCATCATGGGCCAGCAACACCATGAATATCTCTGTCTGGACGCCATCTCGTCCCCCCTCTTTCCAGTTATTCTTGGAATACCTTGGCTACAAGCGCACAACCCCCAAATCAACTGGGCTTCAGGTAATGTCGAGTTCCTCTCTGGATACTGTCTTCAACACTGCTTGCAAGGGACAGGCCGTGAGGTTGCCCAACTCCTCTGTCTACATCCAGATGTTGATCTGCTTCAAGCTATTCCTGAGCCTAGGACTGGGAATACACACTCCAGATACTGCATGTGTTTGATAGTGGTTTACTGAGGATGTGAACTTCGGGTTAATGAGGACGTATCAAGGTGCTTTATGTCAGCTCCTAACCTATTAAGAACCTGTTTATCATCGTGAGTTGGTAAGCACAATCTACAGCCACGGTGGTGGGGTTTTTTTTCACTTCCCTTCCCCTCTTTTTTTTGGTTGTTTTTATGTGCACACCAGGGTGATTGGTATGTTCGTATGTCCATGTTTAGCATTTAACATACTACACTATGGCCAGTTTTTTTTCTTGTGTTTGCTTCTCTCCTGCATTCATTGAGGGGATTTTGATCTGACCACGGACGGTGCTGATTGGTCCAATACCTCAGAGGCCCTGGCAAGGGTTTTTTGCCATCCGCTTATATCTTTGGATTTCTGGTAAGAGCAATCATAGCTCATTTGGAACAGCATCCACACTTATACTGAATACTTACTACTTTGGGAATTTGGACTTTTATTTACTGGACTTGTTTTTTATATTTTTGTTGGTGTTAGGTCACACTATTAACTTACCCAACACTTATAACCTTTGTTTTAGCGCAGTTTATTTATTTTTATTTGTTTGGTTGGTGTTGTCGCACTGTTTACTGCTGCTTATTCTTTTGTATTTCTAGCGCGGAATTTTTTCTGTTTTATATTCCTGAGCCTTACCAAGACTTTGCGGATGTGTTTAGCAAGAAGGGGGCAGAATTACTACCACCACACAGGCCCTACGACTGCCCAATTGAATTGCTTCCTGGAACCGAGGTACCTTTTGGCCGGATCTTCCCCTTGACTGAGCAGGAACTGGGCACCCTGAAGCAGTACTTGGATGAAAATCTGAAAAAGAAATTTATCCACCCGTCCACCTCTCCGGCCGGTGCGGGTTTATTTTTTGTGGAAAAGAAGGATCATTCCCTGCGGCCATGTATTGATTACCGCGAACTGAACAAGATCACGATTAAAAATCGCTACCCGCTCCCTCTGGTACCTGAGTTATTCCAAAGGCTGGGCACTGCCAGAATCTTTACTAAACTGGATCTCCGGGGTGCTTATAACTTAATCCGCATCCGAGAGGGTGACGAGTGGAAGACTGCGTTTCGCACTCGTTTCGGGCATTTTGAGTACCAGGTCATGCCCTTTGGTCTTTGTAATGCCCCGGCTACGTTCCAGCACTTTGTGAACGACATCTTTAGAGATATCCTGGACCTTTATGTCATCGTTTATCTGGACGATATACTCATCTTCTCCTCTTCTTTGGCGGATCATCGCAGGCACGTCAGGAATGTTCTCGTCCGGCTCAGGCAACATGGCTTATACGCTAAACTAGATAAATGTGAGTTCGAACGCCAGAGTATTCAGTTCTTGGGACTCATTATTTCTGTTGAAGGAATCAAGATGGACCCACAAAAAGTATCGGCCATCCTGGACTGGCCGGCTCCTACAGACAAGAAAGGAGTCCAACGTTTCGTAGGATTTTCCAACTTTTACAGGAAATTCATTAAAGACTTTTCTAAGATCATTGCACCAATAACGGAACTTACTAAACAGGGGGCACGATTCTGTTGGTCATCCCAAGCACAGGCAGCGTTCGAGAAATTAAAGGGACTGTTTACTTCTGCCTCTATTCTCAAGCACCCGGATCCTGCGTTACCGTTTGTACTGGAAGTGGATGCTTCGGAGATCGCAGTGGGGGCAGTACTTTCTCAACGTCAGGGCCCCAAGGCCCTCTTGTTTCCTGTAGCATTCTTTTCCCGTAAACTCTCATCATCTGAGAGAAATTATGATGTCGGAGACCGGGAACTGTTGGCCATCAAAGCGGCTTTGGAAGAATGGCGCTATCTACTAGAGGGTGCGGTACATCCGGTTCTCATCTTTACCGACCACAAGAACTTGGAATACTTAAGAGCAGCCAAGCGACTCAGACCACGACAGGCTAGATGGGCACTTTTTTTTTCCCGCTTCTCCTTTCATATCACGTACAGGCCCGGATCCAAAAATGGAAAACCTGATGCTCTATCACGGATGTTCCACGACTCCAAGGAAAGTACTCCTCCTGATACTATTCTGCCTGCAGGTAGTTTCTTACTTCTCCAGGGAGATTTAATTTCCAGGATTAAACAGGCCTCCTCTGAAATTCCTCTACCTACTGGAACCAGTTTAAATGATGGGTTGCTCTGGCATGAAGGCAAGATTTTCGTACCTGAAAGATGTAGGGTACTGGTACTGGAACTATGTCATGACCACAAGCTGGCGGGTCACTTCGGAGCCCGGAAAACCTCAGAATTGGTGCTACGCACCTTTTGGTGGCCATGTCTTCTGGAGGACTGTAAGAGGTATGTGGGTTCTTGCCGCACTTGTGCCCGGAATAAATGCAACCGCTCAAAGGCCTGGGGTTTATTGAGACCCTTACCGATTCCTGACAGGCCTTGGAGAATGCTATCAATGGATTTCATTGTGGAGTTACCCCCCTCTGAAGGTTTCTCAACCATCTTTGTGGTGATTGATAGGCTATCCAAGATGGCACACTTCATCCCTATGAAGGGTACTCCCACAGCCGTAGAAACGGCGAAGATATTCGTCAAGGAAGTAGTAAGGTTACATGGGGTGCCCGCGAATATCGTATCCAACCGAGGTGTTCAATTTACCTCCCGGTTTTGGAGAGCACTGTGTGCCGCTTTGGAAATTGAATTGGCGTTCTCCTCGGCCTACCACCCTCAGACGAACGGCCAGACAGAAAGAACTAACCAGACGCTGGAGCAATACCTCCGTTGTTTTTCTGTATTTACTCAAGACGACTGGGTGTCCTTGTTACCAGTCGCCGAATTCTCATATAACAACTCCCTACACTCTGCCATCAACCAGACTCCTTTCTTTGCGAATTATGGATTCAATCCTTCTTTCCTTCCCAGTTCTATCCCGGAATGTTCTCTACCCGCAGTAACGGAAACAATGGAGTTCTTTTCTAGTAACTGTAAGATCTTGCAGGAAACCATGGCCCAATCCCAGGCTTCCTTCAAGAGGATGTTCGATAAGAAAAGGCGAGGAGAACTCGTCCTTGAACCTGGCAACCAAGTATGGCTCTCTACAACTAATCTAAAGTTGGCTTGTCCCTCCAAAAAGTTGGGACCTAAGTTTCTGGGCCCATTTCGGGTGAAGAGAAAGGTGAATGATGTTGCTTTTGAACTTAGTCTGCCAGAGTCCCTTAGAATCCACCCGGTCTTCCACGTTTCATTACTGAAACCAGTTATCCACGATCCTTTTCCTGACCGTAAGGCCAAGCCACTGGAGGCTGTTTTGGTCAACAATGAGGAGGAGTTCGAAGTCGAGGCAATCCTGGACTGTAGGAAAAGGCAGAATCAGCTCCAGTACCTCATCAAATGGAAGGGGTATGGACCCGAGGATAATTCCTGGGAACCCGAAGGTAACCTGCATGCCAACGAATTGCTACAAACCTTCAAGAACTCCCATGCTCCCAGGCTGGCCCAGCTGGGCATCTGGAGGCTGCCCTTGAGGAGGGGGCACTGTCAGGGTTCTTACCTTGGCAGGTGGGGCGCCCGCGGTGGTGTGCGTCAGGGTGCGTTGGCGCACGTTGGCGCGCGCGTTTCTGCGGACCTCGCCGTGCGGGCTCCTCGCGGCACCGGTGTGTGTGTCCGGGATCGTTCCACTGTGCACGCCGGTGTGCGGGGGCGCGCGCGCGGGCGTTGGCGGGCGCGCGTGCCTGTGTGTGCCGGGGCGCGCTCGTGCACGTCGTTTGGCGCCAAAAGCCCTATTTAAGCCAGTGAGTTCTGGTGACCAGTGCTGCCTAATCAACAGCTAGTAGTTCCAGAGCCTGACCGTGTACCTTGTTTGTTCCTGTTATACCTACTGACCCGGCCTTGTCCCCCGACCACTCCCTGAACTCTGCCTGCACCGACCTTTGCTTGTTTGACCATCCGCTTGCCTGTTCCACTGTACCTCTGCCGTCTGCCTGTTGCCAAACCCGGCCTGTCTCCTGACCATCCATCTGCCTGCTCCCTGGGATCCTGTCAGCCTGTCTGCAGTCTTCCTGCCTGTTGTCCACACCAGCCTGCTCTGCTCAGTGAAGGTGCTCCAGTCTACTCAGTCTTTGCTACAGTTAACCCTGTGACACCCGGACAGCAATACCTGAACAGCCATACAGGCCTTCATACCACTCCGTACTGTTGTACCCCCTGTTTACTCTATCAGGGGGCCGATAGTCGGAGGGTAAGGGAGCCTACCCTCTGCCCGACAGGACTCGCCGGTCTGGTAAGTAGGAGCCTGATAAGGGTTCTCTCATTGGCAGAGAGACGCGTGAAGCCCAAGTGCATGGGTTCATCTTCACTGACCGACTCGGTACCAGGAGGCATGGGAGGTGAGGGAGTCAAGGGTGGGACTGCAAAGCTCAGAAACAAATATACAGGAGGCTTCCGCAATCGCTCCTTAAAAGAGAGTCTTTCTCTGAGTCTGGAGTCAATGAGGTTGGCAAACGTGATCAACTTCTCCAGCTCAGTGGGCATATCTCAGGCTGCTATCTCATCCTTGATGGTATCCGAGAGACCATGAGAAACAGCAGCCACAAGGGCCTCATTGTTCCAAGCAACCTCTGCTGCCAGAGTAGGGATATCAATGGTGTAATCGTCAACGGTTCTCGTACTCTGATGGACATGAGGCACTTGGAAGCAGAAGCAGAGCATGCGGGAAAGTCCAATACCCTTTTAAAGGAAGTCATAAACTCAGGGTAACTCAAGACAACAGGTTTTTGCATCTCTCATAGAGGGTTTGCCCAGGCCAAGGCTCTCTCAGAAAGCAAAGATCTCACGAAACCTACTTTGCTTCTGTCCGTGGGAAATGCCTGGGGCAGCATCTCAAAGTATATCTTAACCTGGTTGAGAAACCCTCTGCATTGGACTGGATCGCCCCCAAATCGCTGGGGAAGCAAATCCGAACCAGACATACCTTTTATAAAGGTAATACTCGAGGCGAGTGCCTGCACAGAGACTGGAGCAGCAGCAGGGATGGTCTGCAACACAGGGTGTACCAGAGCAGCCACAGTGGGAGATTCCAGGTGAGCCATACGACTCAGGAGTGTTTGTAACGCCATGGCAAACTGATCCATGCGGTGATCCTGCTCATCCAATCTGAAAAAAATATTACCAACAAGTGGATTGACTGCATCTTCTGAATTTTATGGCCTTCGACTACTGTCAGAAACCATGAATCAGACTGAGACAGAAGTACAGTTAAACCTCACTTGTTTAATAATAATAAAAAAGGTAAACAGAGTAAACGTAGTCAAAACATAGCCAGAGTTCAGGAAATGGAATGGATAGTCAGACAAGCCAAAACGTCAGGGAGCCAGAGATGAGCGTAGTAACAGCAAGCAGGATCTGGAGCCAGAAGGGATGTCAGCCAAGCAAGTCTTTAACAGGAACACAGGAGAGCGTGACCAAGGCAAAGGCAGAGATCATCTGTGCTGGATGACTTAAGTAGGTAGGACTGACGAGCAGGATATCATCAATAGGTGAGTCACTGTGGAGAGATAGGAGCTGGCAATTAGCCGACAGCTGAGCGGCCAGCTCAGAGAAGGAAGGGCTGAGCTCAGCCCTGACAATAACACACAGGCCAGTGTACACAATAGAACAAACAATTACCCTCTCCTTCCTGTACAGTAAGGGAAGTCCCTCCCACCAGCTGTGTCATGTGACTTTGCACATTAGAACTGCAGAAAAGCTTAGGGGAGCCTTCCTCAGTTCTAAACTGCTGTGGTACTGAGTTTTGATAGGAGTGACTAAGGTCAGTGGTGGCCCATCCATAGGGGGTGCATGGGCGCCACACCCCCTCCAGGCAGTCACAAAAAAAATGTCAAAAAATTTTTTTAATACTGGCCCTGTAAAAAAAAAATACAAAAAAAGTTCCTTAAGTGCACTGCGTTCGGATTGCAGACATGGCGCTTCATTTGCAGCCGTTTAGCCCGCCTTGCGGCGCTTTCTGAAGCGCCGAGTAGCTTCCGCCCGGCGCTTGTAGTATCTATTACTGTGGCCGGGCGGTTTGATTGACATCTCAGTTTGATGTCACTTCCTGTTTTCTTTCTCCCATTGCGCCCGGGAGAAAGGAAACAGGAAGCATGAGAGGAGCGGACAGACCCCTCCATCGCCTTTGTGGAAGAGGACACCGCAGGACAGGAGAGGACAACACACAGCAAGGTAAGTAGTACCGCTGTTCTCCCGCGGAGAACAGGGGAGGTTCGATGTGACACAGGCAAAGCTGCATTTGGGGGACACAGGAGGCTGCATTTGGGGGACACAGCCTGCATTTGGTGGACACAGGCTGCATTTGGGGGACACAAGAGGCTGCATTTGGGGGACACAGGCTGCAGTTGGTGGACACAGGCTGCATTTGGGGGACACAGGAGGCTGCATTTGGGGGACACAGGAGGCTGCATTTGGGGGACACAGGAGGCTGCATTTGGTGGGACACAGGCTGCTGATTGTTAAACTTTCTAGGTTACACATATTTCTATTGTTGTGTAGGATCTGGGCCTGCTGTCCCTCCATCCCTCTCTCCCTCTCCCTCCATCCCTCGTTCATCTCAGATGCTAACCACACCACCTTAGAGCCACGCCCACTATTTCACTGAAACCATGCCCATTTTCACCAAATGGGAGGGGTCAAAAAGGAAGGACGGGGTCTAGCGCCCCCGCATCCTAAAACTTCACCAGCCGCCACTGCTAAGGTGGCTTTAGCATTGAGACCATGGGCACCCGGCAAGAGACATGCAGCACATGTCCTGGGTGCTCAGCACTAGTGACATCCATGGATCTTTTCATGAACAGAGAAAGAGAAAGATATTTTTAAAGGAGAAGTATGGCCAAAGCTTTTTTGGCTGTACTTCTCCTATGGATCACAGAAGTGCAGCTTGTTCTGTTTGCAACCTGTTTTTAGCCAACAGCAGGCTAAAGCTCGCTGTCTGCTGACGTCACAAAGCCGGTCCAGGCTCTGAAAAGATCCCAACCATATGGTCAGGATCCAACCAGATGCCTGTACCAGCAGATGGCTCAGCCTTTCAGAGAGCTGATGAGAGCTTGAGCCACGCGCTCCCATCCCCTGCAAAGCCCGGTGCTCCAGTGAGTACTGGAGGGGCAGAGAAGAATGCTGGTGGCTGACACTATACCCACATGGGTATATACAGCGACACAATGGCACGGACAGGCAAATGGGCATACGGGTACGTCCCTTTAAATTTGCCGCCATGTGGTCACGTGCGCACCGGCACGTGCAACCTTGCCGTGAGCTCCGTGAGTGTGATCACAGGTCCCGCGGACTCGCTGTCCGCGGTGATACCCGTGATCGTCTCACGGAGAGGAAGAACAGGGAAATACTGATGTAAACAAGTATTTCCCCGTTGTGCCTAGTGACACTGACACTGATCACCGCTCCCTGTAATCAGGAGCGGTGATCAGAGTCATGTCACACATAGCCCATCCCCCCCACAGTTAGAACACATCCCTAGGACACTTAATCCTGAAGGACAACCACACCCGGAGCGGAAGCCCCCCAGGGACAACCCCATTGGATTCCAGGACAACATCGGTGATATTAGATGCCTATTTTACCCCTGCAGGGGTGCGGGGAGCTGGTGAGTGGGGACCCTTGAGGGGGAGCACCTAAGTCACTGGATATTTATCGCTGCCATCACTTAAGTCACTCTACGCAGGACCTCCTGAATGAATTGATTGGAAACTAGGATTTTCACAATACTGACTTTTATTATTTAATTTATTCCTTTGCATTTTCTACATTTTTGCCACGTTTGATATATCTTTGGCACATTTTGTTTTTTTTATAAGCTGTCACAATTTACACTTGCTTGTTTTCATGGTGAAGAAGGGGGCTGTGCTCGCTTCACCAGCCTAACATATTGTGCACAGTGGAGATATAGTGTGAATATATAACCAGTATATGGCACTGGCTGTGGACTGACTATAGACTCATCTCCAGCCAGTATAACAGTCGGAAGGACGATTTGGTCTATGTTAACCCCTTATACTTCATTAGGGGGGCTGTGTTACTGCTACACTTAGTATTTATAATTGGTGTCACCACCACTGATGAATTTTTTGTATACTTGTTTTGTATATATATATTTTTTTGTATACCTGTATATATTTGTCTGCTCTTTTAGATACGGGATACTAATCCCATTGGGCACGTATACTTTTTTTTAAATATATTTTTTTGAACATATGCACTGTTTAGCCCACTTTTAGGAGAGTACACAGTATATATAGCTTTTTAGCTAACACACAACTTTATGTATCCAATTTAGGTAGCGCCACCTGCCCCTATTCACATATATTTTTCAGGTTCCACCAGTGGGTGTCTCCTGGCAGCCAGCAAAGCTTAGGGGTTATTTTCCACCTAATGATGGTTGGCTCCACCTCTCTTTGCTTTATTTTCCTCATTGCCTATTTGCCTTATTTGCATTCCACTTGTATGCCTGCATATACCCTGTATTCAATCAGCCAGTTTCTAATTTACCCTGTACCTAAGCTGTGTAGCACTTGTTACCCTACCTTCCTGTCTGACTTTGTTCTGTACAGTTTCCCTATCCCTTCCCCTTTTATCTGTTATTTTGCATATGGTTAGTTTGGTAAGCTTCCCTTTATACATGTGTTTCCGGTATGTTTTGTTCCATATGTGTTTGTGTGCTTCACATTAAACTGTCTTATTTTTTAAACTGAGGCAGATTCGTTTCTCTTGTGTAGTCACACATATCTGGTAAAACCAAACAGGATACCAGCGCTTGGTAAGCCGTCAGCAATTATTTTCTTGTTTCTTATTGTTATTATTTCTTGCACATAGGGCCTTATATATACACAGGTAGAGAGATAGAGATAGAGATAGAGATATATATATATATATATATATATATATATATATATATAAAAACAAATTCCAGTTAAAGGTGTTAAAAGTGGTCAATCATCAAGGGGGACCCCAGGAACTCTGGGAACGTGTTGGGGGGGGGGACGACTCTGTTGACCAGAGAACACCTTCCGCAGAAAGAATTCACTAAGGTGGGGGGTTTACTAGTATAGGGGGAAACCTTTGTATTAGTACCCCCTTACATTGTTGTATTCACTCCCCCCTTTCATCAGTGACCCCCTCAGACTGGCCTGGCAGCGCTGTCACTGACCTCCTCTCAGGTGCAACATGCAGGGATCAGTCAGTCAGCTCCAGCTTGGTGGCTCTGGTTTTATCCTATAGTCTCCTCTCCACAATCCACACGTCTGACTTCTCCTATGACCCCCATTCCTGCAGCACTCCCTCTTGACTCCTCTCCAGATTCCCTCAGAGACTGCAGACATGATATAAGACAAGAGATGATTAGAGGTTGCGGACATGATAGAAGAGATGGCCAGAGACTGCCGACATGGTACAAGAGATGGTCAGAGACTGGAGACATAGTACAGGAGATGGTCAGAGACTGGAGACACGGTAAAAGAGATGGTCAGAGAATGCAGACATGATACAAGAGATGGTAAGAGACTACAGACATGATACAAGAGATACTCAGATACTGCAGACATGGTACAAGAGATGCTCAGAGACTGCAGGCATGGTACAAGAGATGGTCAGAGACTGGAGACATGATACAAGAGATCAATGCAGCCTCATCAGTGCCCATCAAATGCAGCCTAACTGTGCCGTGAATGCAGCCTCACTGTGCTGTCAATGCAACCTCACTGCGCCCGTGAATGCAGCCTCACTGTGCCGTCAATGCAACCTCACTGTGCCGTCAATGCAACCTCACTGTGCCCATAAATGCAGCATCACTGTGCCCATGAATGCAGCCTCATTGTTCCCATCAATGCAGCCTTACTGTGCCTATCAATGCAGCCTCACTGTGCCCGTGAGTGGCCATGAATGCAGCCTAACTGTGCCTGTGAATGCAGCCTCATCAGTGTCCATCAATGCAGCCTCACTGTGCCCATCAATGCAACCTCACTGTGCCCATCAATGCAGCCTGCTCATTGTGCCCATCAATGCAGCCTCACTGTGCACATCAATGCAGCCTCACTGTCCATCAAATGCAGCTTTACTATGCCTGTGAATGCAGCCTCACTGTGCCCGTGAATGCAGCCTCACTGTGCCCGTGAATGCAACTTCACTGTGCCCATGAATGCAACATCACTGTGCCCATGAATGTAGCCTCATTGTGCCCATCAATGCAGCCTCACTGTGCCTGTGAGTGCCCATGAATGCAGCCTAACTGCGCCCGTGAATGCAGCCTCATTGTGCCCATCAATGCAGCCTCACTGTGCCCATCAAAGCAGCCTCACTGTCCATCAAATGCAGCTTTACTATGCCCATGAACGCAGCCTCACTGTGCCCATGAATTCAGCCTCACTATGCCCATGAATGCAGCCTCACTGTGCCCGTGAATGCAGCCTCACTGTGCCCGTGAATGCAGCCTCACTGTCCATCAAATACAACCTCACTGTGCCCATGAATACAGCCTCACTGTGCGCATCATTGCAGCCTCACTGTTCATATGAATGTAGCCTCACTGTGCCCATGAATACAGCCTCAATGTGCCCATCATTGCAGCCTCACTGTGCATATGAATGCAGCCTTACTGTCCATATGAATGCAGCCTTACTGTCCACACGAATGCAGCCTTACTGAGCATGAATGCAGCCTCACTGTGCATATGAATGCAGCCTTACTGAGCATGAATGCAGCCTCACTGTGCATATGAATGCAGCCTTACTGAGCATGAATGCAGCCTTACTGAACCCATCAATACATACTCACCATGGCATTGCCTGGATCACACACAGCAGGCATCTCCCGCGGTGTGTGTCACAGAGCTGGCTGGGTCTGTGTTCAGCTGTGCTGTAGCAAGGTCCCGCCCCCCTAGATCAGCTCGTGTGATAGGCGAAACACTGATTCAATCAGTGTTCCATCTACTATCACACAAGCCAAGAGAGAGCAAACAAGGGAGGGGAGCGCTGCAGGCAGCCACAGCTCAAAGCGGCCCCAGGACAGGTGGCCTACCAGGAAATTTCCCAGTATCCCGGTAGGCCAGTCCAGCCTTGGCCGTCAGTGAGGGAAAATCTGCATGAAATGGAAAAATATTTTTGACAGTTATCATAAGATTATGTGCATCTGTTAACACCTGCAGGTCCAGTGACAATTGTTTACCAATAGGGGCACAACCAACCTAATCCTTCCATGCTTTATACAAATCCCCCCCAAAAAAATTTTGGATAGAACTTCACTTTAATGCGCTTCAGCCCTGGAAGATTTTACCCCCTTCCTGACCAGAGCACTTTTTGCGATTCGGCAATGTTACATAGTTACATAGTTACATAGTTACATAGTTACATAGTAGGTGAGGTTGAAAAAAGACACAAGTCCATCAAGTCCAACCTATGTGTGTGATTATGTGTCAGTATTACATTACATATCCCTGTATAATAGTTACATAGTAGGTGAGGTTGAAAAAAGACACAAGTCAAATGTGTCGCTTTAACTGACAATTGCGCGGTCGTGCGACATTGCACCCAAACAAAATTGACATCTTTTTTTCCGACAGATAGAGCTTTCTTTTGGTGGTATTTGATCACCTCTGCCGCTAACAGCATGATCGCAGTTAGAAACGGCACGCACAGTGCGCCTGTGCCCGATGTCTATGGCGCATGCGCCGTAGACATCGGTGCCGCTATTTCTGCAAATATCTTCTAAACGTTTTAGGTTTGGAAGATATTTCTTGCACCTACAGGTAAGCCTGTAAATGTGGGTTTACAACCACTTTAACTAAAAAATTTTCCCAAATTCTATATTACAGCAGGATTTCAACAAAACATAAACACCTTTAGTTCCTTCTATCTCCGGGACCCAAGTGGACCCGAGGGTCTCAGAACAATACATTTTACCCAAACATATATTCTGACTCAGAAGTCAGCCTCCCAACATTGCAAATATATCTGACCATCAGCAATAAACAAAGCATTTGATGAACAAACAACATTACATCATTAACACTTTACAGTTGAACTTTCTTCTCAAAATTTAGCATTTCACGGACTCAATATACATGCAGCAATTTATTTTGGTCCCGATTACTTGATTTCAGTAACTCTTCAAACATTTATCACCCTTTTTTACCAAAATTCCATAATCAAATTTTGATTTAACCCCAAACTTTTAGGGAAATCTTTTGTAATTATCAGCAACATGGGCCTAGTAACCTCTACTCCCAAAATAAGAGAACACAATATCCCATGAGATATATATCTCTTTGTGTATATTTTAAAACAAACTTATATATTTTACTAATCAAAATACATTGTGCATTCATTACACAATACAATACCACTTTCTCATTCCACATTCACTGGCCATTTCGTTAATTCTCGATTTAGAAATGTTTCCATATTTTCCCCTCGAACACCTTTTCCCATATTTTTTATCAAATCCATATATCAACAGATTTTGGCACTTTTCAAGTGGTTAGGCAACTCAACCATGACCACACTCCAAACAAGACCTCGCATTGTCATTATACCTTTGAAAAGTATACTGCTTAGTGCTTAACCCCTCTTGACCCTCTATGATCCCCCAATTTGCAAATCACAAGGGAAATGGCCTGGAGGAAGGTGTTATTACCATTTTAAAGCCTTTCAACTAGAAGCCTAGCTACTCCTACTTGGAGTGAACACGTCTTAGCACACTTAGGCTGGATTCATACCTATTTTTAGTGCTTTTTACATTTTGCAGATTTGCACTACAGAACTTGTTCCGTAGGAAACCATGTTGAATGGACTGTAGTGCAAATCTGCAAAACGCAAAAAGCACTAAAACTGCACAGGTGTGAATCCAGCCTTAGGGGCCTTTACATCCACTGCCCCCTTGCCTCTCAACATTTCCATATCTAGCCCTTGGAACCTCTGGAGCTGTCAGATTCCCAACGCCGTCACACATCGGCCTGTTAGGAAAACCTGTCAGCTCTTTACATCACACAAATATTCTGCTAATAATCAGCACCTAGATGGAAAATTGTTAAACTTGTTCACACTTTCAGCACACAAAGTAGGTCATAAGCAATACATTCACATATATTTATTATTATTTAATTACTATACTTATTCTTATGACAAAATATCTAAATCCTTCACACATTTTAAGCCTCATCCCAGCTGTTTGCTTCATTATGAAGAGGTTTGAGAATTGCTATGTTCATTTACAGGCACTGACAGCTCAAAGCATTGTACAGTTTGTGATATGCGTGATTTGAAAGGCAGCTAAGTTCTGTTTTAACTTGATTCCTCATTTGCTGTCAGTAGCAGAAAAATAGAACTAGAGTGCCTGCAGGGTTGTAAAACAAAATCTATATATTTCATTGTATGACCTGTATTCACATGAAATAAGTAATTTTGTCATCAAAGAAACTCTTTATTGCATTTAAGAAGTTCACGTAAGGAAAAGAGTCACGTAAATCAAGATAAACAAGACAATTGTAAAATATTTTTAGAGTGACATTAAACACACACACTGTTTAAGTTACATGATCCCTTCTATTTCTGTATGTAGGATAATAGCACTGTAATTATTTTAATTTAAAAAAAAATCTAAGTACCTTTTTTCCTAAGCGATATACAGCTGTCACATGACCCAGCTCTTTCCCAGCCTGTCTGCGGCGTAACAGTGGCAGCAGGAGCTTCTATTCCTCTGCTGCTGGTCACATGTTCAAAATAAACATAAAAAAAGTCTTTGGGGTACAGAGTAAAAATAAATAATTCATATCAATAAACTGTTTTAAATTGTCATACAAATTTAAATTTATATGATAATATTTATTCTTTTTGGCAATAACATGGTGTGGGCAAATTTCTGCCAGTCACAGGCTGTGTCAAGCCCCTCCAGCCTGTGTCTTAGAATATCAGGGAGTTGAAGCCTCTATCAACCAAGATGTAATATCTCGCCCTCATTGTGTTTAGCTGGTTAGTGGGCTGTCATTTATCATTGTGCATATGCCCACATCTGTGATTCTATAGCCACATGGGCTGCTCAGATGTGATCAAGGAGGAAATGTTCAGCATAAAAGCACACTGAAAACTGAGCATGTGCACTAGCTGCCAACAGCTGCTCTGCAAAATCTCCAACTGAAGTGGGGACTTGGACAGGAGGGGGGGACAGAGAACAACAGGAACAAGCAGTTTTTTTTGCAGAATACAGAAAATGAATTTCATACTGACTGAGTATGAACAGCATGTAATACAGAATTTATTGATAGTTTTTAATGATGTGGGTTTAATGACACTTGAACTCCTTTCCAGAGATTTAGTTCATCCCTTACTAAAGTACAACAGGTGCCAATTAAAAGTGTATATATATCCAACGCTTGGTTTTTTCAGTTTTGGATATAGAAGGGAAGAATTAGGACCCCTAATTTCTTGTCACTTTGTAGAGATTTTCTCTCATTTCATGTGGGATCTCCAGGACAGGGTGTGAAGAGAAATCACCCCATTGGGCAACAGGCAGAAAAAAAAGTATAGTGTATTTCCATTGAACACATTTGTGTTTATTACATCAGTGCTTACATTAACCCCGACTCGCTCACCTCCTGGTGGGGCAACCCTGAGGACCACAACCTTTTACTAACATGCAGCAAAACTCATCTCCACCATCACAAGCTCTGGTGAATACTTGTTAGTGCTTAGAGCCTGCACCTCTGGGCACCGTCATCTACCAGGGTGCCCTGCTTGCATACTCATCCTGCTGGTCAGTGGCAGCCTTTCTACTGTTGTAGCTACTGGCCTTCAACCAGCGGGTTGAAGGAAAAAAAAAAACGACCCAGTTCCCCTATCCACATATTTGAGCTGGATGGGGGAATCATCCCCACTAAGCTATTGTATTCTAACAGCAGGAAGACTTCTTGCCACCAGAATGCACTTATCAGCCCTGCAGGATACAGCCTACAGCACTGATTGAACAGGGAAAATCCGACTGGGCGGTTGCACAGAAGTATATTTGGTAGCTGGACTTCTGTACAACCATAGTGCCCATACATGGATCAAAATTCAGCCGGTCACTGCTGAGCCACATTTCGATCTATGTATGGCCGGCTTAACTCATTGCCATGTAACAAGATGCAGATAATGACATCTGACTAACATGCACGGCTGTATATTTCTCTTTTAGTTTTAATGAGTTCTGACAAAGATAAGTGTAGTGTTAAAGTGGACTTTGCACTATGAGCAAGTTCTCCTTATTACCTTTGTTCTCCCCATGCCAAAGTAAAAAAAGGTAATAAATATACGTACCTTACCACCACCTTCTGTACTGCAATGGTTGACATCACACTCCACCCAACAAGTTAACAGGAAATGCTGAGTAGCCCAAATCTCACAAGATGGCACTAAAACACAGTGCAGGAGCATACTTAAGAAAGGTAATTACTGAATATTTATTACATTTTCCCTGCACGGTTTTTAAATGATCTTTGTAGGATTTTGGCATAAGGAGAGAGGAGCACAGTAAATAAGCATACCTTATGTCTTTGTTGCAAGGTCCCCTTTAAAGGGTAACTCTACTTTTGTTGAGAAAAAAACAATCCTCTCTGGGTGATCAATGTACATTGCATGGACTTTAACAAACTTTGTTGTAGATTCTTACTTGTTTCTGCTATGAAGTGTGGAAAGGCCTATATTGGCAAGACTAAGTGACAGTTAAAAATCTGAATAGGCCAACACATTGATAGCATTAGAAAGAAGGACGATGAATGTCCACTATCTTTGCATTTTCTACAGTTTCCTGATGGTAACAAAGACTGGTTGAAAGTTATAGGTTGAAATTTTGGGTATGCTTATGCCAAATGGGTTAAATACAGAATGCAATCTGTCTGCATTTTTAGAAATGTAACCAATAAGGAATGAGATAGATGTTTCCAGGCCCCTATAACACCTGGTGGTGAACACTAGTTCTTTTTAGCTGTTTGATTATTGTCCCCTAGTACTTTTGATCCATCTGCCATTTGCACTTTATTATATAAGTGTATATTATTTTTCGGTATATTCGTGTGTACTTTACTACTATTTTCTACTTTTAATTATCTAATGTCCTTTTTCTTTATTGATATATATATTTATATATAAACAATTACAAAGTGGATATTCAACTGATCTTTGTAATTTAGGAAATACTCTGTCTATGTGCTACAGATGTGATGAGTGTTCATTTGAGGAGTGTGTGCTGAGGACATCTGGTGGTCATATGCAAGTACAACATGATTGGAATGAGAATTTAAGACAACAACCCCCAGCCCCTCCTTGCTCTGAAGAAGCTTGCGGTCATTGGCGGGTGAAATATGTCAGCGTGACATCATCACCGTGGTCAGAGAGCTACTTATACAGACACCTATACTGATATTATAACCATTGGGTAAGGATCTACACTAGCCGGGAAACAACAAACACCTGACACCTGATCTGCCCATATATTCCCGGTTCCAAGAGACAGTTGAGTCTGTCTGGGGAGGATTTCATTGCTTGTATCATCTACCTCAGTGCAGTTCCAGCTTTTTCATTGCACAGTTACATCATCAATCCTGCAGCAACGATCCATCCAGACTTCAACTTTCTGTGACACCCACCTTGAATTATTGGCACTTCCTGTCCTTGGGGTGACCATTCAATGACAGATTCATGAATAGCAAACTATACACGGCTTCTTAGCAGTGATTACTCAATTGCAATCTTCATTGTGCAATTTGTGCTCCACACTGTTCAGTTCCATTGAAGCTTAATTCCTTTTTTTTCCCCATATGTACTGGTGGTGTGAATGAAAGACGTGCATGATTGAGGTGTGCTGCTAGCAGCTCCATGTATCCACATTGATAACGTTGTCTTTTTTTATCTTTTTGCACTGGTGGAAGTGTGGTATTTTTCCTTGTCAAAAGATTTTATTGAGTATATAACAATCAGCAAAACTTATATGTTGAATAATCACATATGAACAGAGTCTAATTTTGCTATTACATAGGAAAATTAAAAGTAAGTAGAGAAAAATAAATAAATAAATAAATAAATAAACAAGAGAAAACAAATCATATGTAAAGATTACATTGTACATATAAGGGAATTAGTGTGGGGAGTCTGAAGACGGTATGTTATTGCTGAATTAATAAACTAATCTGGAAGTGTGGTATTTTTATCTTAATGTTACTTTTTGCTACATTGTTTTCAATAAAGTATACATTTTTCCTTTAACCCTGGTGTCTCTATAGAAGGTTACTGTGAGGATTTGTTATTGAGTCCTCAATTTTTTTCATTACGCTCCACTGCACAAGTTACCAGGAGATGCTGAGTAGCCCAAATCTCACAAGATGGCACTAAAACACAGTGAAGGAGCATACTTAGGAAAGGTAATTACTGAATGTTTATTACATTTCCCCTACAGTTTTTTTAAAATGCTCTTTGTAGGGTTTTGGCATAAGGAGAGAGGAGCACAGTAAATAAGCATACCTTATGTCTTTGTTGCAAGGTTCCCTATAAAGGGTAACTCCACTTTTGAGAAAAAAACAATCCCCTCTGGGTGATCAATGTACATTGCATGGACTTTTACAAACTTTGTTGCAGATTCTTACTTGTTTCTGCCTTGAAACAAAAACTGTTTGTTTTATTATGTCAATGTGCAATGAATCTGAATAGGAGTGACCTTTCCATTATTAATCAGCTGATGCACTTGCTGTGTTCTAATGGGGAAAGTTACAGGGTTTGCATCCCGTTAGAAGTTTTTAAAGTACTATTAAACCCAAAACCAAAAGTGTAATATATTGGAGCTTAACAATCATTAGATGTTGTGACTGCATCAGTTTTTTTTTCTTAGGCTATTTTCCCCCTCTGTTTTAATCTGGTTATCTGACCAGTAACACACCTCCTGTATTAGGGTGCCTACATTCTGGATAAAAGAGCACAGGGGACACCTTTGGACAGCAGCATTGTCTGCCTGGGAGGAGAGGAGAGTTATATACATTAACAAATTGAAGCCAAACTCATGCATAACCTCAAAAGCAGTTACAGCAAACCTATTTTTAGATTTGGGATAAAGGTTTTATATACATAAATAAAAGCTGACCATTGTAAGCACCCCTAAAAGTGTTAAACGGCTTGTCTCATCTCTGTAACTGATACATTCTACTGGAGAGCTTGTTCTTGTGAAAAACAACAGACTTACTGGCTGGATCACCAGATGAAAATAGAAAAATTAACGCCTAAAAAAGAAAATGAATACAGCCATCACATCTAAGAAATGGTAAGCTGCAATATATTAAATGTTTACTTTTGAGTTTAATACCACTTAAAGTGATATTAAAGGCAAGTTATTTTCTTTTAAAAAAAATAACAAACATGTTATACTTTCCCGATACTCCTCTTCTCAGGTCCTGGCAATCCTGGCCCCTCTTTCCTGCCAAGTACCCCCAGAGCAAATAGCTTGCTGTGGGGGCACCCGAGCAGAGCCCCTGCTCTGCGTGTCCATTCAGATACAGAGCTGCGGCTCGGCTTGCCCTCTCTCTCTTCTCATTGGCTCACTGGCTGTGATTGACAGCAGTGGGAGCCAATTTCAGCCAATGAGGAGGGAAAGTCCCCAGAGAGCCGAGGCTCTTGTGTACTTTGCTGGATCGTGATGGGGCTCAGGTAGGTATTAGTGGGAGAGAGAAAGGAGGAAATCCCCAGTGCCACACATCCACGGAGGTGTTCCCAGGCTGAGGTTGTCATTTCATCACTGAACACCTACGTGGATGTGCGGCACCAGGGATTTCCTCCTTTCTCTCTCCAGCTGCTACAGGAGCCAGGACGAGCTCCACTCCCCTGCCAGCACTCCCACAGCCGCGGATGCTTTCATTCTTTATACCACTCCCCAAACCAGCTGAGCCTGAGCGGCACACTACTCCGTCTAAGGGTCACAGTAAGTATAAGGGGGGCTGAGCGGGATTCTGCCCACAGAAGGTTTTTTACATTTGCGCATGAAGGTAAAAAACCTTGAGACCTTAGAACGACTTTAACTCTTGATATTTTTTAAATGCCTGAAATTTGACTTGCAGACTTCATACAGACATTGAATTTTACAAAAAAATTGCAGGGCTGAATGAATAGGAAAGGTATTTTTAATAACACTAATCTACAATATGAGTTGTATAGCAATTGTATATGCTATATATACCGTATATACTCGAGTATAAGTCGTTCCGAGTATAAGTCGAGGCCCTAATTTACCACAAAAAAATGGGAAAAACTTATTGACCCGAGTATAAGACGAGGGTGAGAAATGCACAGCTACTGTAAGTGGAAAAGAGGGTCAACAATGCCCATTTGCAGCCTCACTGTGCCCATTTGCAGCCATAGGTCCCCCGAACTTCAAACTCGGTAGTTAAGGGTTCCTAGATGCCCCCTAGCTGCAGCCAAAATTTGGGATCTCTGAACCCAAAGGGTCCCGAAATGACATTGCTACAGATGGACACAGTTAACCAATTTTGGGGCCCGTATCTCAGGGCCACTTAATGCTGGGAACCCCAAATTTGGTGTGCAAACCCAGTGGAACTAACACCATAAAATATCCAAAGCTGGGGTTTCTAGCACCAAGTGGCCCTGAGATACGGGGCCCCAAATTCGATTCAGAAAATGTCAAGCACTTTTCTGCAAAAGAGAATGACATTTTCCGAACCGATTTTGGGGCCCCGTATTTTGGGGCCCCTTAGTGATAGGAACTCCAGCTTTGGATATGTTGTGGTACCAGTTCTACTGGGTTTGCACACCAAATTTGGGGTTCCTAGCACTAAATTGTCCTGAGATACAGGGCCCCAAATCTGGTTCGGAAAATGAAATTTTTTGCTGCAGAAAAGTGCTTGACTCGAGTATAAGTCGAGGGGGGCACTTTCAGCACAAAAAAATGCGCTGAAAAACTTGACTTATACTCGAGTATATACGGTATATACTTTTTTATTTGCTATATTTTTTCCCCAGGAAAGGGGAATTACCTTTCAAGAAAAAGACAATGAGAGTGTATTTAGAAGGCCTGTAACATGTTCAATAAAATTGTAAAATGGGATTTTCTACAATCAGCTATTTTAGATTTGATAAGGACCAAAAAACAGAAGTTATTCATACCCACTAATTTCCCATTTTATCTGTACATTTTGGTGCTGATCCTATAATAATTTTATAAGCATTGTGACTTGAGAGCCTATGCAAAACACATTTTTTTCCTCTTTAAATAAATTCATATTTTTGGAGTGTATTTATAAAGTGCAAAAGATTGATTCCTTCATCTGCAGCTGTAAAAAAAAAACAAAACAAAAAAAAAAACTTTTTTTTATTTTTTAATCAATATTTTTAATTTCCTGCTTAATTTTTAAAGGGATCCAAATAGGGGAAATGTGCATGTACATGTATTACAGAGATGTGTTTCTTTTTTTTTGGTTTTTGACTTTACTTCACTTTGAACCAGAGCAACACTATTTATAATCCTGATAGGAAAGCTTTACAAGAGGTTACCAGATTTATCGCATCAGTTTATACAATGAGCTGATACCTTTGTGCATTGCAGCTCCCTGCAGCCTCTCTGATTCATAAAATTTTGTGGAGCCAGTTAAAGATAGTAGGCTCAGCATAAACGGCACTCAAAAAACCGCAGTGCCAACAGTGAAATAATGGATCACTGGGGGGGAGATCTGCTGTGCTGTAGCTGAGAATCATTTTTGTTTTTAATTGTCTTCTATAATCGACCCGACTCAAAAGTATAAAAATATGCTCAGCTGGAGATCCCTTCATTGTGTCTCTTCAGTTTGAAGAACTCCTTGTAGCTATAGGCTGTTGATTGTTTTGATCGTAATAACTAACCTTAAAGCTTTGTTCTTTGTCTGGCAGTCCTTGCCCTCTGGCATGCAGAAAATATTGCATTATTAATATCCTTTGTGAAAAGCATTTGGCTAAATCTGATATGTTGCGCGGTAACAGGTGCAGTGCCTAAGGGTGCCGATAGCATTTATATGTTGTTTAATGGTCTCCAGGTGATGAATATGCAAATGTCATAATCTGACTGTGACCGCAGCCTCCATTCATCTAATTTGTGTATTTTTTTTATTTTATTTTAAGTGCCTTGCCTAATCAGGTTGTGCGCTGTATAAACAAGCTATCCATTTTCCGGTATGTTATGTTAATTTAAAGACTGTAAATACATTAATGGGAATGCTGCTCATTTCCCTTGCTAATAGCACATAGTCATGAATTACTGACAAGTGCAAGCAATTTGAGCATTTAATTATATTTTTCAGCTGAAAAATAATCTAAGTCAATTTGTTGGCAGAGAGGCCCCTTGGCAATAAAGCAGTTTAATATATCAGTTTTTGTTGGTTGTTATTATTACTATTATCATTATATGTAAAATGCACAATTCACATGGCAATTCATTGCCTCTGTTAGTCTCAATTACATTCTTTATATCTTATAACTTTTAGAAATTATAATCATATTCAATTTGTTTTAGGCAAAAAAGAGCTGATCCCTATGGGTTGTGTGCTTTCCTTATTTGTTTTATTACAATGTGCATAAGCAGAGCACTATGTGCATTTCTTTTTAGTCACTTATCTTCATTAAGGCTGTCTCAGTCATAAGTAGGCTGGATATATGGCCTCATTCACAGAAATGTATTACTAAAATTTATCAACGTACACTTACAATCCACTAGCAGGTTTTACTTCTGTTTTCATTGCTGCTTTGATGCATTTTCCAAGAACATGCAGTCATTGTCCAGATTGATAACCTAAAGCTAAACTTCAGGCAAATAACTAATTATACATACAGGATTTGTGTTATATGCCAATGACTTTGTAATTTGTATTTTAACCACTTCAGCCCCGGAAGATTTGGCTGCTCAATGACAGGGCCATTTTTAGCGTTACGGCACTGCATCGATTTAACTGACAATTGCGCGGTCGTGCAATGTTGTACCCAAACAAAATTGACGTCCTTTTTTCTCACAAATAGAGCTTTCTTTTGGTGGTATTTGATGACCTCTGCATTTTTTATTTTTTGCGTTATAAACAAAAAAAAGCGACAATTTTGAAAAAAAAACACAATATTTTGTACTTTTTGCTATAATAAATATCCCCAATTCTTTTTTAAAAAAGCAATTTTTTTCCTCAGTTTAGGCCAATATGTATTCTTCTACATATTTTTGGTAATAAAAATTGCAATAAGCGTATATTGATTGGTTTGCGCAAAAGTTATAGCGTCTACAAAATAGGGGAAAGATTTATGGCATTTTTATTATTATTTTTTTTTTTTACTAGTAATGGTGGTGATCTGCGATTTTTATCCGGGCTGCGACATTATGGCGGACAGACCAGACACTTTTGACACATTAAAAAAATGCACTGATTACTGTATAAATATCACTGGCAGGGAAAGGGTTAACACTAGGGGCAATCAAGGGGTTAAAGCGGAGCTCCACCCTAAAGTGGAACGTCCGCTCTTCGGATTCCTCCCCCTCTCCGGTGCCACAATTGGCACCTTTCAGGGGGGAGGGGGGTGCAGATACCTGTATAATACAGGTATTTGCACCCACTTCCAGGAATAACTAGCCACAACTAGCCGCAGATGCCCGCCCCACCCCCCCTGTTGTGTTCTGGGAAACACACAATTCCCACAACACAACCAGTGAAGACGCGCAGCGCGACTCGTGCATGCGCAGTAGGGAACCGAGCAGTGAAGCCACAACACTCCACTTCCCGATTCCCTGACCGAGGATGGCGGCGGGGGCAGCCGAGAAACAAGCGATTGCTCGCCATCTGCTGCCAACATCGCGGGCACCCTGGACAGGTAGTGTCAATTTATTAAAAGTCAGCAGCTGCAGTATTTTTAGCTGCTGGCTTTTAATAATTTTTTTTAAGGTGGAGCTCCTCTTTAACTGTGTTCCCTGTGTGTGTTCTAACTGTAGGGGGATAGGAGTGACTGGAGGAAATGACAGATCGTTGTTTCTAGCTAGTAGGAACACACGATCTGCCTCTCCTCTCCTCACAGAACAGGGATTTCTGTGTTTACACACACACGTCCCTGTTCTGGCTCTCGTGCCCGCGATCACGCGTGGCCGGCAGTCATCGCGACCGCTAGCCACGTGTATCAGCCCCCCCCCGCAGTGCAGCGCACCTGCCATCCCGCTTAAAGGGACCGACATACAGCTACGATGGTTTGCGGGATTGTGCCGACCTGCCGCTGTATAATGACGGCGGCTGGTCGGCAAGTGGTTAAATAAATTAATATTAACATTTTTGTTCTCCTTTCTTGCATCTCAGTACTGTAGTTTCTTTGCAGCCACTTCATTTCTTCATGCAAACACTACAGCAGGGGTCTCCAAACTGTTTTGGACAGTTTATTGTCCTTCGGGCTCTAGGGGGGTCGTACTGTGTCCATCGGGAGTACAAAATGTCTTATCGTCAGTGGGAGTATACAGTACCCTATCATTGGTGTCATTGGTGTTATTGGTAGGAATTGCGCCCCATCATTGGTATCATTGGGCCCTATTGTTGGCGTCATTGGGAGGAACTGTGCCCCATTGTTAATGTCATTGGTAGGAATGTTTCCCCATCCTTGGTGACATTAGGAGGAATTAAACCCTTCAGTGGTGTATGTGAATAAAATAGAACCCCAAGGGTGGGATAAAAGCAAGAAAATCATCCGGCCCTCAGGCCTCAGTTAGGAGAGCACTACACTACAGCGATCAACCATATTATAATTGAGTTCACATTTACTTTAAATAATACATTGGTGTTACCTCCCAATCCGGTGCCTACTGATTGAAAATGCTGCTCATCCAAAAGTAGGATATGTCATCAATTATCCTCCTGTCAGTGTTTCCCTTTTAACACATGTGCATGCAGCAGAAACTGATTGGCTCTTAGTGCTTTATATTTTGCTACATGCAAAAATGTGTATGATTAACTCTGAATACAAAATTGCATTCAGTAGTAGTTAGTATATCTGTTATGAATTTAGATTTAAGGAAATCTGTGGTCACAGCTTACACTTTCATTTCAGAACATCAGCAGTGTAATAAAAATACAAACAATAGTAATTATTGACAAGGCAGTACAGGCTTATTTAATCACTTGCCAACTACGCACTGTAGTTTTGCGGGCCGGCTGTGCAGAATCAGTATATATACATGATCCTGTATCTTCAGGTAGAGGGCGAGCGCACGCCCGCTGTGGTGTCACTGGCTCCAGCATATGCCAATCATCAGTTCCCAGCAAATGATTTATGGCCCCGGGAACCGATCGTCAAATCAAGTGACAGGAGAGAGCTCTGTGTATGTAAACAACACGCAGCTCTCTTCTGACATCGGCGATGTGCCTTTTTTGTTTCCCTGCAAAGCAAGAAATAAAAACCGGCACATCTCTTAGTAAAAGCACCACACAGTACACACAATAAACATAGTTAGGCACACATTTAACCCTTTGATTCCCCCAGATGTTAACCCCTTCCCAGCCAGTGTCATTTTTACAGTGTCAGTATATATTATTAGCACTGATTACTGTATAAGTGTTTCTGGATATGTCAGTTGTCCAGTTCCCACAAAGTGTCCAAATGAAAAGAACTCCCCGCTCCAGGTGTAACTGATACATTCACTGGAACACACACCTGAGTGCTATGGCTCGCCTCCGTGGTCAAAATTAGAAACGGCTGCACCTCCCGTGGGCTCCAAGTAAAGTTTATCCAAAAATGACACCAGAGGACACCAGCAGTGGTCAAGGTAGACGCGTTTCACACAACAGAAATGTGCTTAATCATCAATCCCAAAAAGTCAGTGAATGTCAGATTGTCCGCCGTCACTGATCAGCACCATTACTAGTATATGAAAAAATAAATACAAATTCCATTATATATCTCATAGTTTGTAGATGCTATAACTTTCATGCAAAACAATCAATATACACTTATTGAGATTTTTTTTTACCAAAGACATGAAGCAGAATTCATTTTGGCCTAAATGTATGAAGGAATCTTTTTTAATTCATAGAGCAAAAAAAATAAAAAGAACAGTGATGCTCTATGAAATGTGTGACACAGCAGTGCCTATCAACTGACATTGATACACTGTTCCACTTGTAAATAACAAAAGAGTTAGTGGAATATCTACATTGAGATCTTTGAGAAACACAGAGAAAAAATATCTGGGTTTCCACATTATCAAGGGGATAAGCTGCAGCAAGAATACTATTTATGCGCAAAGTCAAAGCGATACTAAACACACGCTGTTTAATTTACATGATCCCTTCTCTTTATGTATATAGAAGATAGCACTGTATTTGATTTCATACAAAAAAAATCGAAACACCTTTTTTCATAATTGATATACAGCTGTCATGTCACCCAGCTCTTTCCCAGCCCATCTGCATCTAGTCCTCTAGTCCTTCTAGTTCTCTGCTAACGTTCACATGTTCCAAAAAACAAAACAAAAAAAACAACCTTCGAAATACAGAGGAAAAAAATGCATATAAGTGTTTAAATGTCATACCAATATGTATTTGAGCTCACTTATTTTTGTGCAAAAACATGATGTGGGCTATCTAAGAGAGGTTCTGTCAGTCACAGCTTGTTTCACAACCGTCCAGCCTCTATTGTTTGTATGTGCTTAGAATTACAGGGAGAAGAAGCCTTAATCAATCAACATGTAATATCCCCACCCCATAGTGTTCAGCTGTTTAATGGGCATTGACGGGAGGCTGCTATATATGCAGAATGTATACACCTACCTGTGTGACTCTCATAGTTGCCAACATTGCAAAAAAATTTATAGGGACACTTTTTTGTCTGTAGGCAGAGTCTTGCTATAACTAGAATTCCCAGCAGAGTCCCTCCTTACACCAGGCATTTCCAGTAGAGTCCCTCCTTACATCAGGTGCCCCCAGCAGAGTCTCTCCTTACATCAGGTGCCCCCAGCAGAGTCCCTCCTTACATGAGGTGCCCCAGTGGAGTCCCTTCTTACACCAGGCAGCGGAGTCCCTCCTTACATCAGGTGTCCCCAGACAGTGGAGTCCCTCCTTACATCATGTGCCCCCAGCTGAGTTCCTCCTTACATCAGGTGTCCCCAGCGGAGTCCCTCCTTACATCAGATGCCCCCAGTGGAGTCCCTCCTTACAACAGGTGTCCCCAGCCAGCAGAGTCCCTCCTTACATCAGGTGTCCCCAGCGTAGTCCATCCTCACATCAGGTGCCCCCAGCGGAGTCCCACCTTACATCAGGTGTCCCCAGCCAGTGGAATCCCTCCTTTTTTTCACAAGAAAAGCCAGTGGAATCCTTCCTTACATCAGGTGACCCCAGCCAGCGGAGTCCCTCTTTACATTAGGTATCCCCAGCCAGCGGAGTCCCTCCCTACATCAGGTGTCCCCTCGGGTGTGGGCCGCAGGTGATTTGGCCTCCGCGCCATTACAGAAGACCAGCCAAAGGGAAGAACCAAGAGGCAGAGCCTGGGTTCTGCCTCTTCTTTCTTCCTCAAGATAGCTGGTCTTCAGTAAAATGGCAGCCGGTGGGGACATTTTACCAGTGCCGGCCGTGGCCTCTAGCGGCGGTGGCGGTGGCAAAAAAACGGAAACTGCGTTTTTTTTCCGGGACATTTTCTGGGAAACGGTAAGACCGGGGCGAAGGTCTAAATCCCAGGAATGTCCTGGGAAATTCGGGACAGTTGGCAAGTTTGGACTCTATATCATGGCAGCTGCACATAAGGATAAGGAAAAAGGAGAAAATGAACAGCTGAAACTAGAGCATGCTCAGTAGATATGGCGAAGAGTGAGTATGAACAGCATGTAATACAGCATTTACTTGCAGTTTTAATTATGTGGGTAAAATGGCACTTTAAATTAGAGTTTCAGGGTTTCTTATGAACCACTTGAGTACTAGTCTTTAATACCCTTTCATTACAGGCCATTTTTCAGTTTCCAGTGCTGTAATAGTTTGAAGGACAATCATAATTTTTTGACACAGATAGATTTTTCTTAGTGGCATTTAATAACCACTTATAGGCCAATGTCGTTTGGCCTCCCTGCAAGGGTGGCACTGTAAGGTGGCCGCTGTGCAGAGAGAACGGAGGACAAGGAGAAATCCATGTTCCTTTGAGGCTTCCATTAGTGTCATCAGGGAAACAGCTGGCCTGAATGCATCCTGCTGCCCTAGCTGACCTCCCTGTCCATATTTAGTATTGACAATGCTAATAAATAGCATGGTCTGCCTTTGATTGGCATGCATTTTGAAAATGGTAAGGTCAGGGATAGAACCCCCACTGGCTCGGGATAGGTGGTCTAGCATAGGGAGACGTTTCTGTGGAGGAGGGAAAAAAAAGAAACTGTGGTTATTGCTAAGGCAGGAGCCCTTTCTTATTCAGGTCCCCCATCACCGGTCTGCATTCCAGCCACCTCCTCTGTCAGATGCTGTTGAGTGTCAGTGCTTCGGCCCATTGCGGCCATGTATGCAGACTCTGTTATACTTCCCCCATACCCTCACATTAACCGCAACAACTGGTCTTCATGGGAGTTCTCTTCCCTTGTGGGCATTGAGCCTTGAGCACCATAGACACACTCTTTTATTCTTTTTACTATAGAAAGGAAAAAATATATATTTTCAGGTAAAATAAAAAGGCCAAGGCAGTATAAGGCCTCATGCACACTGGGTGTAAAAAATGCCACTTTAAGGGTGTTTGACTTTATTTCTGCATTTAGAGTGCCTTGAAAAAGTATTCATACCCCTTGAAATTTTCCACATTTTGTCATGTTGCAACCAAAAACGTAAATGTATTTTATTGGGATTTTATGTGATGGACCAACACAAAGTGGCACATAATTGTGAAGTCGAAGTAAAATGATGAATGATTTTCAACATATTTTACAAATAAATATCTGAAAAGCATGGCGTGCATTTATATTCAGCCTCCTTTACTCTGATACCCCTAACTGAAATCTAATGAAACCAATTGCCTTCAGAAGCCCCCTTATTAGTAAATAGAGTCCACCTGTGTGTAATGCAATCTCGATATAAATACAGCTGTTCTGCAAAGCCCTCAGAGGGTTCTTAGAGAACTTTAGTGAACAAACAGCATTATGAAGGCCAAGGAATACACCAGACAGGTCAGGGATAAAGTTGTGGAGAAGGTAAAAGCAGGGTTAGGTTATAAAAAATATCCCAAGCATTGAGCATCTCACGAAGCACTGTTCAATCCATCATCCAGAAATGTAAAGAGTATGGCACAACTGCAAACCTACCAAGACATGGCCGTCCACCTAAACTGACAGATTGGACAAGGAGAGCATTAATCAGAGAAGCAGCCAAGAGGCCCATGTTAAGTCTGGAGGAGCTACAGAGATCCAAAGCTCAGGTGGGAGAATCTGTCCACAGAACAACTATTAGTTGTCCATTACACAAATCTGGCCTTTATGAAAGAGTGGCAAGAAAAAAGCCGTTGTTGAAAGAAAGCCATAAGAAGTCCCGTTTGCAGTTTGTGAGAAGCCATGTGGGGGACACAACAAGCATGTGGAAGAAGGTGCTCTGCTCAGATGAGACCAAAATTGAACTTTTTGACCTAAAAACAAAAGCTATGTGTGGTGGAAAACTAACAATTCACATCACCCTGAACACACCATCCCCACCATGAAGCATGGTGGTAACAGCATTATGTTGTGGGGATGCTTTTCTTCAGCAGGGACAGGGAAGCTGATCAGAGTTGATGAGAAGATGGATAGAGCCAAATACAGGGCAATCTTGGAAGAAAACCTGTTAGAGCCCATTCACACAGGGACAACTTGTCAGGCGAATGGAACCGTTCTAATCGGAGCGACGCAAGTCGCTCCGACTTAGAAAAAGGTTCCTGTACGACTTTGGGGGCGACTTGGGGCGACTTGCATAGACTTCTATACAGAAGTCGTTTTGCAAGTCGCCGCGGAAGTCGTTTGCAGGTCGCCTCGCTGAGGCGACCTGCAAGTCGTGTTGCCCCTGTGTGAATGGGGTCTTAGAGTCTGCAAAAGATTTTAGACTGGGCGGAGGTTCACCTTCCAGCAGGACAACAACTCTAAACGTACAGCCAGAAATACAATGGAATTGTTTATATCAAAGCATATTCATGCATTAGAATGGCCCAGTCAAAGTCCAGAACTAAATCCAATTGAGAATCTGTGGCACGACTTGAAAATTGCTGTTCACAGACGCTTTCCATCCAATCTAACAGAGCTTGAGCTATTTTGCAAAGAAGAATGGGCAAGAATGTCACTCTCTAGATGTGCAAAGCTGGTAGAGACATCCCAAAAAATACTTGCAGGAAAAGTGGTTCTACAAAGTATTGACTTAGGGGGGCTGAATACAAATGCATGCCACACTTTTCACAGATTTATTTGTAAAACATTTTGAAAATCATTTATCATTTTCCTTCCACTTTACAATTATGTGCCACTTTGTGTTGGTCTATCACATAAAATTCCAATAAAATACATTTTTGTTTTTGGTTGTAACATGACAAAATGTGGCATATTTCAAGGGGTATGAATACTTTTTCAAGGCACTGTAAATGCCCTTCCATGTTAGCCTATGTGTCCTAGCTCACATGAATTTACAGGCATTTGAAAGCAGGAGCACTTAGACGCAGAAAAAAATCTATCACTTGCGCATTCATGAGAGAAGTGTTCCAGCAGAAAAAAAACGTAGAACATGCATGTTTTGCTTGCATCTATCTAGCAAGGTTACTCTGTGGTATAAGCAAGGAAGCTGAGATTTCTGTAGTGTGTAAATGTGCTTTTACTATACAAAGATGCTGTACATACAAAACTATTATAATCTTAGGAATACAATATAAGACTTACAGATACTGTATCTATAACAAGCAAAATGCCTAGCAAATGAACAGCCTATGGTCTATATCAGTACAAATACACTTAAAGGTTACATATCTTCTGTTACTGTATGTTTGTGATCTCCACTGGCAACGATTTTCCTTGAGACCAGGCACGTTTCTTGTATCATAAGTGGCTTTTGATCTTCAAAGCATGATAATGTGTGTGTGTGTTCCTAGCTTATGCCTGAATCCCCTTTTTATGTGCCAGATTGTTTACCATAGTTACCAAACAACAGAAAACATACCTGTTTACTGTAGCTGTGTAGACAATGGACTGTTGAAACTGTCAATTGGATACAAAAATATGTACCC
Organism: Aquarana catesbeiana; assembly: GCF_042186555.1. NCBI lineage: Eukaryota > Metazoa > Chordata > Amphibia > Anura > Ranidae > Aquarana > Aquarana catesbeiana. The sequence goes on along the minus strand of NC_133327.1, from coordinate 172,696,630 downwards.
ATTGTCTACTCAAGCCAAACACTGACAGTAATCTAACAGTCATTCTTTCAGTTTGAGAGCTGAAAGAATCTCAAACTAGTAATGTCTTACTTGTTTACTGTAGCTATAGAGACAATAGACTGTTCTCAAACTGCCAAAGGAATACAACAATGATATCTACATTCCCATTGTATCCAACAACATTTGTTTGAGAAAGTCTGTCTCTGTGACACCATGAGTCTTATAGAAAAATTATATTTTATATCACAATAAATATATACTTGCTTACGAGAAGGAAGTATTAACAGCGCTTGTTATGAATGCTCATTCATACTTAAGATGTATCATTAAGTGCTATGCCCATCCATTGCTCAACGATATAACCGTTGGTGCAAAAGTTTAGCTCAATTCAGAAGTTCAAAAAAATAATGACATCACATTATCAAACGAATCAGACTGAAAGGAGAAAAAATGTAATATAAAACTACATTAAACAATATTGATCCTTATAAAAGTTCAGCAATGATTTGGGTTCAGAGTAAAACTTAAAGTAATAATTTAAAAGGAAAAAGTTCCAGGTGCCATAAACCAAACTAGATGTGTAGCGTGTAAAATGTATCCACAGACATCATTAAGTGATAAGTCCCGTGCTTGTGAGTGATGACAGTAGTGGGAGAGAACTTCTAATCTGAATCCAGTGTACTGTCCATAAGATGATAGACCTTCACCATATCACCACGTGGCCAGCCCCTTTTGTATATATGCTTACCAAAAGCAAGGATTAATATAGCCTGTGATCTCCTTCACTGTGATGATCCACTCCGCACCTGTAGCTAGTCACACTCTATCATGCTCAGGACGTTTAATTAACACCGATGTATCATGTAAAAACAATAGGGGAGGCTCTCCATAGTGTTATAGGGGGTCATTTACTATAACGCTATGGCGCTAATTCGCGCAAATTGCCGCGAATTAGCGCTAATTCGCTAATTCGCGGCAATTTAGCGCGAATTAGCGCTAATAGCGCTAATTCGCGCTAAAACGGTATTCACTATAGCGCTGGTGAGAAAATACTCCCAAAATCGAATTTACTATAGCTCCCTGAAACTAAATAGAGCCCAAACCCTTACTCTGCTAAAACCTAGAGAATTGCACATGGAAATAATGTTTAGAGCATGATATAATTGCCTAAATGGTACTGAAATATGCGGTATATTATTTAAAGATTATCTGCTTTTAAACTGTGTGAAAAAGTGATTTCTACACTGAAATATCTTTAAAAGTCTGAAAAGTGAAAAATTCCCCGTTTTGGACAACTAGGTGCCAACACAACTGAGTATGCTCAGACCTGAAAATAACTCTCATTTTAACTCAAGTGTCTTTTTTACCCGGAGGTATAGTAAATACCAAAATGAGAGCTAATTAGAGAACATTTTTTGGGAGTTAAAATCTGCTCTAATTTAGTCCAAATGAAGTTTCAGTCATTGATTCTAATGGAACAATTCTAACTTTCACAAAAAAACCTTTTAATGTTGAGATGAAATGTATCTTTCTGTGAAATAAATTTTCCTTTGCAACATTGTTGCTTCTACTTAAAATATTTTGATTTTAAGAATGCTACAATGTGGAATGTTTTGATGTTTTGGTAAAATATATTTTTCTCTGTCACTTTCACTTGTTATTCTTCATCTCACAACAATCTTTACCCCAAACTCACACAGGTGTCTTTACAATCCACAAACAATACCATTGCTGATGAAAATTTAAAATGAATCACAATTTTTTGTGCTTTTTATTATTTCCAAATATTCATAATTTGAGCCCAAAAAATGTGATATGTGTTCCAACATCAGAAATCAAAATGTAATTCCCAAAAATTTGAGGGTAATATTCTACTCTCACCCACAAAAAAACACCAAATATCACAGAATAAATCAAGAAGAATAACTCTTGAGTAATGTAATTCCATCACCTGTATGTCCATAGAAATGCAGTATTTATGTGTAGTTATGTGTAGGTATGTGTAGGTATGTGTATTTATGTGTAGTTATGTGTAGGAGGGTCTCACATGTGGCAGCTCTGTGGCTTAGAGGTTAGAACTTCTGCTTAGTATCTCTAAGGGTCTGGGTTCAAATCCCAACCATGTTGCTTCATGTAGAGAAGTTGTCTCATCTCCCAGGTCCTATAATTATGTCTAAATGTAGTAGTTATGTGTAGGAGGGTTCCACCACCATTGTAAGTCTTTTCCAGATACACTATATAGCCAAAAGTATTGGGACGCCTGCCTTTACACACACATGAACTTTAATTGGCAGCCCAGTCTTAGTCCGTAGGGTTAAAATTTGATTTGGCCCACCCTTTGCAGCTAGAACAGCTTCTGGGAAGGCTGTCCACAAGGTTTAGTCTGCCTATGGGAATGTTTGATCATTCTTCCAGAAGTGCATTTGTGAGGCCAGGCACTGATGTTGGATGAGAAGGCCTGGCTTGCAGTCTCTACTCTAATTCAGCCAAAGGGTGTTCTATCGGGTTGAGGCCAGGAATCTGTGCAAGCCAGTCAAGTTTCTCCACCCCAAACTTGCTCATCCATGTCTTTATGGACCTTGCTTTGTGTACTGGTGTGCAGTCATGTTGGAACAGGAAGGGGCTTTCCCCAAACTGTCCCCACAAAGTTGGGAGCATGAAATTGTCCAAAATGTCTTGTTATGCTGACGCCTTAAGAGTCCAACCCCTGAAAAACAACCCCGCACCATAATCCCCCTCCACCAAATCATTTGGACCAGTGCACAAAGCAAGGTCCATAAAGACATGGATGAGTGATTTTGGGGTGGAGGAACTTGACTGGCCTGCACAGAGTCCTGACCTCAACACAACAGAACACCTTGGGGATAAATTAGAGAGGAGACTGTAGGTCAGGCCTTCTCATCCAACATCAGTGCCTGACCTCACAAATGCACTTGGAAGAATGGTCAAACATTCCCATAGACACACTCCTAAACCTTGTGGACAAGAAGAGTTGAAGCTGTTATAGCTGCAAAGGGTGGGCCAAATGAGTTTTGAACCCAATACTAATACTGGGATGCCATTACAGTTCATGTGCGTTTAAAGGCAGGCATCCCAATACTTAGGCCAATATATTGTATATTGCTTGTGACACTGAGCATGGCTATGGACTTAGGGCTGGTTCACACCACAGAGATGCAGAGAACATGCATGGGGCTGCCTGGTGGCTTAGTGGGTAGCAGTTCTGTCTAGCAGCACCTGAGATATTGGTTCAATTCCCCAACATGCTAATACTTGTGTTGAAGTTTATATGTTCTCCCTGTGTGGGTTTCTCACCACAATCTAAAGACATGCTGGCATCTTATTTGTCTCCTGTCAAAATAGGTTCTAATGTAAGAAAGTTAATTTTGGACTTTATATTGGAAGCTCATTGCAGCCAGGGACTGATGTTAATGTTTATTAGCACTAATCATGCCGAGGGACTTGGACAATTCAAATTTTAGGGTTTACACTGCACAGGTACATATGCTTAGAAAACTGTTGCTTTGTTTATGTGGATGCAAATGGACTTTGGTCTTTGTCCTGTAGTTGGAGATTTGATGCACATAGCCAAGGGCTAACACAGTTGCGAATACTATTATGTGTTCCTGCTCATCAGGTGCAATCACTTTAGACATACATGAAGAGACAGATTGAAAGATACTGGTGGGCGTGTACTTCTATTGGGTGTGTCAGTGTGCTAACAATACAACCTCTCTTATATAAAGGCCTGCAGTAGGGGGTTTGTTTGGCCTGAGAAGGTCAGGTTTTTTGTTGTGAGGGAGAAGGAATGATATTGGGAGATTTGATGAAATGCTTGTGCATTTTTTCAATCAAAAGTGGGTTTATGTGGCCATGCTGTCAATGTTGTGTGTGTATTGTTCCTGTCTGATCATGCAAACATCGTTTGGAAGCATCTGCTGACCTACTATTTTTGATCTTGTTTAATCGTGTACACCGAAATGCAGCTTCCAGCAGAACATGGTCACCAATGTATGTATGTGTGGATTGTGGGCTGGTAGGTGTTTTGAATAAGTCTTTTGCAATATTATGTTGGAATGCTTTGTAAGAATGACTGTTAAGTATGTTTCTATAATCTTTCAGATAATAATGTGATGTGTTGCCCGTTATACACTGAAATTAAAGCTGTGTTCACTCTAAGGTTTTGTCTAATTTTAGATTGTAAGCTCCTATGAGCAGGGCCCTTAAAATTCCGTTGCTAAATGTAGCACCATATATCCTGTCCAAATTTTTTTGAAGCTAGTAAATGTAAATTTATTTTTTTTCTGCTGGTAAAATAAAAGTACGTTAAGCTTTTGTTGTGGTGGTTTTTTTTTTTTTCCTTCTACTTTTCTTTCTTTAGTTTTTGTGGGTGGTGGTTTTGGGAAAGTGCAATATCTTTTATATTTTATTTCAATATGTATTTGTGCACCAAAAAACGAATCTCTTTGCCCTGGTTCACATGCTACTTTGAAATTGCGCTACTTCACTTGAAGTAGCACGATTTCAAAGTAGCAAGGTCAGCGTGATTTCAGGTGGCTTCATACATAAATGTCTATTGAAGTTGCACCTGAAATCGGCAAAACTAGTGCAGGAACTACTTTAGCAAATTGATGCGGTGCCACAAAAAAAATGTTGCATCAATTGGAACAGTGCCATTGCCAATAGTCATGCGATTTGATCTCTCAAATCACATGACCAATCGCTCCAATGTAAACCTAGGCTTCTGCACAACTGCAAGTTATATATAAAGATTCCACCTTTTATCATTAACAGCTGTGGAGAATTGCAGGTAATGAATTCAGCTGGTGGATAGGCAGTGTTTGAATGTGTCAGCTCTGGTTCACATTGGTGTGAGTTGACATGTCAAATCTGTGGCAAATTGCACTGTTCTAATTGGTGCGATTTGTATTGATATTGGTGCAGAAACCTGCACTGATGTTGCCCCCACCGTCGGGACTGACATGCAGGAATGAAATTGTGGGAGTTCAGCTGAACGATTTCCTCCCTCTGTCAGTGTGAACCAGGGCTCAAACTGGGCCTTTTGCCTTTGTAATTCACCTGCTGCTAACCCAGGGACACCATTTCTTATCAAACTCCCTTAAGTTTACCTTCAAATATATGTAGAAATACAGATTTGCATATCTGAAAATAAAAAAATACTAATCATGGTTGAGATCAAATATTCGCAGCTGCAATCAAAAGCGTGGTTTCACCTTCTGACCTGGAAATTATTCATTGTATGCACCCGGAAGTTCCTGTGCTGGTCAGGATCTCCATCTAGGTGGACATGGCGAGGTCTCTTTAGCAGAGGGGAGGCGCTGCTTATTGGCCGGGTAAGTGTAGGATATGTACTTGTACTTAATCAATGCGGGGTGGATGTCATAGTTAGATTTGGTGTGGGTGGGGTTCATTGATTTGTTTGGCATCACCACACATTTGCTTCCGTCCCATGTGCACACATCACTTCCTGCATTTGTTCTGCTGATGTAAATCAGTAAGGACTATGCAAGTATAAATGAGAGCTCCTTTTATTAAAATATATATGACTTGTTTCACAGCTGGGCGAATTTTCCAGCAAATTTGGACCTTTGAGTTGCACCCCATGATTCTCAATGACAACCATTCATATCTGTGCTACTTTAAGTCGCACCAACTTCAAAGTAGTCCCTGTACTACTTTGGTGTGACTTAAGGTATATCGGGTACAATATTACACATGCATACCTAGAAGTTGGGGCCAAGTTGCAGCGGCAAAGTGGCAGCAAAATAGTGTGACTTTCAGGTCGCAGCAGTGTGAATGAGATTCAATGATAACACCTTTGAATTTGGCCCTATTGTCACTTGTGCATCCTGAAGGTGTAGCAAATTCGTCCCTGCACTACCTTGGTTTGACTTTGATGCAATTTGAGGTCCATACACCACAAGATTACACAGACATTGCTTCAAGTCATGACAAAGCTGTGCAATTTTAAGGTCGCACAAGTGCAAATGGGGCCTTATTCAAAGGTGTTATCAATTAATCGCATTAGATTACTTTCACACTTGGGTGACTTTTCATGGAGCTTTGGACCTCAGAGTCATATGAAAAGTTGTCCCCCTTGATTTCCATGCATATTTATTAGAGCTGCACGATTAATCGTCATCGTGATTTTTTTCCCCTTTACGATCTTGAAAAAAGAGTTTCACGATTCTTGCTATGCAAAGAACTCTCTCTGCTCTTCTGAAGCCACAGCCGAAAAACCAGGAAGTCTGCCAAGAATTAGAACATTCTTTATCAGTGAACTTAACTAGAAACCTTGTAACAATTTGTCAATTAAATAGAATTCTGTGTAAATGAGGAAAGTTTAACTACTTAAACACTAAACATTTTTCTGACATTTGTTGGTTTCAGGTTAAAATCATTTTTTTTGCTAGAAAATTACTTAAAACCCCCCAACATTATATATATATATTTTTTTAGTAGAGACCCTAGAGAATAAAATGGTGGTTGTTACAATATTTTATGTCACACTGTATTTGCGCCTTTCAAATGCAATTTTTTTTTTGGAAAAAAGTACTTTAATGAATTAAAAAAAAAAAAAGAAACGTTAGCCCAATTTTTTGTGGGATAATGTGAAAGATTTTACGTCGCGGGAATCGTGATCTTTTTATTCTAAGCAAAAAAATTGTGATTCTCATTTTGGCCAGAACCGTGCAGCTCTAATATCTATGCAACTTCACCCATGTTCACATAGGTCTGAATTGACATGTCAAATTGTAGGCCAAATCGGCACATATTGATGGCAATGGAACTGTCCGAATTGGTGCGACGCCACAACGATTCCCAAAAGTAGTTCCTGCACTATTTTGGGCGACTTCAGGGGGCGATTTCTTACCTCCCAACTTTTTGAGATGGGTATAAGGGACACCTATTAGCAAAAGTAGGTAGGCATAGGACACCTTCTTAAAGGAGAACAGTTGGGACCTATGTGATTTCACTAGACATCTGTGCAGGAAAGTGCACTGATGTCTCTGAAATCGCTGACAAAGTCGGGCTGAGTCACACTTGTGCGACTTTGGATATCAGAGTCGTATGACAAGTCATACCCCATGATTTTTAATGTGTACCATTCATATCTGTGCAACTTCAAGTAACATTGACTTCAACGTAGTCCCTGTACTACTTTGGTCTGACTTTGATGCGAGTTGAGGTCCATAGACCTCAAGTTTACACAGGCATTCCCTGGAATTGCGGCAAAATTGCTGATGCAAAATCATGGGAAAGTTGCGTGTCTTTCCCTGTGACTCCTGTGTCCATAGACCTCAAGATTACATAGGCATTGCTTAAAGTCGCATTAAAATCTCGCAACTTTCAGGTCGCACAAGTGTGAAAGGTGCCTAAGTCACTGTGCTGAGTACTATTTTATACCTAGAATATAAAGTAGTCCCACCATCAAACACTAGTAAACATATGTTCTCAATATAATTGTGCTCAAATGGCTGAAAATCACACAGATGGTATCACCTACTGAAAGCTTGCATTGTACTCAGCAGCATATGCTGAAAAGAGGCAAATGCCTATTAGCCAATGCCACATCGGCACGAGCATGGTTGTTACTATAATATTAATGTCTGAAATGCAAAACATTATTGTATTGAATCAAACATTAGTAAATGTATTTTCTCTGTAGGTAAGTGCTCAGCTCTGTAGCATAGCGGTATACCCTGCTGCCCCCAAAAGTTCAAGCCATGAATTCAAATCCCACTGACAGCATCACCTCCCACAAGTGTGCATTGTACTCAGAAGCATAATTAGGCAAAGCACATCAGCTTGCTTTATTCCATATTTTCACTCTTCAAATGCATGCAATGGTATGTACTTATTCAATAATATGGTATGGAATTCCAAAATTCAAGGAAAAAAATGTCGTAGAGTCCCCCCAGTACATACCAGGCCCTTCGGTATGGACTTTAAGGGGAACCCCACACCAAAATGTAAAATAAATTTGATGTGGGGCCCCCAAAATCCATACCAGACCCTTACCTGAGCATGCAGCCTGGAGGTCAGGATAGGGGGGGACAAGTGAGCACCCTCCCCTTCTGAACCTTACCAGGCCACATGCCCCAAAGCACCTTTTCCCCATGTTGATGGGGACAAGGGCCTCTTCCCGACAACACTGGTCGGTGGTTGTCGGTCTGCAGGCAGGGGGTTTATCAGAATCTGGAAGCCCCCTTTAACAAGGGGGCTCCCAGATCCTGCCCCCTATGTGAATAGGTATGGGGTACATTTTACCCCTACCCATTCACCAAAAAAAGCAGTGAAATGTAAAAAAATTAATAGCCGGTTTTTGACAAGTCCTTTATTGTAGAATAGCTCCGAGCTGTCTTCTTCCCTGAGCCATCTTCTCCAGACACTGTCTCTCCCTCCTCCATCTTCTCCCCGAGCTGTATTCTCCCAGAGCCGCCATCTGCTGTGTTCTTCCGCACCGCTGGTTACCCGCTAATAAAAAAAAGCTGCTCTTCTTCCATGGTGGTCTTCCTCCGCTGTGTTGTCACCCGCTGTGTAGTGTCTCTTAAATAGCCATGGAGCGGACTCTCCGGGTGACATTATCGGATGGCCACAGAAGACCGCCACAAGAAGAGCGGCTTTTTTTTTATTAGTGGGTAACCGGCTGTGCTGAAGAACACATCAGCGGGAGAAGATGGTGGCAGCAGGAGAGACAGCTCGGGGAGAAGAAACATCAAACACTAGTGAATGTATTTTCTATGTATTTTCTATGTATGACTGTGCTACACCCAATAGGCTAGCGGTCAGCACTTCTACCTTGAAGAACTCATGGGTTCAAATCCCACTAAATACTAAAAGATTGAATTGGTGAAAAAAAAGCAAATGACTATTAGCCAATTAGCCAAAGCAGCATATGCTGAAAATAGGTGAATGACAATTAGCCAATGCACTTTAAATTTGGCTGATTCTATTATATTAACTCTACAAATGCATGCAATGATATGTAAGTATTCAATACTATTATGGTGTGAAATTCCAAACACCACACACTAACTAATGGGCAGATTACATTTTTTTGTTTGTTCATTTTAATTCGCTTGTGCACTGAAAAAATAAACACAGCTGGGGGATGGTAGGTTGGCTGGTATTTGAACTTGTACCATGAGTGCTGTGGAGACATCTGAGCAGACTACTAAGCCATTGTGCTAAGTATGAGACCTGCATAATAGTGTAGTATGATTAAAGAATGAATATAAATAATTACCGCTTTATAGTCACCTAAATTAAAAAATAAAAAACAACATACAACAAATAGATAACCTAAATGTTTAATATGTGTAACTTTACAGAATAATCATTCATAACTGCATTAGTTAGCAAAAGAAGGAAAAAACTAGGAATACTAATTGCAACATACATCAATAGATGCACACGAGGTAGAGCACATCTCACATAAAAATGTTTCTTTCACATATATGGATCATGATTACAGTGCAGTACTATATAACAACTTGGTAGGAATTGGCATTTGCATATACGCGGAAGCGCTAATTAGCGCCAGCTTAGAATTTACTAACATGTGTTTCTCACTAATAGCGCTAGTTTTTCATTCGCACATTCGCCTGTTAAAATTTTATTTGGCTAAAATGGTCGCTGGTTCGTATTCCCAACCACACCACAAGACTACCTGCCTGGAGTTTGCATGTTCTCCCTGTGCCTGCGTGGGTTTCCTCCGGGTACTCCGGTTTCCTTCCACACTCCAAAGACATGCTGGTAGGTTAATTGGCTTCTGTCTAAATTGGCCCTAGTATATGAATGTGAGTTAGGGACCTTAGATTGTAAGCTCCTTGAGGGTAGGGGCCCATATTAGTGTATAATGTTTATGTAAAGCACTGCGTAAATTGACGGCACTATAGAAGTACCTTAAAGCGGAGTTCCACACAAAAATGGAACTTCCGCTTTTCGGAACCCTCCCCCCCTCCGGTGCCACATTTGGCACCTTTCAGGGGGGAGGGGGGTGCAGATACCCGTCTAAGACAGGTATTTGCACCCACTTCCGGCATAGACTCCCATGGGAGTCTATGCCTCTTCCCGTCCCGACCGCGCTGTCTGCTGGGAACACACAGCTCCCAGGAGAGAGCGGCGACCACTAGGGACGCGCAGCGCTACTCGCGCATGCACAGTAGGGAACCGGGAAGTGAAGCCGCAACGCTTCACTTCCTGATTCCCTCACCTAGGATGGTGGCGGCAGCTGCCGAGAACCGAGCAGGTTCTCGGTGTCCCCTGCCGACATCGCTGGACCCTGGGACAGGTAAGTGGCCATGTATTAAAAGTCAGCAGCTGCAGTATTTGTACCTGCTGGATTTTAATATTTTTTTTTTTTTGGCGGTGTGGGTGAACCCCCGCTTTAAATAAAAATAAATAAGTCTTCACTAATATTATGGTGTGAATCTCCAAAACACCATACACTAGCTAACAAGCAGTTTACATTTGATAAACTTTATTGTATAGTATATAACACATCAAACACTAGTAAAAGTATTTTACTATTGGTGGAGAAAAGGAGAATTACTGTTAGCCAGTTAGCCAATTAGCCAAAGCAGCATACAGTGAATGCCAAGTAGCCAATACACTTTAATGTGGTTGATATTATTGTATTAACTCTTCAAATGCTTGCAATGGTATGTAAGTATTCACTAATATTATGGTGTGAATCTCCAAACGCCACACGCTAGCTAACAAGCAGTTTACATTTGATAAAGTTTATTGTATAGTATATATATATATAGTATATAACACATCAAACACTAGTAAAAGTATTTTGTATGTATAATTGTGCTCAGCCCAATAGGCTAGCAGTTAGCACCTCTACCTTCAAACATTCAGGTATTGAAAGACTCATGGGTTCAAATCCCACAGAAAAATCCTAAAAGATTACATTGGTGGGAAAAGGAGAATGCCAATTAGCCAAAGCAACACAAATATACGTGTGTATATATATTTACTGAAAATAGGTGATTGCCAAGTAGCCAATGCAGTTTAATTTGAAAGTTTTTATTGTATTAACCCTTTAAATGCATGCAATGGTATGTAAGTATTCAATTATATTATGATGTGACATTCCAAACACCACACACTAGCTAAAGGGCAGTTTACATTTCTTTGTTTGTTTATTTTAATTAACTTGTGCACTGAAAAAATAAACACAGCTGGTGGATGGTAGGTTGGCTGTTGTTTGAACTCATATCATGAGTGGTGTGGAGATATCCAAGCAGACCACTAAGCCATTGTGCTAAGTACAAAACCTGCATAATAGTGTAGTATTATTAAAGAATGAACATAAATAATTACTGCTTTATAGTCAACTAAATTAATAAATAATAAATCAAAAACATGAAAAAAACAACATACAACAAATAGATAACCTAAATGATTAATACATGTAACTTTACAGAATAGCAGACATTACTTTGTAATAATCATTCAGAACTGCATTTCTTAGCAAAAGAAGGAAAAAAAAACTAGGAATACTAATTGCAATATAAATCAATAGATGCACGGGAACTAGAGCACATCTCTGATAAAAAATGTTTCTTTCACATACATGGATCATGGCTACAGTACAGTGCTATATAACAACTTGATAAGAATTGGCATTTGTATATACGCGGAAGCGCTAATTAGCGGCAATTTAGAATTTACAAACGTTTGTTCTCCGCTTATATCGCTGATTTTCATGCGCAAATTCGCCGTTTTGTTTCCATTTGGCTAAAATGGGCTCTATTATTTGCCATAGTGCCCAGTACTTCCTGGAGTTATAGTAAATGACCCCCATACTGTTTATTGGTATGCGAAAATCCCCCCAATACAAATTGTTCTTACAGTGTTAAAGATTAAAAACAGCCTGTCACAACAATCGCGTCTGCTCACCGCTGGTCGGAGTGCTGGCGTATCGCCCACCTCGATGGGTCCCGGGATGAGGCTGTCTGTGTGGAGCTGTAGGGTCGCGTGGTCACGCCCTGACACGTTTCATCATTACATCTTTAGAGGGCATGGCCACGCAACACGACTCTACGCTTTAAACAGCAACATAGGCGGGCTCCATGGGCATCGTCATCTTGAGCGTCATCGGATACCTTCCCGCCCCTCTATTGATGGTCAGGAGCTGAAGCGCAGAGTCCCATCTTTCCCTAATGGTTCATTCTCTGTCTGCACTAATTTACTAGGCTTCTTTGAACCCTTATCTGCCATGTATATTGAATATTGTATGCAATCATTAACATGTATATTAAAACGATTAAGAACAATAATAAAAGCAATAATAAAAGACCTACTTATTATTACATCAACATAAAATAATACCATCTCATATTTAGTGTGGATAGATGCATAAGCTGCAAAGGATCGCTGTCCAACATCCATCCAATATTATAATGTTGCCTCAGTAGCCACGTCTCTTGTACTACTGATCACTAAAATTGATATTCTGAGAGCTAATAATAATCTAACAAACCATATCTATAGTTAAAAAACAATTTTCCAGCATTATGGGCAGTTTCCATGGGGTCTCTCTCTGGATCCCATGCAAACTACTAGACTTGGCCGGCAATAAATAAATGAATGTTTGTAGCCAACAACGAAATACAAAAGCTATGGATTCCAAAGATTTTCCAGCATTATGGACAATTTTCATGGGGTCTCCCTCCGGATCCCACTTAGAATAATGGACCTAGTCATAACTGTAACTTCTATTAGTAACTATTAAATTAGTAACCAATAAATGAATAAAAGCAAGGAAATACAAAAGCCATTGATTCCAAAGATTTTCCAGCATTATGGACAATTTTCATGGGATCTCCCTCCAGATCCCCCATAGAATACTGGACCTAGCCATAACTGTAAATCCTATTAGTAACCACTGAATATTTAAAACCAAAAAGAGAATATAAAAATGATGCATTCACTCTAAAGTTAAGTGTATGAAAGTTTACATACGAACAGGTTACATCTTGTGTAGAATATTTCTAGGGAACAAACACTAGATGATGAAAGTGCAAAGTACACTAATCACAAAGTCTTATAAATGACTGAACATACAAGCAACTCATGCCTCAACATTCTGATTGAACTGGACCTCACCCTGGTCTGATATATTCATACAATGTTTTTTAAAGTAAATTAGATTGTTATCAATAATTGCTTATAAAGCAGTTCAAGTCCAGTTCTATGTTGAGTCCATTAGGACTGAGTGTGTTGGTCAAGTATATCCATTGAGATTCATGTTGGGATATTTCTCTCACCATATTTGCCCCTCTCCAATTGGGGTAGAGTTTATCAATACCCCAAAATTTCAGGCCTATTGGGTTTCTATCATGTTTTTGCCTGAAGTGTAAAGATACACTGTGTTCTTTGTAACCTATTAGGATGTTATAAATGTGTTCTGAGACTCTTTTGCCTAATGTTCTTTTTGTACGTCCAATACACATGAGACCACACGGACATTCTAAGGCGTACACTACATGCGTAGACATGCGTGTGATAAACTCTTTGATTTGGAATTCTTTACCATTAGCTGTCGATGTGAAGGAAGTCAGACCCCTCAGATGGGTAGTGACCTGCTGGCATGCCTTACATTTTCTGCAGGCATAAAAGCCTGCTCAGTCCCAGAACATCTTCATTTGGTTAGGAGGGTCAAGTACCTTTTTGACTACCTGGTCCCAGAAGGTACTGGTCTTTCTATATATAAAAGGGGGGCTTGTTGGCAGGGCCTTCCCTAGTACCCTGTCCATGCATAAGTTGTTCCAATGCTTTTTAATAATGAATTCTATTTCACGATATTGTTCGTGATATCCACTTATGAAACCCCATTCATGTTTGGAGTCATGTTGTTTAACTGTGGGGACTAGGTAAGCGTCTTGTGTGGACATACCCACCTCTTCAATCATTTTTTCCAAGAGGTGTGAGTTGTACCCTTTTTCCACGAATCACATTTTTATGAGTTCTGCTTGAGTCACATAATCAGTGTCAAACGTGCAATTGTGACGTATGCGAGTGAATTGCCCCTTGGGAATATTGCGTAACCACCATGGATGGTGTCCACTTTGTACAGGAATGTAACTATTGCGGTCCGTACTCTTGAAAAACGCTTTAGTATACAGTTGGTGCTCCCCTTTCATTACCGTAACATCTAAGTAATGAATCTGTTCTTGGCTCCAATTGAATTCCAGTTTGATGTTGTTCGTGTTACTGTTTAGCCAATGGGAATATTCCTGCAGTGAGGCCTCTGTATCCTGCCAGATCATAAACAGGTTGTCTATGTACCATTGGTAAAAAATTAGTTCTTTTCTCCTACTTTGGTACACCCATTTATTCTCCCATTCACTCATAAACAAGTTTGCCAGACTTGGTGCGAACTTAGCGCCCATAGCTACTCCCGTCTTCTGACTATAGAAGTTGCCAGCATACCAAAAATAATTGTGTGTTAAGCAATAATCTAGAATCATCATCAAAAGTTTCTTTTGTATAAAGGGTATATCTTCCCTTTTACTGAAGGCCCAATTAAGGGCCAGGAGGGCGTCCTCATGTTGAATTATTGTGTATAAAGACGCACACTAGAATTATTTGTGCGCCTTTCTTAAATGATACATCCTTTATTTTCTGTATGAAACTTGTAGTATCTTTTAAATATGCTTTTGTGGTGGTTACACTTGATTGTAAAAAATGGTCCAGGTATTCGCCTACTCGTGATGTAACTGAATTTATACCATTTACTATAGGCCTAGCAGGGGGCCTCTCTGGGTCCTTATGAATTTTAGGGACTGTATATATCGTGGGTATTCTATTAAAACTCGGGCACAGATACAGTTTTTCTTTTTTGGTAATCACTCGCATGTAAAACCCATGATCTACTAAATTAAACAGATACTCTCTGTATTTATTAGTGGGGTCCTTATCTAACCGCTGGTAAGTATTTTCATCCTGCAACATGTTTAAGAGTTGTGAGTGGTAATAGATCTTATCCATAACCACCACCCCCCTCCTTTGTCTGCTGAGCGAATAATCACATCCTTCCTATTTTCTAAGGCTTTAATACCTTCCATTATACGTTTGGGGTTCAAAGTTTTCTTTGGTGTGATTCGGTCTAGATCTTTCAGAACTAATTGTTTGAACACTTCTACCTGATGATTAGCTGGATGTGGAGGGTTGAAGAGCGATCTATTTTTAAGGCCGCTGTCCACTCCCAATATGTCTACTGACCTATTCATCCTCAAATTATGATTATTGGACAGGAAGTATTTTTTTATATTTAACTTCCGTACATACTTATGTATATCTATCTATTTGGGGGTTTCCCTATCTATTTTTTCCAACTTCTTGTTTTATTTCATGATCAAAATTAATAACCTGTTGTTACCCCTTAATGGGGTCTAATTTACTTTGTAGGTTAGTGATTTTCTTTGTTAATAGTGTCATCTTTTTTCCTTTTCCGATCAAGTACTAACTGCTGCAGTTTGAGGCCTACTCCACTAAAGAAATCCAGTCATTCCGATGTTGATTCATTATCATCAAGGCCATCTTGCGGGCTGACTTCCCACCTCAAACTGCGCATAATAATTTTTTCTTTTAAGTACTGCTCAAAGGTCTGCACATCCCACCAAGTGCGGATCTGTTTCTCTAAAGCATTAGCCAATGAGTTTAATATGCCATTATAATCCTCATTACCTTCCCACTCTTCTTCAGAAGAAAATAGCGTATTCAAATTAACTTTGCGATTATTTAAAAAATTAATAGAATTCATGATCGCTATAGGTACTAGGAAGTAAAAGCAATAAAAAATATCAGAGAAGGTATAGCACTCTGACCCTAGCGCTCGAATGGGAAAAAATACTTAACGCACGTCTAGCTGCCGTTGTAAATCAAAACCTGTTACAATAAATATATACTTTCTTATGAGAAGGAAGTATTAACAGCGCTTGTTATGAATGCTCACTCATACTTAAGATGTATCATTAAGTGCTATGCCCATCCATTGCTCAACAATATAACCCTTGGTGCAAAGGTATAGCTCAATTCAGAAGTTCAAAAAAATAATGACATCACATTATCAAACGAATCAGACTGAAAGGAGAAAAAATATAATATAACACTATATAAAACAATATAAATCCTTATAAAAGTTCAGCAATGATTTGGGTTCAGAGTAAAACTAATAATTTAAAAGGAAAAGTTCTAGGTGCCATAAATCAAACTAGAATTAAAATTATGCCTTCTGAAGACGTAATAATGAAACGCGTCAGAGCGTGCCCACGCGACCCTACAGCTCCACACAGACAGCGTCATCCTGGGACTCATCGAGGTGGGCGGTACGCCAGCACTCTGACTAGTGGTGAGCAGATGCGATTGTTGTGACAGGCTGTTTTTAATCTTTAACACTGTAAGAACAATTTGTATTGGGGGGATTTTCGTATACCAATAAACAGTATAACACTATGGAGAGCCTCCCCTATTGTTTTTACATGATACATCGGTGTTAATTATATGTCCTCAGCATGATGGAGTGGGACTAGCTACAGGTACGGAGCGGATCATCACAGTGAGGGAGATCACAGGCTATATTAATCCTTGCTTTTGGTAAGCATATATACAAAAGGGGCTGGCCACGTGGTGATATGGTGAAGGTCTATCATCTTATGGACAGTACACTGGATTCAGATTAGAAGTTTTCTCCCACTACTGTCATCACTCACAAGCACGGGACTTATCACTTAATGATGTGTTTGGATACATTTAACACGCTACACATCTAGTTTGGTTTATGGCACCTGGAACTTTTTCCTTTTAAATTATTACTTTAAGTTTTACTCTGAACCCAAATCATTGCTGAACTTTTATAAGGATCAATATTGTTTAATGTAGTTTTATATTACATTTTTTCTCCTTTCAGTCTGATTCGTTTGATAATGTGAGCAGAATGCAGCCTGGCCAGTCTAGACCCAAAAGGGGAGGCTTTCTGGAAAGTAGGCGTAGTCCCTGCACTGTACCTTCTCCTCTGGAACCTGTCCCTATCTCTAATACTATCCCTGACAGACATAATTCCTTTTACGCTAGCCATTTACAAAAAGCGCCCTAAGCCCAGGAGCTGGACTCTGCCTGACCCAAGACAGCCGCCAGAGTCACATGGGACACCAGCATCCAATTGGATAGCTGCTTCACTGTGACTGAGGAAATCATAGAGGAACAAAGTCCCTCTGAACTTTCCCCCCTCATCTACATGCTGCTGGGGTTAAGCTCTACCTGCAGTGGAGAACCCAGACTACACCTGCCTACAACAGTTTGATGTGCAGGATTAGAGAAATTGCATTGCCCACTAAAAAGCAAACCTGGCGGATCACTGGGGCATATGACAGGTTGCTGGAAGGCGTTATGTCACCTCCTTACTGCCTATTTTAACCCTGTAAAGCCCTTACCATCATGCCAAAACTGCATGCATTGCACGCACTTGCTGAGAAGTTGTGGCACAGCCCATTCACTTGCAGTAATGCTGCTGAACCCTATCCAGTTGCTTTTGCAGTGCGGAAATCAGATGTGTAGGGGGAGAGGGGGTGGGGGTGAAAGGTTCATTAGTTCCTATTTCCTCCCATTCTTCCATTGTAAAAGGAAAAAGGAGGGCTCTCTTATGTAAACACACACACTGTTTACATTTGAGATCACTGTGATTGGTCTCTCAATGATAGATCACAGTGCACACAAATTGATTTGTATGGATCGGCTCTGTATACAGTGTTAGTGAATAGCCCGCATCATCTGCAGTACTGGGCAGAACAGCTGCCTGAAAATGTTTTATCTAATACCATTTATTATCACACTAGTACCAGTGGGTGCAAAGATTTTTGTCTACTTAGGTGAAGGTGCATTTTCCCGCCCCCCACCTTCTTCCCACTACTCCCCCCCCCCCTCACCTCCACAACGGCAGTGTGTAATGAGCCCCCCCTCAGTTGTGCATTCCCTGCTTACCCTTAGAGCCGGTTCACACTGAGGCAGCACGACTGGCAGCGCGACTGCCTCAGGCGACCTGCCTCAGGCGACCTGCACACGACAGCAGCGGCGACCTGCAAGACAACTTCTATAAAGAAGTCAATGCAAGTCAAAGTAGTACAGGAACCTTTTTCTAAGTTGGAGCGACTTGCATCGCTCCTATTAGAACGGTTCCATTGTACAGAACGGGACGTGACTTGTCAGGTGTGAACCGGCTCTTATTGGCTACGAGAAGCTGACAGGTGAGGCAAACTAAATCTTCCATGCTGCGCCCGGTAGGAGAGAGTGTTAGTAATTGGAAGACAGGTATTTTAACCACTGGAGTCCCAAAGCCATTTTAAAAATTTCTTAACATGCTTTAAAAATCATAATCACACAAAAAACATCATATATTTTCTGAAAGTAGACACCCTGGAGAAAATGTAATTTATTACCCAATTTTCTGATAAAAGCTACTGCGGCCAGGCATGTGTTAAAAGCACATGTCGGCAGCAGTTAAAATCTGATTCCAAATTTTACTGCCCCCCCCCCCCATTCTGGGGCTACACAGCCTTAGCTGCCTTATGGTTTTCGCCAGCCCTGCTGGTGTTATATCTTTCACTTGGATGTTATAAGTTGCACTGGGTAAATATAGCTGGATAGAACAAAAACAGTGTTTGTCCTCATTTTAGGCTGCAGACCTACAAAATGTGATTATTTTAAAGGGGGTGATTTTTTCTATACCCACTATAAATACCCATCCATCGCGTTGCAGGACACCAAGTGGTTAGGCACTGGATCAGGAAAAAAGGGAACACTTAGTAAGCTCTCAGCATGCTCTAATAAGATCTATGGTTAGCTCCACTCTTTTGAGCATAAGTATACTGTACTTTAAAGCTGAATTCCAGGAATTCAGCCACTTTCCAAAATCCAGAAGTGCTATCACTATGCTCTGACAAAAGAGACACTGCTTTCTTACACAGAAACTGCCCCTGCCCTCACCTCTGCTGTCCATCCACAGAAGGCCTTGTATTGTGTGAATGGGTTTACACAATACAAAGTGCTTCATGATTGGGCAACAGGAAAGGAGGGGTGGGCAGAGCAGCTGCAGATGATTCTGCATCTGCAGGAGCTGATACCCAAAGGTCTGACAACGGAGCGCTGGAAGTATAGCGATAGCTGTACTCCCAGTGCTCAGCAAAATTGTAAAATAAAGAGATAAGTCCACAGTGGCATGCACCTTTTAGGACTTAACCCATAGTAAGTTAGCAAATTTAAGAAAGTGGCTGAATTCCTGGAGTTCAGTTTTAAAGTATATTTCCGCTTTTTCAGTCAATTGTGGGAAAACCCCACTTTATGTTTATGTGTTCCCATTCACAAAGCATACCTAAAAATATTTAAAAATAATATTATTTTTTTAATTTTTAGCAGTTTATTTGGAGTAGGATTATACTCAGGACTCTAAAGGCAGCTTCTGTTTCCTTGAATTGATGGCAATGTACAGATAGGGGACAAAAGTGAAGGACAGTCTTTTTAACATATGTAGCCAGGTGCTGGGCTCCAGCAATATGGAGGAGACATTGCCCTTTGTTCTTCTTTCCCTCTACTGGGATGAGCCAGTGGGAGACCACACCAGCGGAGACCTGAGCCTAAGAATGGGAATGATTACATGCAGGGGCAGCGCAGCACCGCACACATCACAACACCTGTATTGCTGCCGCAGGAGGACTGGAGTATCCACTCACCCTCTGCTTCCCACCACTGATCACTGGAACCCTCCCGGAAGAGACCTAGGGGGCCCCCCTTCTACAGTGAAAGGCCACCGCTGCATCCCGGGGACTGGGGAGAGGGCTATTTGCTCATTGATGATACTACTAGCAGGGACTGAGGCAATGACAGCAGGACACCAAGTGCACCCATTCCATATTGCACCCATACTGCACTCTATACCTCACTTATTCCAAACCTAAACTTCACCTAAACCAACTCTGTACTGCAATATAAAGAACCTTTACCGCCCATGAACCAGATTTACCTTGCACCTGTGTCAAGACTATACCTACACTGTACCTATAGTGCTTGCAGGTTAACAGGGACTGTCGTTAGGTGCACCAAGGCTCCTAAAGGACCCCAATGATAGCCAGTAGAAGAACATTTCAAAGGACTGCCCCTCCTGTAATAATTATTCTGCAAATCCCCTTTGTTGCCCTGCCCCCTGCCATCCCCACCATCCTACTTTTCTTTTGGACAGTGCATACCCATTCGGTCTAGGACTAGCATCACCATCATAAATGTGCTCTGACAGTATAGTTCCAGCACTTGGTAGATAAACATTCTGTTACTACTACTACTACTGCTTACTACTGCACTTGAGGTGACCTTTCTGTTGTTTATGCTGATCTGGGCATGACATTGTATGCCTAGTCATTACTTTTAATCACTTTGTATGTTAAATTGTGTTATTACCATTGTTAATCCATTTTATGCTAGATACAAACCATATTGGGTGACAATATATTAAGATTGCTTTTACTACCTAGTTTGGTGTCTGTTTTTTTTATATAGCACCACTATTGGGTACTAAATATTACCTTCAGTGATTTCTTGTGATATTGTACATTTATACACTCAACCTGGTGTGGTAGAGGGGATGAGGTTTTTTGGAAAAGGTCAATGCAAAGAGAAAAGGGTTCATCCTAATCAGTGACTCCCAGAGGGTAGCACTACACATACAATGAACCAGTCAGGCCTGGAAATATTAACCCTTTGTTAAGATTGACATTCCTGTTCATGTAGGTCTTTTGTTAAAAAAAGACCAGAAAATAGGTAGACTGGCAATTTAGGAAGCTGGATTGTCAAAAGTGGTCATTTCAGCCATTGGTCATAGACACACAATCAGTATCTTCTACCTAATTCCCCCAAATAACTGGCTATAAGGAACTGGAATACAAAAACACAGAGGTGACTTCCTACAGAAAATCCTGACATCACATCATAATACCGTAACTCCTATAACATTAGAATATCTGATGTTACCTTTCTATAGCCAGCAATGACATTAAAATATCACCTCGACATTATTATAACCCCCAGGAAGCAATGGCATTGAAACAGCCAGCAATAGCATTATAAAACCCACCAACCAGCAATGACATTACAGTAGAAAGTGCAGTGGTGGCCCATCCATAGGGGGCGCCTGGGCGCCGCCCACCCCTCCAGGCAGTAAAAAAAAAAAAAAAAATGACAAAAATGTTTTTCTTTAAAGCTGGCCCTTTAAAAAAATAAATACAAAAAACGGTCCTTAAGTGCGCTGTGTTCGGATGCCGGACACAGTGCACTTATGGGAAGCTCCACGTCTATGCAATCACGAGATTGCAGACATGGCACTGCATTTGCGGGCGTTTAGCCCGCCTTGCGGCACTTTGTGAAGCGCCGAGTAGATTCTGCCCGGCGTTAGTATCTATTACTATGGCCGGGCGGTCTGATTGACATCTGAGTATGATGTCACTTCCTGCTTCTCTGTCTCTCTCTCTCTCTCTCTCTCTCTCTCTCGAGAGAGAGAGAGAGAGAGAGAGAGAGAGGAAACAGGAAGTATGAGAACAAGGGAGCTCTCCACAGGAGACACCGCTGGAGAGGACAACACATAGCAAGGTAAGTACAAGGGGAGGGGGGTTTGGTGGTGACACACGCTGCTGCAATTTGAGGACACAAACTGCTGCAATTTGGGGACACACACTGCTGCAATTTGGGGACACACACTGCTGCAATTTGGGGACACATACTGCTGCAATTTGGGGACACATACTGCTGCAATTTGGGGACACACACTGCTGCAATTTGGGGACACATACTGCTGCAATTTGGTGACACTGCTGCAATTTGGTGACACATACTGCTGCAATTTGGGGACACACACTGCTGCAATTTGGGGACACATACTGCTGCAATTTGGTGACACTGCTGCAATTTGGGGACACATACTGCTTCAATTTGGTGACACTGCTGCAATTTGGGGACACATACTGCTGCAATTTGGGGACACACACTGCTGCAATTTGGGGACACACGCTGCAATTTGGGGACACACACTGCTGCAATTTGGGGACACATACTGCTGCAATTTGGGGACACATACTGCTGCAATTTGGGGACACACACTGCTGCAATTTGGTGACGCTGCTGCAATTTGGCAACACATACTGCTGCAATTTGGTGACACTGTTGCAATTTGGGGACACATACTGCTGCAATTTGGGGACACACGCTGCAATTTGGGGACACATGCTGCTGCAATTTGAGGACACAAACTGCTGCAATTTGGGGACACACACTGCTGCAATTTGGGGACACATACTGCTGCAATTTGGGGACACATACTGCTGCAATTTGGGGACACATACTGCTGCAATTTGGGGACACATACTGCTGCAATTTGGGGACACACACTGCTGCAATTTGGGGACACATACTGCTGCAATTTGGTGACACTGCTGCAATTTGGTGACACATACTGCTGCAATTTGGGGACACATACTGCTGCAATTTGGTGACACTGCTGCAATTTGGGGACACATACTGCTTCAATTTGGTGACACTGCTGCAATTTGGGGACACATACTGCTGCAATTTGGGGACACACACTGCTGCAATTTGGGGACACACGCTGCAATTTGGGGACACACACTGCTGCAATTTGGGGACACATACTGCTGCAATTTGGGGACACATACTGCTGCAATTTGGGGACACACACTGCTGCAATTTGGTGACGCTGCTGCAATTTGGCAAAACATACTGCTGCAATTTGGTGACACTGTTGCAATTTGGGGACACATACTGCTGCAATTTGGGGACACACGCTGCAATTTGGGGACACACGCTGCTGCAATTTGAGGACACAAACTGCTGCAATTTGGGGACACACACTGCTGCAATTTGGGGACACACACTGCTGCAATTTGGGGACACATACTGCTGCAATTTGGGGACACATACTGCTGCAATTTGGGGACACATACTGCTGCAATTTGGGGACACACACTGCTGCAATTTGGGGACACATACTGCTGCAATTTGGTGACACTGCTGCAATTTGGTGACACATACTGCTGCAATTTGGGGACACACACTGCTGCAATTTGGGGACACATACTGCTGCAATTTGGTGACACTGCTGCAATTTGGGGACACATACTGCTTCAATTTGGTGACACTGCTGCAATTTGGGGACACATACTGCTGCAATTTGGGGACACACACTGCTGCAATTTGGGGACACACGCTGCAATTTGGGGACACACACTGCTGCAATTTGGGGACACATACTGCTGCAATTTGGGGACACATACTGCTGCAATTTGGGGACACACACTGCTGCAATTTGGTGACGCTGCTGCAATTTGGCAACACATACTGCTGCAATTTGGTGACACTGTTGCAATTTGGGGACACATACTGCTGCAATTTGATGACACTGCTGCAATTTGGGGACTCATACTGCTGCAATTTGGTGACACTGCTGCAATTTGGTGACACTGCTGCAATTTGGGGGCACATTCTGCTGCAATTTGGGGACACATACTGCTGCAATTTGGTGACACTGCTGCAATTTGGGGACACATACTGCTGCAATTTGACACTGCTGCAATTTGGGGACACATACTGCTGCAATTTGGTGACACTGCTGCAATTTGGTGACACATGCTGCTGCAATTTGGTGACACATACAGCTGCAAAATGGTGACACATACTGCTGCAATTTGGTGACACATTCTGCTGCAATTTGGTGGTGACACGTGCTGCTGCAATTTGGTGGTGACACGTGCTGCTGCAATTTGGTGGTGACACGTGCTGCTACAATTTAGTGGTGACACATGCTGCTGCAATTTGGTGTTGACACAGGCTGCTGCAATTTGGTGACACAGGCTGCTGCAATTTGGTGGTGACACATGCTGCTGCAATTTGTTGGTGACAAAGGCTGCATTTTATGTGACACAGGCTGCATGTAAGGAGGGACTCTACTGGGGGCACCTGATGTAAGGAGGGACTCCACTGGGGACACCTGATGGCATCTGGTGGCAGGTAACGTGGCTAGTGACACACTCAGGGGTCCCACTGATTCTGCATTATGGTGAGTTAAATGACTTAATTTTATATTACAATGTAATAATAGAAATAATGCGCTTCAATCATCCTGACACCATAACAACCATGGTGCCGGGATGATTGAAGTGCTAACACCAGGTGTTTGGAGTATCTTTATCTGCTGAATGTTAAACTTTCTAGAATACACATATTTCTATTGTTGTATAGGATCTGGGCCTGCTGTCCCTCCATCCCTCTCTCCCTCTCCCTCCATCCCTCGTTCAACTCAGACACTAACCACACCACCTTAGAGCCACGCCCACTATTTAGCTGAAACCACGCCCATTTTCACCAAGTGGGAGGGGTCAAAAAGGAAGGACGGGGCCTGGCGCCCCCCCATCCTAAAACTTTACCAGCTGCCACTGAGAAAGTGATACTATAATATTCCCTATGACGTTATATCTTCCAGCCTGCAATTACTCTATGATAGCCAACAATATTATAAAATCCTCCGGCCAATAATGACACTATGGTATCCCCCATTGCCCAGTCAGAAGCAAATCTAAATTTTTATTTTTAGCTATGCTTCATCATGTAGCTTTGTAAGAAAGCAAATTCCATTCAGCAACAACGGGACTGGTAAGTATTATCACTATACTCTCAAAGGTTGTCTTTTTTTTTGTAATCAAGTCGTTTTTATTGAGAAGGTTTTGCAATTTTTACATTTCAGATTTTTTTTCTTGCTGTACAAACAATACAATAGGAAAAATAAATTAGCCCCAACAGGGGATGTTCCCTTCTCATGATACACAGTGGGCAACTTTCATATTGACAATTGGCATTTTAGAAGAATATATATACTGCAGAATATCTACCTGGTATTACATAAAGGCATTTACCACATAGATTACACAGATTTACTGCATTTTTGCCCCAAATAATCAGCATAATAAAATTATTTTAATCAAAGAGCATTGTGTGTGTGTATTTGTTGGTAATTCGCACATAGTATATCCTGTTTGTTATATGTGCCTGAATGACTCGAGAGACTTTATATATTGGGTGGTATCAAAACCTATAGGTTCAAGGGTACAATAAAGCCAGTTAAGGCAATAACTGTTGCACAATTATTGAGCGGGAGGCCCGGTCTGGGGAGGACAAGCATCCATATCCTATCCATGGATAGACTAACGTTAACATGGTGTTTCCAGTGTCAAAATGTAGGTGGAACTAGGGGAAAGTCATCTTTGTGCTGCCAGTTTCCTGCTAGAAAAACAAATCGAGTGGCTGGAGTTATAGAAGCAGGTTGATAGAGTTCCTCATCTAGCATGCCCAACAAACAAATGTTTGAATCCAGTTAATTGTTAACTACAGTATTTCTCTCCAGTATCCATTTATCCTGGGGCATCTCCATAACATGTGGATCAGGTAATCCGGGTCAGTTATTTATTTTTTTTTAATGATGTGTTTATTTTTGTGACATAGTTTCTTTAAAGTGTATCACTAGTCCAAACTTTTTATTTGTTGCAATGGGAAAGAGAATGGTTAGAACCCCTGTCAAGGTTTTTTTTGCCATCTGTAGCCTCGTTGCTGAGATTTATCTTCACTACCTGTCCCAGAGACACAACAGGAAGTAGGAAGAAAGCCCTTACATGTCAGGAGAACATGGATATGTCACTGGAACATGTGTCCCTTTTGAAAGATTTCCCATCAGCTCTTGTTGTATTGACAACTATAAAATACTGCATTTCCCATCACATTCTGTTGCAGTGACCATGGCTACTGGCATACATCCCAACATTTTGAGATAGGAATGAGGGGCACTTACTACCAAACGCGTGTAGGCATAGGACACGCCCCCTGCCACACCCCCAAAACTTACCCAAAAAAATGGTTAATTAAATCCACAAGGGCTTTTTTTTACCACTATTCCTTAATATTGGCTTTAATCATTTTTTACAAATGCAGCGATTTAGAAATTGGATGAAAGGTTTAGCACTGGGAAACACTTTTTGAAAGATAAAAAGTGCATTTTATATACAACTATATAGATCAGGCCAAAATGAGGGACAAATGAGGAGGAAAGAGGGACAGAGGGACATTGCTCTAAATCAGGGACAGTCCCTCCAAATCAGAGACAGTTGGGAGCTATGCACTGGGATAAATAGAGAAAGTGACTCTCTCCAGCGGGGGCATAGGCAAAAAAACACAAAGTTTCCACCCCTCCTGTATACCATGCAAAAAACAAAACAAAAAAAAAAACGATTTAACTAGAGGAACACTTTATTGTGATTTTTTTGTGTTTACATCCGCTGTAATGACTGGTATAGATATTGACATGCAATTTTTTTCTTTACTTTGCATTAATAACATGAATAATTAACTGTGTAATGTAAAGATAAATGCAGCCACTAGAGGGTGCTTATAACATTGTCTGTAGTTGAAAGAGATACTATAAAACACCATTGTAGATTTCTTATAACATGTTATATAGTGCTCCTGTAGATGGCAGACCTTGTGTATAATATATAAAATCTACTGTATATGCGCATACTGTATATATTACTAATAAATCCTTTTCGGTGTGTTTTTCTATTATGAAGTACTTTCTTTAATTTTATCAGAATGGTTAGTAAGCCCTTTGGCGTGAAGGCACTGGGGACCTTGGTGTAACTCCCACTAGAGACACCATGTACAAGGAGTTTGCATCTGTGTACTTTGTGTGCTTCCTCTCACAGTCAATAAACATGCTGATAGGCTAATTGGTATTGGACTGTACTGACACTAATCCAAATGACCTGTACAAAAGAAAGGTCAGGCAATCTAATTATGAGCTTGTAATTTATCAAATAAACCCTATAGTAAAACAAATTCAATTGTGGACCACACTACATTAACAACTAACAGGAAATTATATTCGTTTTGCACCCTTGTTGTTTATTTTATTCAGAGAGAGATGTGCTCTCTCTGACTGCCAGAGTTTTTTCTATTCAACCCAGTGAGCTAAACGAAAAAAAAAAACTGTCAGTTCGGGTCGAAGCCACTGTACTAATGATCCGACAGTAGTACAGCGACCTCCCCTGCTGAGCTGTTATGTTCTGACAAGGGGATGCCCCTCGCCAGAACACTCCGATCAGCGCTCTCAGCCATTGGCTGAGAGCGCTGATCGGGAGCCAGTCAGCTGCTGGGTTTCCAGCATGCTCATCAGACAGAAGTCAGCTTCTGTTGGACCAGCTGCCATACACACGGGTAGAATGTCTGCCGTTTTTTATTGAACAATGTCACCATGTGTATGGGGATTAACTCACTTCGCTTTCTTCCTTTTCTCCCTTTTGTGACAGTGCTAGTGTTGGTGCTTAGCTCTCAGCACTGTCACATGGGGTGGGAAGAGACTGCTTAGTCCTGTGTAAGCTGTAAGCCTCTATTCACATTTGAGCATTTTTTCTGCTGGTTTCCCTATGCTAGACCTTTGGTGTGCATTTTTTACACCTGAAGAATTCCTCACCTCCTGTAGAACTGCTCTCCTCCCTATGTCCGGGCCAGGAAAAAAACACCTGAAACTTGATGCACATGCAAAACTCCTGTAAAATGCTTAAAAAATGCCTGGAAAAAAAAGTTTTAAAATCACCACAAGTACACTCTGCTCAGATGTGAAAGCAGGCTAAGGCATACGGACCAGCACAAAGGTGGGTGAGATGGGTTTGCCACTAGGCCACATACACTATGACCTAGGATGCCATTGCTGCTATGGGCAACATCAAGCCCAACGATACTGGATTCTGTGGACACTTTTGTGGCAACAGGTTCCCTGTGTTGGAATAATATATGTTCCATTATCAGGCACTGTTTAAATACATATCATGTGAAGAAAATGAAGATCAGTGCTTCCCTGATGTACAGCTGTGCAGCCTCACAGCACAGAAAGATGGGGTCTGAAAAATAATTGCAAGTAGAGAGGCATCTTTGCACACAGCTCTCTTGAGTGCCCCCGGGCCCTGAAGTGTTCTCCAGTTCTCTGTAGTGCCCCCCAGCTCACCCCTTAGCCCCCCACCTCCTCTAGTCTCAAGTCCTTCCAGCCCCCTCCACAGTCCGGGACCTTCTACTAGCTCTCTCCTGTGCCTCCCAACCCATCTCAGTCCTGGAGCTCCTTAGAGCTCCTTAGTGTTCTACAGCCCTCTCCAGTGTTCCCCAGCTCCCTTCTGTGAATGGGGAGGTGGCACAAGATAGTTGGCCTAGAAGACACAGAAGTATAAATTCAGCTATGGTGGTGGAAGAGAGGAGGGAAGGTAAGTATATGTAGCTTATGGAGGTCACCATAGTAAATATGTTGCTCTGTCCTGCGTGAGCAAAGCTCAGGCAAACTCTAAAACAGAGAATCTTCATTGTGCTTGTTCAAGAAATGTATTTTAACCACTTAGGGACTGGAAGGATTTGCCCCCTTAATGACCAGGCCATTTTTTGCAATACTGCACTGCGTTGCTTTAACTGACAATTGCGCGGTTGTGTGATGCTGTATCCAAACAAAATTGATGTCCTTTTATTCTCACATATAGAGCTTTCTTTTGGTGGTATTTGATCAACTCTGTGTTTTTCGCGCTGTAAACAAAAAAAGATTTTGAAAAAAAAAACCAATATGTTTCACTTTGTGCTATAATAAATACCCCCAAATTTAAAAAAATAAAAAAATGTCTTCATCAGTTTAGGCTGATATATATTCTTCTACATTTCTTCTACATTTTTTTGGTAAAAAAAATCACAATAAGCATATATTGATTGGTTTGCACAAAAGTTATAGCGTCTACAAGATAGAGGATAGATTTATGGCATTTTTTTTTTTTTTTTTACTAGACACTTTTTTGGGACCATTGACATTTATACGGCAGTCATAGCTAAAAATAGCCACTGATTACTGTATAAATGTCACTGGCAGAAAAGGGGTTAACACTAGGGGGCGATCAAAGGGTTAAATGTGTTCCCTCATGTGTGTTCTAACTGTGGGGGGATGGGACTGCCTGGAGGAGGAGACCGATCGATGTTCCTAATTTTTAGGAGCAACAGATCTGTATCTCCTCCCCTGACAGAACAGAATGGAGATTTGTCTGTTTACATTGACAAATCTCTGTTCTGTCTCTGTCAGGAGCATTCGCGGGTGGCCAGCGGGCATCGCGACCGCCGGCCACGCGCATTGGCTCCGGTGGTTCCGCACGCGCCCCCTAGAGCTCTTAAGGTGGCTCTCGCGCGCCCCCTAGAGCTCTTAAAGCTGTCGACGTACCATGACGACGACTCACCCAGGAGAGCCAACCTGCCACAATATAACTGCGGTGGCTGGTCCTTAAATGGTTAAATACGAAAAAATTCCTTGATTTCCCTAATCCAAATTACAATCTGGGTTTTCACTGTACTTCACTCTTTAATACACTGTACATATGCCAAACACAAGGCCCATGGGCTGAATCCAGACCATTTCACACCCAGGGGGAGGGGTGGAAGTGAGATGTCAACAGCCTGTGAAATAGAGCTGATTCTTGCACATTGTGCATAGCAAACCCCTAAACTCTGTACTCTGTACGTAGCACACTCCTCAAAACTGCACTCTGTACACAACGCATTCCTGAACTCAGCAAATAATGCACTCCTAGTTTAATGCCCATTTAAGATCCTCCCACTGTGCAATTTGGCCACACCCATCATTCAATGCTGTTTGGTGGAAAGCATGGTTGAGTACCTGCACCTATCCTCTGGGAAAAAAAAAGCCTGCATAAATTTATATAGTCTTACAGATACAACCGGCCCTTTGAGGACAACCATAATACTGATGCAGACCACAATAAAATCGAATTGGACACACTGCTCTAATACATCAAAATTTGTCTCAATCTTGTTTGGAAAATCAGTACAATTTACTCTAAAAGAAGAAATAAAGGACAGTAAAGTAGGATAACTTGAGGGTTTTATCCCTAATTCTTCAGTCATCATGACAAATATGTAGGGATGAGCTTCGAATTCGAGTTTGACTCGAACATCGGGTGTTCACCCGTATGCCGAACAGCGAATTTTATGGGGCGTCCACAGCAAATTCGAGCACCCCATAAGCGAGAGCTATAATTGGCCAAAGGCAGGGTGCCTTTGGCCAATCATGGCTCAGGGGGACAGAAGTCCACGTCCAACACTATATAAGGCTGCTTACACAGTGCCTGTATACAGTAGTGTGTTATAGTGGACGGAGATAGAGAGATTGAGCTAGATTAGGCAGGCAGGTTAGCCTATATATATAGTGTAAACTCTATATTCAGTCAGTACAGGCAGTGCATTTGCTATATATATATATATATATACAGTCAGATTAGTATATATATATATATATATATATATATATATATATATATATTCTGCATTCAGCGTGGCCTGTATGTATATACAGTGCATTTGGCAGTGTGCAGTTTCTAAAACAGTGCAGGCAGTGTACACAGTATATAATACAGTGTAGTGCGGTGGTAAAAAAAAAAAAAAATACCCATCATGTCCGGAAGGCCTCCAAGGAGTGGCAGATGCTCACAGGCCACTAAAAGAGGTCAAGCAGCCTCTGAAATAATATTTAACAGCAGGGACCATTCCTGCACCCAACAAGAGTAACTGTGAGGGGTTATCGTGTTCTGCCACCACTAACACCTAAGCCCCAATGTTTCTGCCCCTGTTTAACCACTTGACAACTGGGCACTTAAACCCCCTTCCTAACCAGACCAATTTTCAGCTTTTGGTGCTCTCACATTTTGAATGACAATTACTCAGTCATGCAACACTGTATCTATATGAAATTTTTGTCCTTTTTTTCACACAAATGGAGCTTTCTTTTGGTGGTATTTAATCACCGCTGGGTTCTTTATTTTTTGCGCCGTAAAAGAAAAAAGACCGAAAAATCTGTAAAAAAATACATTTTTCTTCATTTCTGTTATAATATTTTGCAAATTAGTAATTTTTCTTCATATATTTTGGCCAAAATTTATACCGCTACATATCTTTGGTAAAATTAACCCAAATCGGTGGATATTATTTGGTCTTTGTGAAAGTTATAGAGTCCAAAAGCTATGGTGCGAATATCTGAAAATTGATCACACCTGAAGTACTGACGGCCTATCTAATTTCTTGAGACCCTAACATTCCAGAAAAGTACAAATACCCCCCAAATGACCCCTTTTTGGAAAGAAGACATTCCAAGGTATTTAGAAAGATGCATGGTGAGTTTTTTGAAGTTGTCATTTTTTCCCACAATTCTTTGCAAAATCAAGGTTTTTTTTTTACTTTTTTTTTCCCACAAAATTGTCAAATTAGCAAGTTATTTCTCACACACCGCATATGCATACCACAAATTACACCCCAAAACACATTCTGCTATTACTCCCGAGTACGGCGATACCACATGTGTGAGACTTTTACACAGCGTGGCCACATACAGAGGCCCAACATGCAGGGGAGCACCTTCAGGCATTCTGGAGCACCCAGGCCAATTCTGACATTTCTCTCCTACATGTAAAAATCATCATTTATTAGCTAGAAAATTACATAGAACCCCAAAACATTATATATGTTTTTTTAGCAAAGACCCTAGAGAATACAATGGCGGTCGTTGCAACTTTTTATCTCGCACGGTATTTGCGCAGCAATTTTTTAACGCTTTTTTTGGAAAAAAAACTGTTTTGTGCTTTACAAAAATCAAAACAGTAAAGTTAGCCTAATGTTTTTGAATAATGTGAAAGATGAAGTTATGCCGAGTAAATAGATACCCAACATGTCACCTTTCAAAATTGCACGCGCTTGTGGAATGGCGCCAAACTTTGCTACTCAAAAATCCCCATAGGCGACGCTTTAAAATTTTTTACTGGTTACATGTTTTGAGTTACAGAGGAGGTCTAGGGCCAAAATTATTGCTCTCGCTCTACCAATCGCAGCGATACCTCACATGTGTGGTTTGAACACCGTTTTCATATGTGGGCGAGACTTACGTATGCGTTCGCTTCTGCATGCGAGCACACAGGGACAGGGGCGCTTTAAAACATTTTTTTTTTTTTTATTGTTCATTTTACTTTATTTATTTTAGTTTGATGCTTTTTTCCAAAAAAAAAAAAAAATTTGACCACTTTTATTCCTATTACAAGGAATGTAAACATCCCTTGTAATAGGAATATGGCATGACAGGTCCTCTTTACAGTGAGATATGGGGTCAATAAGACCCCACATCTCACCTCTAGGCTGGGAAGCCCGAAATAAAAAAAAAAAAAAAAAAAAAAACGATCCTGGCTTCGATCGTAGCGGTGAGTCGGTAGAAGCGTGGGAGGGGGGGGACATCCCCTCTCGCCTCCCGTAAGAACGATCAAACAGTGGAACAGCTGCTATGATCATTCTCATGGTGTAGGGAATCGCTGGCTGAAAAAGCTGATATCTGAATGATGCCTGTAGCTGCAACCATCATTCAGATATCTCCGCACAAAGTCAAGGACGTTGTATGACGGCCGGCGGGCGGGAAGTGGTTAAAACGCTTTTTTTTTTTTTAACACAAAGTTGTCCATTTATACAATATTTCTACCACATAACATGTACATACCAAAAATGACACCC
Organism: Aquarana catesbeiana; assembly: GCF_042186555.1. Classification (NCBI taxonomy): domain Eukaryota; kingdom Metazoa; phylum Chordata; class Amphibia; order Anura; family Ranidae; genus Aquarana; species Aquarana catesbeiana. The sequence goes on along the minus strand of NC_133327.1, from coordinate 172,663,912 downwards.
CAAAATAGATTCTCCTGCTCCTCCTGAGTACGACGATACCACATGTGTGAGACTTCCACAGCCTGGCCACATACAGAGGGCGTGTACAGCTGAGCATGGCTCAGCATGGCAGGGTATGGCGGGGTATTGCGGAGTATGGCGGGGTATTGCGGAGTATGGCGGGGTATGGCAGGGTATTGCAGAGTATGGCGGGGTATGGCGGGGTATGGCGGAGTATGGTGGGGTATGGCGGAGTATGGCGGGGTATAGCGGAGTATGGCGGGGTATGGCGGAGTATGGCGGGGTATTGCGGAGTATGGCGGGGTATTGCGGAGTATGGCAGAGTATGGCGGGGGCATGGCAGAGTATGGCGGGGGCATGGCAGAGTATGGCGGGAGCATTGCAGAGTATTGTGGGGGCATTGCAGAGTATTGCACAGCATTGCAGAGTATTGTGGGAGCATTGCAGAGTATTGTGGGGGCATTGCAGAGTATTGCACAGCATTGCAGAGTATTGTGGGGCATTGCAGAGTATTGCACAGCATTGCAGAGTATTGTGGGGGCATTGCAGAGTATTGCACAGCATTGCAGAGTATTGAGGGGGCATTGCAGAGTATTGCACAGCATTGCAGAGTATTGTGGGGGTATTGCAGAGTATTGCACAGCATTGCAGAGTATTGTGGGGGCATTGCAGAGTATTGTACAGCATTGCAGAGTATTGTGGGGGCATTGCAGAGTATTGCACAGCATTGCAGAGTATTGTGGGGGTATTGCAGAGTATTGCACAGCATTGCAGAGTATTGCACAGCATTGCAGAGTAATGTGGGGGTATTGCAGAGTATTGCACAGCATTGCAGAGTATTGCACAGCATTGCAGAGTATTGTGGGGGTATTACAGAGTACTGCACAGCATTGCATAGTAGTGAGGGATGGCTGAGCATGGATGGATGGATGGATGTCTCTGTGCAGCGCTGTGGGCACTACACATCCAGCCCACAGCGCTGCAGACATCCATCCATCCCCCCCTCCGCTCACAGCGTACCGATCGGTACACAGGAGGGGAGGAGAGGAACCGGCGTCATCAGATGACGCTGGTCTGTTTACATGTGATCGCGCCGTCATTTGACGGCGCGATCACATGGTAAACGGCCGCGATCAGCGGCCATTTACCGGGATCCGTGATGCGCCGGGTCCTATGGACCCGGTGGTCACGGATGTGTTCGGGTGCACGCCCCAGGGGGCGCGCGAGAGGGGAATTCTGGGAGGACGTCATAGTACGTCCTCCCAGAGTTATCCAACCGCCCTGCAGCCGTCATTCGGCTATGGGCCGGTTGGTAAGTGGTTAACAGGGGCATGTAATTACAATTTTTACAATAATATTTAACAGCAGGGACCGTTCCTGCGCCCAACAAGAGTAACTGTGAGGGGTTACCGTGTTCTGCCACCACCAATACCTAAGGCCCAATTTTTCAGCAGAGTATATGGTACAGTCCGTAAAGTATAAATACTGCAGTTCAGAGTATATAGTGCACTCAGTGTAGTATATATAATACAGTGCAGGGTATATAGTGCAGTGTAAAATATATATGTAATATAGTGTATTGAAGTGGTTAAGGGGAGCCCTATGACAGAATTAAGAAAAAAACGGCATGAGTTCCCCCCATCCATACCAGGCCCTTTGGGTCTGGTATGGATTTTGGGGGGGTCCCCAACGCCATTTTAAAGAAAAATGTTGGCGTGGGGTTCACCTTATTATCCATACCAGACCCGAAGGGCCTGGTATGGGGGGGGGGACCCACGCTGTTTTTTAAAATGATTTTTTATGTATATTGCCGGGATGTTAGAATACATTACAAGGGTGAGCAATTTTAAATGACATTTTTACCTAAAGTGCTACTTACAGGCAGACTAAGGGGACCCCCAGGCACGATATTTAAAGGAATATTTTATTTTTATTGTTTCACTTTAAGCATTCTTAAAATCACTGCTCCTGAAAAAAACGTCCGTTTTAAAAACTTTTTTGCATTGATACATGTCCCCTGGGGCAGGACCCTGGTCCCAAAACACTTTTTATGGCAATAACTTGCATATTAGCCTTTAAAATTAACACGTTTGATTTTTCACGCTCGTCCATAGATTTTAACGGTGTTTGCATGTAATTCCTCATCAATCCTTCTGCACCTGTAGACATTAAAAAAAGATTTGATTTGTTAGTGACTTCTGGCACACAAACTCTTCTGAAAGGAAATATACCTTCTACCCTTTAACCATAACAATTTTCACAACTAGATTACCTTTTTCTTTCACAGCGACATCACAACACTAACAACTGCCTTTATAGACAATTTTAGACCATACCCCAATTTATGAAGATAAAACTCCCACTTAAAGAACTCAAAGAATTGAATTGGATTCAAACTGACTGAACAAATTAGGGTCTCTTGGTGAATTCTTCAGTCTAAACTCCATTCTAGATGTAAGCCTAGGTCTGGACATCCTACAAATGTTTTCAGCGAATTATATTACTTACAACTAGAAATGAAAAGGAAAATAAAAATATATATGATTACATCAACTCTCTTATCTAGACTAATATTTCCCACCTTCTTCATCTTCACCATCTTAATACAGTTAGAAAGAAATGATTAACGTAAGGCAAATTTCTCACATAGCTATAAATTATAAATGCAGAATATCATTTACCCTCCATAATAACATTTTAATAAAAATCTGGAAGAAAGTGCGGCAAATAAAGAACTATTCTCTAACATTATGAATCAAACGCATAGATGGAATTTGCTACTCATCTCCCGAAATTGCCAAACAATTTTAAGGTCGTTAGACTTCATTATATTACCTTCCTATCAAAACCTGTGCTAATTTTGAAAATGCCTGTAATCCAGCTCAGAAGATCAAAAACATGAAACCCATAGTCCTGGGCCTTTGGCCTTGATTCCTGTGATCCCACCTTGCTTCCCTAAATGCCTTCTTTAATTCTCTGGATCTTTTGTACGGTGGTCCAGAGAAAGATGTGTCTGCTAAACCAACTCTATGAATCTTTCACCAGAAGAGGATGAATTAATCAAAATATTTCTAATTTTTCAAGTCAAGAAATGTAGATACCTAGTGCAAGATCTTATTACATCCTCCAGCCAGTCTTCTATGTTCCAGCCAAACCACAAGGAGCCTTGAACCTTGTACCTAAGTGGACATTGATTTTTGTGGTTGATTTTCCCCCTCAGCTGGGTTCATAATGATCTTGGTAACTGTGATCAGAGTTCCTTACTCCCTGTGCCAAGCAATTATGCTGTCCTTTCTTATTGTGAAACACAATAGTATTCTTCAAAACATAAAAAAACAAGCTTAGTCATGTGTTTTTACCTCCCCCTCAGTGGCAACTGGTGCTCAAAATTTTTTGGGGGGTGAAAAAATTCAGAAATATACTGAAAAAAACATCAAATTCTGCCACTGTGCCTATCAAATACCGCCATTGTGCCCATCAAATGCTGCCACTGTGCCCATCAAATACAGCCTCTGTGCCCCATCAAATGCAGCCACTGTACCCGTCAAATGCCACCACTGTGCACATCAAATGCAGCCACTGTGACCTCCCGTCCACCTGCCCGCTCTCTGACTGTCCGGCACTTACCCCATCTTGGTGGGGGATCAGGCAGCAGATGACTGCGGTGAGCTGTGGGATGATGGGTTGAGCAGCGGGTCAGGCGGCGGCTCCTGTGTCCTCCATTTGTCTCCTCTTCTGTCCTTGCTCCTGATAGGCATCCAATCGAAGCGCCTGTGCCTTCAGCTAAACAGGTGACGGGTATTAGACCCGCTTCTCCTGATTGGCAGAGAAGCGGTTCAGTGTTATAAAAGCGAATATTCATTCGCTTTTCTAACGCACCTGGGTGGACTCTAAGCACAATGCTTTGCGCTCCAAGTTCACCTTTTTTAAAGCCTATTAGAGCCTATGGCTCTAATCAGGTGCTTCAAAAAAACACCCCCGCAGCTGTAATTCAGGTGGCTGGACGCCTGAATAATGGGTGGCTACAGCAACCATGGATAGATTCATGCTATGCATGGCTAGGCATGAATCTATCAATTCTACACAGAGGGGGTGGCATGACAGAGGGGGCGGCACCAGGGGGGGCCCTAATGGACAGGCTTCCACTGCTTCCCCTAAATGCAAATGTAAACTGCTCACTAAAACCAAAGCATGTTTATACCTACTGTCTATTGCCCTGTTGCTGTACCTTAACACTTTATTTAAAAATATGAACTATGACTGCTGGGCTCTGCACCATGAACACATGCTGTTGGGGGGGGGGGGGGGGGGGCATTAACAACTTTGTTATGGGGTCCTGTGATTTGTAGTCACACCCATGTACCCAAGTCAATGACATCGATAAATTATTTGGCAAAAGAAGAAAGAGTTTAAACCTGCGTCAGTACTTGGTTAGGATGGACTGATTTTTAAACAGCCAGTCCTTACAAAAACATAACGGGCCTTTTAAACGTATACATATCTTGAAATCCTGGAAGAGATTTGGAGTTCTCTGGAGCACAGGAATGTTAGCTTGCCTACCCAAAGACTACTAAACCGCTTTTTGTGGACTCCAATATTGACTATATACAGTGGGGACTGAAAGTATTCAGACCCCCTTAAATTCTTCACTCTTTGTTGTATTGTAGCCATTTGCTAAAATCATTTACGTTCATTTTTTTCCTCATTAATGTACACACAGCACCCCATATTGACAGAAAACACAGAATTGTTGACATTTTTGCAGATTTATTAAAAAAGAAAAACTGAAATATCACATGGTCCTAAGTATTCAGATCCTTTGCTGTGAAACTCATATATTTAACTCAGGTGCTGTCCATTTCTTCTGATCATCCTTGAGATGGTTCTGCACCTTCATTTGAGTCCAGCTGTGTTTGATTATACTGATTGGACTTGATTAGGAAAGCCACACACCTGTCTATATAAGACCTTACAGCTCACAGTGCATGTCAGAGCAAATGAGAATCATGAGGTCAAAGGAACTGCCTGAAGAGCTCAGAGACAGAATTGTGGCAAGGCACAGATCTGGCCAAGGTTACAAAAAAAGTCTGCTTCACTTAAGGTTTCTAAGAGCACAGTGGCCTCCATAATCCTTAAATGGAAGACGTTTGGGACGACCAGAACCCTTCCTAGAGCTGGCCGTCCGGCCAAACTGAGCTATCGGGGGAGAAGAGCCTTGGTGAGCGAGGTAAAGAAGAACCCAAAGATCACTGTGGCTGAGCTCCAGAGATGCAGTCAGGAGATGGGAGAAAGTTGTAGAAAGTCAACCATCACTGCAGCCCTCCACCAGTCGGGGCTTTATGGCAGAGTGGCCCGACGGAAGTTTTTCATCAGTGCAAGACACATGAAAGCCCGCATGGAGTTTGCTAAAAAAACACCTGAAGGACTCCAAGATGGTGAGAAATAAGATTCTTTGGTCTGATGAGACCAAGATAGAACTTTTTGGCCTTAATTCTAAGTGGTATGTGTGGAGAAAACCAGGCACTGCTCATCACCTGTCCAATACAGTCCCAACAGTGAAGCATGGTGGTGGCAGTATCATGCTGTTTTTCAGCTGCAGGGACAGGACGACTGGTTGCAATTGAGGGACTGATGAATGTGGCCAAGTACAGGGATATCCTGGACGAAAACCTTTTCCAGAGTGCTCAGGACCTCAGACTGGGCCAAAGGTTTACCTTCCAACAAGACAATGACCCTAAGCACACAGCTAAAATAACGAAGGAGTGACTTCACAACAACTCCATGACTGTTCTTGAATGGCCCAGCCAGAGCTCTGACTTAAACCCAATTGAGCATCTCTGGAGAGACCTAAAAATGGCTGTCCACCAACGTTTACCATCCAACCTGACAGAACTGGAGAGGATCTGCAAGGAGGAATGTCAGAGGATCCCCAAATCCAGGTGTGAAAAACTTGTTGCATCTTTCCCAAAAAGACTCATGACTGTATTAGATCAAAAGGGTGCTTCTACTAAATACCGAGCAAAGGGTCTGAATACTTAGGACTATGTGATATTTCAGTTTTTCTTTTTTAATAAATCTGCAAAAATGTCAACAATTCTGTCAATATGGGGTGCTGTGTGTACATTAATGAGGAAAAAAATGAACTTAAATGATTTTAGTAAATGGCTGGAATATAACAAAGAGTGAAAAATTTAAGGGGGTCTGAATACTTTCTATCCCCACTGTAATCCTACATTATATTGAAGACCTTGAATTCTTCTATAACAAAAAAAATGTTGATATGTTTATAAACATTCTACATATTGCTGTTATCTCTAAATAAAGTTAGTTTAAAAAAGAAGTAAAATGGTTCTCAGTCGATGTCATTACATTTTGTGGTCAAGCTGTGTACCAGTTTTTTTCTCCAGGGGCGGTTCTCAAGCTAGGGATTTCCAGGACATTCTTGGTCCAATTCTCTCGCCTATTATATGCATATGTGACATAAGCTGCAGTTTATATTGCCTTGTTATCTAAGTGTTCTTTGGTTTCAATAAATGATGCCTCTTTGCACTCCACAGACCTTTGAATAGGATTCTTGTATCAGCAGAAGAGGAGACTTCCCCACACACATTGACAGAGGAAGAGAGGAAAGAGATCTATTTTCCGATATGACTGCAGATGAAAATAGCTGCTGTCAGAATACTGGACGTTCATTGGTGATGTACAGTGTTGTCTCTGCCATGTCATTACTGGAATTGTAAATTAGGGAAGCCGCACTACCCCGAATTAACCTTAAGACAGCCATATACATCAATACTCCTGTTAATTACAGAGAACTGTGCTGTATTTATGCTGTGAATATCACACTAATATAAAGACCTGGATATCCATGACTGCATCACTATTGAATGGGTAGGCTATATTTTTTATCCATCTTTTAAGTCATCTCTGATAAAGTATTCTAGGAGTGTGCACATTTACTCAGCATGCATAGATGCAGATGTAGCCCTACCCACGTAGGAGCCACTAGAATACTGTCTGATTTAACTCTACAGCCAGGCACACAGTATTTTCCACAGCCAGGCACACACTTAGGCTCGTTTCTTAAAAAATCAGTCTAGGGGTTTTGGTTGTTTTTGATGTTTTCTTTGAGAACTTGGATAGGGAAGGGAATATAGTGGGATACTCCAGATTCAACTAAATACAGGGAGGACAACTTCTTCAGCTTCACTGTGGAATTCCTATTTGCAGCAACATGCACTCTTGAGCAAGTCCTCTATGAGATGGACAGACTATTGCTCTTTAGGACACTAGCCAGTATCCCCTTTCTGCTGCACCCAGTAGCTGACTTTCTTAGTACAGAGGGGTAGACTACAAACGAACAGGCCCCTAAATCTTTGGTCTGTACTCACAGGAGTCGCAAACAGATCCTCTCAGGCATGGCTTGACTCAGTCAGCTCTTCAGAACATGTGGGTCAGCTCTTCAGCTTCTAGGCCTCCAGCTTGAGGCCACATGGCAGCAGGTGCTGAGAAGGGCAAGACGCCCCCTCCTCACTGGACTCTCCTCTGCAGGCAAAGAACACTTCCTGTGTCTCCTCACTAAATAGAAATACTCCTTCTCAGCATGCATAGGGGGCCCTATATCTGTCACTGGCTGGGATGGCATCCATATTCATGCCACTGATCTGCTTGAGTCACTCCTGTCCACCCAGCATTTTCCAGAACTGCCTGGATACAGATGAGTCGATGCAAATCCAGTAACACTTGTTAAGCACACAGGACTCCCTGGCTGTTCCGATTCAGTCTCCCTGTTAAGCAGGAAAACTACTATATTTTTACCTTCGTTTCCTGTAAAGCAGTAGACCACACTATGCTAACTATACACATCCTAGCAGCCTACCTAGGAGGGTGCTACACAGATACAGGCCCCCTTAATTCCTCAGCGAAGATAAGTTCATTAGCTTCCCCCCTCAGCAGCTCAGAGAGGCCACACATGATGAAGAAGAGGGAGCTGGGTAAGTGATCTGCAGTCAGGTGAGTGGCCCTCTACTGTCAGAACTAGCATGCAGGCAGCCAGGTCAGAGCTTGATTGCATGAAACTTTTCAAAAAGATGCAGTCTCTGTGGGAAACCCCTCCTCACTTGCTTCTAGAATACTTCATGCCCACTGGGGTGACCCTTTGTCCTTGGGTCTTGCATCACTCCAGCTGTGCTACCAGAGCTACCCTGGACTTCACTGAGAGTGATGATGTTTGTCAGGATAATTTTAATTAGCTGTTTGTGCTCTGAACTGTTTTACTGTAGTACTGATTTTCAGCTATAATCCCTGTTGTTTTAGAGCCTTATAGAGTCTATGCAATGTAGCTACATGTTACCCTGATAGAGTCACAGAGACATTGCGTTCCATGTTTCTGTGAATGGGTGGTGGAGCAGTTGAATGACAGAACATGAGGCATTGTGGGATTGTAGTTAGGGTGAGTTCTATGAATGGAGGAGAGATCAGAAGGGGTGGGTGGAACAACTTGTCTGTGTAGCCAAGGCTGCAGTTAACTATTACAGAACCAGAAAATAGCCGCTGAGGATGATATCCAACGGTTGTGGAAAGGCACAGTAGTAAGATTTGTAGCATATGCGGACAATTTCAGGTAATGGTAATACCAATACACATACAATAACTAATATGTATGTTGTTGTAGCTCAAAAAACTATACTAAACTTCAGCTTTAATCTCTTTGTGATCATTCAGTCAATTATTCATTGTGTTAAGCTATTCAATACGGTGGATCACTTTTCAGCATTCTATAGACAATCCTATAATCTCCTGAATCTGAATGCCATGGGGCTATTGTGCTTGTGGGGGCAATAGTTTCTAAAACTTAATTTTTTAACTTCTTTCTGTCCAGTGTACGTATATATACAGCCTGGGCAGCAAGCAACCATGATCTTGATACATTTTTTTTTAGAGCAGCGGTGGCTGGTGCTCCATTTTTTTGGGGAGGCAAACAAACTCCCCCACCCCCCTGCCCACTCACCCGTCTGCTCGCCAGCCCCATTAGCCTGCTCGCCAGCCTGCCAGCCCTGCACTTACCCCATCCTGGTCAACGACGGCTTCAGCGGCTTCCCCGGCTTTTCCTTACAGCCAATCCGGTTACTTCTCCTCAAGGCCAATCTGGTCTTAGGACCTGCTTGCTGTCCTGATTGGCCAGGAGGAGAAGCAGGAAGACAATAGCAAATGTTGATTCCCTAATGTCACAAATGGCTGGGCTCGGGGCGCAGTGCTCTGCACCCCGAGCCCAACCTTTTTTTTAAGCCAAAACGCCTACGGCTCTAATCATGTGCTTAAAAAAAACAAACAAAATAAACCTTGTAGAACTCTATGCATCTGGCACCCCACATGGAGATTAGGGGCAAGCGCATAGAGATTAGGGTGGTGGCACCCCTGCACCCCTTGTGGACCAGCTGTCACTGCTTTAGAGTCATAATTGGCTTTCCTGTAATAGTGATTTGAGCAGCTTTACAGCTAACCTGATCACTTTTACAGCACCTGGAAGAGTACCCTCCTACCCCCCCTCCCCTGCACCACACACGGCACACCACACTGCAAACGTCAGAGTTGGAGCAATAATTATAGCCCCATTGCTCATGGTTTAACTGATAACCTGTAACCTGTTTTTGTCACGCTTACCCTTAACACAGGCAGTTAGACGCTATAGCTAGCTTCTGTGTTCTTCACCTTTAGCAGCCCCCTTTCCAAATAGACAAGCAGGTCTACCGGTACCCGGTTGCCCCCTGGACTTATACACAATGCTATAGTGCCTGGCTATCATGCAGGGCAAGCATGAACTGAGCAAAGCAAACAGGTACTTGCGGTTTGCAGACAAGCAGAGAGGTTCAATAACATTCCAGGTACAAGGCAGGCAAGGTTTAGAATAGCAAGGGACAAATCCGAGTCAAAAGGCAAGCACAGTTTAAAGCGTAGTCGATATCTGATCCAAGGTCGTCAATCGGCAGACAAACAGGGAGCATGGAACACCTCTTACAAATGCAATATCACAAGCAAGAGACTGCAGGCTTGGCTGGTTTTAATCAAGTTTGGTCTCCACCCAGAGACTGGCCACAATCAAGCACCTTGCAGGTAAACAGACAGACAAGGAGAATGCCACAGCCAAAACCAGGATGCTGGAACCAGCAGCTTTGATGGAGCAGGAGAGCACATGCACCTGACACTTTTAAAGCATCGCCTTTGGACAATTTTAGGTACTATAGTAAGTCACCATACAGGCATGCGCAATTTTAAATCTTGGCATGTTTGGAATTTATTCACTTGATGCAAAAAAAAAAAAAAAGAAAAAAAAGAATAGGTACTATATTGTGTTTGTGTACACTAAAATGAATTTAGTGTATTTTCTCCTGAAAATGTGCATTTAATAAATGGTTGTGCAAATATTGAGTGACACAAAATTGCAACAGCAACCATTTTATTCTCCAGGGTCTCTGCGTTCACAAAATATATAATTTTTTGGGGTTCTAAGTAATTTTCCAGCAAAGAATGTTGATTCTTAACATGTATGTGTTACCCTGGTAGGTAAGCCGTAAAATCCCCCTGTCCTCTACATCTCTATAAACTAATGTTCACTTTGAGTACCAGAAATATATAAATGATTCTTTACTTTGTGTTAGTCCAGCCTGTAAGGTAGGGGTTAATGTTATGAGTGATCTTTTCCTGATTGCTGTTGTTGATGATTGTTGCAGAGATATCAGTGTTTGATATGTAAGCTAGTACCACTCTCCCATCACATTAAAACGTTGGCAGACATTGCGTCTTGAAGGCTCTAGTAACCTGAGAAATTTAAGTGCATTTACAATAAAGTGACACTGGCCTTTCACAACATGCTGTGAATGCAAGCCATTTTTGCAGATGTGCATTGTTGCAGCATGCCAAGTCCGCTATGCAACATACAATGTGTGAACAGTGATATAAATGATATCTTTCAATGAGTTATTTTCTCATTTGCTCCAGCAGCTGAAACACGGAATCTGAGAGATTTTCCATTCATATTATATTTGTATGAGAGGTGTAGATTGCAGAACAGCAGTTGACCTGCACTAAACCTCTGTCTGATGGCAGATTCTCTTTGTACTGGCAACAACCTTTAAACGGATACACTCTATTCTCGTGTTCCTCCCCATTGTCCAATGTTCTTCTAATATTTCTACTGTGATGAGAATGTTGCGTGAGTGAAAGCTCAAGCTGTGTTCTTTTTATAATCCAGACACAAAAGGAAACAACCGTTGAACAAATTTTAATGATGAAGTGATACTTTATTGCTAAAGGCTGACCTTGGTAACTTTAGGTCATGCAATCTTCTTCACGTCCAATGACTTTATTGGCAAGTGTTGGTTTCTTTATAGCATGCATTTAAAATCAGACAGATTTATGAAGTAGTATTGCTAACTGTTGACAAGCTTTTTCATAGTTCCTTAAATATACTGAATATTGTTATGTTAAAAAAATACCATGGTACCCTTATTATCAATGCTCAATGTAGCACCAAAAATAATAACTGCACTATATACAACACTGAAGACATTCTACGGGCCAACCACTGTACATTCAATACTTTGTTGGAGATTCATATACAGTACATAGAAAGCATTATGGGCACTGTGGGTTGAAAAGAGTAATTTTGGTGAACCAATTTTGCAAAACTTAACCAAAATCAAAATTCTTAATTTCATTTTTTTTTTAAACTTAGGTTAAAAAAGGTGTTACACAGCAACACACAGTGACCGGATCCAGATCCAGATGGACTCCACATACCTATACAGATGAGCCTTTTATGTTCTTCCTTCTTGTAAGTGCGTTTTTGTTACCTTGCCATTAAAGCTGCTTCTAACACTACACTCAGGTGGCGCTTCCTGTGTTCTCCCTTTTGTCTTCCTATACAGATAACATTGAGGCATATTCCCAAAAACTGGAACAAAACTAGAGTCATTGCTTACACCATCTGATAAGAATTAATCTTACAAATGATTGGTTGCTCCACTGTACGGTTGAATATGCAGACCAAAAATCTTGGTAATTACAATTTAATCTTCTAAAAATAATTTCCTTGAACAATATTTTGTGCACTGTATATAACAGAAGAACAGCAAACCCTGTGTGCATGTATGAAAATGCCATAAAATAAAAGCTAAATTACTGTAAGCAGATACTGTAGTTTTATTATGAGCTCTATAAATTAGAGTGATCATAAATTCTACATGCCCTGAAGAGTAAATGCAAAAATCCTGAAGCAAAATGGCTCTTGTATATCTTAAATGCAATCTTATGAACTCATGAGAGTCAGATAAAATATGTAGGTTAGATGATGCTGGTTGTCTTTGTAATGAAGAAAAACAGACTGATGGGATGTGTTTCATTACATTATGGATGGTGAATTGTACCTTTTTAATCTCCATCATGTGACATTCATCGAGAGCATATGCAGATAGGCACCATAAATTAACTCTGCTGACACATAGTACATGTGAAATGACTCTCCTGGATTTTAACCAGCAGGTTCATTCTGCCTGAAGGAATTACGTTTTTTAATAGCTCTATTATGCTGTTGTGTTGCTGTTTCAAGCGCTATCAGTCTTACAGATGCATACTGAATGCATTCCTAAATGCTTTCACCTTAGGACTAATTCCCATTTTTTGCACATCACAGCACATTAAAAAACATAGTTTGTTTATCCCACTACTCCAAGATATTGAAATTCAGGTTTGATCATTTGCTGAGTGCTTTAAATTACTGAAGTCTTACAAATAGCCCCTTCTCTGAAGGTAATTTTCTTGCTCTATCCTTCAGTTCTGCTGTGTGGATGGACAATTTTATTTATAGCAGTGCCCATGGTAATAGAGATCCCATTGTTTCTGTCCACTGCCAATTTGTGGCATCATCTGACTGCAAACGCCATATTCAACATAGCTAGCATCACAGTTCCCCACTTATTCCTCTGTTAATGGCCAAACATTTCTTGGTTGGTTTTACGCCAAGCAGTGTTGTCACCTAGCCCTTGCAAGATTCTCTAATAAAATCCAGTAAAAGGCATATGGCAACATGGCTCTAAATAACGCTGACCAAAGTGGTTTACAGCCTCTGGCAGGAGGCAATGGAGTTTGGAACACAAAATGAATGAGATCTTCCTGTAAGCGTCCCATGAGATCTAACAGATCATCAAATCCTATAGAGTTTCAGCATGAATGAAGTTTCAATTTTTGACAAACCATTTTGTAAAGAAAAGCAAACTGCCTTGAAAAAAGAAAACAAATAGAAGAAAATGCAAGGTACAAGCATCACTATCCACCATTAATAAAATAAAATTAAAATATAGTTTTAATGATCAACTACAGAACTCGGTTATACCCCTGCAATTTGCAATTTTGTCTGATTTAGCAGTAACTGAGATTGCATAAATTACTTCTGACATCAGGATTAATGAGAAAGATAATGTAACATGAGCTGCTTGATTGTATTGATGGCCAGTTTGTGCACAGTATTTTAGCATTAAAAGTGTAGCAAACAAGTGTGAAACGTGTTCCATGTCATAAGTGTATCTGTTTAGCTGGAATATATGTTACAGTGGAAAAAATGCTGTAAATTAAGAATGCCTTCAGAAATATAAGTATTATAGTTTACTTTTATTAATTAACAAAATGGAAACTAAATGAACAGAACAGAAATCCAAATAAAATCAGTATTTGTTGTGACCACCCTTTGCCTTCAAATAGCATCCAGCATCATGGATTGGAGAGTTTTGCAGAAGTGTGCTGAAATTTGGATAGCTATTGTTTGAAACAAATAAAGTATCCATGGAAGGACATTTTATTTAATAGCACTGCATTTCCCCACCAGGAAAGGTTTTTAGAGGACCAGGACTGCAATTCCACCTGTACTGTTGGAATTAAAGCTGATCTCCAGGTTTTCTGTGACTTTCAAGCTGTGATTGGCTGAGGCAGAGAGGTGGGCTGATGACATCACACTATCTGACTGTAAGTGAGGCTATATGAAATATATACAGTGCTTAGAGCCACTGCAGCACTTAGTAAAGAACGCTGGTCCAAACAAACTTTTTACAGCCATAGAAAACCCGGAGATACGCTGTATGGGGGCAAAATTGAGAGAATACTGTATATTTTGATATTTTGGTCAAATCATTGGGGAGTTGAATGCCCAGATACCGAAAGTGAGAAAAGGCCCACTTAGAAGTGAATTCTACCTGGAGCTGTAGGCACACAACTCTAGGTATGGTGAAATTCAGGACAACAGATTTTTGATAGTTGATTTAAAAATTGGAGAGTTTTCTATACGTTTTAAATTCAGAGATTAGATTCGGCAGGGTAATAGTCACGTTACTAAGGAAGAACAGCAAGTCACCCGCATAGGCTGAGATTTTGTGGCTTTGGGGCCTTACAGTAATGGCACTAAATGCTGGGGTTAGCCTAAATGGAGCGTAGGAATGGTTACACAGTTAATCTAAAGATCAAATGTGACAGCAGGGACCCTTATCCCATCCTATTGCCAATGATGAAGGGTTCTGAAAGGTTTTAGAAAGGGTTTCAAAGGCTATAGATGGCCCACTTCGAGCAGGGAAGAGTATCCACGGTGAGGAGGGTCAAGTGAAAGCTTAAATCTCTTCAGAATTCTCTGATAGTGACAATCACCTATATCATCTCCTCCTAGCCTCATCGTCTGACTCCACGGAACCAGCAGTGTCTGCAAATGCTGTTAATGAACCCTTTTCTTCTTCCTCAAGGGTGCATAGCAACCACTTTAATTTAATTGGATTTCTAAAGTTCTTTTTCTACCTTATCTCCCATAATATCCCATATCTCTACTGAGGTTTCAAAACATTCTTTTTTTTTCTTTTTTCTCATTTTTTAATTCCCTTTTCTCCACCTTCTCCTCCTTAAGAGTGCAGAGGAGCTACCTTTTTTTTACCGTGTTGCTCATGTGCCCTTTTCCTCCCTTTTCTCCTCCTCAAAGACACAAGGTAGCCACTTGGCATTCTAATATGGCTCATGTGCTCCTTTCCTTCTCCTTTTCATCTAATCCCATCATAGCCCAACCAACTAGCTATCAGGAGTCAGCAGATTTTTTTTTGCAGTGCTTTTGTTGAACTGGAAGGAAAAAAAATTCCCTAAATTACCTCTATGCCCAGCACCTTCGTGCCATCTATGCTAAACACCCCATTTATGCTAATTTGTGCCCTGCGATACACCACATGCTACACATCATGCACAAAAGTTTGTTGGATTCTTTAAAGATCGCCAAGGATTCTTTCTGTACTGTGCACTGTGTATTTCAGAGATGTACCAAGTGCTTTTTTTTAGCCAAGCATGAATTTTAACTGTTAGCTTACCAAGAGCAACAAAAATTGAAATTTAATTAGGGGTTTCCACTTTCTTGCTTTTTTTCCCTGTATCATGAATTAATTAGACTTCTTAAAAAATATTCATATGAAAACAGCTATCGGATGTCTGTCTCACTTCACTGGTATATTTTGTATCATTTATATTTATTGAAATAGATAAAGTTAAAGCAATTTTAGTTTCTTCTATCTTGCGCTACTTATGATTGACAGGAAATAAAATGTCAGTTGAGAATTACTGTTATTTGATGTTGAATAAATTTGGCAGTCCTAAAAAAAGGGACAATCTGGCCTTTTTTTTTTGTTTTTTTTTGATTGGTCATCCCTGCCCTGATGAAGCTAGCATGAGCTGGGACTTCACAAAAGGAAGTCTTACCGTAGGCCTCAACACTACCCTTTTTTTATGCCAAACTAACAAAGACTGCTAGCCTTTCCAGCAATGCAGTGAGAATGGCAGGCAGCATCTACTGAATGAGGGAAGGGAGGAAAGAGCAAGCACCAGCTAAAAGATAAATGTAGAATCCATAGGCTTTCTGACCCTCCTCAAATCTCCCTTCGACTGAGACAAAACAGAGAGACAGTCTGGACAAGGACATTAAGTGTCACAGACTGAAGGTTGTGTATGTTACAGTGTGTATGTTACAGTATGTTTGTGACAGGTATGTACAATTTGTTTTATATATTTTATTATGTAGAAAAAAAACAAAAATTCTATTTATATTTTTATATAGTTTTCTCCTTGTGAGGCTGTACCCGCCCTGGTGAAGCAAACACTGACAGGGATAGCAACACATACTGCGATTTAGCTTTATGAAAAAATAAAGTCCTAGGCCTAAATACCACCCTGTCCCAATGCAAAAATAACAAAAGCTGCATGCTCTTCCACAATGTAAGGGGAAGGACAGGAAGAAGCAAATAGATGGGGAAATTATAAGGACGGGGGAAGTCGGGTCACCCGCACCCCCCTGTGGGTAGGTCGGTCTGTCACACAGCTGTCAACACCGCACATTGTACTGCACCCCTGCCTACTACAGCACCATATCTAGAGAGGTCATGCAGTGCCTGCGGATGCACAATGAGGTCTCTGGGAATTGTAGTCCCCCTGGGATCATACAGGTCAGGCTCAGTATACACACCGGGGACTGTCGATCCACTCTGCCGATACTCTGCATGGCTCTAATTAGCAGCTCCTCCTCTGTACAGCTCCGCTCTCTCCCGGCGGCCGTGAAACTCTCCAGCACCCGAACCACTTGCGGGACCAACCCGGTCACGGACTTCGGGCCATACTACTCGGTGAGGCTCTGCAACTCGGAGCCCAGGCTCTTGGCCATGCTGTTCACATTCTCCAAGGACAGAGCAGCAGGAACCCGCCGCCATACCGTCCCCAACCTTCTCCTCCCTCCTCCTCCTAGGCCAATGGGCTCACTTCTCCTTTCGTCCAATCAGGAAACAGGTCTCAGAACCTGCTTCCTGATTGGCCAGGAGGAGAATCCGTGTGACAATAGCGAATATTCATTCATTATTGTCACACAACTGGGTGGGCTCAGGGAGCGGTGCTCTGGGCCCCAAGCCAATCCTTTTTTGAAGCCTGTTAGAGCCTCTGGCTCTAATCACATTTGAATACATGCGTCCGGTGCCCCGCATGTAGATTAGGGGGCCGGACCCATGGATGGGGGGCGGCGCTCGTGCGCCCTGCATTACAAGCCGCCACTAAAGATACATGTAGAATCCTATGGCCATAGGCTGCCTGTGTTTTCTCAGATCTTCCTAACACTTGCCAACTGCCAACGCGCAGTAAAATGCGGGCAGGCAGCTTGTACAGGTACAATCAGGTACCTGTATATCGGCCCTGTCTTCAGGGTCCAGGGCACACAACCCCCCCACCAGCCTACTCCTGCTGTGATTGGACACAGCGGGACTTAGTCAACAGGTTTCAGCCAATGATTCATGGCTGAGACCTGCTGATCCGTTGTGTTCAATTACAGCCCAGAACCCTGTGTTGACAAACACACAGGGCTCTGTACAGGGGGAACAATCTGTTTGTTTGGGATAAGTAACAAACAGACATTTAGTAAAAAGCAGCACATATTACTCACATTAACACTTGTCACACACTTAACCCCTTGATTACCCTGAGATGTTAACTCCTTCCCAGTCAGTGTCATTAGTTCAGTGACAGTGTATAGTATTATCACTGATCGCTGTATTACTGTCACTGGTGATGTCAGTTTCAGTTAGTCAGTTAGAGTACCCCCCAGCCAGCATCAGCTGGTGTCAGATTTTTTGCCACATTATCACAGTCCCATTATAAGTCGCTGATCACCACCATCAGTAGTATTAAAATAATAAAAAAACAAAATTCCAGTATATTTGCCATAGTTTGTAGACGCTATAACTTTCATACAAACCAATCAATATACACTTATTGGGACTCTTTTTTTACCAAATACATATAGCAGAATACATTTTGGTATAGATTTATGAAGAAATTCGATTTTTTAATTTTTTTATTAGATATGTTTTATAGCAGAAAGTAAAAAAAATATAGTTTTTTTTCCCAACATTTTCAGTCTTTTTTCATTTACATAATAAAAAATAAAAAACCTAGTGGTGATCAAATATCACCAAAAGAAATCTATTTGTGTGAAAAAAAATTATATAAATTTCATACAGCATTGCATGACAGCACAATTACCAGTTAAATTGGCGCAGTGCTAAATCGCAAAAAATGGCCTGGTTATAAAGGGGGTAAAACCTTCCAATGGTTACTGGTTAAAAGCCAGAGAGGTAGTCTCGAGGAGGACAACTGTCATAAACTGGAGATTGCGTATGTTGTGTTTGTGGCTGGTAGTTACAATGTCAGGTCACCTTGAGGCTGGGTGACAGACACACACCATTGGGATCAGGAGTGCACCACAAGGCAGTGGACCCTACGGCTGACTGCTGCGGATGGGAGTCCGGGTGGTAAGGAAGGCAGGGCCGCTGGAACACCAACACGGATCCCATCGGAGTTAGAGCGTAGGATTCCCTGGGGCGCGGAGTCTAAGAGCCAGCAGGTGTTCACCAGAACCTCTAGTGGTGAGGATGGACTGGGCTGCAACTGGCTCCAGGTCGCGACCCCCAGGGTCCCCCAGCTCACACCCACAGTAGGCAACAGGAGGATAGGGATAGTAAAGGAATAAGCCAAGGTCAGGGCCACAAGCAGACAAGGACAACAGAGTTCACGCAAAGGTTCAGGGTCACAGGCAAACAGAGATAGTCGGGGACACGCCAGAGGTCAGGGTCACAAGCAGACAGGAATAGTAAAGAACACGCCAAGGTCAGTAACAGAAACAAACGTAGAGCACACGGCAGGCAGGAACAGGAAGCCAAACACACAAACGTTGATCAGCAGGACTGGCCTGCAGTGCAGAGGTTAATATAGAGTTCTCTGATAGGAGCTGGGGTGGAGCCATGCTAGAGGAGAGTTAATAAAAGCAGTCAGGTGAGAGTCAGCTGGTCTGTAGAGATGAACACATGGAGACAGGTAAGCTGATAGACAAAACTCTATTGCATAACCATGACAGTCCCCTCCCTCTTACGAGGCCTCCCCCTTCCCTGCCTGGGACCAGGTTTAGAGGGGAGCTTCAAATGAAACTTCCTCAACAGACGAGGTGCAAAGACCTCAGAAGCCTTGATCCATGACCTCTCCTCAGGACCAAACCCCTTCCAATGCACGAGGTACTGGAGAATGCCTCTACAGAGTCGGGAATCCAAAATTTGGCTAACCTCGTACTCCTGATCATCCTCAGAGACCGGCGCTGCGGTAGAAAGAGAACGAGAGAACTTATTGAGGACTAAAGGCTTCAGAAGGGCAACATGGAAGGAGTTAGAGATTTTGAGGCTTTGGGGAATCTGGAGCTTGAAACAAACCAGTTTAGAAGTTATGGTGTACGGACCAATGAATCTTGGGGCAAATTTGAGAGAAGGAACCCGGAGTTTGATGTTCCTGGTGGAGAGCCAGACTTTGTCTCCTGGCTGAAGAGAAGGTGACTTACGCCTGCGACGGTCAGCAAAATTCTTGAATTTGTTGGCAGCTTTCTGGAGGGAGTCATGAACGTCAGCCCACATGGAATTGAATGATTCCTGAACAGTAGCCAAGGCTGGAATGTCGGAAGAACAGGTCATAGGAAGAGGGAGTTGAGGATGAATTCCATTAACAGTGATAAAGGGTGTTTTCTGAGAACTGACGTTGACATGATTATTGTGGGAGAATTCTGCCCACGGGAGTAGTGATGCCCAATCATCGTGATGAGCCGAGACCAAGGTACGGAGAAAGACCTCCAACTCCTGATTAACCCTCTCAGTCTGGCCATTGGATTGAGGATGGTAAGAAGAGGTAAAATCCAAGGTAATGTTGAGGGATTTGCAAAAGGCTCTCCAAAAACGGGACGTAAACTGAACACCCCTGTCCGAAACGACATGGGAAGGAACACCATGAAGGCGGAAAATCTCTCGTACAAAAATTAGAACAAAGGCAGATTCAGAAGGGAGACCAGGAAGAGGAACAAAATGAGCCATCTCGGGGAACCGATCGATTACCACCCAAATGGCTGTATTATTCTCCGACAGTGGAAGATCGGTGATAAAATCCATGGCGATGTGAGACCAGGGCTCCTTAGGAATGGGCAAGGGAATGAGAAGACCAGCAGGGGCTTGTGTGGAAGATTTAGACTGAGCACAGACATGACAAGCCTTAACATAATCTTTAACATCCGAGCGGAGGTTAGGCCACCAGTAGAGACGACTGATGAGCAGGAAGGATCGGAGGAACCCAGCATGACCTGCCACCTTGGAATCATGTCCCCAACGAAGGATCTTAGCTCTTAGCTCCGTGGGAACAAAGGTCTTGCCAGGAGGAATTTTTGATTCCAGGGTGGTAGAATGGGCAACAATGCATGAGGTCGGAATGATTGGCTCAGGATCAGGAGTGGACTCCTCGTCCAAAGTGTCAAATGACCTAGAGAGCTCATCAGCCCGACCGTTGCAGGAACCAGGTTTGTACATAATCGTGAATTTAAAACGAAAAAAGAAGAGACTCCACCTGGCCTGTCTGGGGTTCAGACGTTTAGCATTCTGTAGGTATTGTAGATTCTTGTGATCAGTAAAGATCGTAATGGAGTGAGGGGAACCCTCCAAGAGATGACGCCACTCTTCCAACGCCAATTTAATTGCGAGAAGTTCCCGATCACCAATGCCATAATTTCTCTCTGCCTGAGAAAATTTTTTGGAGAAGAACGCACATGGTTGACGTCACTTCTCAAAGAACTGAAGAAGCACAGCTCCCACCCCCATCGAAGAAGCGTCTACTTCAATAAAAAATGGGTCCTCAGGATTTGGTCTCCTCAAGAGAGGTCCAGAAACAAAGGCCTGTTTCAGATCGTGAAACGCAGAGACAGCCTCGGGAGGCCAGTCTTTGGCATTCGCACGCTTCTTGGTTAAAGCGATAATAATCGTGGCAATGGAAGAGTAATTCCTTATGAACTGCCTATAATAATTTGTGAAGCCAAGAAAGCGCTGTGTGGCCTTGAGGCTAGCAGGAAGGGGCCAGTTGGTAATGGCCGAGACCTTTCTGGGATCCATGCGAAGACCCAAACTAGAAACAAAACATCCCAGAAACAGGACCTCAGGACATTCAAAGGAACACTTCTCCAGCTTGGCATAGAGATTATTCTCTCTAAGGCGCTGAAGTACGGTTCCTGTGAGCAAGCAGATTTTCAGAAAAGATGAGAATGTCATCCAGATAGATGACAACAAACTGGTATAGTAGATCCCTGATTTCTGATTAGATCCCTGATTGAAGATTTCATTGAGAAAGTTCTGGAACACAGCTGAAGCATTACACAAACCAAAAGGCATAACCAGGTATTCGTAATGCCCGTCCCTAGTGTTAAACGCAGTCTTCCATTCGTCACCTTCCCGTATTCTAATGAGATTGTATGCACCTCTTTCACTTGGTGAAAATGGAAGCCCCCTTCAACCTGTCAATTAGCTCAGATATTAGAGGTAAGGGGTATCGTTTTTTGATAGTCACAGCATCTAACCCTCGATAGTCGATGCAGGGTCTGAGGGTACCATCCTTTTTAGCAATGAAAAAGAACCCTGCTCCTGCAGGCGACAAGGATTTCCGGATGAAACCTCTCTCCAAATTCTCGGCGACATACTCAGACATGGCCTGGGTGTCTGGAATGGACAGAGGGTAGGTATGACCCCAGGGACAAGATCAATGGCACAGTCAAAAGATCTGTGTGGAGGAAGCACCTCAGCAGACTTCTTACAGAACACATCCCGGTAATCGCTGTATGCCGAGGGAAGATCAGAAGATACGGATGTGGTAGCAATTGGAAGTCTCTCCTTGGGGACCACCTTGAGAAGACAGGACGAGAAACATGAAGGACCCAAAGCCAGGATCTGCCCAGAAACCCAGCCCACATGTGGAGAGTGGAGCTGGTCTTTAGAGATGAACACATGGAGACAGGTAAGCTGATAGACAAAACCCTATTGCATAACCATGACATACAATTTTAAAATACAATTTTTAAATACATATTTTTAAAAAGTTGATATGTTTTATTGAAAATTGTAATTGTTTTTTGTGTAATCCCATGCCTGCCCTAGTGAAACAAACATTGACAGGGAGGTAATGGGTACTACCTTTAAAAAAAAAAGTCCTAGGCCTAAACACCACTTTACAGTGCCTTGAAAAAGTATTAATACCCCTTGAAATTTTCCACATTTTGTTATTTTACAACCAAAAACGTAAATGTATTTATTGGGATTTTATGTGATAGACCAACACAAAATGGCACATAATTCTGAAGTGGGAAGGAAAATGATAAATGGTTTTCCAAATTTTTTTACAAATAAATATCTGAAAAGTGTGGCGTGCATTTGTATTCAGCCCCCTTTACTCTGATACCCCTAACTAAAATCTAGTGGAACCAATTGCCTTCAGAAGTCACCTAATTAGTAAATAGAGTCCCTTGTTAGAGAACCTTAGTGAACAAACAACATCACGAAGGCCAAGGAACACACCAGACAGGTCAGGGATAAAGTTGTGAAGAAGGGTTAGGTTATAAAAAATGATGACAAGTTTTAAACTTCTCACAGAGTATTGTACAATCCATCATGCAAAAATGGAAAGAGTATGGCACAACTGCAAACCTACGAAGACATGGCCGCCCACCTAAAATGTTAGGCCGGGCAAGGAGAGCATTAATCAGAGAAGCAGCCAAGAGCCCCATGGTAACTCTGAAGGAGCTGCAGAGATCCACAGCTCAGGTGGGAGAATCTGTCCACAGGAGGACAACTATTAGTCATGCACTCCACAAATCTGACCTTTATGGAAGAGTGGCAAGAATAAAGTCATCGTTGAAAGGAAGCCATAAGCAGTCCTGTTTGTAGTTTGCGAGAAGCCATGTGGGGGACACAGCAAACATGTAGAAGAAGGTGCTCTGGTCAGATGAGACCAAATTTTTACTTTTTGGCCTAAAAGCAGTGGCGGCCCATGCACTGTGGGCGCACGGGCAGTGCCCCCCCATCCATGCGCCCGGCCCCTTTTTAGGACGCCAGACGCATGGATTCCTATGGTGGGAGGGGGTGGTACTTTTTGAAGCACCTGATAAGAGCCAGAGGCTCTAATAGGCTTCAAATTGGGGTGGGCTCAGGGCGCAGAGAGTGCGCCCTGATCCCACCCAATTGTGTGACGATAGCAAATTAATTTTCGCTATTTTCACACTAACCTTCCTCCCCGCCAATCAGGAGGCAGGGCGTCAGACCTGTTTCCTGATTGGTCAAAGCGCCAGGCCACCCTATTGGATGCCTGGCGCCTAGGAAGAGAGAAAAATAGGAAGGAACTAGTGTTTGAGTTGATCCTGGGGATTTCTGCCACATCCCATGTATAAAGAAGAAGACCAAAATTTGTATATGCCCCAAAGGGGATATTATGGGCAGTAAATCACCAGGAAAGAATTTTTATAGGTGCAGATAGAGTACAATAGTATTTTAAAAAGATTATTAAAAGTTTTTATTGTTTACAGAGTATACAAAATACATACGACATATAGTGAATATAAGATCAAATCTGAAGAAAACAATAATTGATTGCAATACAACTGCTATGATGTTGCAGTAAACCACCCTATCGGACTCAATGGTCAACTGACTAGAGTGGAAATACAACAAAAAAAGGCACCCTACATGTTTCGGAATGACATAGAGAGACTCAATTCTTTCTAAAGTGTATACTTCCTTCCTCAGGGGTTTCAAAGAAGCAGTTTGATGTATTTCTAAAAAAGGAAAAATATATATACATATGTGTAAGTAAATGTATTTGGCACCTACATATACCATGAAGAAAATTAAATTAAAAGTTTTAGAGACTGTTATCTTCCAACAAAGCACAAGGACATCATAAAATCCCAATCTGAACATATATGTATGTATGTATATACTCACAAAGCATTTATCTCTTCATTATATGTGCTGTACATAGAAATGTTAAGAGAGCTTAGGAAGTAGAGCAGAGGAGACATACGCTGGAGCGGAGGTCACCGCCATTCTGGTGCATTGGCGAGGAGCTGCTGCGGTAAGTCCCCTCGGCTCTGTCAGAGCCACGCACGGGGGGGGGGTTGGGGGTGCTGCCAGAGCCACGAGCCCCACAAGTGGGGGGGTCGGTGGGCACAGTGGCTGCACATGATGGGCACAAGTGGCTGCAATTGATGGTCACTTGTGACTGCACATGATGGGCACAGGTGGTTGCATATGATGGGCAAAAGTGGCTGCATATGATGGGCACAAGTGGCTGCATATACTGGGCACAAGTGGCTGCATTTGATGGGCACAAGTGGCTGCATATGATGGGCACAAGTGGCTGCATTTGACAGGCACAAGTGCCTGCATATGATGGGCACAAGTGGCTGCATATGATAGGCACAAGTGGCTGCATATACTGGGCACAAGTGGCTGCATTTGACAGGCATAAGTGGCTGCATATGATGGGCACAGGTGGCTGCATTTGATGGGCACAAGTGGCTGCATTTGATGGGCACAAGAGGCTGCATATGATGGGCACAAGAGGCTGCATATGATGGGCACAAGTGGCTGCATTTGACGGGCACAAGTGGCTGCATTTGATGGGCACAAGTGGATGCATATGATGGCCACAAGTGGCTGCATATGATGGGCACAAGTAGCTGCATATGATGGACACAAGTGTCTGCGTTTGATGGGCACAGTGGCTGCTTTTGATGGGCACAGTGGCTGCGTTTGATGGTCACAATGGCTGCATATGATGGGCACAAGTGGCTGCATATGATGGGCACACGTGGCTGCATATGATGGGCACATGTGGCTGCATATGATGGGCACAGTGGCTGCATATGTGTCAGAAACCATGAAATCAGACTGAGACAGAAGTATAATTAAATCACACTTGTTTAATAATAAAAGAAAATAGAACAAATGTAGTCAAAACATAGCCAGAGTTCAGGAACCGGAATGGATAGTCAGACAAGCCAAATATCAGGGAGCCAAAGAAAGTAAAACAGCAAGCAGGATCTGGAGCCAGAAAGGATGTCAGCCAAGCAAGTCTTTTAACAGGAATGCAGGAGATAGTCTCTGTGATGTTGACTAAAGCGAAGGCAGAGATCCTCTGAGTAACTGTGGAGAGATAGGAGCTGTCGATTAGCCGACAGCTGAGCGGCCAGCTCAGAGAAGCAAGGGCTGAGCCCAGCCCTGACAGTATGATGGGCACAAGTGGCTGCATTTGATGGGCACAAGTGGCTGCATTTGATGGGCATAGTGGCTGCATTTGATGGGCACAATGGCTGCATATGATAGGCACAAGTGGCTGCATATGATGGGCACAAGTGGCTGCATATGATGGGCACAGTGGCTGCATATAATGGGCACAAGTGGCTGCATATGATGGGCACAAGTGGCTGCATATGATGGGCACACGTGGCTGCATATGATGGGCAGAATGGCTGCATATGATGGGCACAGTGGCTGCATATGATGGGCACAGTGGCTGCATATGATGGGCACAGTGGCTGCGTTTGATGGGCATAATAGCTGCAATTGATGGGCACAAAGCAAAAAATCCAGGTAAGTAGACAGGAAAAAAGGAAATGCAGCTCACAAACACTCTTGCTCTGCAGTGACACTGCCGTAGTAAGAACTGGTTCCAGGTGCTGGCTTTGCTGGTTTGCAGTGAGGTAGAAAGAAATCCTGGATAGCTGCACTCTGGGATAAGGACATCTTTATTTCAATAGAATTCAACAATACAGTCAATTGCAGAGACGTACAGGGTGGTAGACTGCTAACGCATTTCACATCATTTGGATGCTTATTCGTAGCTAGAGAGGGATAGTAGTAGTGTGGTATAAATAGAAAAGTGAAAAAATTAAAAGAGGGGGGTCAGGGTATGCATGCCGGTAAAACAACCAATCACCGCGCTGAATAGCAAACCTACCCTCTCAGTGTGATTAAAACAATACTGATCCCATTATAAAAACCTACACCTGCAAAAAGAGGAGAGAAAACATCCATTGTTAACCTAACCAAAATGCATAAAGAGAAAAATAAGTAGACAAAACTGTCATGCCAATAAAAATCAGCACGAACTCATAAAAATAACTGAAAAAAAGAGAAAAGAAAAGGCAGGTATTGGATGCTAAAACCCTCCATAGCAGGTGAAGCCGCAACAATGGAACAAACTTGAGTAGTTGGGAGTGCTAAAAAAGTGTTAAACCATAAAGTCGTGTAACCACAAGGTACTCTGCTCACATATTTGCAAAAACAAAAAATACACAAAAAGTTGTGTATAAGTTGCATCAGCCTGCTTATGCATTGTCTACAATTTACTATGTTCTATTGATATTTACATTATACATTTTTCACTGTTGATAGATTAGATATCCGGTTTTCAAAAACTCATATATTCTGCACTCCTGGTAGATTGGAAACACAATTCCCCAGGCCTAAGTTTTTTAGGCTTCAGCTTTATGCCATAACAAGTAGTAGCATTTTTTCAGCAGTTTGAGTGAGACTCCTCAAGAGAGATCCTTTTGAGTCTCCGAATGCACGGTGTCACAGACCTAGCCGGGACAGAGGCTGTTGGAGAGGACTGTATGCAAGCCTGTTGCCTTTTGATTATGGGCCCTGGATTTTCAATGGATTCATTCTGTTGGGACACATCCTGTGAGGAGATGCTGGTGTCATCAACCTGTGTTTATGTTAATTGAATGAGCTAATGACATTGTCCTCTATACAATGTAGGAGACGGGACGACTGCTATTGTGTTAATTAACTGTATGAAGCTCGGTGACCACAAGTCTGGGCGAAAGGTCATGTCTCAGTCACCTAGGCTGTATAGAGGATTAGATAATTAGCTCATATTAATTAAGTTACAGTTGTATTGTTAGAGGAGGTTCCAACGGCATATAAAGTCTTGTAACTTTGATTCATAATAAACAGTCCATGTTAGCAGTGAAGCAAGTGTCGCCTTGTTTTCTGCTCAGAGAGGTTGGAATATCTGATATCTGTATACAGACTGGGAGGAAGTGGTATATGACGGAAGCACTCAAGCGGAGTGTGGGACGTTCCGTGACATTGGTGGCAAGCAGCGGGAAAGCTTCCTGCAGTCTGGGACATCCAAACTTCCATCTGGATCCAAGGTCCAGATAGCAGGAGAGGAGAGGTACAGATACCAGCCGCCATGGATGAGGAATTCAGAAGGAGGTTGCGAGAGATGCAGATACAGCACAGAGGACCAGTATCGGAGCAGGTCCTGCTGGGATGGTGTGATTCTATTCGCTGCAAACTCTGGAAGGAAGCGCTAGCCCGTGAGCAGCGACACCAGGGAAAAGTTCTCCCCTCCATCGAGGAAAGGTACTGGTCGCAGTACGGACTGCGGGTGCGGTTTTTGGGAGAAAAACCACACAAGAAGCAGACAGCTGAATTAAGCAGGCTGGTCTGGGCAGAGATAAAGCTGGATGAGAGCTACAGAGCCCTCCGGTGGCATGTATCCCAAGCATGTCCCTGGATAGCGGATGACAGCCCAACGGAAGGCTTAAGCTACGGCGGCTTGGGACTGTTGTTTGTGAAGCTGACAGGGGACTCTAACTTTGGGAGTGATTTGGAGCGGCGGGTGGACGAAATCATGGATTTCAGAGAAGGGCTACTGAACATTTCGGAAGTGCACTGGGCACAGGAAGATTTGGAGTTTCTGGCCGTTCAGGAATGGGAGCTAGAGATCGCCTACAGACGGCTGCTAGACATTGCTCAGTGCCAGGGCTGGGCTCCCTTTGCCTGGGACTATCAGGAAATACCAGCTGACAACCCTGAAATCCTGGCTGAAGAGTCGGCAATGTGGCAGAGCAATAGTGTGCTTTGCCAACCTGCCCCCACAGCTATGGAGGCGGAGGTCTTATGGCGGATGCAGCAAGTGCTGACTGACCTTGATGATCCTGTTTCTGCATGGGATGATCTTGGATGGAGGAATGTGCCTGTCCAGCAGCATGCCAGAGAATCTGCAGTGGAAAATCTGGAGATTGCCATCCCCAAAGCTGAAGTGCTGACAACAGGGCAGAGCTCTGCTAACCTCTGCCCAGCACTGATAACATCTTCTGGGTTCCATGGACAGGAGATGGTGAACCTCCATTCCCAGACACCAGTTGCAGAGACAGGGGATTTGATAGACTTTTCTGTTGAGGAAGAACCATCGGGTGAGCCCCCAGCAGAAGAGTTGGGATTAGGGCCAAACTTCATTGCGCTCTGCTCAGCACTGATGGCATCTTCTGAGTTCCACGGACAGGAGATGGTGAACCTCTGTCCCCAGATACCAGTTGCGGAGACGGGGGATTTAATAGACTTTTCTGCTGAGGAAGAACAACCTAATGAGCCTCCAGCAGAAGAGCTGCTATTAGGGCCAAAGTTCACTGTGTTCTGCCCAGCACCAACAGTGGCTTCGGCCTTCTTGAGAGAAGAGGTAGTCGGCCTTTCTCCCACAACACTGACAGGGACATGTGATTTTCTGCCAGCAGCATCTATGGAGTTAAAACAAACTTCTCCAGCTGAAGATCTGGTAACTGAACAGAGGGTCCAAGACCTCTGTCCCACACTTTTACCAATTCCAGAGACTGGGGATTTAATAGACGTTTCTATAGAGGAGGAACCACCTGGCAAACCCCCAGCAGAAGTGCTGGCAACCGGACAGAGGGTCCAAGACCTCTGCCCCACACCTGCAGCAATTGTGGAGGCTCAGGCTGAGAAGATGGCAATCACTTCCCAGCAGCAGATACAGGGGTAGAAGGGAGAGGAGGTGTGTGTTGTCCCTCCCCAACAGTTGGCCAGGGTGGAGGAAGTGGGCTTTCCTCCCCAGCAAAGATCCGTGTACCTGGGAGACAGTACCATCGACATGTCGTCCCAGCAGCCAGATGAGGGAATGGAAAAGGAAGCAGCCGGCTCACCTCCCCAATGGCAGCTACACAGTTTGGGAGTGGAGGAAGCCAGCCTCCTGCCCCAACAGTTAGCCGGAGCAGAGGATGCGGAGTCCCCAGCAGAAGTGCTGGCAACAGGGCAGAGTGCTACCAACCTCTGCCCAGCACCGGCAACAACTACAGAGTTCCAGGGAGGCGGGGCAGTCGGCCTCCCTCTCCAACAGTTAGCCGGAACAGATGGTGTGGGGTTTCCAGCAGAAGGGCTGGCAACAGGGCCGAGGACTGCTGGACTCTGCCCTCAACTAACAGAGGATGGATTTCCTGTGAAGGTGGATGGGACTTCAGTCTCCACCTGTATACCCCAGGGATGCTGGGCAGTGGGCCCCGATCCCCAACAGCATGACAGAGTGAGCCCAGACACCCTGTCTTCTCTCCAGCGGCAGAAAGGATTCCAGGGAGAAGAGCCAGTCCAGGCCTCTCCCCAGCGGCAGATATGTTCTCTGAGAGAGGCAGAGGTTGGCTGGGTGAGTAATACTCTGTTTGGAACAATTTGTTTGGGGTACTGTGTGGGTACAGGCAGTAGAGGACTGGAACTATAGACTAACTTCGGAGTCAACCCGTCTGGGGTCTCCTCCTGTGTTAGTCTCCTGCCGAAAGGGGAGAAATGTCACAGACCTAGCCGGGACAGAGGCTGTTGGAGAGGACTGTATGCAAGCCTGTTGCCTTTTGATTATGGGCCCTGGATTTTCAATGGATTCATTCTGTTGAGACACATCCTGTGAGGAGATGCTGGTGTCATCAACCTGTGTTTATGTTAATTGAATGAGCTAATGACATTGTCCTCTATACAATGTAGGAGACGGGACGACTGCTATTGTGTTAATTAACTGTATGAAGCTCGGTGACCACAAGTCTGGGCGAAAGGTCATGTCTCAGTCACCTAGGCTGTATAAAGGATTAGATAATTAGCTCATGTTAATTAAGTTACAGTTGTATTGTTAGAGGAGGTTCCAACGGCATATAAAGTCTTGTAACTTTGATTCATAATAAACAGTCCATGTTAGCAGTGAAGCAAGTGTCGCCTTGTTTTCTGCTCAGAGAGGTTGGAATATCTGATATCTGTATACAGACTGGGAGGAAGTGGTATATGACGGAAGCACTCAAGCGGAGTGTGGGACGTTCTGAGACACACGGTATAATATAGTAGGGCTCGGGATAGACTATTTTGTCTTTTCCGCCTTTCGGCTTTATTTATTTTTTGTCAGTCTCACTCTAGATTTGTGGTGTCTCTATAGCGGGCCGTGGTGTCCTGCAGCACGAGAAGTGAGACTTCGTGAATTTCTAATTGCATGGTATTATGCAGCAAGGCAGCCATAACAATATATAATATAAAAAGACTAGTCTATCTAGTCAGATATACTAAACTATAGTCCCTTTGACATAATTTTTTTGATAGTCAACTGTGATGTGCTGCAGCACTTCAAGTGAGACCCTTTCGAGTCTCCGAATACATGGCATAATGCAGTTAGGTTTGTTATAGACCATTTTGTTTTTCTCGCCTCTCGGCTTTATTATTATTTTTGTCAATTCCACTCTAGAACTTTGTGTTCTAAGGAGAGTCTCAGTTGATGAGGCAGTGAGAGAGACACAGACATGATCTGAGGGGCTGCTGTTACCCACGGAGTTGACCCATTCAACCACATTTCCAGAGGTTGGTGTTTTGATCCTGCCACAGCTCCAGAGGTCAGTGTGCTGATCCTGCCATGGTTCCAGAAGTTGGACGGTAACAGATATTCAGCCTGAGAGGGATCCTGGCTATATCTCCAGGTATGGGTCGATCCGGTTACAAGGTGGCCAGTTGGACCTTTCGGGAAACTGGTTGCTTGATCCTTTGGTCGCAGGATGGGCGAGCAGGTGTTTGCCCATCTTTAAAGACACGGTAGTCAGGCAACATTGCCTTACCAGTGCACACATTTGTAGGAACACTTGCACCCTGCTGAACAGTCACTACATTCCATTTTGCCTACCAGGATACTGCTAGCATCCCACATTCCACTTTGCGTATCAGGAAACTGCTAGCATCCTACATCTCATTTTTGCCTACCGGGATACTTTCAA
This sequence comes from Aquarana catesbeiana, assembly GCF_042186555.1. Classification (NCBI taxonomy): domain Eukaryota; kingdom Metazoa; phylum Chordata; class Amphibia; order Anura; family Ranidae; genus Aquarana; species Aquarana catesbeiana. The sequence continues at coordinate 172,632,918 of NC_133327.1, read as the reverse complement.
GTACCCCTTTGTTTATCCTGCTCATCAGGACACTAAGTGCACCAATGCCAGGCTAGCTGAAGATCTTGGATATCTCCATTGTGAGGACCCTTTCTATTACTCCTTCAGCATCAGTAGTGATTCCAGTGACTACCTTTAAAGGGGAACTCTCACGTTAATTATTAAAGTGATAAATTGTATTTGTGGCCTATTGCCTCACATTTAATTGCCTGGGTCTGTGATTTCAGGATTTGAGGGAAACAGACTGACCATTGTTAAGTCAGATCAGTTCCCCTTTATGCCTGAGTGCATAGGCCACTCTAGAGCCCCAGAAGATTTGGCCCCTTAATGACCAGGCCATTTTTTGCGATATGGCACTGCATCCCTTTAACTGACAACTGCACAGTCGTGCGACGTTGTACAAAAACAAAATTGACGTCCTTTTTTTCCCACAAATAGAGTTTTCTTTTGGTGGTATTTGATCACCTCTGCGATTTTTATTTTCTTTTTTGCACTATAAACTAAAAAAGAGCGACAACTTTGAAAAAAACCCAATATTTTTTACTTTTTGCTATAAAAAATATCCCCCGAACAATTTAAAAAAAATAAATCTCTTCCTCTGTTTAGGCTGATAAGTATTCTTCTACATATTTTTGGTAAAAAAAATCGCAATAAGCATATATTGATTGGTTTGCACAAAAGTTACAGCATCTACAAGATAGGGGATAGATTTACGGCATTTTTTTTATTCTTTTTTTTTTTTTACTAGTAATGGTGGCGATCTGCGATTTTTATCAGGACTGCGACACTGCGACGGACAGATTGGTCACTTTTGACACTTTTTTGGGACCATTGACATCTATACAGCGATCAGTGCTAAAAATAGACACTGATTACTGTACAAATGTCATTGGCAGGAAGGGGTTAACACTAGGGGGCGATCGAGGGGTTATATGTGTGTCCTACGGAGTTTTTCCAATTGTTGGGGGAGGGGACTGCCTGGGGGAGGAGACCGATTGTTGTTCCTAAGCATTAGGAACAATTGATCAGTCTCCTCACCCCTGACATAGCGGAGATCTATCTATTTACATTGCCAGACCTCTGTTCTGTCTCTGTGTGGAGCGATCGCGGGTGCCCGGCAGACATCGCAACCGCTGGGCATGCGGATTTGCTCAGTTGTCGTGCCGAGGGGTTGAGAGGCAGAGTAACGAACTGAACAAACTTAAGCAGCTCCTTTGGGGGTATCGCTACAGGTGGTTCTACAATGTAGAGCAGGGATCCTCAAAGTACGGCCCTCCAGCTGTTGCAGAACTACACTTCCCATGAGGCATTGTAAAACTCTGACATTCACAGACATGACTAGGCATGATGGGAAATGAAGTTCCTGAACAACTGGAGGGCCATAGTTTGAAGACCCCTGATGTAGAGCATAAAATCCCAATAAAATCCATTTACGTTTTTGGTTGTAACATGACAAAATGTGAAAAATTTCAAGGGGAATGAATACTTTTTCAAAGCACTGTAACCCTATGCAAAAATAAAAAAATGGTTCCATACAGGATAAGATCCATAAGCTCAAACACTGGCCTTGCAGAGGTGATGGATGCAAAGAGGAAAAAATAATGTTTTTAATGCTTTAAAAAAAGGCCCTTTCTAAAGTGCATAGAAAACCAGATTAGGTCTTAATCAAGGAGTAAGAGGTCAAATATTTATGAAACAAGAAAGTGCAGAAACCTGACCATTCACAGTGCTGAGAGTTAAACACTGCAGAGGTGCTGTCTTATCTATATGCCCTCTTATTGGCCCTTTAAAGCCATCTGACCAAAGTTCAAAGACCAAGTACTTCATTATTGGTCATTGGTTGCTAGGGGGCAAAATCAAGCTATATTTCACTGCGTCTTTAACTGGTTGCCGCCCACAGTCAAATGACGGCAGGGCAGTGCGGCTCTCGTTCTGGGATGACGTCATATGAAGGCGTCCCCGAACGGCCACTCTCGCGCTGCCGCGCCGTGTCGCTAGGACATGGTGCGACCCCGATCTCTGTAAAGAGCCAATCAGTGCCCATTAGTGATGCCAGTCATAGCTGGCAATCTGTGCCACCTATCAGTGCTGCCCATCAATGCCCATCATTGCTGTCAATCAATGCCCATCAGTGTTGACCATCAGTGCCACTCATCAATGCCCATCAGTACCGCCTATCCGTGCCGCCTATCAGTGCCCACCAGAGCCACCAATCAGTGCCGCCTATCAATATCAGTGCCACCTATCAGTGCCACCTATCAGTGCCCACAAGTGCGGCATATTAATGCCTCCTCATCAGTGCCACCTCATCAGTGCCAATAAGTGCCACCTCATCAGTGCCCATAAGTGCCACCTCATCAAAGCCCACCAGTTCAGCCTATCAGTGCCCATCAGTGCCACCTATCAGTGCGGCCCATCAATGCCCATCACTGCTGTCGATCAATGCCCATCAGTGTTGACCATCAGTGCCACCCATCAATGCCCATCAGTACCGCCTATCCGTGCCGCCTATCAGTGCCCACCAGAGCTGCCTATCAGTGCCCATCAGTGCCGCCTATCAGTGCTCATCAGTGCCACATATCAGTGCCACCTATCAGTGCCCACAAGTGTGGCATATTAGTGCCTCCTCATCAATGCCACCTCATCAGTGCCCATAAGTGCCGCCTCATCAGTGTCCATAAGTGCCACCTCATCAAAGCCCACCAGTTCAGCCTATCAGTGCCCATCAGTGCCGCCTCATCAGCGCACATCAGTGAAGGCGAAAAATTACTTAGTTACAAAATTTACTGACAGAAAAAAAGTAAAAATTTTTGGTCTTTTTTTTTGGAAAAAATAAAAAATCCAACAGTGATTAAATACCACCAAAATAAAGCTCTATTTGTGTGAAGAAAATGATAAAGAATGTGTTTGGTTACAGTGTAGCATGACCGCGCAATTGTCATTCAAAGTGCGACAGCGCTGAAAGCTGAAAAGTAGCTTGGGCAGGAAGGGGGTGTAAGTGCCTGGTAGGCAAGCGGTTAAAGAAGCTGGGTTCACATCGAACCCATGCTTGACCTGAACCTAAATATCATCCCTAATTGAAGGCAATCTGGATATTTAGCATTTATCTCCTGTATTTGCAGAAGCTTTGCCTCATGTGCATAAAGATCATGTTAAAGCTATGCATCGATGATGCTGAGGGGAATGTAATGAGGGCATAAACACTATGGGGTTGATTTACTAAAACTGGAGAGTGCAAAATCTGGTGCATAGAAACCAATCAGCTTCCAAGTTTTTTGCCAAAGCTTAATTGAACAAGCTGAAGGTTGAAGCTGATTGGCTACCATACACAGCTACACCAGATTTTGCACTCTTCAGTTTTAGTAAATCAATCCCTATGACTGGCATGATATTGCTGAGTGCCCAGAGCTTTGAAGGACTCATTGTTCTTTGTAAAGTGCAGTGGATTATGTTGGCACTATATGCAGTAAATAAGTAAAATAGATGCATTAGCCAACATATCACATTGGATCAGCAGCATTGTTGATAATTTTACTCCTGGCAAGGTTAGTTGGTACAGCCCTGTTTGTCTGCTATGAACGATAAAGTTTGTGGTCTATTTTTAATATAAACAGGAAAACCACTATGATTTAGTTTAAACTCAACGGATAGATGATTGTTGATATTTTTTACCCAAATTGTATCAAAGCATGCACAGTAGCATAGGAAAATGGGAAAGTGAACTCTAGATGGACTTGGCATGGCAACCCAATTGATAAGAGGCATGAAGGACCTCAACTATGAGGAAAAATTAGATAAACTGAATGTATTCTACATTGAGAGGAAGCGTTTAATGGGAATATGATCACCATGTATAAATACATAAATGGTTCTTCTAGCAAACGTTTTTGAAAGGTATTCAATTTAAAGTGTTAATAAACCCAGGACCCTGTATTCACTATATCTGGTCTCTCACAGTACACAGAACATGGAAAAACAATTATTATAGTAAATATAAACTGCTAAATACCCTTTCTCATCAGCAGTATATAGCAGTCTTGTGACTTCTAGCAGTTTCTGGTTAAAGCTTGTAGGAGGAGTTTTCATTCTTCTCTGACTGTCTTATGAGGCTGCAGGACCCCTGACCCTCTGTCTGGACAGTGCCGATTGGCTCTGTGCTGATTACATGTACCTTCCCAAGAAAAAAAAATATCTAGCAATACACACCAAACTGAGCATGTGCAGAGTGCCCCCAAGGTTCTGTACGACCAGAAGATGGATTGGGGACAGTAAAAGAAGGGGAGGATCAGAGTCCCAGGATCAAACAACCTTTTTACACAATGCCCAGGATTAACCCCTTAGGTTCCACAGTGAGTATAACAAGCACTCTTTGCTGCATATACAGACTGATTTTACTGCTGTGTGTTTAGTAACACTTTAACCGCTTCAGCTCCGAAAGATTTTACTCCCTTCCTGACCAGAACACTTTTTGCGATTCGGCACTGCGTCCCTTTAACTGACAGTTGCGCGGTCAAACATAATTGACATCCTCTTTTTCCCACAATTAGAGCTTTCTTTTGGTGGTATTTGATCACCTCTGCGGTTTTTATTTTTTGTGCTATAAACAAAAAAAGAGCGACAATTTTGAAAAAAAACGCAATATTTTTTACTTTTTGCTATAATAAATATCCCCCAATAATATATAAAAAAAAAATTTTTTTCCTCAGTTTTGGCCGATATATATTCTTCTACATATCTTTGGGAAAAAAAATCGCAATAAGCGTATATTGATTGGTTTGCGCAAAAGTTATAGCATCTACAAGATAAGGGATAGTTTTATGGCATTTTTATTATTAATTTTTTTTTTTTACTAGTAATAGCAGCGATCTGCGATTTGTATTGGGAATGCGGACACGTTGGACAATTTTGACACATTTTTGGGACCATTGGCATTTATACAGCGATCAGTGCTATAAAAATGCATTGATTACTGTAAAAATGTCACTGGCAGAGAAGGGGTTAACACTAGGGGGCGATCAAGGGGTTAATTGTGTTCCCTAGTGTGTGTTCTAACTGAAGGGGGGAGGGGACTGTGTAGGGTAGATGACAGATCGCTGTTCATACTCTGTATAAACAGACAATCAGTCACTTCTCCCCTCAGAGAACCGGAAACTGTGTGTTTACACACACAGATCCCAGTTCTCGGTGTGCCCCGAGCGATCGCGGGAGCCCGGCGGTGATTGCGACCGCCTGGGACTGGCATCGGTTCCGTGGGCGAGCAGGGGGCGTTGCACCCAGACGTGCCATTCTGCCGCAGTACAACTGCGGTGGCTGGTCGGCAAGTGGTTAAGGTCATTGCCAAGGGGACAGGGGAGCACTCTGTATCTGGAGGAAGACTGAATACAGAAATGATTCTTTAAATTAGTGCTTTGAAAAAAGTGGGAAAAGCTTCCTCAGGAACCCCTCGGGAACTAGTTGCAACCATCTTAGCTGATTGTTTGAAAAAAAGATGGATAAATTCCTAAGTGCACAGAATATTCCTTGACAATAACATATATGCAATAACAATACAGACAACAGAAATTGTTGATCCAGGGTATATCCAGTTGCCTTTCTCTGGATCAGGATTTGTTTGCCTTCCTCCGGATCAGTGTTGGTATAGAGGTCTGTAAATGGGATTTTTCAATATTTTATTCATTTTTTTTATTAGTTCTATTGGTAACTATGCATCGCCAAACACAAATATTATATATTCTAAGATAATTAAGCATTACAAATAAATACAGATGTTTGAGCATCTGGAAACCTTGTTCTTCTGCATGAACTGTCACCTGTACCTGAAAGAATACATTACTCAAAAAGGACATGCTGGTAATGCATCACTGTAAGGATACCCATGGATGTTAAACGATGTTTGCTGATTTCAGTCAGATGATTTGGGAAGTGTCATGTCTATGGATAGCACTAGACCCCATTCTGGTCATTCTCAGGTGAACAGACAATCATTTTGTTTTATGGTTTCCCCAGGCATAACACAGGGACAGGGTGTACCTGGCTAATATTTCTTCTACTTGTTTGTGCATTTTTCAGTGATGTTTGTAGGGGTCATTTTTCATTAGGATCATGTTTTGGACATTTTTTTTCCTGTGTTATTCATACATTGGTATAGTTTTTCATACAAGTGCATGGTACAGTTGGCATATATCAGGAATAGGAAATTTTGGGCTTGTATATTCTTTAATACCAACATATAACAACCTATACAAGCATAACTTTCCAGCTTTACTTAAAAACATTACCCACTCCTTGTATACATGGAACACTCTATCGCTGTCAATAACAGGACGTATCAGTCCCAATGACTATCTCCCCTATAAACTCTTTACCTCTATAAAACATTACCTCTATGCATTTTTTACCTCTATAAAACACTTAATTTAACCTAATTGAAATGATAAATCTTATAGACTCTTTAAGTTTGTCCTTTTTGCTTCCAAAACCCAAGGAGGTCTTGCAGTCCTAAATATATCCAAATAATATTTGGCAACACAGCTACACACTCTGCTGGTCCACCTCCCAGTCTTTAGTAAGTGAACAAAGCTGAAGAGAGGCAATGGCTCGCCCCTACCCACCCTAACTCCTTTACATTGAAGTTTCATTGATTAATGACCTTCTAATGCCGCGTACACACGATCGGAAATTCAGCCAGCAAAAGACCGATGAGAGCTTTTGGTCGACCGTGTGTATGCTCCATCGGACTTTTGCTGGTCGAATTCCAGCCAGCAAAAGATTGAGAGCATGTTCTCAATTTTTCGGTCGGATCCGAAAATTCGTTCGTCTGTAGCAATTCCGAAGCGCAAAATTCCTGCGCATACTCGGAAACAATTCAACGCATGCTCGGAAGCATTGAACTTAATTTTCTCGGCTCATCGTAGTGTTGTACGTCACTGCGTTCTTGACAGTCGAAAGTTCAGCGAACTTTTGTGTGATCATGTGTATGCAAGGCAAGCTTGAGCGGAATTCCGTCGGAAAAGCCATCATATCTTTTTCCTGACGAGAATTCCGATCGTGTGTATGCGACATTAGACCGAAGTCTTTACAAAAAATGTTTTGAGGCACAAAAAAAAGACAAATTTTCACTTACTACACCCAAATTGAGTATGACCTCTTTCCATAATAACTCAGTGGTACCTGACAACATAACATAAACTATGACTTTAATTCAGGGAGTCAGCATTCTATTTTTAAGGACAATTGGTGGATAGAGTGAGTAAGAGACTGCTCTCTTTTTCTAAACTACATGATAAATACTCCATTCCTACCAAAACCTTTTACTCTTATACCGCGTACACACGAGGGGCCTTTTCGATGGACTAGGTCCGATGGTCTTTCCGACAGACTTTGCAGCGTAGGTCCGCCGGACTTTCAAAAGAAAGGACAATCACACCAAAGTCCGACGGATTCGTACGTGATGACGTACGACCGGACTAAAATAAGGAAGTTGATAGCCAGTAGCCAATAGCTGCCCTAGCGTCGGTTTTAGTCCGTCCGACTAGCATACGACGAGCGGATTTTTCGACCGGACTCGAGTCCGTCGGAAAGATTTGAAACATGTTTTATTTCTAGGTCCATTGTACTTTTGGGGAAAAAAGTCAGCTGGAGCCCAAACACGATCTAATTGTCCGACGGAGTCCGGTCCGCCAGACCAAGTCTGCCGGAAAGTCCACTCGTGTGTACGAGGCATTACTTGCAAATTCACCATCATGCTCACACACTCGCACCTGCCCAGCGTTTAGCACTACCTGGGTGGAACTCAGCTTTAAGTAATGACAAAGTTATTGTCGAACAAACAAGCCTGTAGCAGAAATGTAAAAATTGCTCTGGTCCATAGGGGATGTACAGTTGTAAGCAGGGCTGGTCCTACCATGGGTCCCGCTGGGTTCACTGGACCCAGGCGGCACTTTGAGAGGGGCGGCAAATTGACGCCAAAAAAGATTTTTTTTTCAGTTTGGTGTGCACCACCAGCACCAGATCAAATGTACAGCTTTCCTCCACCTGGCCCAGCAGACACGAGAGATCTGTCCCTTCCAAAAGAGCAGCACTCTCCTTCCCCTACCTTATTTACACAGGACCGGAAGCTTGGCAGGTCCGGGCAAAGGGTGGGACTTTTCAAGTTAAGAAGAGGGTGATTGGTTTCTAGACAGCGGTGGGGTCCCAGCAATCAATCACCTGCCTTTCACATGAAAAGTCCCGCCCTTTTGTCCGGACCTGCAATGCTTGCTGTCTTGTGTAAAAAGGGTATGGAAGGGGGAGTGCGGCAATCTTATGGAAGGGCCAGTCTGTAATCTCGATAGAGGACTGTGATGGGGGGGGGGTCTGGGATGGGGGGGTCGGGGTGGGGGGGATCTGTGATGGAGAGGGGGTCTGTGATTTAGGGATCTGTGATGAGGGAAGTCTGTAATGGGGGGCTCTGTGATGAGGGGGGATCTGTGATGGAATGCTCTGTGATGAGGGGAGTCTGTGATGGGGTGGAGGTCTGTAATGGAATGGTCTGTGATGAGTGGAGTCTGTGATGGGGGGGGGGGGGGGACTGTGATGGTATGGTCTGTGATGAGGGGAGTCTGTAATGGGATGGTTTGTGATGAGGGGAGTCTGTGATGGGGGGAGGTCTGTAATGGGATGGTCTGTGATGAGGGGAGTCTGTAATTGGGGGGGGGGGGACTGTGATGGTGTGGTCTGTGATGAGGGGAGTCTGTAATGGGGGGGGGGACTGTGATGGTATGGTCTGTGATGAGGGGAGTCTGTAATGGGATGGTCTGTGATGAGGTGAGTCGGTAATGGGATGGTCTGTGATGAGGGGTGTCTGTAATGGGATGGTCTGTGATGAGGAGTGTCTGTAATGGGATGGTCTGTGATGAGGGGTGTCTGTAATGGGATGGTCTGTGATGAGGAGTGTCTGTAATGGGATGGTCTGTGATGAGGAGTGTCTGTAATGGGATGGTCTGTGATGAGGGGTGTCTGTAATGGGATGGTCTGTGATGAGGGGTGTCTGTAATGGGATGGTCTGTGATGAGGAGTGTCTGTAATGGGATGGTCTGTGATGAGGGGAGTCTGTGATGGGGGGAGGTCTGTAATGGGATGGTCTGTGATGGGCGGGGGTAACTGTGATGGTATGGTCTGTGATGAGGGGAGTCTGTAATGGGGGGGGGGGGGACTGTGATGGTATGGTCTGTGATGAGGGGAGTCTGTAATGGGATGGTCTGTGATGAGGAGTGTCTGTAATGGGATGGTCTGTGATGAGGGGTGTCTGTAATGGGATGTCTGTGATGAGGGGTGTCTGTAATGGGATGGTCTGTGATGAGGGGAGTCTGTGATGGGGGGAGGTCTGTAATGGGATGGTCTGTAATGGGGGGGGACTGTGATGGTATGGTCTGTGATGAGGGGTGTCTGTAATGGGATGGTCTGTGATGAGGGGTGTCTGTAATGGGATGGTCTGTGATGAGGAGTGTCTGTAATGGGATGGTCTGTGATGAGGGGTGTCTGTAATGGGATGGTCTGTGATGAGGAGTGTCTGTAATGGGATGGTCTGTGATGAGGGGTGTCTCTAATGGGATGGTCTGTGATGAGGGGTGTCTGTAATGGGATGGTCTGTGATGAGGGGTGTCTGTAATGGGATGGTCTGTGATGAGGGGTGTCTGTAATGGGATGGTCTGTGATGAGGGGTGTCTGTAATGGGATGGTCTGTGATGAAGAGTGTCTGTAATGGGATGGTCTGTGATGAGGGGTGTCTGTAATGGGATGGTCTGTGATGAGGGGAGTCTGTGATGGGGGGAGGTCTGTAATGGGATGGTCTGTGATGGGCGGGGGTAACTGTGATGGTATGGTCTGTGATGAGGGGAGTCTGTAATGGGGGGGGGGAACTGTGATGGTATGGTCTGTGATGAGGGGAGTCTGTAATGGGATGGTCTGTGATGAGGAGTGTCTGTAATGGGATGGTCTGTGATGAGGGGTGTCTGTAATGGGATGGTCTGTGATGAGGGGTGTCTTTAATGGGATGGTCTGTGATGAGGGGAGTCTGTGATGGGGGGAGGTCTGTAATGGGATGGTCTGTGATGAGGGGTGTCTGTAATGGGATGGTCTGTGATGAGGAGTGTCTGTAATGGGATGGTCTGTGATGAGGGGTGTCTGTAATGGGATGTCTGTGATGAGGGGTGTCTGTAATGGGATGGTCTGTGATGAGGGGAGTCTGTGATGGGGGGAGGTCTGTAATGGGATGGTCTGTAATGGGGGGGGGACTGTGATGGTATGGTCTGTGATGAGGGGTGTCTGTAATGGGATGGTCTGTGATGAGGGGTGTCTGTAATGGGATGGTCTGTGATGAGGAGTGTCTGTAATGGGATGGTCTGTGATGAGGGGTGTCTGTAATGGGATGGTCTGTGATGAGGAGTGTCTGTAATGGGATGGTCTGTGATGAGGGGTGTCTCTAATGGGATGGTCTGTGATGAGGGGTGTCTGTAATGGGATGGTCTGTGATGAGGGGTGTCTGTAATGGGATGGTCTGTGATGAGGGGTGTCTGTAATGGGATGGTCTGTGATGAGGGGTGTCTGTAATGGGATGGTCTGTGATGAGGAGTGTCTGTAATGGGATGGTCTGTGATGAGGGGTGTCTGTAATGGGATGGTCTGTGATGAGGGGAGTCTGTGATGGGGGGAGGTCTGTAATGGGATGGTCTGTGATGGGCGGGGGTAACTGTGATGGTATGGTCTGTGATGAGGGGAGTCTGTAATGGGGGGGGGAACTGTGATGGTATGGTCTGTGATGAGGGGAGTCTGTAATGGGATGGTCTGTGATGAGGAGTGTCTGTAATGGGATGGTCTGTGATGAGGGGTGTCTGTAATGGGATGGTCTGTGATGAGGGGTATCTGTAATGGGATGGTCTGTGATGAGGGGAGTCTGTGATGGGGGGAGGTCTGTAATGGGATGGTCTGTGATGAGGGGTGTCTGTAATGGGATGGTCTGTGATGAGGAGTGTCTGTAATGGGATGGTCTGTGATGAGGGGTGTCTCTAATGGGATGGTCTGTGATGAGGGGTGTCTGTAATGGGATGGTCTGTGATGAGGGGTGTCTGTAATGGGATGGTCTGTGATGAGGGGTGTCTGTAATGGGATGGTCTGTGATGAGGGGTGTCTGTAATGGGATGGTCTGTGATGAGGAGTGTCTGTAATGGGATGGTCTGTGATGAGGGGTGTCTGTAATGGGATGGTCTGTGATGAGGGGAGTCTGTGATGGGGGGAGGTCTGTAATGGGATGGTCTGTGATGGGCGGGGGTAACTGTGATGGTATGGTCTGTGATGAGGGGAGTCTGTAATGGGGGGGGGGAACTGTGATGGTATGGTCTGTGATGAGGGGAGTCTGTAATGGGATGGTCTGTGATGAGGAGTGTCTGTAATGGGATGGTCTGTGATGAGGGGTGTCTGTAATGGGATGGTCTGTGATGAGGGGTGTCTGTAATGGGATGGTCTGTGATGAGGGGAGTCTGTGATGGGGGGAGGTCTGTAATGGGATGGTCTGTGATGGGCGGGGGTAACTGTGATGGTATGGTCTGTGATGAGGGGAGTCTGTGATGGGGAGCTCTGTGATGAGGGGGGATATGTGAAGGAATGCTCTGTGATTACGGGAGTCTGTGATGGGGGGGTCTGTAATGGGATGGTCTGTGATGAGTGGAGTCTGTGATGGGGGGGGACTGTGATGGTATGGTCTGTGATGAGGGGAGTCTGTGATGGGGGGGTCTGTAATGGGATGGTCTGTGATGAGTGGAGTCTGTGATGGGGGGGGGCTGTGATGGTATGGTCTGTGATGAGGGGAGTCTGTGATGGGGGAGTCTGTGATGTGGAGTTTGTGGTTTGTAATTGAACATGATGGTGTGTCATTTAATTTTGCCTATAGACAATGTGCTGTTGCATGTAAATCTGACTTCCTGATAAATTAAATTTTAGTAATTATCATGATATAAAATAATGGATGTGGAGGCCTTTTGGTGGGCATGATTTTTTTGGGATGGGGGGTGCATTTAATTTTTGGACCCAGGCAGCACAATGTCTTGGGCCAGCCCTGGGTGTAAGTTGTTAAACCACTGGAGAATTCCTGGGTCTGCACAACTGATGTGACCCTTATAAGGGATTGCCAATCCGTCTGCTTGAATTTTTATGTTAAGGTGAATGCATTCACAGCATGCACAAGAACAGAGCTGTGAATTATGGTAGGCAGATCTCACTAATGGAATATGCAAAATACACGGCCCATCAGGTTTCACCTATAATTAAACTATCACATTTGGAAGGACTGACCCTTTACAAACCCATGTAAACCAAAGCAACTATTTAATTTAGTTTATCAGTTAAAAGAATGAAATATGATTGCTGAATTTGTTTGAATAATTTTCCTGTTGCACCTCTTTGTCCCATAAATGATTTGGGACCCTTGCCTACATTTTATAGTTTGGAAACCCTTTGCATCTAGGAGGAGGCACCCTCAGAGAACATATTTTACAGGAAATATAGTGCACAACTTACCTTACATACACCAAGTAACCAGGTAATGCTGTTAGTTTTCTATTAAGGGGTACATCTTCTTTACAGTCATGCATGCGCAATCAGATGGTAAAGCAGCCAACAGCCGAACTTATATGATTGTTCAACGTTTCTAAACAATGATGTACTCATACATATATCATGGAAATACCTCTATACTTGCTGTAATTTTCCTTTACTGGCTTATATCAGCATATCACAAAGTGTAAATGGGGGGGGGGGGACTACCTTACCAATCTATAAGAGAACATGTCTGGTGACAGGACACCAGGGAGAAAAATCTATGCTGACATGAGGATAAGCCAGAAAAGTAAAATTATGGATAACGGATGAATAACAGTTTTCTGTTTTCCAGACTCAAATCATGTCAACAAGATGTAATTAGGTTCAAAATCAGAGAGGGAAAAAATACAACTGAATGCCAAAAAAAATTGATTGCACTAATAAAGCAGCATAAAGTACTGAAGGTCCAAAAAGGCTCAGTGTCATGGCCAGGGGTCAGGCTCAGTGACCAGTAGCTATAGCAATACAGGGACTCCCACTGACAAGCAGGTCACCCTGGCAAATAACGAAGGCTTACCTGAGGTGCGGAGTGCTAACCGGTGTTCACCAGAGCTCCTGATGGTGGAGATGGGTTTAGCTGCATGCTAGCACCAGGTCGCGGTCCTCAGGATTGTCCCAAAAGGAAGTGAGTAAGCCAGGGTCCAGTATCGGATATAACAAGTAAGGATCAAACAGTCAGTAAACAAGCCAAAGGTTGGTAACAAATAGTTGCAGGTTGGGATCAAGATGAAGCATAGTTGAGGAACAAGCCAAGGGTCATTAACGAGCGGTAGTAAAGATACAGATGGCAGACAAAAGCAAGATACCGGCTGGAGAGAGCATAATATTCTGGCAAACAGGAAGTGCGGAGACATAGATTAAATCAGGAGGTTCATGGGAGGAGCAGAGTTCAAGATTTAGGAAAAAACAAGGTTCAAGGCAGGATCATTCAAGGAGTTGTTCAGGGAACTGTCCAGCATTCCAAGTGGCTCAGCAAGAAGAGACATTGCCTGACACAGCCGAGGGTTTTGGGTTCAACTACAGACACTGACACTCAGTCTCTTACTGATCCAATGTATAGTGTCCAATGAACAGGAGGTGAAGGAACACAAAAAACATGAGCCAGTCATTAACCAAAAGATACTGTAGAACCAGGGATGTTGCCTGAGAAGGGAGAAACCAGGAGCAGGAAGGTATGCAGCAGAACAAACAAGTTCTTGAAAAAATGATCAATGCCTGCCCAGAAGAAGGAAGATGTTGGGTGGGCTGCTGGCTCCAGCAGAAGTGTTGGAGAAAGAACTGGGCCATCTTACCAAGCAACCACAGTTTGGCTCCGTTGCGACTATTCCATGCCAAAAAAAGTACAAGCTATTTAGGCTACATTTCTGCCCTTGTGCCATTATTGGTTTACCAAACACAGGAAAGGGTGAACCTGGTTGGCAGGGAGGGTTGTTCTTAGTTCCTAAAAGAATATAGTAGGTGGCCTGAAGCAAGGATAAAAAAAGAACACTGGAGGGAAGAGACTCGCTCACTGTTATAGATTGAGAAGGTCATCCTATTGGGTCAGAGAGGTGGACCCACAATGTCATGCTTACATGAGGTGAGCCAGGAAATACATATACATACATATATATGAGTGTAAAGCATTTATATCAAAGCTGGAAGTGACATGATCCAGCTATTGCATTCTTTTGTGAAGCTAGGGCCTTTAAAATAGAATGGCCACACTTCGTTCTATGAAAAATGAAATAAGAATTTCCATCTAAAAGCAACCTATAGTCCCTCAGTTATCTCTCACAAAAGTGCATTTTTTTTAAATGACACTACAAAATCAGTGTTTACATGTTAGCCACACTGGACGTTTTTGACGCTGCTCCTAGGGGCGTCTGGCATTTTTTTTTCTGCCTCTAAATGCCCTTGCATGTTAGCCTATATGTCTATGTACACATAGGCATTTCAAGGTGTTTAGAGGCCAAAAAAACCCACTGCCAGTGCATCCAGGAGCAGCGGCGTTTTAGCAGAAAAAATGCTTGATGCACCTAACTGCAGGTAAACGCGCCTAAACATTTGTTAACGCTAGGTGCGTTTAGCGCTGAAGCATTCATTAATTTCAATGGCCAGAATAAATTATTATTCTGGCCAAAAAAACAAATTAATGCCCAAGCACTTGACGCGCCTAAATGCGTTACACGCATTTACAAGCATCAAGCGTTTTTTTCTGCCAAAACACTGCTGCTTCTAGGAGAGATAGCAAAAAACATCCAGTGTGCATGAAGCCTTAAACTTACTTTAAAGCCCACCTTTTCCCCAGCCTAATGAAGGGTTTATGTAAGCCTGAAACCATTGCTTATTATGAAAGACTGCTATCTGCTTCAAGCTTCGTGCTGCAAGCTTTCACACATGAAATTTATAACAAAAAAAAATACACTTTAGTAGAGACCATAATTACTTTCATTCTTGCTTTAACATCAACCCCCTTTAGAGGTAAAGTATTAGTCCCTTACATTTTAATTTTGAACTTTTGTCACTTCTCTGGTGCCATAAATTACTGGTTGGGCATTAAGCCTCTACAGGAAGCAGTTTGTCCTCAGACGCCCTTAAGAACTACAGCTACAGTGCTAATCAATGAATTTATTAGCAATCTCATTCCTGAGGTAAAACTATGTCCGCAGACATTATGGGAGCAGGAAAATGAAAACAAGAAGGGAGCAAAGTAACATTTATCAAAGCCACAAGCATCTTGAAAGCATTTAAAGAAGAACTCCAGATTCTGCCAAAAATTCAATATACACTGTATATCTAAAGTGATTGTAAATCCAAAAACATGCATTCCCAGCATTAGGCAAACATTTTTCAGTATGTGTATCACCCCCTCGCCCCTCCTTATAATTACCTGGGTCCTTAATTGATCCAGTGCTGTGCCCGAGAGCAGGGGCTCTCTCCTCTTCCAACTACTCTCACAAACTTTTCTGAGAGCAGTGGGAGCCATTGCCTGCTGTCAGTCAAATCCTGCAACGAGGGACCGGGGGGCAGGACTGAGTCTATAGACGCAGGCAGCACAGCTCAGAAGCAAGGCCGCAGGTGTGCCACAATAGAAAATGGCTTATTATGGTCATAAACCAAGAAGAGGAAGAGCCAGGAACGCAGGCGGGGACCTCAGAAGAGGAGAATCTGGGGCCGTTCTGTACAATACCATTGTACAGAGCAAGTAGGTATAACATATTTGTTATTTTAAAAGAAAAAAAAATTGACTTTGCATACGCTTTAAATATATTATAGTATAGGATTCATGTACATGCTGAGATCTGCCTCAATATGTTAATTAGTTCCCCTGGCAAACTCTGCAACCGGAATTATTACTTGATTACTTGAAGGTAGCAGAATCATTTTAAATTTGTACCTGAAACTATATCAACTACTTCCTGCCAGCATGACATCATATGATGTTGTGGACTTTAAGAGTCTACAGTATATTTGGATGATGCCTGCAGCTACAGGCATCATCCAGATATCTTTTTTTCAGCTACCAATTCCCTACACTGTAAAACCCATTCTAGTGGCTGATTAGCTGCTGGATTGGTTTTACCGCCAGCGGGAGGGGACAACCCCCCTTCTGCCGCCCATCGCCACCCTTCCTGTGCTTTCCAGTTTGATTGGGAAGCAAAAGACATCTGATCCAGTGGTGGTGCCGGGTTACCACAGAACTGGCCGAGGACTGGATGGTCCCTAGCCATCTCTATGACTCTGGAAGGCCAGAATCAATGTCATGATGTCACTTCCGGCTTTGGCAGATGTAAACACTGCCTTTTTTCCCCCTAGAAAGCAGAGATCAATGGGTTTTTTTATCTCATGCTTTCCAGGGTAGAGGAAATATCTGGGGTCTTATAGACCCCAGATATCTCCATTAATAGGACCTGTCATGCATTATTTCTATGAAAAGGGAAGTTTACATATCTTGTGATATAAATAAAAGTGATCCAAAAAAAAAAAAAAAGGGACAGTGTAAAAATAAAAACAAAATAAATAATGATAAAAAAAGTTTAAAGCGCTTGTCCCCTCGTGTTCGCACGCAGAAGAGAATGCATACGTAGGTAAACAATGTTTGCACCACACATGTGAGGTATTGCCACTAACGTTATAATGACTGCAATAATTCTAGCACTAGAACTTCTTTGTAACTCTAAACTGGTAACCTGTAAAAAATTTAAAGCGTCCCCTGTGGAGATGTTTAAGTACCATAGTTTGACACCATTCCGTGAGCATGCGCAATTTTAAAGCGTGACATGTTAGGTATCTATATACTCGGTGTAACATAATCTTTTATGTCATACAAATAAATTGGGTTATACATTGTGTTTTTTTGCATTAAAATTCATTAAAGTGGTTTTGTTCCAAAAAAAGTGTGTTTGAAAAATTGCTGCACAAATACCATGTGACATAAATTGTAATGACACCCATTTTATTCTCTAGGGCCTCTGCTAAAAAAACATATATAATGTTTGGGGGTTCTGTTTAATTTTCTAGCAAAAAATACAAATTTTTACATGTAGGAAAGAAATGTCAGAATTGGCCTGTGTGGGAAGTACGGTAGTTAAAGTGGCAGTAAATTCTGGTTTAAAATTGAAAAATATTCTATTTAGGTATTAAAAAAAACACCTTCTATTGCTCACAACCTCTTCCAAATTTCTTATTTATTTTTTTTTGCTGCTGTGATCCAACTTCCTGTTAGGGTGGCTATGTTTACTGTCAATGGTCCCACTGTATGTAGAGCAGTGTATCTTAACTGCAGTCCTCAGGACACCCCAACATGTAATGTAGTTGACAAAAACTCACCCAAGCTCTACCGCAAGATGAAAAAATAATGAGCTGAGTATCAGTGCACTGGCTGTTGTGTCCCATGACCATCAAATAAGCAAAAAATGCCAGCAACATGAATGTTTCTTCTTATATATCTTTATTGGAGCACAAACAGCAGTGCTGCATCTGAAATTCTGACGTGTTTCGGCCTAAGCCTTCCTCATAGCATACAAAGTTACATTAAAGAAGTTCAGCCTGAGCTCATTTGGTTGGGCTTCTCCTAGGGGTTACAGGCGTGAAATTCCTTTTGCACTCCTGTGACCCGTTTTCAGCAGAGAGCGGACTGAAGTCCGCTCTCTGCTAACGTCACAGGAATCAGTCCAGGCACCGCGTCATCGCGACAAAGTCTGGATGCGTCAGGTGCCTGGACTGACACCCATTTCAGCCTCTCAGCGAGCGGCTGAGAGGCTGAGACGGCCGCTCCCTGCCCTTCCACAGCTCAGCGCTCCAATATAGTATTCGATAGTCTGCTTCGGCCTACCTAGAAGAATGGGGTTTGCCAGGCCTTCTGGCTTGGCAGACCATTTGAGCCCTAATGTTGCTGTCAGAAGCCTTGCGCCCCGGGGATCAGGGAGAGGTCCTACCCCTTCGGATGTGGACAAAGCACACACTTAAGTGCACTTTTTAGTGTGTGTTTCACATGCACGTTTTTTTATACACTTAATGGTTTTTCCGTTTCCAGGTTTTTGAACCACCGTGGAAAAAAAAATCAAAAAAAGCAAGCAAACAGATTCTCCTCTCCTGTCTTAGTACGGAATGTAAAAATGAATGTAGGATTCTGCCATAGGCAACAATAATGGTAGTTTCAGGGACCCCTTGACTCTATTTGTAGGAAATTTGTAGAATATGGCAGCACGCATCCGGGTTAACTGCAACTGGATTACAGCTGGAGACCTGAAATTAGGTTATGCCTGCCTTGTATAAAATTTGCTGCAATACAGGATGACAAAGCAGAAGAGTAGCAGACTTTTGGCAGAAAAAGGGTTGTATGAAACACAAGTCTTATAACACCAGAAAAGCAAACAATGGTATATTAAATATATTCAGGAAAAATATATTCAGTATATTCAGTAAAAATCAAAAAATATTAAAAACCAATATATAAAGAGGTTTTTGTTCTCTCAAATAAAAAGTGGCAGGTGTTTGATCTGTGTAAAACAATGAAAAACAGATATCTTATGTTCAAAGCTCCTGAACCCCACAGAAAGATGCTTTGGTTTTTCTTTCCAAACAAAAAAGAATCAGGAAATCAAGAAAGACTGAAGACAAAACAAAATTCTTTGTGATCCCACAAAAACCTCCAACAATGCATTTTCCTCTACTTTCTGAAAAGCGGAACTTCACCCCCTCCTCCCCCCACATTTGGAATCTAATTTTTTGGTGGGAAGGGGAGGGGGAAGAGGGTGCCCAGTTTTCACAGGTACCTGCTCCCACGCCTAGGCGACCCAAACGGACAGTCTGTCAGGGCTGGGCTCAGCCCTTCCTTCTCTGAGCTGGCCGCTCAGCTGTCGGCTAATTGCCAGCTTCTATCTCTCCACAGTGACTCACCTGTTGATGATATCCTGCTTGTCAGTCCTGCCTACTTAAGCTGTCCAGCCCAGAAGATCTCTGCCGTCACCTTGGTCAACATCACAGGGATCACCTGAGTTCCTGGTAAAGACTTGCTTAACTGACATTCCTTCTGGCTCCAGATCCTGCTTGCTGTTCCACTGCGCTAATCTCTGGCTTCCTGACTTTCTGGCTTGTCTAACTATCCATTCTGGTTACAGAACTTTGGCTATGTTTTGATTACGTTTGTTCTATTTACTTTTTTTTATTAAACAAGTGTGATTTAAATGTACTTCTGTCTCAGTCTGATTGATGGTTTCTGATACATTCTCTGTGAAGCCGCAAGCAGCATGGCCGGCTGCCCACCTAAGATGTTGGTGTCAGGAACCCAAAGGCCCGGGTCAGGATGGCACCGGATCCCTGGACAGGTAAGTGTCCTGTTATTAAAAGTAGGAATGAGCCGAACACCCCCTGGTTCAGTTCGCACCAGAACATACGAACAGTCAAAAAATTTGTGTGAACATCGTTAAAGTCTATGGGACACGAACGTGAAAAATCAAAAGTGTTAATTTTAAAGGCTTATATGCAAGTTATTGCCATGAAAAGTGTTTGAGGACCCGTGTACTGCCCCAGAGGACCAGGGCAACCATCAGAAACTTTTGGGCACACAGACAAAGATGGACGTGGTGGTCAGTACTCAGGCAGGGCATCATTTCCTCTGTTTAGTGAGTTTGCTATCCAGCCACAGCATGCAGAGGAGGTAGTGGACTGGCTTACTAAACCTTCCTCATCCTCCTCATCCTCTGTCACACAAGCAGAGACAAGTGTGCAGTCCCCTGCAGTTGCCGGAGTGGATAAACCTGCCTCCTTGTCCACATCTATTCCTGCCATAGCCCCAACATCAGCCATGGAGGAGTCAGCTAAGTTATTTGAGCACAGCATCAGCCACTTTCTCCTTGATGATGGCCAGCCATTACTGGATTCAGATGTTGGTTGAGAGGTTGAGGATTACAGGAATATGAGCCTAGAGAGAGGGAGGAACACTGGTAGACAAATTGGCATTCATGTTCCCCCAGTCGCAGCGTGTTGCCAAGTTGTCTCCAGTGGTAATGATGATGCAATTTTTTACAGCAAGGCCAATTCTTGCTTTAATCAAGAGTACCTCTATAGCAATGGTTCTCAACTCTGGTCCTCAGGACCCACTGACAGGCCAGAATTTAAGTATTACCTTGGGGAGATGCATACTAGAATACTGCAATCACTGAGCAGCAAATAATATCACCTATGATGTATTTCAGTTATCTTGCAAACCTGGCCTGTTAGTGGGTCCCGAGGACAGGAGTTGAAAACTACTGCTTTATAGGTTTATGGTGGGAAGGCTCCACCGACACCCAAAGACCAATTTTTCTGCACCTGTTTGACAGGTGCATATCATTGCAATTTTTTACAGCAAGGCCAATTCTTGCTTTCATCAAGATTACCTCTATAGGGTTACGGTGGGAAGGCGCCACCAACACCCAAAGACCAATTTTTAGGCACCCGTTACTTCTATCCAAAGTCAAAGTGACACCAGAATGTTTCCAAAAAATCTCTAATCTTGTTCCCAGTGCACTACATTGTGGCCTCATCATACACACTGCCTCCCCAGCTGTTGCTGAGCAAAATAAAGGCAGTTTGCAGGAAAATGTCATTTTTTTGGCTTTATAAATTCAAGTATTGCTGCAGAAGATTCTATACATGGTACAAATCTGCCACTACAGGTAGACTAAGGGGACCCCCCAGGCACTATATTGGAAGGAATTTTTCATTTTTATGCTTTCACTTTAAAAATAAAAAAAAATCCCTGCTCATTTAAAAATTAAGTTTTTCACAAACTTTTTTTTATTGATACATATCCCCCAGGGTAGGACCCGCCCCCCTATAACCATTGTATGCCCAATTACTTACATATAAGCCTTCAAAATGGGCAGTTTTGATTTTTGATGTTCGGGTCCCATTGACTTTAATGGGGTTCATTATTTGGGTCCAAACTTTCGCGGTGTTCGAAAGTTTCGGTGCAAACCGAACAAGGGTCCATTCAGCCCATCCCTACTCCTGGGCCGCAAACACCTTTGAGCGGCAAACACACAACGAAAAGAAAAGGGTTACACAAGTACAGTAAGCATAGTTCTGTAATGTTGCAGGTCCTGAGGTGAAGAATACTTGTGTCTTCTTCTAGCAAATGGTGGGGCCCTTGTTTTAAAAGAGTAGGTTTAAACAAGCTTGCATGGAACAGTAATCCTCTAGAATGTTCCGTTAGGTAGGTATTTAAAAGGGCAAATTACTAGAGATGGCAGCTCCAAACAAGCATCCCATGACACTTAAAAGGGAAATTGGTGTCTGCATGCAGTGTCAGTATGGTGTCAAGAAGGATGTTGGGTTTGCACCCTCTCACCAATCCTCTGTGCGATGACACAATGATAATCCCAGGTGCTGGTTCAGTCTCCTGATGCTCCTAGTGATGTTGTAAGGCACTGGATCCCCTTCTGAGGGCCGATCGAGATGACTGGTAGCAAAATTTGCAAGGTGAAGAGGCAGCGGCCGACCCGATACCTGGCCTCAGTGGCCTTGTGGGAAATCCGGCCCTGGCCCAGACATGTACTGGCTTAAGCAGGGGCACACGTCTGGCACTGCAGGATCTGAGTCCCTGTCGGCGTAGTGTGTTACTGATGGTAGCCCTTGTTACGTTGGTCCCAGCTCTCTGCAAGTCATTCACTAAGTCCACCCGTGTGGTTCTGGGATTTTTGCTCACTGTTCTTGTGATCATTTTGACCCCACGGGTTGAGATCTTGCGTGGAGCCCCAGATTGAGGGAGATTATCAGTGGTCTTGTATGTCTTCTATTTTCTAATTATTGCTCCCACAGTTGATTTCTTCACACCAAGCTGCTTGGCTATTGCAGATTCAGTCATCCTAGCCTGGTGCAGGTCTACATTTTTGTTTCTGGTGTCCTTCGACAGCTCTTTGGTCTTCACCATAGTGGAGTTTGGAGTGTGACTGTATGAGGTTGTGGACAAGTGTCTTTTATACTGATAACAAGTTCAAACAGGTGTCATTATTACAGGTAATGTGTGAAGGACAGAGGAGCATCTTAAAGAAGAAGATACAGGTCTGTGAGAGCCAGAAATCTTGCTTGTTTGTAGGTGACCAAATACTTATTTTGCACCATAATTTACAAATAAATTATTTCAAAAATCAGACAATGTGATTGTCTGGATTTGTTTCCACATTTTGTCTCTCATAGTTGAGGTATACCTATGATGACAATTACAGACCTCTCTCATCTTTTTAAGAGGGAGAACTTGCACAATTGGTGGCTGAATAAATACTTTTTTGCCCCACTGTATTTATGTAGTGCTCACCCTGGAGGGGCCACTGAGAATGTGCCCAGGTTCTTCCACAGTAGTACAGAAGCTGCCAGTCAACCAAGCACAGTCCCACGCACATCAACAGTTCAGGCTCCTTCTAGGTGTAGCACCCTCTAGTGTGTGTTAGGTGTAAGATAGTTTTTTTTGTAGAGTAAGCTTGTTAGTGTAGGTGAATCTATTAGGCTCAGGGCTAAGCCTGAGCTGGGAATCTGGGTCAGGGTTCAGTAAGTCAAGGCTGGATGACTCATCCTAGCAGCCTCTCTGGTGCCTCCCCCTGTTTTCTGGGACATTGGAGAATGTTCTAGACATAGAGGGTGGAGGCTAGGTGGAGATGCTTGGAATATTTACAAGGGCCTCAGCCAATCTCCAGTAAAGGGCTGGCAGGGGGCAGGACACCTCATAAATAGGCATGAGTCATGCCAGCAAGGGAGTCGGGTGGAAGGTGGAGATGGAGTGCTGAGGAGGTTGTAAGTGGTCCTCAAGGATGCCCCCTAGTTTAGTCTAGGGAGGGTTGACCTTAGGTTGACCAAGGCTCGGGTGCTGGAAGGATCCTACCATAACACATGGAGGAAACCCTTCCTGGAAGAACGGAAGTAAGGAGAGAGGACAGCAGGAGCAAGACAGCACTACTGGGAGATCTCCTGAGAGTCAGCTGAGAGTCACTCCTTTCATCATCAGTATAGAACTATAAAACTTTCAGCAATACTTCAATCAGTAACAGTCCTGATATACTGTATGTGTATGAGTCCATTATTTTAAGAAATAGGCAACCATTTCTTTGTCACAGCCTATTTTAACTACATGTTCAGTGTCCTTGACCGGTTATCATCCATTAACTTTTTTTTTAAATGGACTACATTTCCCAGCAATTCCTTTTCTTCTTTAAATGGAAACTCCATGCACAAGGCATAACTGCATTTCAAGCAACAAGCAGTCAAGCCAGATTGCAAGGGCCCACATTTCAGGACACAGGCCCTCTTACAATGACATCTTCAGTCTGCTCACCTGGCAGCCAAAGACAACTTTCTTCATTCTTTTTTTTTTTTCAGCCAACAACCAGATGAAGTCCACAGATCGCTCTTTGGGGTGAAACACCCCCAACAACTTTTATTCTTTTGGCCAACTGACTCAAGTAATCGCTTTCTGTAACTGCCAATAGCATGCAGTTCAGCACAGTCCTGGCGTCACAGCTTTCTGAGATTTCCCAGTAGTAATATTTCAAATGGGTGTGCAAGGTAACTATCAGCAGAGCGTTTCTGACATCACACAACTCATATTTGTAATCCACACAGAAGACGTCGATATTTTCCTGCTACCGCTACCAGTAGTACTGAGGATCAGGCAGGATTAAGGTTTCTCCCTTGGCGTTCACCATAGTGACAATTCTTTTGAGGTCTCTTTTGTCCGGCCTGCAAATGACACTGTCCAAGTTAATATCCTGGCCGTAACCCCAGGTGTTCACTACAGAGTGTTACTTTGCAGCCATCTTAGGGGACAGTTTAGGAAAGTCCAAGTGGAGAGGAATGTGTAGGAAACTGCGGACAGCCTCATCCACCCACTGAGTCTCTTTTTTGAATATCTCCTCTTCCAGATGAGCTGGTATGAATGGGTACAAGTATCCATATTCAGACGCTACCTTTTTTATTATGATGCGCTGTATTTTGGACAGCAGCGGCAGGGTCTTAGTGTCTCTATAGCCAGATAGAACATGTACATCTGGGGCAGGCATGACTGAACACCCAGCGATTACCTCAGGCTTACAATCTATTTTGGGACTGGGCATGAGTGTAGTTGGCCAAGCTGTAGGAACCCACTGAGCCCCTGGATCTTCCTCTAAGGATCTGGCAATGCTGATCAGCGGAGCTGCACTGGCTGACAGCCTAATCTGTACACTTGCGGTAGTAGTAGCAGGTGTATAATCTTCCTGTACACTACTAAACTCACTCTCTCCCCACTTCCCTGAATAAGACAAAGTGTCCGAAAAGAGTTCTGATAGCTTATCAGTTGAAATGTCCAAATCTGAGATGGTCGAACACTCTTCGGCCGGGAGATAGTTTCTCTTGGCTTTTGCCTTGGTTGGCACCACTGCGTCAACTCCCTTTGTGGCCACCGGTATCACTTCCCCCACAGGCACACCACCATCACTGCTCACTGACTTAGCTGGCCCCGGTATTTTCCTCTTGGGCAAATCAGTCATCAACGTGAGCAATCTGGCCTGGCCTCAGGTTTTAGAAGCAATCGGTGCGCTGGGTCCTGGGGTAGCTGCTGATGCAGGGACAACAGCTTTTTTGCACCACTTGGGGGACGACCAACGAACTTTGCACATCACTCTCCGGAGGGACAGCAACACTCTTGTCCCAATCCACTTGTAGGATCCGTGGAGGTGGAGTTGGAGGGACAACCTCCAACATATGCTCCCCACAGCATCCACAGACGATCTAAGACCTCATTATCGTAGTCAGGCCAGAGCATTTTCCACAAATCAGTCCCAAGGACTCGTAGCCTTCAGCCGTGTATAAAGCAAGCTGACCATTCGGTGTGTATTGCACCCCGGTATCGGTCACAACAGGTTTTCCGCAACTCAGGTCAACATAGACACCCGGAGCGTACTTTCTCCAATCCACCATCTCACTCAGGAACTGCGCCATCTCCTTCACTAACCCACAATCAGACACACTTGGGGGCACTTCCTTATCCTCATCTGCAGAGCGGAAGCTCCTCCCCGTGCCAACGGATTGGTGCAAATGTTTCTCGGGAACTGTGGCGTGCGCCAAAACTGTAATGGAGTCCATTTTGGGGCCTGTATTAACCCTTACAGCTCTGGTGGTAATTGTCAAAAGACCAGGCTGATTCTTTCCAATGAGCAGTGAGACTTGTTGGTTCTTCCCCACGCTGATAGTACACACAACAACACAGTCTATAAGAAGGGTAAAAGTTACTTGCCACCTTCCCTCAGAGGCGAAATCCCGTTGGAGCTGAAGCCGGTTGCTATGGGTGACTGCTGCAAGGACAACACCTTTTTTTTTTTTCCTTTTTTTTCTTCCATTCTACTAATCTCCTCCACCCTCCGAACCCATCCCGCCACCGTTGGTGGGATTTGGCTCTTCCAATGAAGTGGAATGCATGATTTAGCGGCATTAACCAACTGGCGTACGATGGATTTTTTATATCTTTTAATTAATATTGTATTTAAATGTAAAAGGAAGAAAGCTGGGTTGTTTGGGATGTTGTATTCCGTGAACCTTTGGATGGTTGCCCGGACAGTGGACCAGAAATGTGATAGCTTCGAGCAGGACCAAAATGCATGTAACAACGTACCCCTCTCCACTTGACATCTCCAGCAAAGTGCTGAGGTGTTTGGGTAAAAGGTATGTAGAGCTTGAGGGGTTAAATACCACCTCGTTAGGAGTTTGTAATTAGTTTCCTGTATTTTTGTACAGATAGAGGATTTTAATGCAAAAGTTACCATACGTTGAGCCTGGCTCGAAGTGAACGTGCAGTTCAGGTCCCTCTCCCATTTACTTAAGAAGGTTAGATGTGTATCATCCGTCGGGGTGATCAAAAGGTTATACATTACGGACAGCATTCTCGCAAGTACACCCTCCTCAGAACAATAGTCTTCAAACACAGTCAGAGGTTTGACGAACCCCTGTGGGTTAGGTATAGCCGCGAGAAAATGTCCCAACTGTACGGATGTCCAGAATGGTAACTTAAAGGGACCCGTTTGGTTGCTTAGTGTCTCTACGGAAGGCCAGGAATCATTTATTAGGAAGTGTTGCGCTTGTGTACGTTTTAAGCTAATTAGGGCATTCTTGATCTGAGGGTCTAAGTCTGGAGGAAATCGCGGATTTCCTATAATAGGATATAGCGGAGAATTATACGTGGATAATGATTGCGAGAGGTAAGTTTGTGACCCCACCCGAAGCGTCGTCCCTATCAATGGGTGTCTTTTGTCTTGTGCCCGAAGGTGTTCATAGCACCAAACAGCTCCTTGTAGGGGTATTTGCACTTGGGCTTGTTCGAGATGTGTCCATAATTTAAGGTCCCGATGACGGCACCATCTATAATTCTACCGAGATGCACTGCTTGGTAATACTTTTTCACATCTGGAATAGCCAGACCTCCAGAGACTTTAGGTAGAGAGAGGAGGGTTTGAGATAATCTCGGCTTCTTGTTTGCCCATATGAATTTGTTGAATTGGCTGTGTACTTTTCTAAAGAATGATGTGGGAATCGCTATTGGGAGTGCCTGTAGCAAATATAGGAATTTGGGTAGGATGCACATCTTGATAAGATTGCATCTACCAAACCAGGAATGAAGACCTTTACACCAAGATGTCATTAGATTTCGTGTTCTGGATAATAAGGGAGGGAAATTCAACTTATAGATAAGGTTGAGGTTCGCTGGGACCAAGGTACTTAAGTATGTTAGAGCTGTAGATGTCCATTTAAAATTGAAACTGGAGTGGAGTGTTTGCATTGTCTGTTGCGAAACCTCTATACTCATGGCCTCAGACTTGCTATAATTGATTTTAAGATTGGAGATGTTACCGTATTCCTCAAACTCCCGAAGGGGGTTTGGGAGAGATATAGCTGGGTTTGAGAGGGAAAACATCATGTCATCAGCATATGCTGAGACCTTGTACTGGGTATCCCCAACTGTTAGGCCTTGTATGTCTGGGTTGTTTCTAATTTTGCACAAAAATGGTTCCAATGAGAGGGCGAAAAGGAGGGGGGACAGCGGGCACCCCTGTCTCGTCCCATTTGTAATTTGGAAGGGATCTGATAAGATTCCGTTCACTTTAACTTGAGCGGAAGGGGTCTGATATATTTGGGTAATCCATCCCATCATCTTCTCTCCCAATCCCAGATGTCTTAGAACTGCAAACATATATTCCCAATTGACCCTATCGAATGCCTTTTCTACGTCCGTGTTTATAAACACTGAAGGTGTATGGGTCTGGTTGGCTACATATATCAGGTTTAGAACTTTAATGGTACTGTCTCTAGCTTCCCTAGTGGGAATGAAGCCCACCTGATCTAAGTGAACTAGGGACTGCACATGATGGGCTAAACGGGTCGCTAGAATCTTAGTAAACAGCTTGAGGTCTGTGTTTAATAGGGAGATGGGTCTATAACTATTGCAGACTAAGGGATCCTTGCCATCTTTGGGTATGACCGTGATATGTGAACGCGTGGTGTCATTTGCAAAGGCTGCCTTACATCCTATTTCATTGAAGAAGGATACCATGTGTTGGCTGAGGGACGGGAATAGTGTTTTGTAATATGTAAGGGTAAGGCCATCTGGTCCAGGGGCTTTACCAGGTTTGGCCGAATTAAGAGCTAATGTCAATTCTGCTGGCGTTATTGGAGTCTCTAATTCCGCTATCTTTTCTGGTGTTAATGTAGGGATCTGGCTGGATGACAAATATGCCTCAATCCGAGTCTGTGCGTTTGGAAGGGTTGGTAAATTGTACAGAGTTTTGTAGTAGTTTTTGAAGGAGTTGGCTATCTGACGTGGTAGACTGACTTTCGTGTCTGTGATCGTTTTAATATGGGGAATGTATGTTTGCATCTTTAGATCTTTAATTGCCCTGGCAAGGATCCGTCCGCATTTGTCTCCTGATTCATAAGCAATGAGACAACATCTTTGTAGCACTGCTTTTGCTTTATATCCGAGGATGTCATTTATTTGACTGCGGATAGTATTAAGTTCAGCTTCCACTAGAGGGTCAGGTGAGATTTTGTGTTGTGACGCAGTGGTGTGGAGTTTGTTGAGGAGTAATTCTAACTGTTTCCTATTCTCTCTCTTTATCCGTGCCCCGTGTTTGATGAATATACCCCTGATAACCGCCTTGTGGGCCTCCAACACCGATCCCGGAGCGCAGTCTGTTGTCTTGTTTGTGGAAAAATAGTATTTTAGTTCTCTATTCACTTCCTCTAGGACTTCCGGTCTTTGCAAGAGGCTTTCGTTTAGACGCCAAAAAGGAGTCTTATTTGTGGGATCATCGGATAGCGCGTAGGTCAAAGTTATAGGAGCATGGTCCGACCATGTCCTCTGGCCTATAGCCGATTCCCTAACAGCATGTAGTTGGCCATGGGGGACAAGGAAATAATCTATCCTTGTATGTAGTTTGGGGGGGGGGGGGGAGTAGAACGTATAGTCCCGTTCGCCCGGATGTTGGAGGCGCCACACGTCGATCAGTTGATTTTCATGTAAGGTTTTGGTAATACGTTTGCGGGCTTTAATCGATATGGAGGATGATCCCGAGGAGGTGTTTACGGATGGGGCTAAGGGTGTGTTAAAATCTCCCCCTAATATCAGTTGGCCTTCTCGAAAGTTAGCTAGTTTAGAAAGAGTATGTTGCATAAAAGTATCTTGGCAGTCATTCGGGGCGTATATGGTCGCTAGCGTCAGGAGCACGTCTCCAATAAGACCCTTAATGAATGTATATCTGCCCTCTTTATCTACCAGAATATCGCGAAGGGTCCACTGTATTTTACTTGACAGGAGGATGGATGTTCCTCTAGATTTAGTTTTGTTAGTAGAATGGTAGGTGAGAGGGAAGAATCTATTCTTAAGGACTGGTAATTTGTCCTCCTTAAAGTGAGTTTCTTGAATAAAGGCTATGTCGGCCTGGGCGCGTCTTAAGTCAGTCATCAAAATACGCCGTTTCTCCGGCGTATTAAGGCCTTTCGCATTTACTGAAAATATTTTTAGGTCGTCCATCCTCAACCAGAGCAAGGGACGGAGGGGAAAGAGAAAAAAAGGGGGGGGAGGGGGGACCAGCCGTGGATGTGATATAAAAGGTCCCTACAGAGTGACCTTTGAAATGATTTCTTATATCTGGGGAACTACAGCTATTGTAGTGTATTGGTATAGAGGGAGCAGGGGGGGAAACAAACAATAGGATTCAGTATAGGAGGAAAATGAAGGGGGGGTAAACTACTACACCAAGCGATATGCTTGCGTTGCACGTCTCTGTCTATAACAGACAAGTGACGTGCTGGCCTATGTGGGGAAGTAACCAGAGAAGGCGCAGGAGAGGTGCTCCTGACCCATCCCGCCCAGCCCAAACCCTAGGAGCCGCGCTAAAACGTCCCCCCGCATCCCGTCCACTTGGTCCCCCCCACTTGCCCCCGGTAAGAGGGGTCCGTAGGGAGGGTGGAAAGGAGAAGGAGGAACTGTAGTCTCTCACCCATGGTCTCCGTTTGGATTACCTCTATAAGTTAAAGCATCCTCACTCCGAGCAAAAAGTTATGTGCGCTGGGTATGTCGATGTGAGAGAGAGCCGGTTTGCCATAATAAAGCATAGGGTGTCATAAGCTAGGGGTTAGTCAATAAACTGCATATCTCCTGCGCACCTGTAAACTTATTTAACATATATCCTGAGGCGCTATAACACAAAACTGTGTAATCAACTGTATGGCAGGCATATAAAAACCTTATAAACATATAAAGAATAGAAAACAAATCAAAATTGGGACAGTAGAATCCTTATACCGTGTGTAACGTGTCCCTGAAAGCAGAGAGAAGAGGGGGGGGGAGGGACGCCTTATAGTCATCCCCAACCGCCACCTCTTGGAGTCAGACAACACATTCACTAACCCGAGGGTGAGGGCTTCCCCCCCTCACCCCCCGACACATTCAGAAGTCATAACCATCCCCCCTCTCCCCCAGTGTCACCTATCAAAAAACAAAAAAAAGGGTGAGGGGGTTCCCCCGTCCTCTGGGTCTCCGAACGGATAGGTTCTCCGTCCATCCAGGATCTACAGTCATACATATCCATGGGGAGGGGAAAGTCTCAGCAGCAGTCATAGTTGTTCCCGATGTAAAACTTGTAACCTCCGCCTGGGTGAGATATATCTGAGGCTTATCGCCTCCAGAGGCGGGGGTGGGGGTAATGGGGAATCATTCCCTCCGTTTCGTGAGGTATCCTGGTGTTGGACAGATTATTCCAAGGTTCTGGCAGTGGGGCTCATAGGGGGTTCGGGAAAGGGGGGACCTCAGCAGGGCAAAGATACATAGTGATATTGAATAGCTTGTATCAGGGGAAGGGAGCGATCCCTCATGACTCACGTGTCCCATCTGGAGTAGGCGGTCGAGACCTCCGTCGTTGTCTTTGCGGTCTCGGTTGGAGATTCCTCTGTGAAGACTGTGGGCCGGATCGTCCCCTTGTTTGTGGAAGGAATGTCAGCCAGTTCGGGATCTGAAAGGGGGGTGTCTCCAGGAATGTAGAGAGGGCTGGTAAGTCCCTCGGGGAGCGGAGCTGAAAAGATTGTTGTCCTCTTTTAAATAGCACTGAAAGAGGATATCCCCATCTGTATGTAGCTCCCTGTTGGCGGGCTGTCTCCAGTACTGGGCGGAGCACGGCTCTCCTCTGCAGGGTGGCTCGAGAAACATCCGGCAAGATTTTAATTATTGCTCCATCAAAGTCTATATCCCCCGCCTCCCATGCTCGGCGGATGATCGTTTCTTTGTGGGAGTAATGATGAAGGCGGCAGATAACATCCCTCGGTCTGGTAGGATCTTGCGATTTTGGACCTAGTGCTCGGTGTATGCGATCGAACTCCATATTTTGCGGGAGCGGGTCTCCTGGAAGTTTACCGAAGATGGCCACAGCAGTGGCGGCCAGATCTTCCTGTCCTGTCGCTTCAAGGAGGCCGCGCAGACGTAGATTGTTGCGTCTGCTTCGGTCCTCCATTTCCTCTTGGTGCAGTTGGAGCATCGTAGCGGCATCGACATGGGCTTCCTGGAGGTGTTCCAATTACGAGACCCTTCGCTCTAGGTCTGTCACTGAGGTCTCGCCCGCTGTCAATCTTGTGGATAATGAGCTCAGTTCTCCGTTCACCTTCTGCATATCCGTACGGTGTTGTGCTTCTAAGCGGCCGATGAGGGATTCTATATCCGCCTTAGTGGGGAGTGCTCTAAGAAGTGCCCATATCTCCGCATCTCCCCTGGCACCCCTAGAGCTTAATAGAGGGGTCCCTGATTGCAGGGCGGCAGGGACATCTGAATAGGAGTCCGAATCCATTGAAGCAGCTGGGGATGCCGGCCGGCTCCCCTGAGCTTCATTCATCTCTCCACGTGTCTCCGCCATCTTAGATTCCAGGGGGGGAGTCCGGGGCTGAGTCAAAAAGTGGTCTATAGTTCCCCCTGAGTCTCTCGATTTTGCTGGTTTAGCTCTCCCTTTTGTTCTCCTCTTCTTAGAGTACATGCCTCGTTCATCGGGTGGGTTTTAGATCATAGTCGGCTCGGTCAGTCAGGATGAAGCCGGGAGCTCAAAGTAGAAGCGTCCTCACCTCGCCATGTCCAGGCCACGCCCCAAGGACAACACCTTTACCCCATGTTGGGCGCCAAATTTAGCAGAATCTTTGACCTCTTCCAGTCTAATGGGAACCTTCAAGGCTGAACATAGCTGACATTCTTCAATATGTGGTGGGTTGTGAGGCATAGTGGGTGCAAAGGTGGTAAAAGTCATTGGGCGCCAGACACTTCTTGGATGTAAAAGAGTTTTTTTTTTCTTTGACAGTCCTTTTTATATTTTGCAAGGCAAAGAGGGTTAGGGCCAGGACACCCTTAAGTAGTTGCAATTTCAAATGGCAGACTCCGAGACTTCAACAGGAAGACAGCCATACAGAGAGAGGCCCCAGTAAAGTGCCACTTCTGCACATGCAGGATTGCTGTCTCCTATGGCAGTACTTAAAGGATCACCAAACATATATATATATATTTTTTTTAAATAATAAACATGTTATACTTACCTCTTCTGTGCAGCTTGTTTTGCACAGAGTGGCCCCGAACCTGGTCTTCTGGGGTCTCTCGGCGGCTGTCTCGGCTCCCCCCGCAAGGACTCAACACCTTCATGCAAGCTCCCTCGCATGGTGTTGAGTGCTTGCGGGCGTGCTTCTGTGATACAGCCGGCGGCCATAGCCATGTATCACTCGGCACCCATCACGCCGCGTCATTGGATGTGATTGACAGCAGCACGAGCCAATGGCTGCGCTGCTTTCAATCCATCCGCTGTAACCAATAAACGGGCAGGCTGAGCGGCGAAGAGGATGTCGGGGGCGAGCGCGGGACTTTTGAGGGGTCAGGTAAGTAAAACTGGGGGGGCTGGGGGGGCCGGTATTGTCGGATGTTTTTTCACCTTAATGCATATGCATTAAGGTGAAAAAACGTTTACCTTTACAACCCCTTTAAACAGTTCCTAACTCAAAGTAACAGTTTTCTTAGCTGTACTACAACTTCTCCTTGTAGTTCTTCAGCCCTTTAAACTCCTGGTCTCTCACTGGACCCTCTGATTCACTGTCTCTGAATCCCGTGAGCTCCTCAAGGTTTTTGTGGTGGTATCTCCCTTAGGCATCATCCACGCTTCCCTGCTGGGTCCCTAGCTTAGCACTTCGGATACCTTCAAGCTTCACCCCTGCTGACCAGCTCGATCCCTAACTTGGCACACAAGGCAGCTCTGCAAGCGTCACATCTGCTGGTTGGGTCCCTGACTTGAACACCGCCTGAAGTTTCCCGATTCACTACCGTGCCTGTTCGGTGAGAATACTGCTCCGGTACTTGCTTCAGTTACTCACTGGGGTCCCTGGTAAAGGCGATTGGTCCCTTAGTGATGACAGCTTCCCTTCTACCTCCGACCACGACAGGTTCTCCGGTCAGCAGAACTGTCACTTTTGGTTGGACTGCAAGCCGCAGTCCCAACCCTGCGCTGCCCTCTTACTTCTGGATGGCCCTCACACAGCCTGGCAGCCTGATGCCCCTGGGATAGGCCAAATCTCCAGTCTAGCAGCCCGGGGCAGATGACACACATTCACCCAGATGGCTGTCTGGGTGGCACATTAGAATCTCGATCACCTGACCTCGCCTTAATATATAGGCTCTCCCAGCAGGTCAAGGAATTCAACAAAATCCCTGCCCATTAGCTGAGATACCCCAAATACCCATAACCTGACCTTGAGTTGTCCTTCTCAATCTAATACCTCCAAGTGCCCAGCCACCTGGTGATAGAAGAGGAAAGTACAACCAGGCCAAACTTAGGGAGAAGTCAATGGATCCCAATAATTAAATACAGTAGCTACTCCTGACAAGGAATTTGGTGAGGAGCTCCCTGACTAAACCCTAGGGCGCTACAGTTTCAATGCAGAAGTGAGCCTGATTTTGCACTCTCCAGCTTTAGTAAATAAACCCCAAAGTGTCAATAGACACTTCACATTTGTAGAATTACTGCATACTTATTATGTACTGCATACAGGCGCAGTATTTTTCTGTAAGAAATCAGCCTACTGTAGGGAAATCTGTCTAGTCTGATATTAGCATACAATAAGAACATTGTTTCTGCATTTAGTTTGAAACTGGCTATGGTTCACTGTACAGGTACGTGCAGCCAATTTAACATAACATTTGTATAATGTGCATTTGTCCATGTAATATCTGGTTAGGTTTTAAAAATTGGTCAGTCTATTCAAATTATATTAAACCGAGTCGGTCCCCATGATATATATATATATATATATATATATATATATATAGTATCTCACAAAAAAGAGTACACCCCACATTTTTTGTAAATATTTTATCTTTTCATTTGACAACACTGAAGAAATTACACTTTGGTACAATGTAAAGTAGTGAGTGTACAGCTTGTATAACAGTGTAAATTTGCTGTCCTCTCAAAATAACTCATCACACAGTCATTAATGTCTAAACTGCTGGCAACAAAAGTGAGTACACCATTAAGTGAAAATGTCCAAAGTGTCAATATTTTGTGTGGCCACCATTAATTTCCAGCACTGCCTTAACCCTCTTGGGCATGGATTTCACCAGAGCTATACAGGTTGCCACTGGAGTCCTCTTCCATTCCTCCAAGATGACATCACAGAGCTGGTGGATGTTAGAGACCTTGTGCTCTTCCACCTTCCATTTGAAAATGCCCCACAGATGCTTAATAGGGTTTAGGTCTGGAGACATGCTTGGCCAGTCCATCGCCTTTACCCTCAGCTTCTTTAGCAAGGCAGTGGTCGTCTTGGAGGTGTGTTTGAGGTCGTTATCATGTTGGAATACTGCCCTGCGGCCCAGTCTTCAAAGGGAGGGGATCATGCTGTGCTTCAGTATGTCACAGTACATGTTGGCATTCATGGTTCCCTCAATGAACTGTAGCTCCCCAGTTCCGGAAGCACTCATGCTGCCCCAGACCATGACACTCCCACCATCATGCTTGACTGTAGGCAAGACACACTTGTCTTTGTACTCCTCACCTGGTTGCTACCACACACACGTGACACCATCTGAACCAAATAAGTTTATCTTGGTCTCATCAGACTACAGGACATGGTTCCAGTAATCCATGTCCTTAGTCTGCTTGTCTTCAGTGTGCTGCGTATGGTCTGAGCACTGACAGGCTGACCCCTCACCCCTTCAACCTATACAGCAATGCTGGCAGCACTCATACGTCTATTTCCCAAAGACAACCTCTGGATATGATGCTGAGCATGTGCACTCAACTTCTTTGGTCGACCATGGCCTGTTCTGAGTGGAACCTGTCCTGTTAAACCTCTATATGGTCTTGGCCACCGTGCTGCAACTCAGTTTCAGGGTCTTGGCAATCTATATATAAATCTAATATAGCCTAGGCCAGTGTTTCTCAACTCCAGTCCTCAAGGCGCCCCAACAGGTCATGTTTTCAGGCTCTCCATTATTTTGCACAGGTGATTTGATCAGTTTCACTGCCTTAGTAATTACCACAGCTGTTTCAGCTGAAGGAAATCCTGAAAACATGACCTGTTGGGGCGCCTTGAGGACTGGAGTTGAGAAACACTGGCCTAGGCCATCTTTATGTAGAGCAACAATTCTTTTTTTCAGATCCTACAGAGAGTTCTTTGCCATGAACTTCCAGTGACCAGTATGAGAGAGTTAGAGCGATAAATTTAACACACCTGCTCCCCATTCACACCTGAGACCTTGTAACACTAATGAGTCCCATGACATCGGGGAGGGAAATTGGCTGATTTGGCCCAATTTGGACATTATCACTTATGCTGGCCATACACTATACGAAAAATCGGCCGAAAAATCGTTCGTATAGACACTTCGTTCGTTTTTTCGGCAAGTTAATGGGCACAAATCGATAATCGTTTGTGACGTTTTTGTGGGGAAAAAACGAACGGGAAGTTTGGAAAATTTCTGCCGAACGTACGATAAATTGCAAGGTTAATGTGTTTCCCGTCCGAACTGTCTGCACTAGGTATATGTAAAAAAACGAACAAAAAATTATTTATTCATGTCCACTGAACAATTTATCGGTCATTATATGATGGCACGATCGTTTGCGGTCACGGACGAACGTTCTTTTTTCGAAAATGGGTTCGGCCGATTTTCTGTATAGTGTATGGCCAGCATTAGGGGTGTACTCACTTTTGTTGCCAGCTGTTAAGACATTAATGGCTGTGTGTTGAGTTATTTTGAGGGGACAGCAAATTTAAACTGTTATACAAGCTGTACGGTCACTAGTTTACATCGCAGCAAAGTGTAATTTCTTCAGTGTTGTCACATGAAAAGATATAATAAAATATTTACAAAAAAAATGTGAGGGGTGTACTCACTTTTGTGAGATACTGTATATATATATACATATATTGATTACTAGCTGACCAGCTCACGCAGACACTGCGGCAGGTTGGCTCTCCTGCGCGAATTGACATACCTGTACGTCGGTCCATGCAGGAAGGCTAGCCGGCACGCGTGCGCTGCGGCCAGCGTGCCCGTGGGTCCCGCTGACTCGATGTCCACCAGCGACCCGCGATCGCGGTGAGGAGAGGCAGAATGGGGTACTACTTATGTAAACAAGGCGATTCCCCATTCTGTCAGATCACATGACAGAGATCTACTGTTCCCAGTGATCGGGAACAGTGATCTCTGTCATGTTCCAGTAAGCCCACCCCCCTACAGTTAGAACACACCTAGAGAACACACTTAACCCCTTGATCGCCCCCTAGTGTTAACTCTTTCCCTGCCTTTTTCATTTTTACATAAAGACTGCTATATACACAGTATGTTATAATAATACTTGTGTTTTTTAGAGAGAGAATCTGAGAGTGTGGTATATATTATAAGTACCATAATGTCACTGGTCCCCAAAAAGTGTAATTTGGAGTCAGATTTGTTTGCCGCAATGTCACAGTCCCGCTAAAAATGGCAGATTGCAGCCATTACCAGTAAAAACAAGAAATAAATAAAAGTCCCTAAATCTATCCAGTAGTTTGTAGACATGATAACTTTTGCGCAAACCAATCAATATACGCCTATTGCGATTTTTTTTAACAAAAATATGTAGAAGAATATATATTGGCCTAAACTGATCAATAAATTAGTTTTTTTATATTTTTTTAGGGATATGTATTATAGCAGAAAGTAAAAAAATTTTTTTTTATAATTGTTGGTCTTTTTTTGTTTATAGCGCAGAGGTGATAAAATGCCACCAAAAGAAAGCTCTATTTGTGGGTAAAAAAGGACATAAATTGTGTTTGGCTACAATGTCGCATGATTGCGCAATTGTCAGTTAAAGCGACGCAGTGCCGTATCGCAAAAAATGGCCTGGTCATTAAAGCGGCGTTCCACCCAAAAAATTATTTTACATAACTGTGCAGCAAATAACACAACAAATGACATTTGGAGAATTTTTTTTTTTAACTTACGTTTTAATCCCTGTTGCTATGTGGTCCCTTCTAATCTTCCCCTTCCTCACCGCAGCTCCTGACGTCACTTCCCTTGGCTCCTCTGCTCGCTACTGCTCCTGGGAGATGTGTGTCATTATTTCTCAGGAGTCAGTGGGCAGCGCCGAGGGCTTCATTGCCATCACAACGGGGTGGGTACTTCCGACGCCGACGCCCATTGTGATGGCAACCTGTATAGTTTACAGCGCTGCTATGTGATATTACTGCACATGCGCAAGAACTAGCGGTGCATTCTGGGAATACAGCAGCGCCGTAACCCGGAAGATAATGCTTGTGGGCTTCACATGCCCACAAGCAATATGGGAACTGCCAGGACAGGATGATATAAGTTACTTTTTAATCTTAAAGCGGACATCGAGCGGCTAAATTTTCAAAACACGTGAGTGGTATAAGTTCTGATCCTAAGGTATGCATAAAAAAAAAAAAAATCTAACATGTCCTTGGAACTCTGCTTTAATGGAATCAATATATTGCCCTGGCCAATAACATTGCTTGGGCCCAGGGCTGCTTTTAGAATCCATGGGGCCCCGTACAGAATATCTGACAGGGCCCCCACCGCAAAAATATCAAAACAATATTTTCACAAAAAATACACCAAAATCATTATTAGCTTACAAAATGTCATATAAATACAAAAGATAAAACTCTACTGAGTTAATAAAGCTCTCTTTGTAAATGAGTTCTTAGGGCTCATTCACATAGTGTCCAGTACGGTGTGAATCTGTGTTTTTTTTAATGTGGCTATTGCTGTGTGCTGGCAGCCTATGTTACGCTATGGGGATTCAGCAACTGTATGAACACAGCCGTAGGTCCTATTTTGACATGTGTGTGGATACAGGTGTACGGCCCCAAATACAGACTGTATGCATTCCGGGCCACTCACCCACACCTGTCAAATTAGGACTTTCGGATGTCTTCATAGAGCTGCTGCATTCTCACAGAGTAACAGGTGGCTCTAGCTGCAAACAAACCGCTTATTTACACTGTGTGGGCCAGGGAACCCATGTAAATGAGCCCATAATATATAAAATTGTTTAAAAAAATGCAATTATTTTTTTAATAGTTTTTACAAATTATATTTTTTTTTAATTATTATTATTAAATACCCGCTATACTTCAGTTCCTTGTGTACTTCCTAATACTGTGTTGGGTATTACATTATGCGCCAAGAAAAAGCTTCAATACAAGTCAGCATCTGCAGGAATTAGACTAAAGTTCCACTTTGGCAGATACAAAAGACACAAATTAATGCAACTAAGGATCAATAAATAAAACATTAAATATATTATTTTTAATATTTTTATATATTTGTGACAGACCCAACTGGGACAGGTTTTGGAGGGGACTGCACGGTAGCCTCTTGCCTACTGACTATGGGCCCTGGCTTTTGAGGGGGCTCTATTCTTTGGAAGGTGAATGCCTGAGAGACCTTTGGAGGAGTTTTGTTTCAGATTCTAGTCCATGTTCCCCGAAAACACACAGACTCTGGGAACCTAGGACCTGGATACAGATGTGGGGCCCCTGTCCCCAAACCAGCATTGATTGCTTCAACCCCCTTCCTAGACTCAGAGACTCTAAGCAGAAGATTATAATCAGCTTCAACCAACCTGATGCTGGTGTCTCCTGCTGTTATGTGTAATCTGTTTATTAAGGTGTCTTTCTCTCATTGTATAATGCCTCATTGTGTGACACCTAGGTGTAAATCCCCATTGTTAATTGAGTCGCCTATTGTTTCTGTCTTTCTGCTAGTATTGTGTCCACTTCACCTTGTCACCAAACTATTGTGGGATGTTTATGTGTGTATGTTTATGTTAAAAAGAGAGAGGGGCGCACCGGCCATGTGCATTATCTTTTGTAAAACATTTATTGAATAAAATAATAAAAGAAATTACTCACAAGCAGTAGTACAATCAGGTGCCATAAAACTCGAGCAGCAACAAGCAGCAAGTAGTTATAGTGATGAGCGAAGCTTTCCAAAGGTCTTAGAGGAGCGTACAGGCATCACTACTAGCTAACGCGTTTCGAAGGGCACGTCCCTTCTTCATCAGAGCTCAGCAGTGAACCCTCCTTCAGTGGTCCCTGTATATATAGTGAATGTGCCAAAAAAGCACAGCCAATGGAGTATGGAGAGCACACGGGGCCCCTCCCCCCCTCCCCGTGGATCCCTCCCCCCCTCCCTGTGGATCCCTCCCTCATAGGCTTCTCACTTGTGCAAGTGGATAGATGATAATAAGTTAATATAATAGAAAGATATAGATGAATAAAAAAAAAAAAAAAAAAAAAAATACTAATAATAAATAAATAAATAAATAAATAAAATAAACTAAATTAAATAAATAAAAAAATTAAATAAATAAAAAAGGGGGCCAAAGCCAAGGCTGACCGTAGGTGTACACAACATACAGTGACAAGGGCAAGATGTGATAGATCACAGAGGGATGCAGAGTGGCATAGACTAAAGAAAAATTTGTTAATAGGGGGAGGAGCCATGTACTTGGCAGGCTAGCGTATGTGAATGGACACTGTACCTTCAGTGTCCGGTCCTGCTCTCTGTGTGAGCCGCTCTGCATATACGAGCGGCTCGCCGATCGTTTCCGCATATTGTACCTGTACTGGAACGCACGCCAGTGCGTTTGCGTTCCAGACAGGAGGAAGAGGCGGTGCGCGTCATTTCCTCTGCGCCTGCTGTCGCCTCCCAGTGACGTGAGCGGCATTAGAACGCTCGGCGCCATGTTGCTGGAGGCAGACCATCGAAGGAACATGGCCGGCACAGGCGCAGAATCTACCTGACGCCGGCCCGATCATGGGTCTGCCCCGCTGACCGTGGCTGCTCCAGCCACAATGCCATGTATGTTTATGTTAGCTGTTCATTAGTTCATTAGATGTACTGTTAGATGAACTGATGATATTACTGTTTAACCACTTCCCGCCCGGCCTATAGCAAAATGACGGCCAGGAAATGGTTCAGTTATCCTGACTGGGTGTCATATGACATCCAGCAGGATAAAAAGCCAGCGCGCACCTGTGGTGGTGCTCAGGGCGGCGACCGGCGGTGTGATGTGTCAGTGTGACACACCACAACTCCGAACTAGGTAAAGAGCCTCTGAAGGAGATTCTTTACCATGTGATTAGCTGTGTCCAATCACAGTTGATCATGGTGTAAACAGGAAAAGCCGTGTATCGACTTTTCCTCTATCGCGTCTGACAGACACGACTAGAGGGGAGCAGATCGGCTGCTCTCCTGACAGGGGGGGGATCTGCGCTGATTGATTGTCAGCGCAGCCCCCCCGAGGATGCCCACCCAGGACCACCAGGGATGCCCACCGATGATGACCACCAGGGATGCCAATCGTGCCCATAAATGATGCCAGTGTCCATAAATGATGCCAATCTGTGCCCATCAGTAACACCTGCCTGTGCATCCTTATCAATGATGCCTATTAGTGACATTTATCAGTGTCCATCAGTGCCACCCATCAGTGTCGCCTATCAGTGCCTCCCATAAGTGCCCATCAGTGCCACCTATGAGTGCCCATCAGTGCCACCTATCAATGCCCACCAGTGCTGCATATCAGTGCCACCTATCAGTGCCCATCAGTGCCGCCTATCAGTGCCCATCAGTGCTGCATATTAGTGCCTATCATTAGTGCCACCTCATTGTTGCCCATCAGTGCAGCCTCATCAGTGCCCATTAGTGAAAGAGAAAACTTACTTATTTACAAAATGTTATAACAGAAACAAAGAAACGTTTTTTTCTCAAAAATTTCGGTCTTTTTTTATTTGTTTAGCAAACAAATAAAACCCCAGTGGTGATCAAATACCACCAAAAGAAAGCTCTATTTGTGGGAACAAAATGATAAAAAATGTTGTATGGGTACTGTGTTGCATGACCGTGCAATTGTCATTCAAAATGCGACAGCGTTGAAAGCTGAAAATTGTCCTGCGCAAGAAGGGGGCAAAGTGCCCTGTATTGAAGTGGTTAAAGTTTGCATTGTTAAGGATAATGTGAATCTCTGATCTGTTTTTGTGTGGTATAAATTCTGGGTGAGTTTTCAATAAAGAGTTCCAGTTTGCACCTAACCTAGTGTTGTCTAGTTCTTGGGTGCAATATTCAACTAGAATTCCTGGTCCCAATGTGGAGGAAGCTGAAGCTGTATCATGTAGGTTGGGTGCCATGCGGCCTGTCACAATATTTATGATATATTATTATTTATAATATACTATAATAATTTCATGCAACTAAAATACTGTAAGTATCCAACTTTGACTTTGTATCAGCCTTTTGCAATCCCTGCAATCTGGATTAAGCAGCAATTTATTGATGCTTCTGGACAAGTCCCACAAATTATGGTCATCTGTAAACAATATCCCATTTAATTATGTCTTTGAAAAGCTTTACAGAGTTGATATTTAAACCTTCAGGTGACAGTTACGCTTTATACGGAGTATAAATGGCGCACACTGAGCTAAAAACTAAAACAAATGGTTAATTCATAAAGCACGTTATGGTGAATTGTGCTTTGAACAATGCAGTTGTTACATTAAGCTTTGTTGATAGAAAGCTTTTATTTCTTGTAACCCGACAACCCTCAAGCTTTGATGAGACAGCACCAAGACTGGAATGTATAAGGCTTATATGAATGCAAAGATGTATGTATTAATTGTGCCAAAACACTTTCCTTTTGAGTTGAGGAAAATACAGCATTGAACATACAAATTACATGTATTTAGAATTTTTTATTTATTCAGACTTTTTCATAAAAAAAAATCTCAAGCAATGCTAGCCAAGTTCATACTTTTCTCATAAATGACAAAGCAAACAGATATGCATTTATATAGATATGGAATCATTTTGTAGATGTGGTAGATTTGGTGGACTTTTGAGAATAGATCTGGTGAACATTACATTTCCCTCTTTCTAAAAAATTCAAATACATTTCAGGTAAATGTCTGCTGATATTTTATGGTCGGTGTTAGGGGGTGTTCAGGCCAAGAACAGCTTAACCTGGGGAACTCAGCAGTTACATTTCCATGATTTCAACATTTGATAGCCTTCAGGGTATCAGGGGAAATCTGACATCAGGCTTACAGTGCAAAGCAATGGCTTATTATTGATCACAAAATGCATCAGATAATTGATCAAATAATGTAGACAAAATAACAGGAATAACCAGATTATTATAAAATGGTCATACTTTGGCTATATTTTTTAACAAAGTGGCCTTGCAGCACTTGCAATGGTCCACCATGGTCACCTTTCTGCACACTTTGCATCTTTTTACTGTGGGTTTCTTCTAGTTCTGGTGCTCCTTCTAAAACATTCTGTTTCATGTTTGAAAGAGCTGGCAAAGGTTAAAGCCTCTGTCAGGTTATTATCAATGTTTATGTCCTGATTGAGAAGGTTGCCCTTTATTTCCCATCAGGACAGTGAATCTCTTTGGGTACACAGATAAAAACCTAAAATCAGTGATAAAAAAGGATAGAATTTTTTACATTTTTTATTGCTGTCTATGCTTTCTTATTCCTGTGATACTGACGCCATCCATTTCTTGTACTGGTGTCAAAAGAGAGAGAAAAGGAGGAACAGTCACTCTAACAGGGTCATATACCGAAATAAAACCTGGCGTG
This sequence comes from Aquarana catesbeiana, assembly GCF_042186555.1. Taxonomy (NCBI): domain Eukaryota; kingdom Metazoa; phylum Chordata; class Amphibia; order Anura; family Ranidae; genus Aquarana; species Aquarana catesbeiana. The sequence goes on along the minus strand of NC_133327.1, from coordinate 172,590,130 downwards.
AATTTTTTCTCCCACTCTTATCCATCTCTGAAAAAAATGGCCTGAGTTAAGCTTTAATTAACTTCTGATCTGTTGGGCTACATGCAGATGGCTAAATATCTGTGGCTAGTTTTCTATATTCAGAGCTATGGCCGCATACAAACTGGCCTACAAGCTGCAGCCAGTTTGTGTGTGTGTGTGTGTCCACAGAAACACCGGCCCTGGTGGCACCCAGGGTCGAGCAGAGGCTTTATTTGTGTGTAGCCACTTGGATGAGCAGGTACATGCAGACAGCAGTGGTGTCAGACATTGATTTGTACAAATCTGACAGCGGCTGCTGTTCGCATACAGTGTGTGCAAGCAGCAATTACAACCACCGGCAAGCAGCTACTGATTTTTGCTAATGGCTGCCCCGGTTGAAGATATTTGGCTGCCTGAATGTAGCCTTGGAACTTTTTATGTATAAGGTATGTATTAAGAATCAGTGCTGAATAGCTATAGTGTAGGTTCAAGAGAGTAGACCCCACCACTGGTCACTACTAAAAGGCAGAAGGTGTTTCCTACTATTGTTTGATAGTGGAGGATCCCAGTGAAGAAGGCATGTAAGCAAACCCTTCATTTTGCCTTAATGGTGGGAGATAATTGAGCTGTGAGTAAAAGTATACTTGCTTTTCAGCCTTTCTGCAGTGCGTGTGGTGTGCAGTACATCTGACACTCTATCACTTCTGCTCTTCTCACCTGTGAGGATTGGGTGTCAGCTCCAATAACTTCAACAGGATTATTCTAATACTGAGAAATATGAGATACGATCGTAGAAAAAAAATAAAAAATCATAATTGTATATGTACATAGTGAGGCTGAATGGTATAGATTTACCCACAGGCTGCCCACCACTGCAATCCAGACCAAATGAAAAGGATATAGTTAAGTAGAGGCTTTAATTAAATTACTTTTATTTTAAATGGAATCTTACAGGCCATGACGGATAAATGTGAAATTCATGATAGCTTTTTCAAATGTATAACTGAAAGTCTAGTAATGACATTCAAGTTGTGCTTGCTCAGACATGTTCTTGTAACAATCTTCAGTATATCCAACTGTACAAGGATCATATTCATACATCTCATAATGGAACGTATTGATGGCCATTGTTGATTGAGTACCTACAGATTGACTGAGTCTGAAATGTTCCAAACCATGATGTCTTAAAAAGACACGCCATTAAAATTCTAATCACAATTATATTAACTTTATTTATTTTTTTATTCCACAATCATAATTTATAATGAAGGCTTAATTGAATGAGAAAACTAGGCATAAGCCTAGCACAGATTTGTCCACAAGTAGTGTAGACATTCATTAGTTAAAGTTTTGTTTTTGTTGTATGCATTCTTCTTTTTTTGTTCCCTTTTAACCACATATTTCACCATACTGTACATACAACACCCAGCATAGGGTTATTGCAGAACAGAGTATATTTGTATTACTTGTACATTTTACAAGGGCCTCAAGTATAGAATATGAAGTAATAAATGACATCGCCATAGTCTTCTAAATCAGTATCCTCCACAGAGGTGCACTCTACTGGTATGGACAGGCCTCAGATCCCAATTGCTGTTTCAAGAAACGAAGCTGCAAAAGCCACACCAGTGATTCCTTTTCAAGTGGCTTGGGTGTCCCATTAATAAATAAGTGCTGCAGCACTTTGGATGTATTCACCTAGGTGATTTAGGCCAATGCAAATTGCCGGTGACCTGTAATATACTGAATGGGGCCGGTAGCCACACCTAGCTGCTTACTGCAACAGCAGGAATAAGAAGATTCCTTCTGATGCAATTCACACTTGCCTAAATCACTGGTGTGAATGCAGCTTTAAAAGAGAAGTATGGGAATTTTTTTTTCTTTAGAATCATACTTACCTAGGTGGATGTAGCATCTGTCCAATGCTGCTTCTGTCCCATGCCGGCTCTAAAGCTGAGAACAGAGCAATCAATCACTGCCGATTGCTTGGTTCTCAGATCTCCCTGAGCAGAGAGTTGGTGAATGTCAGTCACTGCTGTCTGCTCTGTCCCCCCCCCCCATGCTTACTGGAGTGTTGGCCTGTGGAGGGGGCAGGAGTGGCCAGATCAAGCTCTCAGCGTCGTGCTGAGAGGCTGAGCCGGTTGCCGGTCCAGGCATGGGGGCAGATCCCGACCATATGGTCGCGATCTTTCCCAAGCCTGGACTGCTGTCTGCTGAAAACAGGTCACAGGAGAGCAGAACGAACTGCACTCTTGTGACCCACAGGAGAAGTACAGTCAAACGAGCTTTGGCTGTACTTCTCCTTTAATTAGTTTCCTCTTAATCCCCCTGGAAAGTACCAAAAATATCTTTTGAGCCTGCCAGTGAAGTCCACCTAATGCAGCTTCCTGCAATAGTGTGGTAAAGATGCTGCACTGCTCCTGAATTCAGAGCAGCTTTTACACTCTCATATAGGCTGAGCCTGATTGTACTACAGTAGGATGAAAAAAGGTTGCAGGGGGTGTGGCTATCAGCATTGTCACTGCTGACTCACAAGCCTAGTACTGGTTACTGCTTTATGAATTGATAGTACTGCCTGTTTCTGGAACCCTCACAGTTTTATCTGTAGTGTCTAGACTGTCATACAGGAGACTTTAGTTGTAAGTTAAGTGACAAAATATAGGGAAATTGTAATGTTCCTTTATCCTGTTGGGCCTTGTCACCAACATGAAGTGGTGTCCATTATGACATGAGCATGTCCATTATGACATCACATGATATGTATAGTATGTATATTGGTATCCCTATATATTGTACTAAGGCATGGGCATTGAAAGGCAACTTTTAATTATGCAAGTAAGCAATTACTGCAAGTAAGTAGAAACACTGCCCATAACCACCAGGTCATATTCTAGATTTTAATTTCTATCCTACCGTATGTAACAATGAAAGATTAAATCAAGCTTATTGTCGTAAGCAGCACCACCATTTTTGTATCCTCCAGTTTTGTGCATAAGAGTAATAATTTTGGATGGATGCCCCTTTTTCCCTGTAATGGTGTCAAAAGAGACATCCATACTGATTTACTGATTAGTCAGGTGGCTGCATTCAAGTAATGACATTCTCTTTGCTGCTGGAAACAACTGCTATACTGATTTCCTTTTTCATCTACTACACTTCTTTATAAGCAAGAATATGCGTGCATTTTATTGGTGGAAATGATCTAATTTACTCCATCTGATATTTTTTCACATATTCTATACAGAAAGGTGAACATCAAATTGATAACCAGGGATCCTCTTGATGACAGAGATAGTACTGGATGGAACATCACACAATATTTTTCCAGTAGCTTCATTTATGCCCCGTGGCACTGCATCCCCCCAAAAATAAACAATATATATATATATATATATATATATATATATATATATATATATACAAAAATTAAATAATGTGTAAGTAACCATTGTAAAGGAATTGTGTTCCCATGTAAACAATATCTGCTGAGTTGCATTATATCTTCTTTTTATTTTCTCCTTTGTTGTTGTCCTGTTGAGGCTAAACGAGGGTGCTGTCACTGATATTGTAAATAGTTCTTTAATGACTGAGGCAACGGTAAAGACTCAATTTGGTGCAAACGCTCTCTGCCAATAGCAAACCGAACTGATCTTCTGCATAAATCCATCAAAGGCAGCGGTTCCGCTGAAAAACAGAGAACATGTCCATTATTATCACAGAATAACTACTTTCTGTATAGCTCCAAAATCACACTTAATTTTAACAAATAATAATAACAATAATAATAAAAGAATAACAATAATAATAAAAGAATAATCAGTTTCCAATGTCCAATTCAGAACTAGGTGGTGCCACACTTCAACACTGAGATTTTGGCTGTACTTATCTTATAGATCACAGGAATGCAATTTGTTTTGCACTCCTGTGACCAATTTTTAGCAGAGTGTGGTCTGAAGTCCACTCTCTGCTGAAGTCACAGAAATCAGTCCAGGCACTGCGTCATCGCGACAGTGGAATCTGCATTCGTCAGATGCCTGGACTGACACCCGAGCTGCTGAGAGCCTGAGACGGCCGCTCTCCACCCCTCCACAGGTCAGTGCTCCAGTGAGCGTGGTGGAACAGAGAGGAGAGCTGCTGATTGACAGTCTGCAGCTCTCTGCTAGGGGAGCTGTGAGAACCAAGCCATCAGCAGTGTTCGATCGCTCAGATCTCAGTGTAGAGGCACTGGAGGATGCTGCATCCACATGGGTAAGTACAAAACTGAAAAAAAAAATATTCCTTTACTTTTCTTTTAGGCCTCATGCACACTGGATGTTAAAATAAACCTTATAAAAATGTCAGTAGCTTTGCAGTGAATTTTTCAACTTTTTTCAACGTTTTTTCAATAGCGGTTTTTAGTGTTTTTCCGTGTTAGCGTTTTTTGTTTTTTTTTGAAGAATTTTTAAAAATGTAAAAAATTTTTTTTCAATGGATCAAAAACATTAAAAACCGCTGATGAGCGTCATTTTTTAATGTTTATCGAGGTTTATCAGCTTTATCAGTGTTTTTTACAGCTGAAAAACATCTCTCAGAACCCACTAGTTTTGGGGGTTTTTTTTACTGCTCAAAAACACCATTGTTCAAAACTGCTGATAACAACCTATGTGTGCATGGACACATAGGATAACATGATGGAGAGTTTAGTAACTGTAGAAAAAAACGTCTACAGCTAAAAACAGCTGCTGTAAAATGTCAAAAAACATCCAATGTGCATGAGGCCTTAAAGTATAACTAAAGGCAAAACTTTTTTTGTTTTCGATAGAGTGGAGAAGGATTAAAACACCTGTTATGTGTATTGCTGGCTGTGTCCATGTTAAGGAGATTCACCCTGTCCTGTTTACCATTATCACTGAAAGTGAAAGTAAAGAAAATCACAAATTTTGGGCTGTCCCCAGAAAGTAATAGTGGGGAAATCTTTTAATTGGGCACTAGTTCTGGTGAGGGATTCCTTTAATTTGCAGGGATTTCCTCTCACTTCCTGTTTGGCTATGGGACAGAAAGTGAAGGGAAATCCCCAAAATGGGACACAGATGATGAAAAAAAAATCTGACAGGGACCATGCCTTGCTTTATCCAAAAAAAAAAAAAAAATAATGCTTTGCCTATAGTTCTACTTTAAGGACAACCTTTGATGCCCTTAACAACTTTGGACACTACCAGTAGAATAAAGTATTGGAACTAATTCACATGAAATTCACACATAACCTCAGAAAAAGGAAGCATATTATGAGACTCTCCCATTATAAATGATACACATAGAATTATTGCCATGTCTAAGCATAGCTTTATGGAACCTAGGAATACCATCAGTGAGATCTGCAGCTCTAAAACCTCAGTACTTGCTAAATGAACATGGAGATTATTGCATTAAAGTGAGCAGAGAATATTTACGACACCCCCCCCCAGCAGGACATTAATGAAAAAGAATATATTTAGGGTGCATTGTCTTTATACCAACAAATATCCCCTTGCAATGTACACAGAATTAAGGTAGCTGTACATTGACAGGTTTTTTTCTTTTCATAATCAAGTAAAATTATTGCAAGTGTTATGAATCAGAAAGCAGAGTAACCACAGTACCAAATATAAGAGTATACCTGCTGTATAGTGCATATTACAATACTTAAAACAAATCTAAACTGAATTAGAATGATACACAGTCTTTTAAAGCAAATGCTATAATCACACATGCAAAGACCATCACACACATCTCTATACTTATAATAAAAGAAAAATGCCTACAATTAAACACATTGAAGGGAAGCAAAAATGGCATCTGTCCTTTATATTTAGCAGGTTCCTATTAAGTTTGTGATTCAGTTTATTACATTATGCATTCATGACTCCCTATTTAAACAATATGCTGGGCTAGGCTGTCCATTAAGCAACTGGTGGAAGACTAGCAACTGCTCATCCTTCCTCAATAAGGCTGGATTCACACCTATGCATTTTTAGTGCTTTTTGCATTTTTCAGATTTGCACTACAGTCCATTTACCATGGTTTCCTATGGAACACGTTCTGTAATGCAAATCTGCAAGAGGACGTCACGTCCTCTTCTTCGGCGAGCACCCCCCTTTGTCTTCTGGGACCTGTGTGTGTCCCAGAAGACAAGCTGGCTATTCACAAAATGCCACGGGACTCGTGCATGTGCAGTCGGAAACCGGCAGTGAAGCCGCAAGGCTCCACTGCCGGTTTCCCTTAGTTGGAATGGTGGTGCTTGCACCCGATCCAATGGACAGATCGTGGGCTCCCTGGATAGGTAAGTCAGCATCTACAGTGTTTGTAGCTGCTGACTTTTAATAAGAAAAATAATAAGGCTGGAATACCGCTTTAATCAACACTTTTGTACATAAATACTTTATTTTTGTTGTGATATTACACTGCACTTTAGGATTAGTGTATTGATATTTATGTTGACTTTTGCACCCACTTAACGACCGGCTCACCCTGATATACGTCGGCAGAATGGCACGGCTGGGCAAAGTAACGTACCTGTACGTCACTTTGAATTTCCCGGCGGCGCGCACGTGTGCCTGCCGCGAGCTCCGTGACCGTGCCCGTGGGACCTGCGGACTTGATGTCCACCGGGTGCCCGCGATCGAGTCACGGAGCTGAAGAATGGGGAGATGCCAGTGTAAAAACAGCATCTCCCCGTTCTGCCTAGTGACAGGACACTGATCGTCTGCTCCCTCTCATCAGGAGCAGCGATCAGTGTCGTGTCACTGCTAGCCCATCCCCCAGACACTTAGAATCACTCCCTAGGACACAATTAAACCCTTCTAACCCCTTGATCGCCCACTAGTGGTTAACCCCTTCACTGCCAGTGACATTTTTACAGTAATCAATGCAATTTTAAAGCATTGATCACTGTAATAATGCCAATGGTTCCAAAAATGTGTCAAAATTGTCCGATGTGTCCGCCATAATGTCGCAGTCATGATAAAAATCGCTGATCGCCGTCATTAATAGTAAAAAAAAAAATTATTAACAAAAATGCCATAAAACTACCCCCTATTTTGTAGATGCTATAACTTTTGGGCAAACCAATCAACAAATGCTTATGGAAAAAAATTGTTTTTATATATATTTTTTGGGGATATTTATCATAGCAAAAAGTAAAAAATATTGCTTTCTTTCAAAATTGTCGCTCTATTTTTGTTTATAGCGCAAAAAATAAAAACTGCAGAGGTGATCAAATACCACCAAAAGAAAGCTCTATTTGTGGGAAAAAAAGGACATCAATTTTGCTTGGGAGTCACGTCACACGACTGCGCAATTCGACGCAGTGCCGAATCGCAAAAAGTGGCCTGGTCATTTGGCAGCCAAATGGTCCAGGGCTGAAGTGGTTATACTGCACTTTAGGATTGGGTATTGATATCTATATTGATTTTTGCACTTTATATATATATATGTGACTAATTGTTGCACTTTGTGATTAATTGTTGCACTTGGATTGTGTGGCACTGCATGTGAATATCTTTAATGCTGTATAAATCTCAGGACTGGATGGACAAATACAAATAATTTGGCAGCTAAAATAGCTCTCCTATACTGTATGTATTTCATCTGTGTATTTAGCTATATGCCTGAAGTTCATCTTTATGTTTTATTGATGTGTAATACTACATGAATATCTGCAATGCTAGCAATTAATGTATTGAATACTGAACCTTTATCCTCATTCCTCACTTCAAGCAAAATATAAATTGAGCTTGTCTGCTATAGCATATCACCCCTGCCTATTTTTTTCTTAAATTGATATCCTTGCATGTTTGAATGGGAGGTGAGCCAGCCCAGCATACCATGTTAAGGTCAAATCTTCAAATCTCATATAACGGTTTGAAAGGCATTGCCAAGCCAGTGTGGCAGAGTGCATTAAGGGATTTGGAATGTGCACCTCTAGGCTGAGCACGCCGCAGACACTGCAGTGCGGAGTGGAATTTCTGCTTTCAACAGGAAACCATAGGTTTCCTCATAGGCTATGAAAATACTAGTCATGCACATTTGTACAGTAACACACTGTGTAGAGTTCAAACATTTTCCAGGGATTGCTGCACCAGCTTGGCTGTGAGAACAACTCCTTTGAAAATTCCTGAGAGCTGACTGCCTAACTGTCAGCAATCACCAGCAATCAATGATCGGCATTCTTTTCTTTTGCATACTTAAAGGGGAGCTCTGGCCTTACTGAAAGACAAACTACTGTGTTACCAGAAGGAGCTGTTTAAATAATGGAATACAACCAAATCACTCTCTAGGCTACTTGGAGGAAAAACTTATATACTATTCATAACCTAACAACTTCACATGGGCGTGCCTGTGCCCAGCCTATTCCACATCATCCTGACAGCACTGATTACTCAGAACAGGGTCAGTTTCCATTGTATAATGGAAGCCACAATTTTTCCTGGTTCATAAGTCAGTTCACATACAAGAACAAAAAAAAAAAAATGACCCCTCCTTATGTTAGCCTAGGTACAAAGGTCTGCTGGAAAAAGATTGGGCAACCATTGCTTTGCTGGTCCATGGTTGGGTATTGTTCTGTGTGGAGGACCTGCTGGAAGAAGTAAAGTAAAGGGGCACTACACTGCAAAAGCAGACAGATACTGACTGCACCCCACATCGATTTAAACTTGATGTGTTGCTATGCTGGGAGCCTGCTCTTCTTCATTGATCAGACTTGTGCTGATATGCCCCCCCCCCCCATTCTTAGGAACATACATCCACTGGGAAGATCAGTGTCCTGCTGTTTCTCCTCCCTTAGCACTCTGACCCCTTATGCAGCTGAAATCAGAGGGTATGTGATCACTTATACAAAATATCATAAATACATTTTTCCCCTTTTTTTATATGTACCCACAAAGGTTTTGCCTTTCATTTCTTTATTAAACTGAATGGGTTGTTTTACAAGGTGAGGGTTCATATATACTTGAAACCCTAACTAAACAACATGTAGTTTGCTAAAGCCACTTTCTCACTCCATACATGCACTCCAGCAATGACTGCATTGCATTTCTGGATCCCTAATGGTGAAAACAGTTCTCTTTACTATTTAGCCCTGATGAAGGGGGCAAGCGCATTGGCTTTGTTTCATCTGATTTTATACTGTAATAAACTTGTATCTGGACTAATATCATGGTGTGGAGCTTCAGTCCTAGACTGGCTCATTTTTGTCCCAGCCCGTGGAAACTGTGGAAGCCCTATGTTGTACAGCAGCTGCCAGCCCATTGTCTATATCAATGTTTCTCAACTTTTTTTCATTCAAGGTACTCTTTACAATTCTGCACAATCTCGAGGGAACCCATTCCAAAATGTAAAAGACAAAACTAATATTTTTAAACAACACAGCAGCATCCACATATGTAGGAAATCCAACATTAGAGGTGATTCATTTTTAGAATGTAAATATACCTTTGCACTCAGATACTGACTAGTATTCCTATGTTTCTCTTCTCTATCAGTTCCTCTCCCTTTTCTTAGCTAACATAACCTCAGTGCTGATGGAGAGGGGTAATGCCAGCAAGGATGCTGTGTAGACACCAAGCGTGCTCCTTATCAATCCATGATGTAATCAGTTGTTAGGACGCTGGCTAAAGTCCACTGTCGGCTGACGTAAGTCAGCCGATCCAGGCTCTGGTGCGATCCCGACTTTAATGTTGGGACCCACCCAGATGCCTGGACCAGCAGCTGGTTCAGCCTCTCCGAGCCAGTTGCTCCCACTCCCTGCACAGCCTGGCGCTCCAGTGAGCGCTGGATGGGCAGAACAGAGAGCCAGTGACTGACAGTCACCGCCTCTCTGCTCACTAAAGACCGAGAAGCGACCGATCAGAGGTCTTTGATCATTCAGTTCTTGGTCTGCAGCAAGGAGAGATGCAACATCAGACTGATGCTGCATTCACCTATGGAAGTATGAATGTTTATTTTTTTAATTCCCATACTTCTCTTTTAAGAAACCATGATAACATATTTGGAGTTTATAAAGGATTCCTGATCATCTTTGACCAACGAAAAATCACAGAAATGCACACTTCCCATGTAGTGTTAACATAATTTATTTATAAGGTATTGTTCATTTTTTCATGCTATATTTGCATAGAAAAGCCATACTGGCCCCAACACAACCCCAGATATATTCCATATACTACATTCTACCATACTAGCTGAAACTTTAGTCCAGAGGAAATATTTGCTAACTAGAGAGCAGACCTCTGTTGAGCTGCACTTGGAGACTTTGATCAATGCAACTAGTACAAAGTCCTTAGATCTTCCTTCATCTGTTTTTTTTCTTTCCTATAGTAGGATTTCTTTCATCTTCACTAAGCATTTATTAAACTGTAAAATGAGTCATTACCATCTGTGCCAGCAATGATCCTACTAAACACACTTAATTCCACCTTGTTTCTTCAAAGAAGCCCTGTTTAAGACACTGCAGGCCTAGCCACAAGGCAATTTCCTGTTTAGCGCTTCTGACCCCCCTTTCAGCGGCTTCCCAGTTCTAACAGGATTGGCAACTGCTACTGCATTTGCATTGTAGCTCCCTCTGCTGGCAAAATGTGATTCTGTACTTCAAGAATTGCTTTATCAAACCCATTATGACTGGACTTGGATGCAGACAAGATAAAATACAGCAGAAGAAAGCCCATCTGTTGCCTATATGTCATAGTGATGGCACAAGGTTCTAATCATCTGACTTTCTGTATTGTCTAAAACACTGGTTCCCAGCTAGTGATGTCTGCACTGCAGGGGGTATTTCTACTTGATTTGGGGGCATACTCCTTCCTCTTACATAGGTTTTGCCTAAAAGTCTGAAATAGTAACAAATTGCACACCATATATATATATATATATATATATATATATATAGAAGGATGGATGTCAAACATGCTGTTTTGCTAAAGGAGTTGAGAGTTTTCACACACTAAATTGTGTGAATTATCACTTCAATTGTCCAATTATGTGAAAAGCAAATTTCGGTTTGCTTATTTCATCAGCACATGATTAAGTTTTCAAAGTGAACAGGAATTTGCTTTAAACATGATTTACACCATTTATTATATGAAGATTCTCAAGTCCTTTATGAAATCAGCCCTGGTATACAAAGAGGGCACATACTGAACAGATATAACAAAACCTATTCAACTGTGTATTTATCAGAACAAAGGGAGGAAAACAAGGCTTTGTTTAGATGTGCAGCTGTCATTTCTGCACCTCTGACAAAGACAAGCAGTGAGTAGGTGATATGTTGCCTCCTCACTGCCTGTATTAACCCTGTAAATGCCACTTCACCAGTGCATGTGGTTGCGGGGTGTACCTATTGTTGGGCTGCATTCATTTTGTGTACATCCCCATCTCCATGATGTGTGAAACCCTGTCCCAATATCCATTCCTTGGTCCTCCCACTCTTTGTGAAACTGGCTGCCCGGTGGTGGATATGGATGTAAACAAATCAAGTATTGCCAGCAGTGGATTCATTTGGAAACTGCAGAGGAGACATCAGAGGTATAATAGACCCCCTGAAATCTCCATAAAGAGGACTTGTCACATAAAATATACTATCACTTAGTGACTTGTCAGTCTCCTAGTGACAGTAATAAAGCTAAGTGAATAAAAAAACCTCTAATAAAATATAAGAAGGCTTCATGCATGCTAGCATTTTTTAAGCTCATAGAAGCTATTAGCATTTCTTTCTGCTCCTAGAAGCTAAATAGTGTTATCCTATGTGTCCATGCACACTACTCTAGGCTGTTAGCGTTTTTTGAGCTTCAACGTCTAGGAGAGTTTTTCCAGCAGAAAAAAATGCTGAATGCTTCTAAACGCTACCTACGTGCAGTGAGGCTCCCAGTGCATGGGGATGCCATTAGGTTTTTTGGTACCCCCATGCATCTCCTGAGTGGTAGCGCTTTTTTCTGTTTGGGTGGTTGAGGCTGCGGGGACAGGTGCGGACCCACAGCGGCAACCACCCTCACAAGTGTGAACCTAGTAGACCTGGGCGATTAAAAAAAAAAAAACTCAATTCACGATTCGAATTTTTTTTTTTTTTGATGGACACCGCGCTGGTCCTGAGGAGCTGCGGGCAGGAGTTTTTAGGTGAGGCCGCAGCTTCGGGATAGTCCGCGGTGTCTGGCCTCACGGACTAGGCCGAAGCCGCAGCCTCACCTAAAAACTCCTGCCTGCAGCTCCTCAGGACCGGTGTGTCAGCGCCGGTCCTGGGGAGCTGCAAGCAGGAGTTTTTAGGCAAGGCCGCGGCTTTGGCCTAGTCTGCGGTGTCCGGCCTCACAAACTAGGCCAAAGCCGCAGCCTCACCTAAAAACTCCTGCCCGCAGCTCCTCAGGACCGGTGTGGTGTCAGCGCCAGTCCTGGTGAAAAAAAAAATCTAAAAAATCGATTTGCTGAAAATTTGAATCGATTTGACCTCTCAACTCGATTCAAGATTCAAATCGATTTTTTCGCCAGCCCTAGAACCTAGCCTAAGGAAGTGACTGCTCTGGGCTTTAACAAAATGGCAGCCTCCAGCGAGAAGAAACTTGAGCAATACTGCAATACTGGAGGCAATTTACAGCACACACTACATTTGGTAGCATGAGTATCAATGTGGATGGGATGATCTTTTGTTAAAGAACATTAATAGTTATCAAGCTGTTATGGATAAAGTTCCACTTTAAAGTGTTTGTAAAGATTTTTTTTTTTAAATAACAAACATGTCTATACTTATCTGCTCTGTGCAATAGAATTCCTCCTCGTCTCAGGTCCCCCGCCAACGCTCCTGGCTCCTCCTCTCTTGCTGGTGCCTCTAATAGGAAGCCGATTCCCGTGGGGCACTCGTGCGGGCTCGCTCTTGAGACTCGCTGCTGTGCCTATTAAGACAGACAGTGGGACTCAGCCCTGTCTCTGGAGTTGATTGACAGAAGCAGGAGCCAATGGCACTGCTATTGATCTGCCCAGGGAGGGACAAAGCCAGGAGAACCACAGCTCATGCACAGCGCTGGATCGCGATCTGGCTCAGGTAAGTATAAAAGGGGGGGAGGGGTCAGTGACACAGAAGGTTTTTTACCTTAAAGTGTTACTAAACCCACAACAGTAAAATCAGTCTGTATATGCAGTAAAGCATGTTTGTTATACTCACTGTAGGACCTAAGGGGTTAATCCTCTGCATTGTGTAAAAAGGCTGTTTGATCCTGAGAGAGGTTTTTTTTTCTTGGGAGAATACATGCGATAAGCACAGGGCCAATCAGCACTGTCCAGACAGAGGGCCATGGGTCCTGCAGCCTCACAGGACTATCAGGGGAGAATGAAAACTCCAAAACTCCTCCTACAAGCTTTAACCAGACACCGGTAGAAGTCACAAGACTGCTCTAACTGCTGATGAGAAAAGCAGTTTCTAGCAGTTTATATTTACTAAATCTATTGCATTTTCATGTTCTGTGTACGAGACCAGATATAGTGAATTCAGGGTCCTGGGTTCGGTAACACTTTCATGCATAGAATGCATCAAAGTAAAAAAACTTGAGGCTTTAGAACCACATTAAGCACAAGTCAACATCTAGTTTAGATGTTTGGTTCTTTCACAGAAAACAAGGTATTTCTTCAGGGAGTAAAAATAATTCTATTTTGGTTACCAAAGAATGTATCTTCCTGCAATGTAATTTGCAGATGTTTGATTTTCCTTTGGTGCAATCAATACAGCTGTAGAAGAATGGAACCTAAGTGTAGAACAAGCAATTCACTTCAGTCAATTACATCTGATACATAAATGTGATTCATTTTTGAATATTGTGCAAATATAATAATCATCATGCATAACAATAGGATTCCGAAGTTAAACAAAATTTCCGCCTCTCAGTAATCGCTACACTGTTTGCAGTAAACTATTTAGTCTTTAAAGACAAATTGACTGATTACATTTCCTTCAATTATTAACCCAAAAGAAACAGACAAAGGGGCAGGCCTCCCATAGTGTGCCCCCCAGCAGTAATGTGAAGACTGGAGCTCAACCAGACTGTTTTCAACCCTTATTTTAGAAGCTGTTCTATCTTTTTTCAGACATGTACATCCACACCTAAGCTACACCTATACATGTGATCGTTACATTGTAGTGCAATTAAACATATTGTTGGAAATTCCCATTCTCCAGTCTTATACTCAGTCTTGATGTCTAAATTCTTCTAACATACAATCCAGGTGCTTTCCCTTTGCCACACTATTTATTATTGTTGTCTACCTAGAGATGGGTAAAGTATAATTAAAGGCAAATCTTTTTTTTTTTTCATTTTGGATAGAGTACAGGGGGATTAAAATGCTTGTCAGTTTTTATTGCTGCCTGTGCCCCCATTAGGGAGATTCAACCTCTCTATTTGTCCTGTTTACCATTATCTTTTAAAGTGAAAGTAAAAGAAAATCCCAAATTTTGGGTTGTCCCCAGAAAAGTAAGAGGGGAAATCTTCCAATGGAGACACTAGTTCTGGTGACCTGGGGGTTCCCAATGAATTCCCTTAATTTGCAGGGATTTCCTCTCACTTCTTGTTTAGCTATGGGACAGGAAGTGAAGGAAAACATCTGCAATGGGACACATATGGCATAGAAAAATCTGACAGGGATAACCCTCCCTTGGTTTATCCAAAATGGAAAAAAAAGTTTTGCCTATAGTTCTACTTTAAGGCGGAATTGGACTCTAGGTATAGTAGAAGTTGCCTCCTCCCCACAATACTTCTATTGTAACAGATAATGTTTGGAATAGTACAGAGAGGTCTATACTGGCAAGGTCACATTAGACGCCAATTGCCTACAACAAGTGCATCCTGAACTGCTTATAAGCTGCTCCAGTATTGCAAATAAAATAGACAAAAGCATTAGGCGCCTTTCACACATGCAGACCGTTCGTTTCATCAGTTCAGTCATGTTTTTTTGAAGAAAAAACAGATTAAGTTTACATCGGTTTTTCATCCGCTTTTACATCCTTCAGCTAGAGTCCTTGAAGGAATAGTTCACCTTTACCACAAAACTGCCTATGTAGATAAAAACAAACTGTGCAGCTCTGACTACAGTTGAATAAAGCCCTTGTTATAGGTGTAGGCCATTTACATATCTTATGAAGCCTGACTGAAATACTCCCAGGACATTGCAGCCTAGTCGTCACTGCTCACCTTCACTATCACAGGAGTGAACTCTAAAATGCTGGGATCAAAGCTGCAGCATCACGGGACAGAAAGAGTATGTGAGGGGGTTTAAATCAGAGCAAAAGCTCACTCCTTTGATGGAGGAGGTGAGCAGTGACCACTAGGCCTCACTTAGCAACTTCCTGGGAGAACTTAGCAATGTCCTGGGAGTATTCCAGTCAGGCTTCATGAGATATGTGAATGGCCTACACCTATAGCAGGAGTATTATTTATCTTTAGTCAGAGCCGCATAGTTTGTTTTAAACTACAAACATCCCTGCATAGACAATTTTTTTGTAAAGGTGAACTATCCTTTTAACCACTTGAGCCATTTTTTTTTCATGCAAAAATAGATGGTTTGTTCGTTTACATCTATTTTTTTAACGGAAAAAAAATAGGGCTTTGATCCATTCCCAAAAACGGATGTTGACAGAAGCGGATGTAAACAGATATAAATGGATAATCATCTTTTTACATACGTTTTTCCCATAGAGATGCATTGATATCCGTTTTTCATCCATCAACGGATGAATGAAAAATGGGCAAATGGACCGCATGTGTGAAAGGGGCCTTAACCTTTTTATAGCTAGACAATTTAGCAGTGCTTATAGGGAACACAATATCTTGCTTTTAGATTAAATCACAATACATAAGAATGGAACACACGCAAGCAGATGGTTAACCCAACGCTAGGCAATAACATCCCTGTATATCACTGTGATCACAGGAAATACTGCACTGCACATTCTTCAACAGCACATAGATGGAGGAGAAATGCAGCATAATCACAACATATTTTACTGCCTGTCTCTGCTGCCTAGGCTATGGAGTAGACAAATGGAAGGAGGGGGATGGGGGTGTTGTAATGATGCGAATCCATAGTGCTTGTTAAGGCTGCTATGGTGGTACAACCATCAATGAATACCAAGCAAATACATCCACATTACAAACAACATCCATAAAGAAAATACTATAGATGTGCTGTGATGTGTTTATTGTTTACATGGGAAAATAATGTATGCTTGAGTCATTAATGGGAGCAGCGGGCATTAATGAGATCACAGCAATCACACTGCACAGCAACGAGGAACTGCCACTGCCACTAAGGGGAACTCCGCCACATGACAAACAGTCTCAGTAATGTACCAAACAGTGTCAGAACAAGTAATGTCTCCCGCTGCGGTAATGCAGGAGTAATGGCTATAATTTACCAGTCTTTACTAAAATGTGCTCATCTTGCAAACTTTACTTAAATCAATTTTGTGGCAGGGACAATTTAGGGCGCACTATTTCAATAGTTTATGTTGCAGCTAATGGGACGTCTTGTATTCTGTGCCTGTACGTTGTGAATTAGAATAACGTCTCATCCTCAGCAGAGCTAGCTGTGTTCATTTATCTTCCCTATTCCCTATGGATAACCCAGATCCTCAGCAGACTAAACAATCTCCGGGCAATGACAGAGTGGAAACTGCAGTGATGAGAGCTAGCATGTTAGCAGAGATGGTATAGACTGAATGGTAGCGCTAGTGTGCAAGGTGGAGTAATGCATTAGGTCATATGTTATGCTTCTCTTTGTAGTACATTTCCTGCCTCCAGACAGTTGTTTCCTTTATTCCAAGGTTTGTAGATGTGGTTTATAAGAGCCATTTAGTCATTTTCTATTAGAAAATAAAGTGCAATACAGTAACCATTATTGAAATAGGAAAAATAATGTGCCAGTATAGTTTTTGTTAAAGTTATTTTGTCATAGCTCATTGATTGTAGACATAAAATATAACTTAAAAACTGTAGCGGGGCTATTCAATAAAACAACACAGTGAGCAAAGTAAGAGTTCAAAGTGTAGTCGCTGTTGCAACTAACTTGAATATATTTTTTTCTGGTCTGACTTCAAACCGAATTCTGACTGGTTGCTATGCTTTACATCACTTTTCACTTTCATTAATGACCAAGCCTACATGAATCCAACGGAAACACTGTTACACACACCAAATATAACTATTTATCGCCTGCAACTTCTTTCCTGGTAATGGCAGAATAACTAGTATGCATACCCCTAGCCACAATCTCATCAGCTGGTTGACAGACAATGCTGTAAAGGAGGCAAGGCCACACACAGGAGAACTGTGGTTACAGGGAAGCACAGTCCAGCCTTCTTAGGACAGAAGGTTTCTACATGTCACATTCCATCACAAATCTCAACATTAAGGGAATAAGTCCTCATTTTAGGATAGTGGGTGGAGTCAAGAAATTAATATCAGTATGACTTCTGCCCAACAGTAAATCAACAACCACTATTGTATAGTACAGAATAAATCTAATATTATAGAGCAATTTGTTCCAAACTGCATACAATTGCCTAAAGCCATAGACGGTTCGAATCTTGACCGGTTCAGCAGGGACTTAGGGATTAGAATCATGTATGGGCAGGCTGATTAAACCCCAGTTGGAGGATCGATCCATTGATCGACTTGGGTACAACCAGCTTGTCTGATTTTACATGCAATTATTGCTAGCGGCTATAGCTGCTAGCAATAATCACTGTTTGCTCTCCTGGCCGGGAAGGCTCCCCGCACCCCCCCCTTCCGGGAGAACACAATAGCTCCATGGGAGGAAATCCCCCATCAACACTGACTGTGTTAATGGGGAAGTAAAGCAAATTTCTTTCCTGCAACCATAGAAAATATCATCATCTATGGCCGTGTTAAGGTTTGAGGCCAATAATCGGTGTAGTGGCTTCTATAGAGGAGGGCTTGGGGACCAATGGGAAAGTATAACCAGACAGGTTATAGTGAGGTTGGCCAAAAGAAACAAAAAGGGCCTCCACTGAACCATATTAGTTCTTTTTAGAACAGAAGAATCGACATCCATCACAAATACCAACAATAAGCGGATATTCATAATTTAGTTGGCCAAGGACCAAAAAGAAAAGCCACTTACCCACTATTCTAACATAAGAAATAATCTCCTGATTTTTAGCATTTGTAAAGGGATATAAGGCGCAGATATTATCTGTTCTAAGACTCTACTGTGGTTGTGCAGTGTGGTCAAGTGGACTTTTTGGTACATTTCACCATAGCCTCTTGAAATATAGTGTTTTAGTGTTATATGGAAAACTCTCAATTTTACATATTTTAAACAAAAAAAAAAAACAACTTTTTTTTACAAATGCAAAGTTGCTTGAATTGAAACAGTTTTAATAGGAATTAGAGTTATTAGGTTAAAAAGCCTGTTCAACTAAAATAACAAGAATGAAGCAGGTTAAATCATGACATACAGTATCTCACAAGTACACCCCTCACATTTTTGTAAATATTTTATTATATCTTTTCATGTGACAACACTGAAGAAATTACACTTTGCTACAATGTAAAGTAGTGAGTGTACATCTTGTATAACAGTGTAAATTTGCTGTCCCCTCAAAATAACTCAACACACAGCCATTAATGTCTAAACCACCGGCAACAAAGGTGAGTACACCCCTAAGTCAAAATGTCCAGATTGGGCCCAAAGTGTCAATATTTTGTGTGGTCACCATTATTTTGCAGCACTGCCTTAACCCTCTTTGGCATGGAGTTCACCAGATCTTCACGGGTTGCCACTGGAGTCCTCTTCCACTCCTCCATGACGACATCAGAGAGCTGGTGGATGTTAGAGGCCTTGCGCTTCTCCACCTTCCGTTTGAGGATGCCCCACAGATGCTCAATAGGGTTTAGGTCTGGAGACATGCTTGGCCAGTCCATCGCCTTTACTCTCAGCTTCTTTAGCAAGGCAGTGGTCGTCTTGGAGGTGTGTTTGGGGTCAGTATCATGTCGGAATACTGCCCTGTGGCCCAGTTTCTGAAGGGAGGGGACCATGCTCTGCTTCAGTATTTCACAGTACATATTGGCATTCATGGTTCCCTCAATGAACTGTAGCTCCCTAGTGCTGGCAGCACTCATGCAGCCCCAGACCATGACACTCCCACCGCCATGCTTGACTATAGGCAAGACACATTTGTCTTTGTACTCCTCACCTGGTTGCCGCCACACATACTTGATACCATCTGACCCAAATAAGTTTATCTTGGTCTCATCAGACCACAGGACATGGTTCCAGTAATCCATATCCTTAGTCTGCTTGTCTTCAGCAAACTTGCAGGCTTTCTTGTGCATCATCTTTAGAAAAGGCTTTCTTCTGGGACGACAGCCATGTAGACCAATTTGATGTAGTGTGCAGTGTATGGTCTGAGCACTGACGGGCTGAACCCCCACCCCTTCAACCTCTGCAGCAATGCTGGCAGCACTCATATGTCTATTTCCCAAAGACAAACTCTGGATATGACGCTGAGCAGGTGCACTCAACTTCTTTGGTCGACCATGGCGAGGCCTGTTCTGAGTAGAACCTGTCCCATTAAACCGCTGTATGGTCTTGGCCACTGTGCTGCAGCTCAGTTTTAGGGTCTTGGCAATCTTCTTCTAGCATAGGCCATCTTTATGTAGAGCAACAGTTCTTTTATTCAGATCATCAGAGACTTCTTTGCCATGAGGTGCCATATTGAACTTCCAGTGACCAGTATGAAAGAGTGAGAGCGATAACACCAAATTTAACACACATGCTCCCCTTTCACACCTGAGACCTTGTAACACTAATGAGTCACATGACCTCGGGGAGGGAAAATGGCTAATTGGGCCCAATTTAGACATTTTCACTTAGGGTGTATTCACCTTTGTTGCCAGCAGTTTAGACATTTATGGCTGTGTTGGGTTATTTTGAGGGGACAGCAAATTTACAGTTACACAAGCTGTACACTCATTCCTTTACATTGTAGCAAAGTGTCATTTCTTCAGTGTTGTCACACAAAAAGATATAATAAAATATTTACAAAAATGTGAGGGGTGTACTAACTTTTGTGAGATACTGTATACTGTGGTTAATACAGCACATTGAAATATCTTCTTAGCCTTCTCAATCTAGCCGTCAAGGACAACTGGATCCTCTGTATGCTAATTGAGACAAGGCATGTGGGTAACCATCATTCCAATTAATCAGAGCTCTGTAAACTATTAGTAGTTGTAGATCACATGAAATTCTACATGGGCAATATGCCACAATCAACAAAACGGCCGATAAAAATGGCACTCCAAAATAAACAACACTCCGTGTCTGGCTTCCACTGGCTGTCTACAATATCTTCCATTCTGTGCCAGGAAGGTGCAGGCTTATTTAGATTGGTGTGGTTTTGTCCACAACTTTTATCTTGGTGTTTCTTTGATTGGGAACAATATGGACTTAACCACCTGCTGTTTTTTTATATACCTCCTGGATGAATCTAGGGGTGAGGTCGTCACAATGGAGGTCCACCATCTCTCCATCCACCTGCTCTATTCTTGGTAGATAAATATATTATGTTTTTATTTTTCAACAAGCTTTATGATTATATGTAAAAGGGTGTACTTAGGTTAGGGACTGTATAGGCTGTCCTATACAGTCCCTAACTGATACTTATTGTACCCTGCTGCTGTGTTATGTTAAATATTCTACCAGATATAGATCTACACAGCCTGCAGTTAGTTCAGAATTCAGCAGCTAGAATGCTAATGCACTCATAACCAAAAATCTTTCCTCACTCAATTCTCCATCCATGAAATGGAAAACGACTTTAAAGACTACCCTATGGACTTTAAAACTTTCTAAAGGCATGAATAAACTGGATATCTACAAAATCTAGCTTCAATCCTTTAAGCCCAAACCTCATGTCATGTGGCTCCCTATTTTTGGATTGATGGATATGTTTAACACCAGAATAAAATATCTGAACAGCATTTTAGGGCCACTGAATAACCTTAGCACAGGCATGTGTATTTTTTTTTTTTCTTTAAAAAGATGTATGATGTTGAGAAACACACAAATTTGATGTAACTAATTCTAAATTGTTGCCATTTTTCTCAAGAATAACCTTGTATTTGGCTAACAGAAGCTTCTCTCCTGGAGGAGAACAATGATGCAGTTCCAATAAGCAGAAAAACCAACAATGTAGAAAGCAGAAAACCTTTACCATGTAAAACACAGCAAACTGCTATCCTCAGGCTATTACTTGTGTCACTTAGAGAGGCTTTCAAGCACAAATCAACAGCAGAACCTAGGGACCCAAAAATCCAAACTCTCAATAAATCTTTTTCAGTAAGGACAGTACAGTGTAAAGTCTGAAACTACACAAGGGACCTCTGTATATTCCCTGGTTGGTACAGGTTGTATGGTTAAAAAGTGGCCTGTGATTGGATTCAGTTTGTTATGATCAGTCTGACAAACAAGGCTCAAGAAAAACACGAATATACAATTATGGAAAACTACAGCACTTCTGATGCAGTAACTTTAATCAGAATGTTCAAATGGTATACCAGGACACATTTCAGATCAGAAGATGACGGAGTCCTCTACCCTTTGTGGCTATAGCAGCCTCCAGTCTCTTGAGAAGGCTTTCCACAAGATTTTGGAGAGTTTTTTGCAATTTGCCTTTCAGATCATCCTATTAAAATGTAAAGGTCAGGGTTCTATGCAGACGTCTAAAGTTCCTCCATGTTAAACTCATCAAACCATGTCTTTAAGGACCAGGCTTTGTACAGTAATTTTGGATCAGAAAGGGACCTTCCACAAACTGCTGCCACATGAATGGGATGCCCACAATTCTCTAAAATGTCTTTACAGTGCCTACAATAACAGTGCCTATCACGGGAAACACTTGAACTCAAACATTTGGAGAGGTGTTCACATACTTTTGGCTATGTGATATAGTCATGCTATCTTTGACAGATGGAATATACTTAAAGGGTGTGAACTTATCTTTGAGTTTACCCTCCACTTGATGCTATTGAGAAGTATTAATAGGCACAAATACTTAAAAGAAACCTTGCAAAAAAATGCATGGCCCACATATTAGCTCAGGGCCCTCTGGAGAGATTGATAGCTATCAGAAGGGCAAAAGTGTACCTGTAAAGAAAAAAACTGATAATGAATACTTACTTTACTCCTGGCTTCTGCATTTCAGGGTGTGACATCTCTATACTTCTGTGGAGAATCCTGGACACTCCGGTTCAGTTCAAGAGATATGGGACCCTTATTACTCCCAGGATCTTGCTGGAAGGGCCACAGCCTCACCCCCACATCAGCACCACAGATGGAAGACAGGTAAGAGGTAAGTGTATATTCCAACCTGTTTCCCCACAGGTACAATTTGCCCTTTTAACATATAGCAATTTCTATAATGGGATAGGGCCCTGATCGAATTAGCAGACCTTGCATTTTACAACAAGCTCTAGTTTAATATTAAACAACATTGTTAATTGTACAATTCTAATGATAACAGCAATAATAATAATAATTATTATTATTATTAATAATAATAATAGTAATATAGATATCTGAATTAGTTCCTGAATGTGTATGAGCAATATCAGTATTTACAATTTCTTAATTTTAAGAAATGTAATTTATTGCTTTATTTAAAGCTGAACTCAAGGACAAGCCAATATTGTCTAAATATAAGATGCATATGTATTCTTCCTTGAATCTTTGTGTGCTTTGTGTATTTCTTTCAGAACTGTGCAGTAATCCAATGTGAAATGTTGTATTTGTGCAGATGCTTCCCGTAATAAAGACCAGTCACTGCCACCCTCTTTCCTTTTATAAGGTGACTGGTCCTGTCTCCCATCCTGTAATTTTCTGCAGGCATCCTGTATTGGGTGGAGCCTGCTGGATCCCTTTCACTGCTCGGTTCTCTGCACAGGCTATCTACAGCACAGTGATTATGTCATTGCTACTTTTACAAAGTAATATCAGGGTTTGTAGAGGCATCTGGTGCACACAAAAATGATTTAGATCCTTTTTCGCTATTGAGGAACATATCTGCTTGAAAGTTTTTCTGCTTGGAGTTCAGCTTTAAAGTGGTTGTAAACCTCAGACATGAAATATGAGCAAAGCATATGCCTCCATAGTGTGTACTTGTCTCAATTAAGAGCACAAAGTGTCATTTCTGTCTGCTGCTTAATTCCTCTGCTATCAGCATGAATCACTTGTGACAAGTTTTCCTCATACCAAGAAAAAAAAAGGTGACATGGGAGGGAGCTCCAGGAGATTGACAGCCTCAGCTCTATTCCTGTGTGCTGTGTGGAGGGGGGTGTGTCGCTTCGCTCCAATCAGCACTCAGACCTCTCCTCACTGAGCTCTTCAGCTGTCTGCCCCCTTTCTTTGAACTCTCAGAAAGGCTTATAAAGTAAGCACTTTAAATTGATGTAGAAAAGAGAAGACTGCAGATAAACGGGTTACAACTTATGTAGGGGGATTTGTTTCATCTCTGTGTATCACCTGAGGACAGTCCCTTCACTGAGTATATGTGAGGGTTTACAACCACTTTAAGTAAGCTACACTGTAGCAGATATAAGTAATTCACACAAGAAAGATGGCAGGAATTTATATCAAGTCTTTTAGAAGGATGGCAGTTCACAACTGTCTTCTACCTTCTACCATCTTTAGATTTGTATAAGGTATTCCTGCATATGATTTATTTCAGCTCTTGATTCCTCTTTACAAATGAGATTGATATTTCATAGTAAATGTTATAGATTCTGACATTCGTGCACTTTTCAGTATAAACTTTACAACAACATCCATTCGTGCTGTCTGTTCCTATCAGGAATAAAACATTACAAATGCTATGTTAGCAGCTTTAAAGCTTTTATCAAAATTGCAACAGCAAGCTTTCTTCTACAGAAATGTGTGCTCATTATATATATATAGGTAAGAAAATGTTCCGAGTTGTAGTTGCCCTTTGCTGGCATTAGGGTACGTTTATTTTAAAACCACGTACTCTTCACTGTATAATATAATGTTGGATATAAAGCCTGTGACTGAATTAACTGAACCTTACCCTGAATATACAGTGTCTTGCAAAAGTATTGGCTTTTTACCTATTTTGTTTTACATTACAGCCTTTAGTTCAATGTTTTTTTTAATCTGAATTATATGTGATGGATCAGAACACAATAGTCTAAGTTGGTGAAGTAAAATTAGAAAAATATATACATAAAACTATTTTTCAGAAATAAAAAACTGATAATTGGCATGTGCGTATGTATTCAGTCCATTGATGAGTATAAACATTGCATCTCTTTGCTTCTTTTCTCAGACTTGGGCAGGCTGCCCAGATAGGAGAGACAGGTCTCCATGGGAAGACTTCAGGCAACTTGCACTGACTTCTATTACAGAAGTTATTTGCAAGTCACGCTGAAGTTTTAAAACGGCCTTTTTTATCAGCACAATCGGCTGATTAATTAAAAAAATGACAAAAATCGGCTCATATATCTAGTTTTGAGTTTGCAAAAAGGCATGTGGGAGACTCCCAAAATGTATGGAGGAAGGTGCTCTGGTCTGGTGAGACTAAAATTGAACTTTTTGGCCATCAAAGAAAACGCTATTTCTGGCGCAAACCCAACACATCACATCACCCAAAGAACACCATCCCCACAGTGAAACATGGTGGTGGCAGCATCATGCTGTGGGGATGTTTTTCAGCAGTCAGGACTGGGAAACTGGTCAGAGTTGAGGGAAAGATGGATGGTGCTAAATACAGGGATATTCTTGAGCAAAACCTGTACCACTCTGTGTGTAATTTGAGGCTAGGACGGAGGTTCACCTTCCAGCATGACAATGACCCTAAACACATTGCTAAAGCAACACTTGAGTGATTTAAGGGGAAACATGTAAATGTGTTAGAATGGCCTAGTCAAAGCCCAGACCTCAATCCAATAGAAAATCTGTGGTTAGACTTAAAGATTGCTGTTCATAAGTGCAAACCATCCAACTTGAAGGAGCTGGAGCATTTTTGCAAGGATGAATTGGCAAAAATCCCAGTGGTAAGATGTGGCAAGCTCAGAGAGACTTATCCAAAGCGACTTGGAACTCTGATAGCCACAAAAGGTGGCTCTACAAAGTATTGACTTTAGGGGGGTGAATAGTTATGCACATTGACTTTTTCTGTTATTTTGTCCTATTTGTTGTTTGCTTCACAATAATAAAAAAAAATCATCAAAGTTGTGGGCATGTTCTGTAAATTAAATGATGCAAATCCTCAATCAATCCATGTTTATTCCAAGTTGTGAGGCAACAAAACACAAAAAATACCAAGGGGGTGAATACTTTTGCAAGGCACTATAATGGTAATAGAGAATATTCGGGTTCCAGGCACTTTGAGAAATGTTCTCCTTGTTAGAGCTAAATTCCAGATAATGTTTTCCCTCGCTCCCCCATTTCTAAAATAAATTGCAAATGAATACTTTTCACCCTGCCTTCTGACAGTTCCAATGACACAGGCTGCAGGGGACAACTCCCGATTAAAGGTAAATATAGCAAGAAAAGTTTTTTTTTTTTATTTACACTTCTTGGACATATTATAACTGAAGTTCTGCTGTCACTAGTTACTACCAACACTGCAGGTTACAGCAGAGCTAGTGTTGCTGGCCCCGAGGAATCATTTTCAGCAGCCTCCAGCCTTCTGTGGTCCATAGAGTTTTGAATTTTGCCACAAATGTCCAGAGGTGACTGAAACAGGATAAATTATATATGTATTATAAACAGTTTTATGTTTTGAAAGTCAATGCTGCCTCCTCTAACCCTGCTGCTTTAAGCACTGGCCCATAAGTGTGCCAATGATAAATACTGATGCATTTTTTAATTTTTTTTTTATGGAAAGAATAAATAATGACACAAAAGCTAGAATGCTCACCTATCGTGGATGGGGCTGCTACATACAGAAGGTTTTTTATCTTAATGCATAGAATGCATTTAGATAAAACACCTGCTGCCTTTATAATTCATTTAAGGACTAAGGCCCCTTTCACACGGACGGACCGTCTATCCGTTTTTCTTCCATCGGTCGACGGACGACAATGCATTCCTATGGGCAAACGGATGACCATCCGTTACCATCAGTTAACCTCCGCTTCCGTTTTTATCCGTTTTTTTTAACGTACAAAGCTACGTCCAGATCCGTCAAAACGGATATTAACTGACGTTAACTGACAATGTCCGTCAACGTCCGATCAGTTAAGATCCGTTTTGTAGAAATAATTCAAAGTTCATACTTTAACAAATAAAAAAACAAAGTGAAAAAACCTTTATTTTAAAAGGGTTATGCAGAATAATAAAACTAAAACTGTTTTGAACATATCATGTGCTTTTGTGTCTTTTTATGCTATCAAACACAATGAAATACCCAAATTAATGAATTAATAAATTAAAATTTGCACTGCATTATATATATATATATATATATATATATATATATATATATGTGTACTGCCATGAAACTTCTCCTGATGGAGATAGAAAGTAGTCGGCAAATTGTTCACGCATGGCAGTGTAGGATGGGTGGAGTAAGGCTTTCTAGGTAATTTCCTTAAATGCAAAGAAACTGCTGTAAATGGATGAAAACGGATACAAAAACGGATGAAAAAACGGATGTAAACGTGTACATTAACGGATGAAAACGGATATTAACGGAACGGAAGACGGATGAAAACGGAGATTAACGGAACGGATGACGGATGAAGATGGATGAAGCAACGGATAAGAACTGATACGTTTTTAACGTGGCTAAACTGATGGTGCCCGTGTGAAAGGGGCCTTAGAGGACCTCAAGAGGGGATTTAGCTTACCCTCAACATCAAGCCTCACATGCACTAGAATTAAAGGTTTTCTCCACAAACACCTGGCCCAAAATGTAGCGATTCTGGAGGAAGTGTGGCACTACCTTAATTAGGGGGGATTTGATTTAATCAAGTCGATTTAAATCATGATTTAAATCACTAGTAGAAAGGCCTGATTTAAATCAACTCAATTTAAATCATAATTTTTAAAGAGCAACTGTCATCTCTGTCCTGCAGCGGCACCTCCTTTGTTCCGCTGTTGACTCACCGACACTCCTATTCACTTTAATGGGACTGCTGGTGAGGCAGCAGTGACACAAGGTGAGGGATGTAGCGGAAAAGGTGAGTGGATGCCCGCTAACAGGCACTGCCATGATGGATCTGAAATGACATTTACTCTTTAAATGTAAGGACTTATTCTTGCTGGTAGTTAGGATCTTTAATATTTGCAAACAAAATAAAGGCTTCCTATTTAGAATAATAAGCTGTCAGGTTAGTAAAACAGCGATATCAGAACCAATTTTAGGTTAATCTCACATAGTTGGAGAACTACTCAAATTCTTTTTATTTAATTAAAACAAGAACATTGCCAGTGCATGTTATCTCAGCTTGCAAAGCTTTGATTCATGGAAAGAGTTCACCAAAAATGTAAACATTTGCAGAATATACAGCCTCATGCTACATAACTAAGCTCTATTTCATGATAGATAGATTTTTACTCCTAAGCATTTTATTAAATAAATTTGATAAAATTCAAAAAAATCTGATCTTTTTTTATTTTAAATCGATTTTTATCCATCTTGACCTTAATGAACCCTACACTCATCATAAAGGTATTTCTTTATTTTACAACACTCTTCAGCAAAAAAAATAGTTTTACTAAACCTCTCCAATGCTGAAATGGGAATCAGACCTTCAAAAAGAATACTCCACCAAGCAGTGAGTTGCTACAATGTATCTATTATTATTATTATTATACGGGATTTATATAGCTCCAACAGTTTACGTAGCGCTTTACAACTTGAGGGTAGACAGTACAAATACAATACACTTTAATACAGTAGGATTCAGAGGGCCCTGCTCCTCTTCTTAGATCTATTACGCATCTCATTGTGTCACACACTGGGAGCTAACACAGAAGTTACTAACGCACTGGCATTTGACTCCGTACCAATTGGCCAAATTTTTGACTTCTAATTCTTCCTCCTGTTGGAGAAAATGTGACCAAGTGAGGATATTAGTCTATATTTTCTGGTCATGTAAAAGCATTATCAGCTTTTGGAGAAAAATCTTTGGAATGATATTGGACTTAACAGGTATTCTATCTAAGCCAGACCCTGGTCTTGCGATACTACACTTGGGTAATGATCTTTCACCCCACAATGTAGAATTGTTGTAATTCATGTGTTATTGACAGCAAAAATGATCCTTGCAAGACACTGGAGACAAGACCATGCACCAAACCCCTCGGAAGCAGTTAACTTAGTCAATCTCCACTACTACTTTCAAAAAATGTACTCTCATAAAGCGAATACTAGATCTACTTTGATGTCAGATTAGGGTTGCCACTTTTTCTTCAAGCCAAACCCAAACAATTTAGCGGCACACAGCTAATTTTTCTCTTCTAGTATACACTATAGGATTGTAACAGACTAAGACACCTTTGGGCACTCCAAAGAGAATATTTATGCAGCGCACATAAGTGCTCCCTCACCCTCCTGTCAGGCTCTGTTCTGCGCCACATTCCTGTCCGAATAATGTGTCCGAATTTGAAGCGGAGTAAAACCCGGACACATGATTCAAAACCCATACTGTCCGGATGAATCTCGGACAGGTGACAACCCTATGTCAAATCGAAATCCTGGGTAGATAGCACCTTGTACACTGATACAGCACTGTAATATACCACTTAATTTAAAGGAATATGTCATTCTTGCTTTTTGTGTTACTGATATTGCTATACTGTCATTTTGTACTGTCTAAACCTCAATAAAAATATTTGAAAGAAAAAAAAAAATTCTGCTTGGGACATATTTCCGACCAATCACAGTGGCCTCATCATACAGAAGCCACACCACCTCCCAGGCATTAAAATCCACTTGAAGGGCAGCTGGGAGGCAGCATTAAAGGACAAAAATGTACATATCACTAACAGTGCTGTGTAGTCTACTTTGTATACTTTGAAGACAGAAGATTGTTTTGGGATATGGCTGATTTTGCAGAATTTGAAAGAATCACTAAGTTTACATGTCTGCTTGGAAACGGATCAATTTAAAGGCTTTTTAAATGACGGGATTAGACTGTGAAAGGTTTGAGAAGCTGTATGTACTTGCTGATGATTTTTGTCTTATGTTTATTTATCAGCTTTTATTTCTTCCGGTGCACAAGCTTCAGCTCACTGTTCAGCAGGCAGTGAATTTATTATTCTCGAAAATTCTAAGAAC
The DNA here is from genome assembly GCF_042186555.1 of Aquarana catesbeiana. Taxonomy (NCBI): domain Eukaryota; kingdom Metazoa; phylum Chordata; class Amphibia; order Anura; family Ranidae; genus Aquarana; species Aquarana catesbeiana. Next base: position 172,560,819 of record NC_133327.1, on the reverse strand, counting down.
GTGTCAATCTGTTCATAAGTTGTCTGCTTCCTCTTTATGACACTCTCAGAAAGGATTTGTTCATAGGAATGCTTCATTCTGACAGTTACACAATTCCCAAACACTCACTAATTTATGGCATAGCTCTTATTTTACCTGTAAATGAAGGAGCTTCTCGCCTTTTTAGTTTTTGGTGCTGTTCATCAGTTTCTAAAGTGAAAGGCAGCTTTTCATGCTTCAACTCCCCGGCAGACTAAACAATTTATGGGTCGCCAAGCACAAGGGGAAACTTTATTTAAAAGAATGCCATTTTCCCTGTAAAATACAGCGTTGTTTGACCTTGCTTTCCTGTGCCTGACCCTAAGGAAATGTGCATGGTCCACCAGCTGCAGTGCAGTAAATGAGAGAGTGGGAACACTACAAACAAAGTTCCTTGTTATACAGGAAGCACAAAGTTGTTAATTATTCATTTCTTATGGGTAATGCAAATACAGACATCCATATCTTATACATTATATACTTATATAAGGAAAACATTACATTTAAAGCGGTTTTTCACCCTAGAAGTCAAACATTATAAGTCAGGAGCTATAAATACTGTAGCTGCTGACTTTAAATTATAATAGGACACTTACCTGATCAGGGATCCAGAACTGTCCTTACCCAAGCTGGTTCTTCTGCCATCTTCAGGTCCAGGCACCAGCATGTTTATTTTGGGAAGTCAGCTGTGATTGCTTGTGGCTTCACAGCTGGCTTCCCATTGTGCAAGCGCGAGCCGTGCTGCGCTTTGTAAATGATCCTGAAGCTTTCTGGGACCTGTGACACATCCCAGAATGCTGCGGGGAAGGAGGATGGAAGGACGCAGCGACTAGAAGTGGGAGCCGGTACCTGTCAAAACCAGCTATCTGCCCCCCCCCCTAAAAAAATGCCAAAACTTAGAGAGGAGGTGGCAGACAAGAGGAACTCCCCCTTTTGGATGACGGTCCACTTTAAGTTTATTTAATAACATTAAAGAAACCCTGTCACTAGGCCATTCATTAAAAAAATTCCATAAAATATGTACATTTAACATACAGTATTTTTGGCATGTTTTTGCTTCCCTTGTGTAGACATATAAAAGGCCTCAGACTACTGCTGGGCACAATCATTTTTGATGTGATGTCTACAGCCCCAGCAGATTCTGGGCTGTCACTCAAGCTCTTTTCTGGCCTGTATCTGACCCTTAGGGTGCTATTTCTCAAACTGATCTGATGGGACACTCTTCTTTCCACTGACACAACACTCTTCATCCCACCAACAATGGAACATTACTCCTTGTACTAAAACATATGGAGCACTACTACTTCCACTGACATCAACAATGGGGCACTACCCCTTCCAGACCACCGGTGTCTTGCTGAGAAAGTTCTCCTGGCGGATAAGGACCCCCCTGTACTGCGCAGGCGCAGCGCTTGCACAGTACGAACGACTAGGAGCTGCCCAAAATAGCCCAAGCTGAAAAACTTCAATCAGCTGTACACGGCGCCTGCACCCTAGGTCCAGGTTCAAGCCCCACCATCCAAGTGGACCTAGAGGGAGAATAAAAAAGTGCCGAGCGAAGTGAGGCCGAGCCCAAAACGTGACGAGGGGCCCTCTTACAGGCGCCGTGTACAGCTGATTTCTATTCTATTCGGCTTTTTCCGCCGGCTCCTACTGCGCAAGCGCTGCGCCTGCGCAGTAGAGGGGGGTCCTTATCCGCCGAGAGGAACTTTCTCGGCAGAACACCAGTTCTCCTGCATTTTTACTCGTACTGACCACTGTTGGCCAGGGCAATCTCTATTCCCACTGGCCACAATCAGACTTCCTCTAAGATATGAAGGACAGTGAACAGGGCCCATAGTTTTCCCTCCTCTATAGTTTACCCCCAGCAGCTACATGAAAGGTTAAGTAGGAAGGTGAAGGGAGGGGTGGAGGAATAAGCACAGACAGTAGTTAGACACTCCTAGAAGAGGAGAGGGCATTCCAGGAGGGATGGGCTGTGCTAGGGAATGGACTCTCCTGGAGTAGTCACAAGTTCGGTTCATCTAGGAGACTGCAGGAAAAAGTTATGTGTACATTTTTTTTTAAATAAAAAAGACCTGGGTGGTCAAAATTAGCCTGTTTAAAACAGTACACCAGTTTGTCTTTACATTTGCCCTTCAATTCCTTGAACATAGCAGTCTGGAAGAGGAAGGGCAGCACTGGGAGCCAATCATGTTTCAGAATATTGCATAGGGAGCTGGTTGATAGGAATTGAGGTCACAAGGATAACCTTATCTTTGTGTTGCTGCTCCTTCCTTATTTAGTTACAGACTCTGGAGATCCTTGACAAGTGGTCTTGTACAGAAATGGTCAGCAATTAGCAATTAGCTGTGATGATTGGTAAGGATGTATGGATTAGAAAACTGGGCGAATAGAATTACATTTTTTTATTTTGTCAGTTAAAGTGGGAGTAAACTCCCTTTTTTGCTTTGTACCTACAGGTAAGCCTATAATAAGGCTTACCTATAGGTACTGTAAATATCTCCTAAACGTGCGCTGTTTAGAATGTTACCATGTGAAGAAGCCAGTGGCTTCATGCCTATCCATGATCAAACTGCTTGGCATTGCTTCTCAATAACAAGTTATGTCCATATCTCAAAAAATCAATAATGAAAATGTCAATCATTCATATCAGGGGAATAAACAAAATGACTGTTTGAAGATTACATTCATATGCTGATTAAATTGTTGCATATTTGCAGCTTCCATGCTGTTGTGCAATGTGAGGCATGCTGGGTGCTTTGTTAAGTGTTCTGTGTGCAGTGTTCCACAGTGTGGGGCAAGCTGGGTGCAGTGTTCTGCAGTGTGAGGTATGCTGGGTACAGTGTTCTGTGGCGTGAGACATGCTGGGTGCAGTGTGAGGTATGATGAGTACAGTGTTCTGTGGCGTGAGACATGTTTGGTGCAGTGTGAGGTATGATGAGTACAGTGTTCTGTGGCGTGAGACATGCTGGGTGCAGTGTGAGGTATGATGAGTACAGTGTTCTGTGGCGTGAGACATGTTTGGTGCAGTGTGAGGTATGATGAGTACAGTGTTCTGTGGCGTGAGACATGCTGGGTGCAGTGTGAGGTATGATGAGTACAGTGTTCTGTGGCGTGAGACATGTTTGGTGCAGTGTGAGGTATGATGAGTACAGTGTTCTGCTGGGTGCAGTGTGAGGTATGATGAGTACAGTGTTCTGTGGCGTGAAACATGCTTGGTGCAGTGTGAGGTATGATGAGTACAGTGTTCTGTGGCGTGAGACATGTTTGGTGCAGTGTGAGGTATGATGATTACAGTGTTCTGTGGCGTGAGACATGCTGGGTGCAGTGTGAGGTATGATGAGTACAGTGTTCTGTGGTGTGAGACATGCCTGGTGCAGTGTGAGGTATGATGGGTACAGTGTTCTGTGGCGTGAGACATGCTGGGTGCAGTGTGAGGTATGATGAGTACAGTGTTCTGTGGCGTGAGACATGGTGGGTGCAGTGTGAGGTATGATGAGTACAGTGTTCTGTGGCGTGAGACATGCCTGGTGCAGTGTGAGGTATGATGAGTACAGTGTTCTGTGGCGTGAGACATGCTGGGTGCAGTGTGAGGTATGATGGGTACAGTGTTCTGTGGCGTGAGACATGCTGGGTGCAGTGTGAGGTATGATGAGTACAGTGTTCTGTGGTGTGAGACATGCCTGGTGCAGTGTGAGGTATGATGAGTACAGTGTTCTGTGGCGTGAGACATGCTGGGTGCAGTGTGAGGTATGATGAGTACAGTGTTCTGCTGGGTGCAGTGTGAGGTATGATGAGTACAGTGTTCTGCTGGGTGCAGTGTGAGGTATGATGAGTACAGTGTTCTGCTGGGTGCAGTGTGGGGTATGATGAGTACAGTGTTCTGCTGGGTGCAGTGTGAGGTATGATGAGCACAGTGTTCTGTGGCATGAGACATGTTTGGTGCAGTGTGAGGTATGATGAGTACAGTGTTCTGCTGGGTGCAGTGTGAGGTATGATGAGTACAGTGTTCTGCTGGGTGCAGTGTGAGGTATGATGAGTACAGTGTTCTGTGGCGTGAGACATGCTTGGTGCAGTGTGAGGTATGATGAGTACAGTGTTCTGTGGCGTGAGACATGCTTGGTGCAGTGTGAGGTATGATGAGTACAGTGTTCTGTGGCGTGAGACATGCTTGGTGCAGTGTGAGGTATGATGAGTACAGTGTTCTGCTGGTGCAGTGTGAGGTATGATGAGTACAGTGTTCTGCTGGGTGCAGTGTGAGGTATGATGAGTACAGTGTTCTGCTGGGTGCAGTGTGAGGTATGATGAGTACAGTGTTCTGCTGGGTGCAGTGTGAGGTATGATGAGTACAGTGTTCTGCTGAGTGCAGTGTGAGGTATGATGAGTACAGTGTTCTGCTGGGTGCAGTGTGAGGTATGATGAGTACAGTGTTCTGCTGGGTGCAGTGTGAGGTATGATGAGTACAGTGTTCTGCTGGGTGCAGTGTGAGGTATGATGAGTACAGTGTTCTGCTGGATGCAGTGTGAGGCATGCTGGACAAAGTGTAAAGGATGCTGAATGCAGCGTTCTGCTAAATGAGGTGTATTGGGTACAGTGTGAGGTGCACTGGGCACAGTGTTCTGCAGTGGAAGATATACTGGGTGCAGTGTTCAGCTGGATGAGGCATGCTGGGTGCAGTGTTGTACAGTGTGAGGCATGCTGGGTGCAGTGTTGTACAGTGTGAGGCATGCTGGGTGCAGTGTTGTACAGTATATTTCAATATGAGGAGTGCTGAATGCAGTGCGCACCCCCATAATCCTCCTTCCTTGCTTTGGGTCCCACATTTATCCTCTCATTCTTTTTTGCCACCCTGGGTCTTGATGGGAAAACTCACACAGTGGCTTGTTCTATATCTGTTGGGGAGCCCAGTGACCAAATGTCTCTTGCATAATTCCTGACACAGATTCCATGAGGGGCTCTATTCTTTCTGCTGTGTATAAAAGAATGCATCATAAATAGAGCCCTCATCATAATCACGGCAGGTATGCAGACCCTAAACAAGCGCAGGTATCTACCTCTGAAGTCCCTAAGAGATGTAAGTAACCATTGGGCAGTTCAACTCTCCAGAATCAAAGACTAATATCAGTTGTGGGTGGACTGACCCTTTAAAATGAAATACAGAACACTGCCATTATTCTGAGGAGCCACGCTAAGCTGTTTTGGAAGTTTTCGATTGTGAACATAAAGTGTTTTTTGTGCCTACAACGACCAGGCATGTACAATCTACTGTCCTTTACAGTTTATGCACACACATAGAAGGAAATGAAAATGTAATTGCTTATTGATTGGTACAAGTTCTTCAACCCAACATCTATTTTAAGGGGACCTTTTCTGTGAGAAGGTTATTGGTGCTCATTTGTCTGTGATCAGAGTCCTGTAGCATCGTTCTAACTGAATGGTAAAAATAAATATTTTATAGAATAATAAAGTTACTCAGGCACTGTATAATCCTTGTCAACGTTTAAATGATCAAACTGATTGACCCTGACTATTGGAGAGCCATCTTACTATAGAAAAACAAACCTGACAAAACCACAAGCACAATCAGTCCAGGAATATAGTGCAATTCTAGTGAAGTTTTAGATTATGTGGTATAAAGGTCACCAACCAATCTGGGTGTATGAACCTAAAGTGATCCTGCACTACAAATATAACAAACTAACTGACCCAGTGAATAATAGAATAGGCTGCTGCTAGCACCTAATTGTATTCCCACAACTAAAATCAGTAAGTGAAAAAAAGGGGGGCTGTGCTGCTAACAACAACGAATAGAGATACATTTGCTACAATCTGTGCATGGTGTGTATTACTTGTATATACATACTCATAATATACTCCTAAACAATACTCCACAGGTAAATGACTCATATAAACAAATACACAAAGTACAAAAAATATATATATGGTACTCCACAGGTAATTAAATAATATAAGCTAATGAACATAAAGTTCAAAAAGGTGAATATGCCGATCGCTGTGATCAAAGTCTTCTTAGACCTCCATTACGTCCAGTGTTAATAATATATCCTTTATTACATGATCTTAATGTCCCACAACAATAATCACAACATGTTCCTATGATCCAAACATGTGTGCCATCACTGTGCTTACAGAACTCTCACCTCCAATCAATATAAACACCCATATATATGGTAATCCACAGAGTACAATCTATACATTAAGATAATGCTTACTGGGCACTTAAACCCCCCTCCTGTCCAGACCAATTTTCAGCTTTCAGCGCTGATGCACTTTGAATGACAATTGCGCGGTCATACAACACTGTACCCAAATTATATTTTTATAATTTTTTTCCCACAAATAGAGCTTTCTTTTGGTGGTATTTGATCACCTCTGTGGTTTTTATTTTTTGTTAAAATTTTTTTTTAAAAAGGCCAAATTTTAAAAATTTTTTTATATTTTGTTATAAAATTTTGCAAACAGGTAATTTTTCTCCTTCTTTGATGTACGCTGATGAGGCGGCACTGATGGGCACCGATAGGTGGCAATGATGGGCACTGATGGGTGGCAGTGATGGGCAATGATGGGTGGCAATAAATGGCACTGATTGGCAATGGTTGGTTACACTGATAGGCAGCACTGCTAGGTGGCACTGATTGGCACCACTGGTGGGCATTGATAGTTGGCACTTGTGGGCATTGATAGGTGGCACTAATGGGCATTGATAGGTGGCACTGGTGGGCACTGGCAGGTGGTAATGGCAGGTGACACTGGCAGGGGGTACTGGTGGACACAGATGAGGCAGAGTTGCTTCTTCCTCCTCGGGACCGATGTCCCTTGCACATAAGCCGGTGATTGGCTTTTTTTTCTCCTCACGCTGTCAGCGTGAGGAGGAAAGAAAAAAAACATTACCAAGCTTTTGTTTACATCATGTGATCAGCTGTCATTGGCTGACATCTGATCACGTGGTAAGGGACCAGGATCGGCCCCTTACTCGGATCTGTGATCACCCGAGTCTCAGTGACTCGGTGATCACAGCACGGGGAGCGTGCAAAGGGGAGGACGTCATATGATGGCCTCCCGGAAATTCAGGTCCGCGCTGTGGCCGTCATTCGGCTATAGCGCGGACGCCAAGTGGTTAAAGGAGAATTATACATTAAAAAAAAAGATTGGTTAACCGACAAGTGCTTTTTTTACTACTATTATTCCTTTATACTGGCTTTAAAATTTCTAATTGCAGCAATTTAGAAATTGAATGGAAGGTTTAGCACTAGGAAACACTTTTTGAAAGATAAATAGTGCATTTTATATACAACTATATGGATGAGACCAAAATGAGGGACAAATGAGGAGGAAAGAAGGACAGGGGGACATTGTTGCAAATCAGGGACAGTCCCTCGAAATCAGGGACAGTTGGGAGCTATGCATGATGTGATATTCAGACCCAGTAGCAGCACTGATTATTGCTATCCTCATTAAGTAAAAATATCAGAGTACAAAGTAACCATTGCAAGGAAGCACCTGTATAAGAAATATACAAGCTTGCAATAAATGGGCAACACTTACAAAGGTATGACATCATCCAAACACATCCCTGCAGGATTAATGTCTCAGAGATATCCTGTGTTTAAGGGAAAGTCAGGTCAGTTCTGCACTGTAAAATTTTGGTAATCAGGCCAAAGAAATCATCAGAAGACATAGCTTGTTCTTAGTATCATTTGTTGTTGTTGAAATTTAATTTAAATGAAGGCTTCCTTCAATATTTAGGCCTCATGCACACTGGACATTTTTGCAGCTGCTTCTAGGAGCATCAAGTGTTTTTTTCCCTGCCTCTAAACTCCCCTGCACGTTAGCCTATGTGTCCATGCACACATAGGCTTTTAGCAGCGTTTAGTGTCAGGGCTTTTAGAGGCCGGAAAAAAACCCACTGCCAGTGCATCCAAGAGCAGCAGAGTTTGGGCAGAAAAAATGCTTGCCGCTGCTAAACACATTTAAACGTATCTAAACGCCAGGCGTGTTTAGCACTTGAATGTTTATTCAATGCAATGTCCAGAATTAACGCCCAAGCTCTTGACGCCTATAAAGGCGCCTAAAAGCTTGTAAAAGCTTTAGACACTTTAACAAGTGTCAGGCTTTTTTACTGCCAAAACGCTGCTGCTAGGAGAAAAGACTTCTAGGAGAGTTTGCAAAACATCCAGTGTGCATGAGGCCTTACAGCTTTTTGTTTCTCAATTCCAGTCCTCAAGGCGCACCAACAGGTCATGTTTTCAGGATTTCCCTCAGATGAAACGGCTGTGGTAATTACCAAGGCAGTGAAACTGATGAAATCACCTGTGCAAAATAATGGACAGCCCGAAAACATGACCTGTTGGGGCGCCTTGAGGACTAGAATTGAGAAACACTGCCTTACAGGTATGTTAGAAAATGACAATGGCTCAGAAGGTGTAATTTGTGGTACTCTCTACTGACAACCCCACAAACATAAACTTACCTAATACTGTCTGATTTGTTACAGTATGGGTCTTCAGGGTGTATACAAAAAACAAGTAGAAGAAAGTAGAATAAGCTGTAATACTTAGGCTGGGTACAGATACTTGGGTCTGTTCAGGGACCCACCAAATTTTGGTCAGTGTGTGACCCTCATATTTGAACAGAAGTCAGTCGCTAGATTGACTTCTGTTAAACGGTCATGCTGGAGAACGCTTGGTGATCGTTGGCTGCAGCCACTGATCAGTGTAGCCTGACAGCGAGAGTCCCGCTGTCAGATTCCCAGTAAGGGGGACGCCTCCATCCACCTCAGCCTGCTGGCTGAAAAAAAAAACAATACCGAGCCTTGCCCTATTGCTTGCTCCAGCAGACTCCCTCAGAGTCCTGCATTGTACGCAAGGACACCAAGGGCCCACAAACAACCATGCCTGTAGGCAAGAAAAGCCTAAAGCCTGATGGTGCAAGGAATAAGGTAAGTATTAGGACCCTTTCACACGGGTGCTCTGTTCAGATCCACGTGTCAGTTTTTCAGATGGGTCAAAACGGAAGCTCCATGTTAGTTTATGGATAGTCCAATAAAAATGGACTTTACATTCTTTAAATCAGAGTCAGTTTAGCTCTAAAAAATGGTGGTTTTTTTTTCATTTTTTCAGATCTAAACATGGTGGATCAGAGCTAAAAGGTGTTAAATGGATGCACGTCCATTAACATCTTCCTGCCCATAAAACTAACATGGGTCAGTCAAACTCCAGCAGGAAAAAAAAAATGGACATGGATGTAAAAAAAGACATCTGTATTATCTGGCCCGATTCAGCAGGGGATCTGTTCACGGATAATTCCCAGAGTGTGGCTTGAATAGGATTCATGAACAACTGATGCTAAACCCCCACTGTGACAAATGGAAATAACTATCAGTCTATTCAGGTAGTGGCTTATTAATGCCAGTGCTACCTTTTTTTTCTTATAGAGCCACCACTTTCAACTAACTGTGCCGTATCTGTGCTTCTTCACTTTCTGTGTCACATCACAGTATGTCCTGTACGCTATAACAATACCAACTACCAGGGCTTCCAAAATCCATATAACAATGAGATTAAAATGGCGCAGTCATAAACATTATACTTCTACAGAGAACATCATTGTGTGGGTTGATCCCGCAGCAGATTCTTGACATTTGTGCGACTAGAAGTGTCTTCTATATTACAAGCAGATTGACGGCCTGCGTTCTGTAAAAGATTGGTTCTACCATAGCACGCCTGTTTCAGTTCTGCTTGATGACAGGTATATTGTAAATATACAAGCTGGCACTGAGATGTGATATAATTAGTTTATCTTTAGAATTCTTTGTGTGTGCATTCATGTCTCAGTCTGGTTCCATAACAGCAAGAGCAGTTGTGAACTGGATAAAATGAAATTACAGTAAGGGCTCTTTTAAACTTGAGGTGCCCTGCCAGAGATCTGCATTCAAAACACTTATCAAAGATGTGTTATATTGCTTCCTCACCGCCTGATTTAACTTTGCAAATGCCACCTATTTTCACTGCCCCCTGGCTGCCTGTGTGAAAGAGCCCTAAGCCTGGAGTCATACCTATGCAGTTTTAGTGCATTTTGCAGATTTGCACTACAGAACGTGTTCCATGGGAAACCATGTTAAAGTGGGAGTCCGGTGACCAATCTTTTTTTTTTTTTTAGGTCATTGAGACACTTTGCTAATCTCAAAATAATACTCACAGTTTGGGTGTAATATTTCCGCCTCTGTCTGCTTTCGTACTGAAGAATAACTTTAAAAATGTGATGCTGGCTGTTTCCATCTTGCTTGTGGGCATGTGAAGCCCACAAGCATTGATTTCCTGGATGTGGTGAATGCTGTTCATTCACAGCTTGTTCACAAGCATGATCATTGTTCCCGCACTGAATCTTGGGAAGCCTGACACTAAGCTCCCAGGAGACAGTGCGGCGTCGGGGAAAGGCAATAAACACGCCTACTCCCATGGGAGGAGAGACAGGAAGTGCCACAATAAAGTACAATATAAAGGTAATTACAGTGATATAAAAAAATTTCGTGCGGCATTTGAACATCTATGCAATTAACTGAAGGGGGTAAGATTACGTTAAAAATTTGAGTGGAACCCCGCTTTAAATGGACTGTAGTGCAAATCTGCAAAATGCAAAAAAGCACTAAAAATGCATTGGTGTGAATCCATCCAGCCTAAAAAGGATAAAGTTAGACCTGTTTCACATGGGTTTCAGCTTGTATAGAAGTAGTGTGGACAGCAAGCATTTATGATACTTTGAGCAAGATTTTGCAAAGCTTTCGGGAAGCTTTGAGCAGCTTTCTCTAAGGCTCCATTCACACCAATGCATTTTTTCATGCTTTTTGCATAAATGCAGGACATTTTTTTAACATGGGTTCCTATTGAACATGTTCACATCAATGCATTTTTGTGCCTTTTGCATTTTTGGGAAGGGTCAGGGACTTTTTTTAAACTGTGCTTTTTTACTTTTTTCAGTTCAATAGATTTCAATGGAGAAGCTGCAGAGAAGCATATAATGTGTTTTTACCGCGATTTTGCATTTTTAAATGAAAAAGCACCAGGTATTCTTTTGAATTTTAAAAATAATTCTTTGAAATATATAATATGGTAAAGCCCAAATGAAATTTTAGTGATTCAACTTAGATCTACTTTAAGAAGGATAACACTAATGTACACATAGAAACTGATAAATATATAAACTATAATGAATCCATATACAATTTGGCTGTAATCCACATCATCTAGAACAACATGGGCACATCATTGTCCATCCCTGAATAATTGTCTCCTCTCAAACTTTAACATTGACTTGAACGAAAGAACAATGCGTCTTGACAGTTTTACCATTGCTGTTTCACAGGTTTCTGAAGCATATATGGGCTCAGTATTAGATTTCTAAAACAATAGGCCTCTCAATCCAAGATTCTAAAATGGTTAAATTATTTATGAGATGTACCCACGGCAACCTCAATGGCTGCAGAAAGGTCAGCGTTTTTTCTACACGCCAAACCAGACACATATATTATTAACTGTTCCCTTTTGGCTGTTTGAATAAACAACAAGCATGTCCCGTTTGTATTTGCTATCCAAAACTGTTTTTAAAAAATCTGACTAATCAAAAATCTAGAAATTGAATCAACAAACGTAACATAAAAAGAGAAAAGGCTTTGCTCTTGAAGTGAGTAGGGCACTGACTGACAGCAATCCATGTAACCTGCAACACGACTGTGAAACGATTCAGTTTTTATTTTATTACAACTGGCTATATTTTTATTTCACCTAATTTTAATTGGTCTGCATTTGGGCTACTTCAGGGATATGCAATTAGCTGACCTCCAGCTGTTGCAAAACTACAAGTCCCATCATGCCTCTGCCTCATGTGTGTCATGCTTGTGGCTGTCATCATACATCATGGCACTTGTAGTTCTGCAACAGCTGGAGGTCCGCTAATTGCATATCCCTGTCCTACTTTATACCCAATAAGCAATAAGCAATCACCAAACACATTACAACTGGCCATACAATCTTTGTCAAATCAACTTTACTTTACTTTAGGGTTACAAAAACTATGTATAAGAACCTACCCAATCTATCCAATCAATTTGTATCCAATCAGGCAAACCCTTGCACTACATAACTTTTGGTAGATCTAAAGAAAATAGTACAATCAGGTTGTGCACGTGTTTGGTGAGTTTCAAAAATGTTTGCCTTTCAATAGCTCTAAAGCTCATCAGTCATGTTGCAATCGGATGGTACAAACAACCATGTAGTGCAAGGGTCTGCCTGACTGGATACAAATTGATTAGATAGATTGGGTAGGCCCCATATTACATAGTTTTGGTAGTTCTATGGTTGATTGTACAGTGTGATGACATCACAAATAATGTTGTCAGAACTATGGTCAATGCCACTGAAGTGTATTTATAACAAATTCTTATAGGAATTTGCCCAGTGAAAGTCTGTGGTGGCCCGTCCATTAGGGGCGCACTGGCGCCGCCCACCCCCATCCATGCATCCGGCCCCCTAATCTACAAGCAGGGCGCCGAATGCATGGACTCCAATGGGGGGTTTTGAAGCACGTGATTAGAATCTCTAATAGGCTTCAAAAAAGGGTGTGCCCCAAAAGCTGGATGTACTTCAGTGACTAAAGCAGCAGGATCAGATATTTTCACAGACCTAGGAGTTATTTTGTTTCTAGTGATTTCTAAGTTCCATTGCTTTAGAGAGCCCAAAAACAATTGCTTAACAAGTTTACAACACAATTGTCAGTATAGTGTAAGGCCCCAATAAGCCTGGAATTCATTAGTAGGGCTCATTTGCCCATAAATAATTGATGGAATTGTTCCCACTGTTTGTCTCTTTAACCATCTTCTATAGGTCCTTGTTTATCTGTTACCAGAAGAATTGGTAAATTCAGCAATTCATCTCCAGGGTATGAATCACATGACCTCTCTTCAACCAGAAAGAGTTATTTACAGTCCTATTAAAGGAAGTGCTATAAAGCACGCTCTGCAAAACAAGAGGCTGCTTTCATGAAGCTATTCTTCAAAGTGGCAAAAGGGTAGAAGTGAATGATATTTTTCTCTCTTGCACAAAGGCAATTGAAGGAAGTTTGTAAAACACCATTAAATGGTCCAGTGGACAATCAACCTATTTATGTACAATGCACAGTACTTGGAGGTCGGAGAACCATGGTTTCTGTCTATACTGAAAAGTTACTGACCAGGGTGACCATTTATGCCCCCCATCATAATCCTAGGCAAGACAGCCTCTACCTTTCAATACATTTTATTATAGGCATTCATAGAGGCCCAACAATTAATGTAGCATTTTACATACTGTACATTCACATCCGTCCCTACCTGGAAGGAGTTTCCAGTCAAAGGTCCCTGTTTGACATGCATACATAAACACACACATATTAGGGCCAATTTGGACAATAGCCAGTTAAAGTAGTTCTAAAGGCTCAAGGTTTTTTACCTGCAGGCACTCTATGACTTGTATACTGCAGACTCTGGGCAACGTTAGAAGGGTTTGTTTGTAAGTAATTTTTTTCTTTTTCTGGTCACGGAACTGGACTACATGGAATAAACCCAAAAAAAGCACAGGGGGAACATACAAACTTCAAACAGACAGTGTCCAGATAGGAATTCAAACCAGGGTCCCCAGTGCTGCAAGGCAAAAAAGATATTACAAAATACCCTCTGTTTTAAGGGGATAATGCTCTACTGAATTTTAGCAAAAGTCTTTTTTGGAGTGGCTACCTTCAAACCTGCAAAAGAAGTAGAAAAAAAATATGCTTTTCAGTGTTAGAATTTTAGTGAGAACACAAGTCCTTGCTAGACTTCCAGTCAATTTTCATCAGTCATTATCTGATAACCAAAGATAAACTGTTAATGCTTAATTTAGAACCTTCTCACCATAAACTGAGTCAAGTTATTGGCATTAGCTCACCAGTGTCAGGTATGATAGGTATTTTGACCAAATTAAGCTTTTCACCCCGTTGATGGAAACACTTACCTTGCTTACTCCCCACTTAGGGAAACACTTCCCTCGTTTACTATCATCAGTGAAGGAGTGACACCTTGCTCATCAGTCCAACGAAGAAGCAACGTCATGGAAACTGGTATTTCCTTGCTTTGAAGAGCAGTTCCCCAAAAACAGGATTGCAAGTGTGACATGGCCCTAATGCTTAAGGCCTAACATACATAAGTTAATATGTGCTGCATGGCATGTACTCTTAACCCCACCAAACTGTCACGTACACTCAAAAGAGTAATAGACCAGTGCTAATCCAAGTGCAGTGTAAAAGTCTGGCTGTTTAATAATAGGTCATTGTTTATAGCACCAAAGTCCCTTACTTTAATGAATCCCACCACTCAGGAGACTGCTGAACAACATAAGAACTACATACAGAACATACACATACAAATGCACAATCTTTCATGCAAAACAGCAGTATAATTTATGTATCGGTTTGTTTTAGTATATATGCAAAGCCTGAATATCAAATTGTGTAGAGCAGAAACATACATACACTTTTTTGTGTTTGAGTGCAATATATAAAGATATTTTCACTGTTGGAGTTCATTTCAAATTCATGGCACGAGACACAGGGAGTTCTCTTATACGAGAGCTTTAATGGCTCCTCATTACACCCTGTTGGGTGCAGATGTTTCCATATGCAAACACTGAGGAAATGTGATCTACCAAATGATACGTTTACATGTGTAGCTCCCAAGCTCACTGTATTGTATAGGAATGCAAACAGAAAACCCTTGTGCTATCGCTAGCTAAGAGACAAAGTACTTTCACTACTGAATGTCAGTAATAAGTATATTTTTAAATACAAGAGAATTGAGGAAGCAAAAAAGTGTTACAAAGTGTTAGCAATTGGCAAACTACTTTGACGGACCATCTGTACAGCTAGAAATACTGCTATTGCTTTTAAGGTGCAGGCTGTCCCCCAATTTTGGCACTGCTTTCTAGAAACACGTCTTCAGAATGGGCATTAAGAATTTTTAGACTTTAATAGCTGCATGCTTGTTTCAAATCAATTACTAAGTAGGTACTGAAACCAGGGTCAGGTGAAAGTCCCAGAGCCTGCACCTTTGGCAGTTATTCAACAGTGATAGCTCCATACTTCAGTTCTCTCTGGCTCTTTTTAACACATCAGCCATTTACACGTTAACAGTGTGGTCAGTCTAATGAAAGGTCATAAATTGTTCGTGGTCACTGCATATCACTGCTCTTTACACATCCAAGATACTAAATAGGGCCCAGTGTGCTACACCGATGATACTGACACGACCATAAAATGTCATATTATTTTCTTAGAATATATTGTGTCCGTGTACACTATTTTAGTCTTCAACGTTTTTGAAGCTTCAGCTTCTAGGAGCAAAACACTGCTAAAAGCTTACACAAAAACGCTATTATGAGCTCTTTTTATCCAGCATTTTTCTGGCTTTTTTTTTAGCTTACAGAGCTACAAACTGCTGTTATTAGTTAACAAGCTAATGGCAGCACATCTCCAACCTGGGCCTCCTAGCTTCGAGTTCAAGATACTGCTATTGTAATTGGGAAATAAGGTCAAGGAACAAAAGTATAGTTGGCGCCTATGGGCCTCAGTCAGGTCCCACTTTTTTTCCAACAAATTTGCTGCCGGAATGCTCCCCTCCTCTATTCCTGATTTTCTTTCCTTTAGTTTTAAAAAAAAAAAGGTTCCTATTTATTAATGGTAATGCTTGGGTTACAAACAGACAGGGATATGCAATATTTTTAGTAATGCCATGCCCCTTGCACATGGGGGGCTGGCCCCTGTGCATTCAATCCCAGCGTTTCTGTGCACCCGGGAAGTACAGATGCAGCCTCCAGCGCCACAGAATACCTATATTCTGGGCATTCGTTCTTGAACACAAAGGGCCCTAATACACAGTACCATTCAATACAGTGTTCAACCCCATCTAGCTACAGCATATTTCAGCCTGCCATAGACCTTGACAGGCTGCAGGCAGCAGAGCTGGAAGCTGCACCTGTGCCTCCCAGGCACAATAAAACACCGGGATTGAATGCACAGCGGCTAGACACTTTAGTGTGCAAGAGCCCTAACACAGCCAGATGCAGTGTGTAAAGATATCAGTAATAGATGTGGATGGTAGCAACACAGGATGTAGCATCCACAGAGCTTTCAACACTGAAGGAAATGCCAGTTAATACCCGAGAAAAGACAAGTCTCTAACGAGTCTCTAACCTGCCTGTTAACTACAGATGTTATCAGCCGTGAATGGAGTATACAGTAAATGGCCCGTGAGCATTGGTCCTATATTATCTATACAGGGCCATCATTTTACTGTGCACTGACTGCATTTTACAAAGCTAACGACACACACAGGTACCAGTAAAGCAATCACAGGGCAGGAAATATTGACAGGCTTCCAGAACCCAGCATGCTAGTTACCTTGTTTTATAATAGCTATAATGCACAGGACATGATCATAAACTATATGTAGGGGAAAATTCCAAACTCATAAAAAAACGGAAGGATCCCCTCAGACATTGTAAATGGGGGAATGACTTTTACAATGCAGCTCATTCTATCTTAAGTAGCCACTCAAGCACGGCTAGCCAGGCCCAGCATTTTGGTTCAGTTCACCTTAATCTGTGGAGGAAATGGAAACACACCAATCTCAGGACACACTAAACACTCAATTTTGCCAATTATTCAATTGCCATAAAAGAGAAAGTATGCATGATTACATTATAAACTAGCAACACACACTCAATATACCTAGCTCAGGATAATAATAAAAAGTGCAAATTGCCTTATTTTAATAATGGCAACCACATTCACTGAAGAATGCTTCTCAAACCGTTCCACAAACATCTCATGAGTCCTAGATATCTTCACCAGATCAAATATATTAATTACATGGCTCTTGTAAAAGCTGAGTCATTGGCCCAGATCTGCAACTACCTGGAAAACATGCACTGCTAGGGCCCTTTTACATTGGCTTTGTCCATTACAATTAGCAGGGGATCCTTGAAAGGATGCCCTACTTAATTGGATTCAAATAGCAACTGTCCATTCAGTTGTGCCTTCCTGGAGCTTAACAGACCCATATTACTGCTACTAAATTTGGGTCGAGTCCTCACATCAAAACAATTTTAAAATGGCATAAGCCAAAATCCATACCAGACCCTTAACCATACATGAAGCCCAGCAGGCCAGAAAAGGGGGGGGGGGCAGGGGAGACGAGCTCGCATAGGAATACAATTGCTAAATGCTAGACCCCTTTCACACGGTGTTCTGTCTCTCCGTTCTTCATTCGCCTATTGACGGATGGAAGTTGGACAGCAATGCATTCCTTTGGGCAAACGGATATAAATGGACGTTGTCCATTTAGATCAGTTTTTGGTCTGCTTCCGTTCAGGTTAGTTTTTTAAATGGAACAAGTTTGTATTTTTGTTTCGTTCAAAAAATGGAAGTGAATGAAAAACAGATGTAAACGGAATTTGTTTTTTCTTAACAAAAAACATGACTGAACAGATGATGCCAGTGTGAAAAGGGCCATACACATTTTACAGTAAAAATGCATGCTTTTTTTTAGGAATGTATTTTGATAAATTGCAAACATTTTTCTGAAAAAGGTCATGTGGTATTTTAGCGCAAATTGTAAAGCCGTAAATATAATTTGGTAAATTGTGCCCAGTGTCCTCTTTTATGAATTACTAAAATCTTCCTGAATTCTATTCCTGTTCTAGAGATTAATAAACTAGTATCCCAGAAAACATGTAAATTGAGAAGGAGTTATTGCTGTAGACCCAGACTTAAAGTGGATCATTAATAACATTACAAATGTGAAAGAATACATTTCTGACATATCAAAATATACAGCAGCAGTAAATAATAATAAAAAAACTGTACTGTTATCATTAAAATACAGTCCCCTGGTTCTGTGCTGTGATACTGTCTTGGCTGAGATGATGTCATTACTCTGCTGCAGGCAACAGGAAGCATTTTCCTCCTCTTCCCCAATAATCAGACTGCAACATGTAAATTTGTAGCAAGTTAAAAAGTTAGAGTACTTTAACTTGGCTCTCCTATTCACCTATATGAAGTGTGTTTAAGCAAAGTGGCGCTCAACAGGAAGAAACGGAAAGTGAAAACAAGCCGGCACCACCAAAAGTTGGGCAGTGAAAGGGCTGAGGTCTGATTTTGATGTCTGCCACATAGGGGAGTTTTTATTATTTATTTATTTTTAAATACACTTTAAACTGAGAAACACTCAGAGCTATGCTTGGCTTCTGTCAAGTGAGGACAGCTCTTCTGAACCAGCCAAATTTCGAGCAGTGTATGGCCAGCTTTACTTTGGGCACACTCTGCACCTCTTGACTACTTATTTTCATAGCTGAGTGTTCCTTGTCTGTTTGCTTCCTCCTGTGTGAAAGAAGTTCTGGCCTTCAGAATGTACTAATCAGTCACAGACCTCCAGTGATACCTCTAGCCTTGCCTTCTTTGTGACTAAAGTTTCGGCTTTTATAGAAAAAATACCAGCATTATGATTTCTTTCCTATTAATAACAATCAATATCAATAAAATTTCTATTAGCCAGGCCAGTAAAACACCACCCACTCCGTGTATCCTAGACCTATAACAAGCAAAGGGAATAGGGAGAACCAAGTTGTGGCAAATGACTGTGGATATGCAGAGTTCTGAAAACCAAAGTGTTTCAGAAGCCACCACATGTAAATATGACCTAAATACCAGTTTTCTGTTTCCAGTTGGTGGCAACACTGGTTATTTGATTCAAGGTGGTGGCACTAGAAACATAAGGTCCCATTTTCACACTGACATTTAGAAATTGAGTTCCTAAGGCCCATCTAAACTTTTAATCATTGACCCAGAAGGAGGTCTCACGACTCTGGCAAGATTCATTTGGTACACTAATTTCCCTTGACTCTGTCTACACTGAATATTTTGACAGGTTCCCCTTGAGCTTTAGACCAGTTTGTTTTAAAAAGGGCTAATACGAGTGAGCTTTTATTTTCAATGTACCCATTACTGACTTCAGACCTTTCCTGAGAAGAAGAGGCTGATGTGTTAAGACAGGAAAGAGGCACATGATGATAGTTTCCCACTTACTGCTGCCATTTATCACATCTCTGATCAGTATATGAACATGCAGCAGATGATAAAGGAAGGAAAATGAGCAATTGTGAAGAAGAGATCAAGCAGACCTTCTCCATAATGCAACATCATGTTTGCAGACTCCTTTCTAAAGCACCATTTGCCATTTACCAAATATATCAGAGAACACATGCAATCTTCAAACCATGGCTAAATTGGACTTTTACAGAAATGTAATAGAGAGGCCAAAAATTGTTATACAATGTGATCCAATGGGGCAGTTGTGTCACCAATGTGAAGCTCTATTATTTTCAAGGGTGTTAAAGTCATTCTGTATAAAAAAAAATAAAAATAAACAAAAAGGCCATATTGCAGGTTGGTAGCACACATCATAAGGTATCTGATCTTACCTTGTCATGCTTCCTCACTACACAGAGCTGCCATCTCAGCGCCCCAAAAGCCTGGTACCTTCAAACTACCCTGTTTCCCCAAAAATAAGACCTAGCGTGATTGTCGGTGATGGCTGCAATATAAGCCCTACCCCCCAAATAAGCCCTAGTTAAAGTCCTTGTAGGTCTTATTTTCAGGGTAGGGCTTATTTTTGGGGAAACAGGGTAGGGCTTATTTGGGGGGTAGGGCTTATATTGCAGACATCACCCACAATCACGCTAGGTCTTATTTTCAGGGAAACAGGGTATATGAACCAAGAGACAGTCCTCCCTTCCTCCCCCAGTTCAGTGCTTGGCCAAGCATGGAGGCTTGTATACTTTTTAAGGCATAAGCACATACAAAGCGAGATAAGGTACTTTTAGCTGATATCTGCTTTAGAATTTTCTACTTTCCTATGAACGGGGTGGGGGGATCTGCTAAAGGTGGGATGCTGCATATTTAATGACCCAGTGACAAGGACTTTAATACAGCCCTCTTGTTCCTAGTCTGATCAGGCACATCATTGTAGCTTAGGTGAGGATGGCGAGGGGAAAAAAATCACTTACGTTTTGGAGGGGGTGGGCTGCAGTCAGAAAACCATTTCCAGAGTAAAGGTCACAACTAAATGGTGAGAAGATTTCCCCTCATACAACAAAAAATGAGAGGAAATCTTCCTAAAGTCAGGGGAGACCTTACCTTTGATACTTGACAATGGAATGGAAATCTCATTTGGCATATTTCCCCACTATTCCTGGTGCAGAGGTGATTAAAATTAAAATTTTCCTTTAGACAACATTACAAACTGGACAGAGGCTCCATATCATCCCTGTTCTACCAAAAACTAAAAAAAATGTTTTTCTTGTCATGTCTGTGTAATAGTGCCATTCCCATTTAGTATCTGTTTGGCATATAAAAACAGTAAAGAATAATAGAAAGACTAGAGGAGAGATTAGTGCTACTGACAACTAATCTGTTAACCAGTATTACAACGTTATACATCAGTAGATATCTTCATAACACCACTGTATGTGTTTCTACAAGCTTGGGACAACATAGAACAAAAGAAAAACAAAATACTTTACCATATGATCATATTGTGCATGCCAATCCAGTATGGATATATTTCCTGCGCATCATGTAATACTGCACAAGATCCCAATGGGAAAAAAGGCCCACAAGATCTTCCAAAAGCCATTAAAAAGATCCAAATCAAACATTCAGGAATAAAGGCTTGCCTCCATTTGATAAAGGTCTGACCATAGTTCACTCCACATTCCAAAATATCAGAACATGACTTTCCAAGTTAGGATTCTCTCTACTACAGGTGCCTTATTATTATGTTCCACAACCCTGTATTGTGCTGAATAAACCTTTTGAGTCATACCCTTGAGTCATACCCTTACTGGGCGTCTTTTTCTAAACCATTGTGACATATCGCTAACACCAACTAGGACTTGTGAAGGCTTTATTTAAGATAAAGCATCAGTACTACATGCCAAAAGAGCTTTTAGAAGTGAGAAAACTCCAAATGTATTTGTTATAGCTTCATAATAAGCAACCCCTGTATAAAGTTGTGAGACTTACAGTAGCAGGTCTTGGATATTTTGTTTTTAAGCTTCACAAAACACCTTGCATCTAGTTCACTTAACTAAACTGTGACATGTCTCTTGGCGCCAGAACCTGTCTTGGGTAACAACACTACTTAGAAGATATGGGCCAAAACACTGCTCTTATTACAAAGGCTTACAACTGTGTGCTGGAAACAGGCTGAAGGGCCTTTTTTCTTGTGCCAGTGCTGTTCAGTTAATGTAATCACAGTTTGGGCACAGGAAGCTATAGTCATTTTTCAGAAATTCTATTCTGCCAGTGCATATATAGGCCTCGGCAATTGTCTGGCTCCTTTTTAGGCAGACTTATAAAATAGTGTTTGATCAGTGAATTTTTCTTCTTTGAAAAGCTCAGCGGTGCAAGAGGGGATAGTTCGAATAATCCCTTTCCTGTTATTTTACTCAATAATGTAAGAAACTGCAAATTCTGAACAATTGCTGGTTATAGACTTCAGCTTCAATAATGATTTAAGAAAATAGATGACAATGACTATCAGTTAGTGTTTCTAAGAAAATACATTTTGGGGAAAAGGTCATCTGGCAGAGCCTTTTTTGTTGTTCTTAACTGAGTTTTAGGCCTTGGAAATTGTTCACATTAATTTTTTTATAGTCATCCACCAAACATTTTAACAAAGAGTAAAGCTGGCTATACATGGCTATACATGGCTCAGCTTTTTTATTCCGTCAATGGGCAGAATGAAAAAAAAAACTGCACCAATTTCACCATCCACACATTCGATGTGGATGTGGAAATCCTCCCCGCTCTGTCATTGTATTCTGACTGTGGGACTGCACTGCCATCAGAACATACACTGAGCAGTGCTGCAGCCGATAATCCAACAAGCCGTTTATGAGCAGTTGATCATTAGATCATTGGTGCTCAAATTTTTTATTTTTTTTTGGGGGGGGGCACAAACAAACAAAAAAGAATCAATTGCATCCTCATCGTGCCCATCAATTGCAGCCACTGTGCCATCAAACGCAGCCAATGTGCCCATCAACTGCAGCCACTGTGCCCATCAATTGCAGCCACTGTGCTATCAAACGCAGACACTGTGCCCATCAAATGCAGCCACTGTGCCCATCAAATGCAGCCACTGTGCCCATCAAACACAGCCACTGTGGCTATCAAGCGCAGCCACTGTGGCTATCAAACGCAGCTACTGTGCTTATCAAATACCCCCACTGTGCCCATCAAATGCTGTCACTGTGCACTGCATCATTTTAACTGACAGTTGCGAGGTCGTGCCACGCTGTACCCAAACAAAATTGACGTCCTTTTTGCGCAGGAGAGCGACCTGCCGCCGTATAACGATGGCGGCTGGCCGGCAAGTGGTTTAAAGGAATACTGACATATAATCACACACATAGGTTGGACTTGATGGACTTGTGTCTTTTTTCAACCTCACCTACTATGTATGTATGTAACATGGGAAATGTATACGTATTTTAGAGATGTATTGCAAATGTTTTTTCTTTTTTTTTTTTAATCCTGACATATGCTTTAATGACATAAATCATAAGGAAGGAACATAAATATTATTATCTTATTTTATACAATATATTGTTTTCCTCTATAACTTACCCTTTTAAAGATAATGATGAATCAGGCAAGTATAACAGAATTTCCCTATATGATCTGTTGCACCAATTGCGTGTGACCATGCACTAATGTACCCTAGTCTACATGTGTTACTCATTTCCACTCCTTCCCATGAACAGATGTTTTGGAGCACACCTAGATGACGGTAAATGCCAGATATTGCTTCACATATCCAGAAATGCACTGAGTGATTGGGACAGAAAAGAATATGCATCTTGTTTGCAAACTACTGCTGAGCGATGTGTCCTCTCTGGAGACCGTCAGCTATTTTACACACATTACTGGAACCGAATCTCCAGACAGGATATATACAGCATCGTCCCCTCTGAAAGCTGATTCATCCTGTCGTCTCGCAGTCTTTGTAGAGCGACCACTGATTCCAACAGTGTGTTTGTTTGCTTCTCTGGCCACAAAAAAAATGCATTTTACCTATCTTTTAGCAATGCTTTTACAGTATTATGTCTACTTCTTTTAGCTTCTAAATAAAATGTGTATAGTATGGTTTGAAAAACAGCAACACTATTCAGAGCTGATGTATTCATAACTGATTGTTGTATTTTGTGGACTAACCTGAATACTTCTAATTTTTGGGGAACCACCAGAGAGATTCCTGGTCCCCAGGCCCTGGATCTGTCCACCTGACAGTCTCTGGTTTCAACAGTTTTGGTCACTCATCCAGAATAACTATGCTGCATGTTAACTGCTACCGCTCAGAAAAGTACTAAAGAAACTGGATCCACATAATAGCCAGGCAGCTAGCATTTTCAAAAGGAAATAAGCAATAGCAGCCTATATGTTTTGTGCAGCATGGATTCCTTTGATGGAAAAGAATTAGACTACACATTCTACATCAAGAAGAATAGCAAATGAAATACACTGTACCTTTTGTCTGAACTGTCAATAACAATTAGGCTTAAAAAGGTCACGTCCTATTGAAAATTCCTCCATCCATGTTATATACATGGATGGGGGAATCAAGTGGTTTCTTGGTCACTTGGGGTGACGCTGTTATTGCTGCAAAGTGTGGGCCAACTCAATATTGAACCCTATGGACCCCGTACACACGGTCGGACTTTGTTCGGACATTCCGACAACAAAATCCTAGGATTTTTTCCGACGGATGTTGGCTCAAACTTATCTTGCATACACACGGTCACACAAAGTTGTCGGAAAATCCAATCGTTCTAAACGCGGTGACGTAAAACACGTACGTCGGGACTATAAACGGGGCAGTGGCCAATAGCTTTCATCTCTTTATTTATTCTGAGCATGTGTGGCACTTTGTCCGTCGGATTTGTGTACACACGATCGGATCTTCCGACAACGGATTTTGTTGTCGGAAAATTTTATATCCTGCTCTCAAACTTTGTGTGTCGCAAAATCCGATGGAAAATGTGTGATGGAGCCTACACACGGTCGGAATTTCCGACAACAAGGTCCTATCACACATTTTCCGTCAGAAAATCTGACCGTGTGTTTGGGGCATAAGACTGGGATGCCATTAAAGTTTATGAGCGTGTCAAGGCAGGCGGCACAATACTTTTGACAATATAGTGTATATTATACTATATATATATATATATATATATATATATATATATATATATATATATATATATACACACATTTTTTTTACACACTAGAATTATAATGACTTTTGAAGTTAACTTAGACAGCCACCTCAGAGAGGTCAACAAAATCTACAGAAAGAGATACACGTGACACTGCATTTACTTCACGTTGTGTAATGGTTTGGTGGATAGAGAGGTATCTGAACCAGTAACGTGAGCAGATATGATTGGTAACTTGGGAGAGAGTAACTACCCTAGTGCTTCTACTAAGCGATTTTTATCACCTATGCCTGGCTTTAAGTGAGCTGGGATAGCTGCCAATTCTTCTATTTTATACTAAGTGGTTTCATAGCACTTTAGGTACTGGGTCTTTGTATGAACAGCAATGTAATTTCTTTTTAACATGTGTAATGCAACTAATTAAATATACACATTAAGAATAGAAAGTGTGGATAGATGGGGATGGATAACCACTTCAAAGCTGTTTAGGGCTTTAGGCCATTGAATGGCTGTAAAAATGTCATTGGCAATAATCTATAATGTGAAGTGACATATTGGGGTTGATTTACTAAAGGCACATAGACTATGCACTTTGCAAAGTGCAGTTGCACTCTGCAAGAACAGTTGCTCCAGAGCTTAGTAAATGAGCAGGAGCTCTTCTGACTTCCGTCATCCAATCACGTGCAAGCAAAAATGCTGTTTATTTTATTTTCCTTGCTTGTGATTGGGTATTTTTTGCAAAGTAAAGCCGTACCTAATTTGCTAAGCTTTGGAGCAACTGCACTTGCTAAGTGCACAGTCTATTTGCCTTTAGTAAATCAACCCCAATGTATGTAGCTTATTTTTAGGGTCAACCAGGATACTGATTCCTGTACATATAAAATCATTTGACATCCCATCTGGGGGTGTTCTAACCACCAAAAAAGCCTACATGGTCACTGGGGCCTAGAGCCATTGGGGCAATACAGAGGATCACCTTTGATTCCTGTAATTGAGTTAACAGCAGATTCAGATTTCTGGGCAGCTAACTTTACATATACAGTATCTCACCAAAGTGAGTACACCCCTCACATTTTTGTAAATATTTTATTATATCTTTTCATGTGACAACACTGAAGAAGTGACACTTTGATACAATGTAAAGTAGTGAGTGTACAGCTTGTATAAAAGTGTAAATTTGCTGTCCCCTCAAAATAACTCAACACACCATTAAAGGGATTGTAAATCTTCGTGCTTTTTTCACCTTAATGCATACTATGCATTAAGGTGAAAAAACACTTGGCAGTGACCGGCGCCCCCAGCCCCCCCGTTTTACTTACCTGAGCCCTGGAACTTGACTCGATGGGGATGAGCTATCTCTCTGCCCGGGGTTCTTGGCTCTTGATTGGATAGATTGATAGCAGAGCAGCCATTGGCTCCCGCTGCTGTCAATCAAATCCAACGACGTGGACAACGGGGGGTGGGGCCGAGTCATACATTTGTTGGCTATGGCCGCCAAATGCTGGACTTGGGAGCGCACCTGCAAGGTAACCCCCTCAGAAGAGCACTTCTCCTAGGGTTTATCTGATGTGGGGAGGAGCCAAGAGAGCCGCCGGGGGACCCTAAAAGAGCAAGTTCGGGGCCAATCTGTGCAAAATGAGCTGCACAGTGGAGGAAAGTATGATATGTTTGTTGTATAAAAAAACAAACCCTTACAATCACTTTAATATTTAAACTGTTGGCAACAAAAGTGAGTACACCCCTAAGCGAAAATGTTCAAATTGGGCTCAATTAGCCATTTTCCTTCCCCGGTGTCATGTGACTCATTAGTCTTACAAGGTCTCAGGTGTGAATGGGGAGCAGGTGTGTTAAATTTGAAAGACCAGAGCACAGAGTGGACCTAAGCAATGCAATGATGCTCTTTTTTGGTGCAGTGAGCAGGCAAATACAACACAAATAGTGGACAGTTGTATTGTCCTCCTGGCTAAGCAGTGTGGCAGAGGTATGTAAATCACAAGACTGGATGAAGTCTTTGCCTGCCAATATTATGGAAGGTAAAATGTATGCATTGTTAATGTGTGCTCAGCTGTTCCGATGGAAATTAGCTTTAACTTTACCTTCTTCTTCAGAAGTTCATTGTAATGCAATTACAGGATAAAAATGTTCCTTAATCTTAAATCTTAGCTCCGGCTGACTATTTTTATCAGCATCAACTTTTAATAAAATTGCTATAGTTGTAACACACTATATGGCATGTGGCCATCTCTACTCTTTAAGGAAAGCTTTTTGACCAAACCAGGTCTTTCACATACCGTATGTAACAATAAGCAAATGCAGTGGTGAGCAAATCCAGGTTGGAAGATCACCATGTTGACCAGAAAAGGTCCCCAAGTGGTTAGGATATCCTAGTCAGGGTCAGCAATGTGTGACAGATGGACATAGTAATGAAGGGAGACCAGCTGTGGTCCCAGTGCTGGAGATAGTAGCATTGACCAATCAGGATGTGATTCTCTGTAGTGGGCACAAAGATCCTGCCTGCATTTTAGAACTGGGAGAGAGTGAATTGGTTCAGATTCCCCTTTGGTATCAACCATACCAGACTCTCTTAGGAATTCCATAGATGAGTAATTTTTTTTTTTTTTTGTTCAACCAGCAGGAGAATCCTCCCCGCTGATCTATTGTATTCTAACAACATGGAGACATCACCACCGTCAGATTACACTGATCAACACTGCCGGCTATAGTCAGTGCCACTGATCAAGCAGGCAAAATCTGACAGGGTGGTTGTACAGAAGTCGATCGGTAGAATAATTTCTGTACAACCTCTCTGCCTCCATACCTGGATTGAAATTTGGCCAGTCCCTACTAAACCAGCCAAATTTCGATCCATGTTTGGCCAGATTTACCCAAATGACCGGCTCCTAAATTTTTGTCGCTTTTGGATCTAAGCTTAAACATTCAGTATGCTATGAACAAAAATAGCACCAAAGTATATAGATCATGTTACGTTTAACTATTTACCAGTATACTTATGACCAAAATAATTATTTTTTTGAGTATAAAGCAGTAACGGTAATCAAGCTTAGATAAAACTACATCTTCTATAGCGGTCATCCAATCAGTAAGTAGGAGCATTAAACATTCATTAGAAATTAACTAAATGGGAAGCAGACCTGATGGAACCAACCTTGAAGAATCCATTATTCTAAAAAAAAAGAAAAAAAAAGAAAATCTACATCCACAAAGAGCTTCTGCCATCTACTAACCTCAGGTGATTGAAGGGAGATATTTGATGCTTGTGCAGAAGCTGGAACATTTTATTATTTATAGCCTGCCTGCTATAAATATAGAGTTGTTGATACCAGTAAACAGACACAAACTGTTAAAAAACACACTCATATTAAAAAAGCAAAAAAGAGTATATGTACAAAATCGGTACTAGCAATCTATTGAGAAAATACTTACGTGTATTATTCTTTATCGAAACCAGCTAGGGGGGAGCTTATAGTGGCTGACCTATGGAACTGTAGAGTAGGACTACCTGGAATTTCTCTGCACTGGGCCCTCTCTGGCATACAGACACTTCATACATTCCAGCCTTTCTTTATTATTTAATATTAAAACCCTTGGCTGCCATGGTGGATCTACCCCTTTCAGTAGATTCTGTTTGTTGACTTTTCATAAAAACTAGGGGCCTAAATAGCTGCTTCCGTTCCTACGCCTCAGCTGGAGCACAACATTGCAGTTATACCACGTTCATATTGGGAAACTATAGATCCCATTGTTAGGACAAAAACAGATTTTAAGCTATAATCCCAGTCTTTCTCAACCTGGGGTCCTCCAAAGACTTCTAGGGATTTGTAGGGCCTGATCTCATTTCTCAGGTAAGTAACCACTGACACCAATGACGAGGGGGCCCTTTCCCCGATGACCACCAATGTAAGGGGGGCAGTAGACTGACCACAGATGTAAATGGATATTTCTTTACTGAAAATCGCTGTAAATGTGCACTACAATTTTCACTGTCTGTATTTTGTGATCTTCCTTTATTAACCACTTGACGCCCAAAGTATTTAAATGGACGTCCTTGGGTTTCAGTAGTTATACCGGGATGATGCCTGCACCTACAGGCATCATCCCGATATTAATCTTTTCAGCCGCCAATTCTCTTTCAGGCAGAAGTGATAAACGGCTTAAATGCTGCCCATTAAGGGGAGGGGGTAGGAGGTACAGGATATGACTTCAGTACTTCTGCTATGAACTTTGAGAATGAAGTGCTCCACAGTGCCTGCAGCCAAAGGGTTTAGTGAGGGCCTGTTTTAAAGCTCATTTAGCCCCTATTTACACTACTAATGCCCCGTACACACGGTCGGACTTTGTTCGGACATTCCGACAACAAAATCCTAGGATTTTTTCAGACGGATGTTGGCTCAAACTTGTCTTGCATACACACGGTCACACAAAGTTGTCGGAAAATCCGATCGTTCTAAACGCGGTGACGTAAAACACGTACGTTGGGACTATAAACCGGGCAGTGGCCAATAGCTTTCATCTCTTTATTTATTCTGAGCATGCGTGGCACTTTGTCCGCCGGATTTGTGTACACACGATCGGAATTTCCGACAACGGATTTTGTTGTCGGAAAATTTTATAGCCTGCTCTCAAACTTTGTGTGTCGGAAAATCCGATGGAAAATGTGTGATGGAGCCTACACACGGTTGGAATTTCCGACAACAAGGTCCTATCACACATTTTCCTTCGGAAAATCCGACCGTGTGTACGGGGCATTAGTGTGACATCAGGTGTCGTACATATGCACTCCTTCTTTTTCTTCCTGCATAGGGTGGTGTATTCATTTCAGTGGGGTGCCCTATATGCAACAAACACAACAAAGAATTTCAAGTATCTTTTTGAGTTTTTAACGGCACTTCTTGCCATGTTTGGGTCTCAATTAACAATGAATGGCACTGCAAGCACCACACGTGTTTTTCTGCGCCTTTCGTGAGCGTGCGCAAATCTGCACATTTTTGCAAGAGTTCATGTGCTACAAGTGTGAATGCAGGTTAACCTGCTAAGACCTAGTGAAAACACAGACGTTTATGTCCCAAAACATAAAATTCCCATGTCCGGGGAGTCGCTGACACAAGTGAATGGCTGTATGTGGCTTCTGCATCAGACTTTACCTGTGTTTGTGTGTTTGGCATATTTCCCTGGACATGCCACTTTTGCATTCGGGGAAATATGCTGCATATATGCGACTTCCCAAGTGGGAAAAATTGCTGAGGATTTTATGTTTAAGGTCATAAACAGCCATGGGCATGAGGCCTATAATCACACACATAGGTTGGACTTGATGGTCTTTTTTCAACCTCACCTACTATGTAACTATGTATATATTTAAAATTTGTCTGAATTGAAGATATTTGGCTTAGGAACAACATAAACTGAGGGCTTCCATGTGCATAGCAAATTAAAGGCCAGGGCATTTCATTACACCCACAATACCTAAAATATGGTAAAGAGCCAACTGAATACATAGAAACCACTACCTGACACAAGAGAAGTGATGCAGCTTTGCAAGATCTCTAGGTATTTTAGCTAGGTAGGGCTAACGTAACTCTTGAGTTCATCTATGGCCAGGGTTAGTTTTCATGTGCCTGGGTGTTTGTGTTTTGCTGTCCCTGTGTGCCTGAGACTTAAAAAAGGCTTCCCCTATTTGCTCCTTCCCAGCAGAAACATCGTCCGACAGGGAAGAGAAGGGACAGTAAGGAAATACAGCTCATAGGGTGGTCAATAATGTGAATCTGGTATTTGATTTTTTTCTGCCTCATGCCAAGCAAATTATACACATTAATTGCTCTGCCTTGGCCTACTATCTGGCTTATATCTCCATTTTTAGCTGAAGTTACAGTGTCTTATTAAAGATGTCAGGTTGGCCAACTTAGATTTGACAATTCAGCTATATGTAGTGACGTTTGCAAGGTAGTAACATTTCCTAAAGAGGTTTCCCATGTTCGAGCAGAAAGTGGTAAAGCCATGCACATATCCTCCACTGCTATTCAGCAGACGTGCCACCAACCAAATGTTTTACCGGTACTGCTCAAAGCCCCTCCAGTGTTTTTTTAATCTGAGAAAAGCTGCAGCTGTGTACATATGCATAGTGTAGCTTGAACTAAATTATGAATTTCCTAGTCTGTGTTTTGCTATAGAAAGCCAAGCAGCTTATCGAGTGTTGGCAGCCTTAGAGCTACTCGGCAGTGCTGAGAGTTTGTAAAGCGATTTTCAGTTTCTGCTTAAATGTGAAAAAAACCTCTTTACCAGATTTATCCTCCTTCCTTCCCTGATTACAATTACTACTTCTGAAAATATTCTAAAAATCAATCACCATTAATGTCATTGTAGACCAGTGGTTCTCAACTCCTGTCCTCAGGACCCACTAACAGGCCAGATTTTAAAGGATAAGTTCACCTTTTTTTTTCTAAATTCAAGCTCCCCTATGCACCAATATAGCATTTATGCACTTTTTTTGCAAAAATATCAAAGCTTTCCATAGAATCTACAGGCACGTACCTTACTGTCCTCCATCTATGAAAACGTATCTATTGCTTTGGTCTTACATCCTTATAGACTGTAGGTTATGACACAGGAAGGAGTTGCCCAGCTGACCTCATTAGCACACACCCTGCATCATCTACCCGCCCATTCCCAGGTGCACGTTTTTTAAATCAAATGCACCCTTCTCACTAAGTACGCAATCAGATTGCATAGCGTACATAGAAGGGAGTGGACAGAAACACTCAGCTGTCAAGGCCCAATCACATCTCTGCATAGCCCACATGCGTTTTTTTTTTTTTTGTTTTTTTTTGTTTTTTTTTTAGCGAGGTGGGGAGGTGTTTTGGAGCATTTTCACTCATCACACATAGGGCAGCTCATTCACCTGAATGGGTTGCCCTATACACAGCAATCGCCCCAAAGAAGCTTCAGAACTTTTTTTTGGGGGGGGGGCGCGCTTGGTGCTTTTTTTACTGAAATTTCTGAAATGCAAAGAAACGCACAGATGTGAATGGAGCCTCATTGTTCTTGTGTTATTGCACCAATTTCACTTTCAGGCCCCATTCACATCTAGCATAGTGGGAGTAAGTAAACACTTTGTGGCTTTTCCTGTAACACGCATAGGCAGCCCATTGATTTAAATGGGCTGTGCTATATGTGCCTTATAGGACATGTTGGCGTTTTGTGGGTTGCCTGTTTTTTACTGTGCGTAAGCATTTGCAGCATTTGACACTCGTTTTTTTTCACATGGCAAAAAGTGTGTGTGCTTCTGCGTTTGGTGTGCTGTTACCAATTAACGGCACTGAAAGCGCAACTAGTAATTTTAGGTGTATAAAGGTGGCCATACACTATACAATCTGATTGTACAATCTCCTTTAGATTTACCAAATTTATATAATAGGATCTAAAGCAGATTGTACAGTGTATGGCTACCTTTATACACCTGCAATTACTAGTTGCGCTTTCAGTGCCATTATTGTTAACAACACACCAAACACAGAATCAAACACACATTTTGTCATGTGAAAAAACATACTTAAAGTGTTACTAACCCCACAACAGTAAAATCAGTCTGTATATGCAGTAAAGCATGCTTGTTATACTCATTGTGGAACCTAAGGGGTTAATCCTCCACATTGTGTAAAAAGGTTGCTTGATCTTGTATGCACAGATCCTCCTCTTTATCCACTGACTCCAGAACATGTCCAAGTAGTACAGAGCCTTTGGAGTCAAAATGCACATGCTCAGTTTGGTGTGTGTTGCTACAGAGTTGTTTTTTTTTTCTTGGGAAGGTGCATGTGATCAGCACAGGGCCAATCAGCACTGTTGAAACAGAGGGTCAGGGTCCTGGATACTGATAGGACAGCTCTGTGCAGTATGAAAACTCCTCCTACAAGAGTTACCAGGAACTGATAGAAGTCACAAGACTGCTATATACTCCTGATAAAAAAAAGGTATTTAGCAGTTCATATTATCTAAAATAATTGCATGTTCTGTGTACTGTGGGAGATCAGATATAGTGAATGCAGGGTCCTGGGTTTAGTAACACTTTAAAGTAGATCTTTACAAGTTTGCTGACTCCTAGTTAAGGATATAAGATAAAAGGGTGCAGGTAAAATAAGCTGGCATTAGTTTGAGCATGCTTTAACGTTTATATAAAACACTTTTTCTTTCTTTACATTTTGGGTAGAGTAGGGAGTCAAGATTTTCATTGACGACGTATCCAATTGTGGGGATTTCCCTTCACTTCCTATAGATGCAACAGGTATTGAAAGTAAATCTGTCTGAAGTGTGGGAAAACCTCTCCTTGGATTCGCACCACATCAGTTGAGCTGTGTTGAACTGCACAAATTCACGCAGGTTCAACGCATATTTACACCCTAATGCTGCATTGAATGGTATGCATTGCGTAAAAAAGGCAGACGTGATGCAATTTTATGCAACCCACCTCACTGCATGCCTCTGCATAGCAATGCACTGAGAGAGTTGTCACACTTCCTTTTTTTGAAAAAAATGTAAAACAGTGTATTGCGTTGTAACATCGCCTTGCACCGCCTCTCA
Organism: Aquarana catesbeiana; assembly: GCF_042186555.1. Taxonomy (NCBI): domain Eukaryota; kingdom Metazoa; phylum Chordata; class Amphibia; order Anura; family Ranidae; genus Aquarana; species Aquarana catesbeiana. Next base: position 172,527,844 of record NC_133327.1, on the reverse strand, counting down.
CTACCACCACACAACATACACCAACACACACGTTTTCGCATGCAGGCTGGTGTGAACGATCCCTCAGACAGTTTTCTTTGGAAGACTTTCCATCTCTTCCTGTTCTAGTAACAAAGTCATCATTTTGGATGTTGTTCTCTAACTTGCAGTGCCAATGACAATGATCAACAGGACATATAGATAAAGTGAATCTCCCTGGCTGGGGTGCAAACAGCTATAAAAACCTATTAGGGGGTTCTAAGACCTTGCCTTTAGATGCACTTTAACATTTCCTTATATTATTTTCTTCTCTGGTCATTACACTTGAAGGTAAACCACTAAAGGGAATCAAAAAGTAGAGAAATAAATAATCTCTGTAGTTTTACTAAGCCCCAGTTCACACATATGTGGTGCGGGAAACACCGCGATCCCTGCGCATTTCCCGCACCGCATTGTGTTTGCAATCTGATGCGGGTGTCAATACAAAGTTAATGACCCCCTAAACAGAATGCAAATGCAGTGCGGTTTGCCTCCCTGGATTGCAGGGTACAAAATGACCATGAAATCCAAAAAAGGTGCCTGCAAGTCTTTGGTGAGATGATTTGAGTCCATTCAAAATGAACTGCACTGAATCACATGTGAATTGCAATGCAGTGCGGATACTGTGCGTTTCACATGCGGTTTATAGTATGAACTGGGGCTAAAATATTGGGGAGGATTTGATAAATAAAAAAGGAGGCACACAGAATCTGGGGCAGCTGTGCATAGTAACCAATCAGCTTCTAACTTCAGTTTGTTCAATTAGGCTTTGACAATAAAGCCTAAAACCTGGTTGGTTACTACAGGCATACCCCACTTTTAAGTACACAATGGGGTTTATTTACTAAAGCTGGAAAGTGCAAAATCAGGCTCACTTCTACATAGAAACCAATGAGCTTCTAACCCCAGATTGTTCAATGAAGCTTTGGTAATAAAACTTGGAAGCTGATTGGTTTCTATGCAGAAGGGAGCCTGATTTTGCACTTTCCAGCTTTAGTAAATAAACCCCATTGTGTACTTAAAAGTGGGGTATGCCTGTATACACAGCTTCACCAGACTATGTGTGTACCAGTGTTAGTAAATCCCCCTCCTTTCACCACCTCTATGTCTACAGGCTTTGTACTGGAGAAGCGTATATTGCATAGCTTGTTCTGCATATGAAAAAGACATCACGTCACCTCCATTAAGGAAATATGGTTCTCATATTTTATACCTAGGAAATAAATCTGAAAACAAAAAAAAAGGTTAAGGTGTATAGGAATTGGTGCTCCTAGGGCAGCCAGTCTCTAAATATGACCCAACTGCTTAGCGGCTTAAATTATTGGTAATACGGGTCATGTATATGATGCTGAATATATTTCCTCTGCATATTCAGTCCATTTAGTGCATGAAACAAATCTTAAATGTTTCCTATTCTGGCACAAGGTTATAAGAAGGATGTGGATTAGAAAGAGAGAAAAAAAAGCAAAATCTCCAGAGACAAAAATCGTATATACTCTGCTGTGCTGGTTTCCTCCCACAGACACACAAAAATAAAAAAATCAATGAACGGAGTGGCTCAGTTTGCATTATTAATGTCAGCATGGCACACAATATCTATAATTCCAGTAGATGACCTCTAAGACGAGTATCAGAACAGATAGACATGTGGAGGTAAAGAATCTTTTCACTGCTGCTAACATTAGAACTTTACGTAATTAGCATCAAAGACAACGGTGGATTCAAGACGGGGGGGAGGGTGATAAAATGAAATTCCCCTCCAAAAGTTATGTTCACTACTTAAAAAAAATGGCAGCAAACACAGCTGTGAGTCAGCCAGTCATGTATTATTCAGCTCTTCATAGACCTGAACTTCCTGCAGCTTCTTTGGTGCTGCATAATGGCTGAGCAAGTCCTTGTGTTCAGGTTACTCTGCACCATATGTGACGGGAAGTCCTAAGAAGCCATATGGTGTGCTCTGACCCCTTTCTACTGTCATTTAACACATTTAGGATCTGTAGTCTGTGCAGTGACCTTTCAGGTAGCTGAGATCACTGGTATCCTCTGATATCGCATGCACATGGGTAATGTATTTTTAATGACACTTTTTAATATGTATTTTGCGCTAAATGTTCAGCTCCAATTTCTGTGCTATGTTTTGTCACAGAGAGTTCTAGCACCCGTATAATAGGTAGGGCTCTTTAGAAATGTATTTAAAGTTAGAGGTTAGATGGAAGATTAATGTTATGGTTTAAAAAGTTAAGACTGATGGGTCCAGTTTTAGGATTCAGGTAAAGGGTTAATTTTCACATTTAGAGTTAGTTGTTAATATTAAAGGATAAGTTAGGTCAATAGTTAACGACCGCCATGAAAAAATGCAGAACTAAAAAGTATGCTTACATTTTTTGCCTAAATTTTATTTATTTTTTTGTATGTTTAGTGCCTTGTTTTTGTGGTGGGGGTATAGAGAATAAACAGACCTTGATGTAAGGACCAGGGTTTGAGTTAAGTGTTAGGATCATGTTGAGGCCCCCCACCCGCAGACCCTGACAACCAATGGCCAGGGACCCCAAAGCACCCTCCCCATGTTGAGGACATGTGGCCTGTTGTGGTTCAGCAGGGTGGGTACTCCCTCACCCCCTAATCCTGTCTTCCAGGCTGAATGCTCGGATAAGGGTCTTGTATGGATTTTGGAGGGGAACCTGCGCCAATTTTTTTTAAATTTTGGTGTGGAGATCACCTTAAAATCCATACCAAACCCGAAGGGCCTGGTATGAACTGGGGGGGGGGGACACGCCAATTTTTTCCTTGATTTTTCATCTATATTGCTGGGAGGCGGCAATACATTACAGCCGCGAGCAAGTTTGATTGGATTTTTTTCCTTTAGAAATGTCATTTTGCTGCGGCACTGTTCTACACATTGCACAGATGCACCACTTTACAGGCAGACTAAGGGGACATTCATGTCCCATAGACTTTAATAAGGTCCGCATGTTTGCTTGAACTTTTTGCTTGTTCGCATGTTCTGGTGCAAACCAAACCAGGGGGTGTTCATAATGTTTTGTTATGTTTGTTAATGTTTGTAATAGACACACTGAGCCAGCCAAATGTAGCCACCTGGCTATACTGAGAAATATGATCAAATTGAATGTACACAGTGCTGCATATTATATATAGATACAGTGCCTTGAAAAAGTATTCATACCCCTTGAAATTTTCCACATTTTGTCATGTTACAACAAAGACGTAAATGTATTTTATTGGGATTTTATGTGATAGACCAACACAAAGTGGCACATAATTGTGAAGTGGAAGAAAAATGATAAATGGTTTTCAAATTTTTTTACAGATAAAAATCTGAAAATGCATTTGTATTCAGCCCCCTTTACTCTGATACCCCTAACTAAAATATAGTAGAATCAATTGTCTTCAGAAGTCGTCTAATTAGTAAATAGAGTCCACCTGTGTGTAATTTAATGTCAGTATAAATACAGCTGTTCTGTAAAGCCCTCAGAGGTTTGTTAGAGAACCTTAATGAACAAACAGCATCATGAAGGCCAAAGGACACACCAGACAGGTCAGGGATAAAGTTGTGGAGAAGTTTAAAGCACTGTCACGGAGCACTGTTCAATCCATCATTTGAAAATGGAAAGAGTATGGCACAACTGCAAACCTACCAAAACATGGCCGTCCACCTAAACTGACAGACCAGGCAAGGAGAGCATTAATCAGAGAAGCAGCCAAGAGGCCCATGGTAACTCTGAAGGAGCTGTAGAGATCCACAGCTCAGGTGGGAGAATCCACAGGACAACTATTAGTCGTGCACTACACAAATCTGGCCTATATGGAAGAGTGGCAAGAAGAAGCCATTTTTGAAAGAAAGCCTTAAGAAGTCCCGTTTGTAGTTTGCGAGAAGTCATGTGGGGGACACAACAAACATGTGGAAGAAGGTGCTCTGGTCAGATGAGACCAAAATGGAACTTTTTAGCCTAAAAGCAAAACGCTTTGTGTGGCGGAAAACTAATGCCGCGTACACACGTGTGGACTTTCCGGCAGACTTGGTCCGGCAGACCGGACTCCGTTGGACAATTCGATCGTGTGTGGGCTCCAGCGGACTTTTTTTCCCAAAAGCCTGATGGACCTAGAAATAAAACATGTTTCAAATCTTTCTGACGGACTTGAGTCCGGTCGAAAAATCCGCTCGTCTGTATGCTAGTCGGACGGACTAAAAATGATGCTAGGGCAGCTATTGGCTACTGGCTATCAACTTCCTTATTTTAATCCGGTCGTATGTCATCACGTACGAATACGTCGGACTTTGGTGTGATCGTGTGTAGGCAAGTCCGTTCCCTGGGAAAGTCCGTTGGAAGTCCACCGAAAGTCCGTTGGGCCAGTCTGGTCGAAAAGTCTGCTTGTGTGTATGCGGCATAACACTGCACATCACCTTGAATATACCAACCCCATCGTAAATAGTGGCGGCAGCATCATGTTGTGGGGATTCTTTTCTTCAGCAGGGACAGGGAAACTGGTCAGAGTTGATGGGAAGATGGATGGAGCCAAATACAGGGCAATCTAAGAAGAAAACCTGTTAGAGTCTGCAAAAGACTTGAGACTGGGGCGGAGGTTCACCTTCCAGCAGGACAACAACCCTAAACATACTGCCAGGGCTACAATGGAATGGTTTAGATCAAAGCATATTCATGTGTTAGAATGACCCAGTCAAAGTCTAGACCTAAATCCAATTGAGAATCTGTGGCAAGACTTGAAAATTGCTGTTCACAGACACTCTCCATCCAATCTGACAGAATTGGAGCTATTTTGCAAAGAAGAATGGACAAAAATGTTACTCTCTAGATGTGCAAAGCTGGTAGAGACATTCCCAAAAAGACTTGCAGCTGTAATTGCAGCAAAAGTTGGTTCTACAAAGTATTGACTCGGGGGGCTGAATACAAATGCACACCACACTTTTCAGATATGTATTTGTAAAAAAAAATTGAAAACCATTAATCATTTTCCTTCCACTTCACAATTATGTGCCACTTTGTGTTGGTCTATCACATAAAATCCCAATAAAATACATTAAAGTTTTTGGTTGTAACATGACAAAATGTGAAAAAATTCAAGGGGTATGAATACGTTTTCAAGGCACTGTATGGTATAGTTAGTGGACCTCATTGGGAGAATCTGAAATAGTTAGACAAGGTGTTCATTATTGGTTTGTTTATGCAGCAAATGTGTTAAAGTGTGCCAAATGCATTATAAATATACAAAAGAGCATTTAGGATTTAGTTTCAATACATGTTTTAAAAGGCTACGGCAACCCAAACAGATGTTTTAATTTTGTGATACTGAATTGCCTGAATCACCCTTAGGCTTTTTCTGTTTCTAGGCGACTAATGGTAACATTTCCCCACAGGAGATCATATCACAAACCTCCCCCCCAATAAGGCCATAGACATTTTGTCACCCTCTTACTGAATCTTACTGAATCTTCAGTTCATTATTTATTCCATATTATGGAAAATTTGTTTGGTAAGTGGGGCATCATCATTTGTTTTGCAATGGCTCTGGTAGTTATATGACACTAGGAAATCTGTTGGGGTTACCTTGCCCTACATGACCAGCTTTGTATTCAGCTTGCTAGCAAACACACAAAACAGAAATACGCATTTTGGGGAAGTGTGCCTTTAAAAGAGAACAAGTGCTTTGTCCATGCAGACAAAAACAACAGGTTCATTTTAATACCAGTCCCACCAAAAGTTTATACTTACTTTTTCATTGGTCCCCAACTGCTCTATATGACAAAAACAGGTACTTCTGGGTATGGGGAAGCATTTTTTCCCGAACCAGCTTCCATCCATCCATGTGATAGCTTTTGTACTGGTGATTGACCCTTTAGGCACCCAAAGCTCTCACATGCAGGTGGACAGAGAGTCAAGTATTTTACTAGGACTATCTTGTTTCAGGTGCCCTCATGGAGAGGCCAGATTTCTTCACAAGGTGTGGAAATGCTCTCCAATAAGGTCTTTTTGGCTTCAGATCACAAGTCCTATAAGAAAAAAAATTGGGATACCTAATATTTGTACCCACTTTGGTCTATTTTGGGACTGAGTGGATTAGTACTGCTTGGACTTAAAAGAACGGGGTATACCCTGAAAGCTTATCCTAAAAATTTGGATGACATGACATGTACTTGTAAGTTTTTCTTTGCCACCGTTTAGAAAAGCAATAAAAATGTATTTTAAAAGGTGCTAACTTAAAGCTTACACAGGTCAATGGATCTTCCCTCCCAGCAGCTGAACAGGATAGTGGAGGTATGGAGGAAAGGTATGTATAAGCTGCTGGCTAGACCAACATTACAGTTAACCACACATTTATTGACTTAATGCACTAAGTGAACCCACAGACTATGCTGATTGGTAAAATGAACAGAGTAGTGTAATACTTGTGTATATATATATATATATATATATATATATATATATATATATATATATATATATATATATATATGTACAGACACAGTTTTATTAGCTCCTTTAAAGAGCGTATTACTGGAAAGCTCATCACAAATTCTGCATACTGTTGTTTTATCATTTTGCATTCAGTTGTAGGATAGTAGTAGTCCTTGCACAGCAATTTACTAGACCAAACCCCATCATGGAAATAATCCCAGCCTCTTCAGACTGACATGCTTGCATAATATATAGGCTATTTTAGAAGTACTATACTTTCATGGTTAAGGGTGACATTGTTCAATGTCACTTAAGCCCCATTAACAATATATAAAATAAATAAATCAGTCAGCTTATTTTCTTCTTGCATCAGGAATCCCATCAGTGTTAAATATAAGGCACTGCTGCATTTTGCTAAGCAATCTGCAATCAATACACATTACTGCTGCCGGATAATACACAGATCATGGATTTTATCTCTGCATGTTCTATGTAAAGTGAGAGCAATGCTTTTTGCTAGCTGCCATGTACTGGACAATTAAATTGAGCTGGCACCAGGAGAACCCTTACTAGAACAAGTGTGGGCAGTTTTCGGGTTCTGTAGAATTACAATTCCCAAGAGGTACCGTCAAACATACTCTTGTAAACTTGCTGGCCACACTGGCTGAATTCAATGGCAAAGGCAACATGCTATTGAGTGCCAAAACTATCTGTGACATGATGCTCAAGTCTCTCTTTAGAGCATCAATTAAAATGGTAATGAAAATACAAAGAAAAAAGTGTAAACGTTAACCTCCATTAAAACTGAATCTAGTTTGAAATCCATAGATAATGCTTTATTTATATTATAAGACTTAAAAGCAAAATATGCAAAGTATTAGTGTGGTCCTAAGGCCCCAATGCACACAGCCGCACTGATTTTATGCAGGATCTTGCTAGCAGCAAGATCCTGCATAAAAAGGTGTCTGTACTGCATCAATGTTCATATGGGCATACACCCATTTATGTCCATATATTCTGTTTCTCCCCTGCTACAGTAGCGAAAGACTGTAGCAGGGGAGAAACGAGGCAGCAGTGGGCCAACATTTAAACAATGGTGTGTGATCAGCAGCAGTGGTACTCCCTGATTACATGCTGTTTACATCTTGGCCCTGAGCATTGGCAACAGGGGATATTCTTTAGAACAACCGCATACACCGTAAATTTCTGTCCAAACACAAGAACGTGAAGACAGATTTTTCTAGTTTTAGTTCACACAGCTAAATGCTACAGACCAAAAATGAGCAGTGTGCATGAGCATTCAGATATACATAAATTACAGATCTGAATGCAGCAAACTGTACTCCTGTTTTTACCAGTAACACAGTTTAAGGTGTTTTTCCCTTTTTAGCCTTTTCGTGATTACTGGATTGCTATCGAGAAAATGTACAAACATACAGTCAGCTCTAGATTAAACATTTTTCATTTTGAGATAGGAATGAGGGACACTTACTACCAAATGTATGTAGGCATAGGACACGCCCCCTGCCACACCCCCTTATAGGTGAATTAAGCAAAAAAAAAGGTTAAATAAATCCACAAGGGCTTTTTTTTTTTTTTTACCGCTACTATTACTTTATATTGGCTTTAAAATTTCTTTTTTTTTTAAATGCAGCAATTTAGAAATTGGATGAAAGGTTTGGCACTGGGAAACACTTTTTGAAAGATAAAAAGTGCATTTTACATACAACTATATAGATCAGACCAAAAAGAGGGACAAATGAGGAGGAAAGAGGGACAGAGGGACATTGCTCTAAATCAGGGACAGTCCCTCCAAATCAGGGACAGTTGGGAGTTATGATTTTTCTCACATGTTTGCATCCAGTCAATTTGATATCCTGTACAGCATAATCCATAGAGTAGGAGAAATATATCATGGTGCACAGCAGACAATAACATTGTCAAACAGAGGGAAATGAAGAATCGCTGGTGCTTCAAAAAGAAATGAAGTTAAAGAAACAAATTACTGTGACATCCATTACAATAACTAACTGATATTCTCAGGGTTTACAGATCCTTTTTACTTAGCTGCAGAAAAGAAGCATGCTGGTTAGTTATTGATTGTAATAGAGGCCACAGTAATGATTTTCATAAACTTTATTACTACACAAGTGCAGGCAGTCCTTCCTTTATGGTGGCTGAGTCAATTGCAACAGAATATACAGCATTTACTAATTCTTGTTCTGTGAACATCTCCAAATTTTGACAACTATAGTTCATTACTGAATTTAGACTTCCTAAAAATGGAAGATTTAACGTGTGAAACTTTACTATTTCCAAAACTAAACAAACTATATTAGAATGCTCTATTTGTTATTTTTATTAATACAATTCTCATATTTTGTATAGCATTGACATTTTATGTAAAACTTTACAAAACATAAAGAACCACTCAATGTGGTTGCTTTGCCCTATGCCCCTGAGTCTCTACCACACTCATACATACACTAGGACCAAATTGGGAAGAAGCCAATTGACTTACCAGTATGTTTCAGAATTTTGGGAGCTTCACAATATAACAATATTCATGGCAAAAGTTTATTTTCAGTTTACAGCTCCATCAGTCTAGTACAGTGGTTCTGAACTCCTGTCCCCAGGACCCACTAACAGGCCAGGTTTGCAGGATAACTGAAATACAACACAGGTGATAGCATTTGCTGCTCAGTGATTGCAGTATTCTAGTCTGCGTCTCCCCAAGGTAATACATAAAACCTGGCCTGTTATTGGGTCCTGAGGACAGGAGTTGAGAACCACTGGTCTAGTACATTTTAAAATCTAACCTGGGAGGCAAATACAACCAATTCACTGTGAACAAGAAAGTATCCCACACTGAATGTGAGGTGGTACCACATAGACTGGTGGTCATGATAGGCATTGTTTTAGTAAACATTTTATTGTAATAGACCGTTTCACATACTGTGTATGCTAAAATCAATGAATTGTAAGGAATTCATTCTAAGTGAAAATACTTTATGAGCTGAACAATATGATTTTTGTTCTGTGAAATTTTGATGTGGACTACATACAATCTTCTGTTCGAGTTTGAGAGGGTGCACCGGGGTGCAGATGATGTACAGTAAATTCTTGGCTGAAAGGAAGTTTTCTCTTTTTCTTTATTTTTCTCTTTTCTTCTTTTTAACTTCTATATTCCCTATTAAAGCCCCTCTGGTTGGGAGTCTTTTACTGGTCTGGTTTATTTAGGTTTGACATTCTGATGGCAATGGAAATCTGAATGTTCGGAATGGAATTCCAGTTTATGGCAAGGCTGCTGGAATCAGTCCACTGTAACCTTATCCCTGTTCTCCAAGCTGCAAGCAGCTTCATCTGGACCCAGAACCTGCCCCTGAACTGAGGTTTAATCTACTGGACTCACGTTGCGTCTTGTTAACTGTTTGTATATTCTATTATCTTGTGGATGTTGAGTTATGACTGAAAACCACCAGACAAATGTCTGTAAGATTTGTTTATTGCACTTACAAATTATTGCTGCATAAATGTGATATGGACTTACCCCAATAAAATACTAATTCAAATAATAAATGAAAAACAATGGCATCACCACATATCATCACTCTCATTTAAGAAATAAACACAATTCAGGTTTCCATTCTTCCATCATGGACGTCCTTTGCACTTGGTTACATAAAATCTCAAAGCCACAAAGGAAGTAGATGATAGAAGGTCTGAAAAGGAAGAGGGTAGCTTTGAAACACTCTTTAGCTGTCATTGACTGCAAGTCCTGCTCAGATTGAGGTTTAAATGGGGGAATATTTCTACTCAAGGCTAACAGCTCAACATATATTTGTGCTGACCCCTTTGCTTCTCACCTGGCTTTCCCCTGTAACCCAATCAGGGTACTTAATTGGGATAGCTTGATCTTTAGCATTTTGTATACACATGCATGTAAGCCGTATTTCTAATCTCTCTTTAAGGCATTACAGGAACCAATAGTGGATGATTAGAAGTGATAGTTATATGACCACACACAGGATTGGATGTGGTCATATCTACTGTGCCAATAATACAATGGCTATGAATGATTCCATTAATGTAAAACACTGTGGCATATGTCAGCACTGTATGATTAGCATCCTTGCTGTTAAATAATATAACCTTACTATCAGGTAATGTAGCAGCTAACAACACTGCATAAAAAGAATGTTAATGCAGATCATCTGTGACATGTTGTGTATCAAAGTGTTTAAATATGTTTGAAGTGCCAGTAAAGGAATATAAAGCTATACACAATACTCTGGCAATGCATATAAAAGGGTATTAAATAATTGATAGTCATGTACTAAGAATACGAAGGTGTTGCTCTAATTGGACTTGAATTGCATTGTCTTCTAGCTATTGAAGGGTAAAAATCCCAAATTGAGACACTGACTTCATGCTGTTCAAAGCAGCTGTTGCTACTCTTCGCTATAAAGTACAAAAGAGCCCTAGATATCAGGCAGGCATTGAAATTGTTAATTATTTAGCTGAAGAAATGCCCAGCCTGATATTTTAGACATATGCATCTGTTGGAGTAAATAACCAACAGTGATTTAGCGGTGTTTCAAGACTCTGAAGTAGAGCTTAAATAAATTGAAGATGAAATGTATAAAGAGAAAGCAATAGGCGCTTTGATGATGCTCGGGGAAGTCAAGGAAAGAGAAACATCTGGTTGTTGCTTTGAATTTTTCATAAGTGTTTAAAACAGCCTTGCTACAATACAGAACACATTTACTGGTTCAGTGTCACACCAAGAGTTGCCAAGGAACAGTACTGGAGAAATGCATGGAAAATGATACCGGGGTAAAAGGATAAAACTGAAATGAGAATGATAATGATGTGCTATATAAATATTTACGGTATCCGGGTGAACAGAATAGATATAAAGGTTTTAAGGAAATAAGCCAGAGATCTGAAGGGAAATTGAAGTGATGGGGAGTGTAGGGGCTCTGTGGCTGAGGTATAATTTTCTCTGTTCCTCCAGTCCTCAAACCCATCCACCTCAAAGGTTTCACACCAGGTACTGCTTAAAAAGAGAATCTGTCAGGATAGAAATATTGGAGCAGTCATTAGTGACTTGGTAATGCAAGCTCCAAGGCTCTCATCCTAATCCTTCACAACGGATTAAGTCACCAACAGGAAGTGGATGGTTGGCTACAAAAGATAAGGTAGAGGGCATCATTGGAGCATGAAGAAGGTTAGTTGTCTTTTTTAGACCCTTTCTTTAAGTACCAGTGGGGTAGGTGAGTATGTCTTCAACATTTTCTGGCCTTCTATTGTCAATGTTTCAATCATACCCTGTAACAATGGTAAAAAAAAAAAGATAGAGCTCATCACACTTCATTCAACACACATAAAATAATAAAGAAATTAGAGAACCACAGAGGAAAGACAGGAGGGGATGGGAGGGGAGCGAGTCTGTGTGATGGTAAATTTCAACGTTTCTAGTAGCATTTACATTTCTCTGTATTAGTAATGTATACCCAATGAAATTAAGTGTTATGCGATGTAATATCTATATCTAATATCTATCTTTTTTGTAAACAAATTAAAAAATGTCATTAAGACAACGGTGACATAAGTAAAGCATAACAAATTCTGTCAAATGCGAAGTTATATGTGGGCAGATCACTTACTGAAACATGACAGATCTACCTGCCTCCTAAACATAAAAAATAATCCCCTCTCTAAAATGCTTTATCCATACATTGCGTTGAGGAACTGCCAGAGACTGATGGCAATGTCTCTTGCTCCCTACAGCATGTTTTTCAACCACTGGGCTGTGGCCCGATACCATGCTGCAGCCTTCCTCCTGCCAAGCCCTGGTTTTCTGCCAAGCCCTGATAGACATTGCATGTTGCAAGCATGTTCTGTCCTGCACTTGCGTTCACATTTTCCTCCTGGGTTCTTATCTATTGCCGGAGCTGCACACTGTCCTGAAAACTTGTCTTTTTTGTCTGTCAGGCTCCTTACTGCCCCAGTGATTGCCCCTTTTTCATAGATACCCAGTTTAAAATTGCTTGTTGCATTTGCTAATGTTCTGATTGGTGTGTGCATTCATGCAACGAGTCACCATCCAAAAATGTATGCTCAAGAGACTTAAAGTGGTTGTAAAGTCACACCTATTATATTCTTTTATCCTCTCTGTTTTAGGAACATATTAAATACAGTTGTAATGCTAAATACCTTCCTTGCCCAGCTCTGCTGTGTGGTCACGTGTCCTCCCTCTGCTCTCCTTCTAGATCTAATTAATACAGTGGGAGGGGCTGAGATTCCCCTTTGGTTTATGCAAGCTAGCATGGGGAGAACATGAGATAACACAATAGAGCTGAGCAAAGAAGATATTGAGCATTATAATTTAAAAACACCCCCACACACACACTGTACTTAATATGTTCCTAAAACAGAGAGGATAAAAGTATATAATAGATGTTACTTTACAATTACTTTACCAAAGGGGAGGAGTAGCTGCAGCAGAATATTCAATCAAGGCAGGAAGGGAGGGGTGGGGAGGAGTCTGGAACTCACACAGACTATGGAAATGACAGAGCGAGAGGGAGGGCGAGATGCAGAGACGCTGAGGAGAGAGCAGGATGATGGAGGGACGTAAACTGACCACACTAGCATGGATCAGCAGCCATGATAAGTGTGGTCAGATTACAGAAGGGAAGACAGGAACAGGCAGGCTCAACCAGGTATTGTACAACATGGAATGGGACAATTGACAAAAGCACTATGCTATATATTGTGCCTTACAAAGGGACAGAAGCATTTTTTTGTTTTTTCCTGGGTTACAACCACTTTAACATTACATAAACAAATGAGAACTGAAAGTACACAGAAAACTGAATTGTAACTAATGTGAAACAAACAGATTTCACTGTTTATTTATAGGGAAACATCAAACAAGGATTTGATTAGTTGCTGTGGGATACAACTGCAATTGGGTGCTATTTTTCTTCTTTTCAGTTTTAATGTATCAGCCCTATAGCTTCTTATGATAATAGGTTATGGATTTAAAATGTATATATAGCCCACACTTTTTTGTGCGGTATGGATACAATAGAATAGCTTTAAAATGGGTGTCAGCAACAGGGGTTGATGGCGATATACCAATTGATCATGGCCCTGTTGGGGCATGGAAGGTTTTCAAAGAACTTACCGAGCCTTAATTTACCTAAGGCTGAGAACAGCTGCTTTAGTGGACTCAGCATAAGAAAACACAGAATAAGGATGTACTTCAGAGACAGAAACAGAATGTTCAGCTTATGGAAGTACCCTGCATGCCAGTGGACCAAGAAGTGTGGGTAAGTCACCATAATTGGGATACCAGACATCAATTAAACCCTAAATCTTCTTCATTCTGTTAGAAACTTTTAGTTATTTTTGGCCCTTGCTTTACATTTATTTTAAAACTGTTTAGCACATTAGACACTAGCATAATAATTCCAGTTAATCACTGATAAAAAATCTAATATGCCTGAGTCTAAACATGCTTCCTAATTCAAAAACATGTTTTAAAGCTTTGGCCTTAAAACACTCGGTAATGAGCATTGGATCTAACGGCAGAGAGTTCAGTCCTAAGCGATACATTTTACTTCAGTAACTGCAAGCATTTTTATTCACTTTAATAAAGTCTCTAGAGCTTTTTCACAAAGCAGATGCTACAAGGATTCTTCGTACACGCATACAAATAAGTTTCAAGTCTGACTTCATTAACATCCTACTGCGTCTATTTTAAAGAAGGCATTCAGAGCACTCACAGACAAACACAATATATAACCTTTCAGCCATACAATGATTTGGGGGTTTATAGTCACAGACTGGCAGGTAGTCAGAGTAATTGGGGTCAAACTTCCAGATGTTTGTAGAACAAGAAATGCATGAGTTTTGTTTGTAACCAAATACCATTTTATCCTACACTCTGGGGTCTGTTTCTTGTTTCATCTGTTCACTTTGACATCTTGTGAACTCTCTGCCTGGTGTGTTTATAAGTCAGGAACCAAAGGTGAAGGCATACTCCCAACACCATTGCCAACTGCTGCAAAGAAATGTGTTGACTATATATCTGCGAAAACATGGCGACTACACTCTGTAATGTCTCAAATGGAATTTGCACAACTAAAACACCTTAAAGCAGCAAAACATATACAAGCTCACCTGGCCAAGTCTTCCTCACTAAAAATAACCTAGAAAATCCCTCACACAGCTGCTTACTTACTTCAGTGCGACAGCTACCCTTAACTCTGCCCGCCACAGGTCTCTCCTGTGGCAGCCACAGATTCCATAGACCTAGCGGAGATCCATGACATGTCTGCGCATCAAGATAGGGTGCAGGAGGAGAACGACGTAGGGAAAACTTTGCCTGCAAGCAAGACAACGCTGGCTTCCATGTACTATTTATTATTTATTTATTTATTTCAGTTACTTATATAGCGCCATCAATTTACGCAGCGCTTTACATATACATTGTACATTCACATCAGTCCCTACCCTCAAGGAGCTTACAATCTAAGGTCCCTAACTCACATTCATACATACTAGGGACAATTTAGACAGGATCCAATTAACCTACCAGCATGTCTTTGGAGTGTGGGAGGAAACCGGAGTACCCGGAGGAAACCCACGCAGGCACAGGGAGAACATGCAAACTCCAGGCAGGTAGTGTCGTGGGTGGGATTCGAACCAGCGACCCTTCTTACTGCTAGGCAAAAGTGCTATCCACTACGCCACTGTGCCGCCCACACCACTGTGTCGCCCATTAGAACACATGTTTTTCTTTTTTTTTTTACAGGGATGAATGTTGGCTATTTGAAATTTCATTTTTGATTAGTAGGGTGGTTGCGATGGACCACCGGGCACCCAGCTTGGATGCCTCTGTCAAGATACAGCTTCCTCAACTCTGGAACCAGGTATTAAAGCAGAATATTACACCCAAGATCTAGATGACACTAGCTTAGGTGCAAACTAGAGCTGTACGATTCTGGCTAAAATGAGAATCACGATTTTTTTTCTTAGAATAAAAAGATCATGATTCTCTCATGATTCTCGCGACGTAAAATCTTTCACATTATATTAAAAAAAAATGGGCTAACTTTACTGGTTAGTTGTTTTATTTTTTTTAATTCATTAAAGTAATTTTTTCAAAAGACCGCTGTGCAAATACATTGTGGCATAAAATTTTGCAACAACCACCATTTTATTCTTTAGGGTGTCTACTAGAAAAATATATGTAATGTTTGGGGGTTCTAAGTAATTTTCTAGCAAAAAAAAAAAATCATTTTAACTTGAAACCAACAAATGCCAGAAAAAAGTTTAGAGTTTAAGTGGTTAAACTTTTTTCACTTACACACAAAGACTATTCCATTGACAAATTGTTACAATGTTTTTACTTAAATTCAACTAATAAAGAATGTTTTGATTCTTGGCGGACTGCCCATTTTTTTTCTCTTCCTTTCTTTTGAGGGCTGTGGCTTCAGAAGAGCAGAGAGAAATCTTTGCATAGAAAGAATTGTAAAACACTTCATTCAAGATCGCGATAACGATTCTTGACGATTATTTGTGCAGCTCTAGTGCAAACTGGAACTCTCTTTATTGTAAATTCACACAAAATATATGTACCACACAAAATCTGATAAGAGCCTGATTACATTACCCTAACAATGCAAACAGTAGCACATCTAAGGAACAGCCAACAGTGATCTAATTAATAACTAGTCAAATAGACACGCCTAGGTGACTCAGGTCACTGCCCACCCAGATAAAGCTTTGATTAATCAGGGACCCAAACCCCACCTCAGACTGTCCGGTACTAGTCTACAACAATCTATGAGGCAAAGCTCATAAAATGTTTCCGCAATCTGAAAAAGGGGAATTAATTTAGCTTCATAGATTTCTTGAGGGATATTGTTGATAAATATTCTGTCCCAAATGGAGGGAATTCTCCAACTTAGTCTACAATAGGGCCACCATTTTTCCTCTGACCATTAGCCTGTACAAGATTAATATTAGACCTTTACATCCACTCCAGAAGAGACACTTTATTGTCCTTATTTATCAGACAATTAATCCAAGCCTCGCTCTCAGTGTTCATCACGTTGTTGTCCATCATTAGAGAATGATCTGCTCTCTCCATCGGATCAGAGGCTGAACTGGGCTCTTTTCCATGCTCTGATGGAAGAAGCAGACAAAATTCCTAGTCTTCTCCCTGGGCCAAAGTCAGTGGGTAAGAGGCTTGCCCCTAGTCCCCTCCAAGATCCTTTGGCCAAGTTGGGTCTGTAAATGTGTTGTGTATTTGAAATGTCAATTTTGATAAGTAGGGTGGAGTTCCTCTTTAAAGAGCATGTAACCATTAATAATAACAATTATTTTATTTGCTCCCCTTTGGTCTGTAAAATATACAATTGAAAGCATTTTGTTATATCTGTTCAATAAATGCAAAAATGCCTGTTGATCCTGCCAGAAATTCTGTGTGCTGATAAGTTCCTGTGTTGTATGCTCATCAGCTAACATTGTTTACAGAAAGACACTGTGCACCTCAAGAACACCCTCTTTCTTATGTTCAGGGGTGTCCCTTAGTACCAACCAGGGTGAATAAAAATCAATGATTTTAAAAAATAGATAAAATTAAAATAAGATTTTTGTTATATAAATCGATTTTTTTGATTTTTATCAAATTTATTTGAATAAAATGCTTTTGGAGTAAAAATCTATCTAAAGATCATTTTCTACTTAAGATACATTAATATTTGAGTTTATTCAGCATGAAATGGAGCTTATTTATGTAGCATGAGGCTGTATATTCTGCAATATTTACATTTTTGGTAAACTCATTCAATACATCCAAGCTCTGCAAGCTGAGATAACATGCACTTTTTTGATGCATTCACCCAGTTTCACAGTAACCATGAGATAAGTTCAGAAATATTCCTTTATGCCATTTTTTTGCAAATCTATGTACACTACAAACTGTATAATTGAATTGGTTCTGATATTGCTGTTTTACTAACCTGACAGCCTATTATTCTAAAAAGGAAACCTTCATTTTGTTTTCAAATAATAAAGATTCTAACTACCAACAAGAATGAGTCCTTACATTTAAAAAGCACCTGTCATGTTTCCAATTTCTTATACAATTCTTGTTTCTGTAACAGTGACTTTCAATATCTGTTAAACCTCAAAAATTAATAAAAAAATTACAACACTAAAAAAAAATCACCTGTCATTTCAGATCCATCATGGCAGCGCCTGTTAGTGGGCATCCAGTCACCTGCTGCCACCGTGTCCCTCACCTTGTTGTGTCACTGCTGCATCACCAGCCGTCCCATTAAAGTGAATGCGACTGTTGGTGAGTCAATAGCGCGTCAGAGGAGGAGCTGCTGTGGGACAAAGTTGACAGTTGCTCTTTAAAAATTATGATTTAAATTGAGTTAATTTAAATCAAGCTTTTTTTTTCATGATTTAAATCGACTTGATTTAAATCAAATCCACCCTGGTACCAACTAATTTCCTGTTCAGCAGGGTGACAAAACAGCTTTTGCATTGATACCGTACAGTGAGTGTTGTCACCATAGAATAGAAGTGTGTTAATGGCAAGATCACCAGGTGAAAATAAGGGGCAAAAAAATGTAAAAAAAGAAAATGAATGCAGTTGCCACATCTAAGGATTGGTAAAATGCAATGTATTACATTGCAACCAGTGCTTTAGACTGGAGAAAGTCTGTTACAGCTTTAGGCTTTGGGTCCAATGTCAAACCCAATATATTTGTCTTGTGAAGATAGCTGATTGCACTGCTGTAAAACCTTCCATCTACCTCTGCAGGGAATGGAGGTTGCCGTATACACAGAATGCACAGATACACATCAGCAGACACAAGGACACAAGTCTGTGCAGTTTCTGTCCCCAGAGTAGGCCTAGCTCAGACAAGCATCACAAATGAGCTTTCATACCTTCCAATTTATTTATTATAGGTACAGTAAAACCTTGGATTGTGAGTACCTTTATCTGTGATTGTTTTACAAGACGAGTAACATTTTTTTTATAAACTTTAACTTAATAAACGTGCGAGGTCTTGCAACAAGAGTATCATAATGTCACAACTGAGTATAAAAGAGAAGAGAGGCGCCTCTAAGTGTAGCATTATGGTTACATTTAATGAAGGCACAACATTTAGGCTCGGTTCACACTGCCACAACTTGGGATCCAACTTGTGACACTCCAAGTCGTGTGACATGTGAAATCCCATTTTAGTCAACGAGAGCTTAATTAATCTTAATAAGCACTACTGAAGTCGCTCCGACTTTAGAAAAGGTTCCTGTACTACTTCAAGGCGACTTCTACCCGACTTGTACCCATAGACTTTAAAGGAGTTGTAAAGGCCTTCTGTGTGTGGCAGCCTCCCCAGCACCCCCTAACACTTATCTGAGCCCCATCTCTGTCCAGCAATGTCCACAAATCCCTTGGCCATCCGGGTCTCTCCCTCCTGATTGGCCGAGACACAGCAGCCGCTCCATTGGCTCCCGCGGCTGTCAATCAAAGTCAGTTAGCCAATCAGGGTAGAGAGGGGGTGGGGCCGAACAGCAGCTCCATGTTTGAATAGATACATGGAGATGTGACTCAACTTGGGTGCCCCCGAGAAGAGGAGGATCCAGGCTGTCCTGTGCAAATCCACTGCAACAGAGCAGGTAAGTATAACATGTTTATTATTTTTTTTTTTTTAAACGACCCTTAATATCATTATAATGGAAGTTGCCTTTAAGTCGGATCCTCATCTTAACTGTGATTTGGATCCAACATTACGGGAAGATTCCCCAGACCTTCCCTGAAGTTGTCGCAAAGTTACATTGCTATAATCTTTTCATATGTACTATAAACTGAAGGACTTATGAATAAATGGTTGTGGAACAAATCATCTGAGTTTCCATTATTTCCTATGGGGAAATTTGCTTTGATATATGAGTGCTTTGGATTACAAGCATGTTTCCGGAACAAATTATGCTTGCAATCCAAGGTTTTACTGTACTTATATGGCGCCATCAGTTTACACAGTGTTTTAGGCCCCTTTCACACGGGGTGGACAGCGGCAACAGATCCGCACAGCAGGGGATCTCCCCGCTGCTCCCTGCTAAGCAGGCATGTCTGCTGATGCAGAGCGGACATGGACAGAGCCTGCTGTTCTTTATGGGGCAGTTGGATGGAAAGGGACTGCTTTTCCGTTTCCATCCCACTGTCATCTGATCTGCCAGACTGAGGGGAAATGGATCCAAATCTGTCTGTTTTTAGTGGACCGGATCAGCTGACACCCACCGCTCCATAGAGAAGACTGGAAGTTTTAATCAGTTCGCCTGAAAAACTGATTGGTGGAACCGATCAGAACGTCCGTGTGAAAGGGGCTATACACATATACAGTACGTTCACAGTGCCTGCCATCAAGGAGCTTACAATCTGAGATAAACTCACATTTATACATACAGATACTAGGGACAATTTAGACAGGAGCCAATTGACCTTGGAATGTAAGAGGAAACAGGAGCGCTCAGAGGAAACCCACACAGGCACAGGGAGGACATGTAAACTCCAGGCAGGTAGTGGTTGGGATTCAAACTGACAACCCTAGTGCTGCCAGGACCAAGTGCTAACCACTTAGCCACTGTGCTGCCCAATCTATCTACACAAAAACAATACAACAAATCAAGTTCTATGTGCTTTGTGCCCATGTTCAAGTATCTTTATAGTGGACCCATCATTAAAATTCAATAAAATCAACAGGGCACATGTCAGATTTATGAAATAACATTCTTCAAACTCCCTGATCTGATCTAAAGTTTAGGCAGAGGGGTGGTGCTTAAAGGGGTTGTAAACCCTCATGGCTTTTCACCCTAATGCTTTGTAAGGTGAAAAAACTTCTGTAGTGCTGCAGCCCCCCAGCCCCCCCCCCATCTTACTTACCTGAACGTTGTCATCCTCCGGCCGGGAACGAGCACACCAGCTCTAGCTGGTGTCTCGTGTCCTGATTGGATAGATTGATAGCAGCGCAGCCATTGGCTCCCGCTGCTGTCAGTCAAATCCTATGATGCGGCGCCGGGAGGCAGGGCCGAGTCCTGCATTCTGTGTAAATGGACACAGACGCAGTACTTGGGAGCGCGCCCGCACGGGTGTCCACCTTAGGAGAGTGCTTCTCCAACGTGGACACTCGATGCAGGGAGGAGTCACCAGTGCTGCTGAGGGACCCCAGAAGAGAAGGACTAGGGCCACTCTGTGCAAAACCCCTTTAAAATCAGTCACACCTTGTGTGGTAGACCTGTAGAGAAATGCGGATAAGCAAGGCACAAGCATTGTTTAGCAGAGAGGAGTTTGGGTGTCCTCTGAATTCATCTCTAATCCAAACCACCACTTTTTTGTACTTCAATGAGCCTGGTCACTCTCCGCCCCGCAGTTTATGGAATGACCGGCCCCACAGCTCATTGGAGTACAAGAAAGCAGGAGTTCAGAGGACACCCAAGCTCATCTCTATTGTTTAGTAAGAAGCAGACCCGGTATATGTAATCAGCAAATCAGCATATAACTAGCTTTATAAAAATATTAGGACAGTGATAAGATTTTCACATTAAGTCCCTTTCTTACTATCATGTAAAGTCTATAATTTCTTTAGAACCTCTCGAAGCTAAATCAGCAAATGTGTGCTTGTTTGGGCAGGGAGTTAAGATGTAACAAAATTGTACACATTGAAAATATCATTGTAAATTGTATCTTTTGCAGTGGACGTTGTTTTGCACAAAGTATCTTGTGGTCAGGACTGAATCAGCTTTTGCCACCTAATCAACCCTCAGCTAGGATCATTTTATAGAAGATGGTTTTCTTGTTTTAATGATTCTAACATGAGTGAAAATATTGTGACTATGTGTAAAAAAAAAGGTATGTGAGATGGCAAAAAATTGCGCATACAATAACCGCATAGGAAAAAGGCTCTGCCGCCTATAGGTACAAGTCTTAAAGTGGAAGTAAACTTCCAACATTCAATTTTACCTACAGGTAAGCCTATAATAAGGCTTACCTATAGGCAGTGTAAATATCTCCTAAACGTGTGCTGTGTAGGAGATATTTACTGTACATGCTGCCAGTGACATCACTGGCGCATGCGCTCCGAAGGAACGACCACCCATGCCATTCCTTCAGAGCCCTGTGCCGTGAACGGCGGCTCGCGGGAGTGACGTCATCGCAGCTCCAGCCAGTCACAGAGCCGTGGTCCGTGAACCAAGAAGCAAGACAGTTGAGGATGAAAGCAGCCAATGTCATCGCTGGAATGCTTCGTTTTCAGGTAAGTTTTACATAATGTGCTAGTATGCGATGCATACTAGCACATTATGGCTTTACCATGCAGGTAAAAAAACAACAAAAACCGTCCAAGGGTTTACAACCACTTTAAGAACGGCCCTGCTTATGGCTGTATATATTGCCACAAACATCAGAATGGGTAATGGTGTGTATTAACAGGTATTAACACATTGTAATGTGAAATACTTTCTAATCTTCAGTATAAATGGTCACTAGTAACAAAAGTGGTGTTTCCCATATTGTTAACCCACTATAATATATGCCCTTTACAAGTTATTATTATGCAGAATTTATATAGTGCCAGCAACCTTTTACAAGTAAGGGGGACAACACAGGTACAATACAATTCAATACAAAAGGGGGTTAGGAGGGCCCTGCTCATCAGAGCTTACAATCTAAAGAGATCATGAGGTCCATAGTAAGCCCTCTAAAATTTAGCCCTGGTTCACACTGAATGCAGCTTTGAAATTGTGCGACTTCACTTGAAACATGATTTCAAAGAAGCATGTCAGTGTGACTTCCTCCACAGATGTCTATGCAAGTCATACCTGAAATTGCCAAAAGTAGTGTAGAAACTACTTTTTCAAATCGATGCATCACCAAAAAATTGGCGTTGCACTGATTTAAATAGTTCCATTGCGTACAATAGGATGTAACTTGTCATGTGATTTGACCTGTCGCATCCATGTGAAAGGGGGCTTAAAGCTGAACTCCAGGCAGCTTCCTATAAAAAACACAGATTAAATGAGAAGTACAGCCAAAGCTCATTTGGTTGTACTTCTCCTGTGGATTACAGAAGTTCAGTTCATTCTTTACTCTTGTGACCCATTTTCAGCTGACAGCGGGCTGAAGTGGTTGATGTCATGGAGCCGATCCAGGCTTGGGAAAGATTGCGACCATATGGTCAGGATCCGCCCACATGCCTGGAACCAGCACCCAGCTTAGGCCCTCAGTGAGCCGGCCCGGGGGCTCCCGCCCCCTCCACAGCTCAGTGAACCAGTGAGCGCTGGGGGGGGCAGAGCAGAGAGCTGGTGACGGAGCTCTCTGCACATGTAGGTCTGAGTACCCAGCGATCAGCTGTCTTTGATCGCTCGGTTCTCAGTGTTAGGGCCGGCAGGGGATAGATGCAACATCGGACTGATGTTGCATCTGCCTAGGGAAGTATGATTACAAAAAAGAACACACCCATACTTCTCTTTTAATGATCTTCTGTAATCAATTCATAAGTAAATGTATTTTTTCTAATGCAAGAAGCGTAATTACATTCATTAGACTTTGTTTCAGTCTCTTCGAGTTCCTGTACAGCAGAGCTCATACAGCAGGAGGGAGATGCAACACAAGGAACCAATCAGGTGTGCTGCAGTGTAATAAGCATGCCAATAGGAGTTTGGAGCAGAGTGACAGAGAGATGAACTCATCAATCTATTGTTTCTGCTTTCACTGTCCTGTCACAGGGAGGGGAAGAGAAAGAAAACTAGCAGAGAAAGATCAGGACCTCTCTCCCATCAGGCAGGACTGTGCTGTGTGACATAGCTGGGTAAATCTCAGGACTGGATTAATAGAATTGCAAATCTTTTTTGGCAGACAATAAAAACTCTAATATAAATGTGATCCGTATATTTAGCTGTCTACTTGCAGTTCAGCTTTAACTAAAACTGGAAGGATCTTGGGAATGTGCCAGGGGATGTAGGGACCCCAAACTGAGTCCAATTTCCATTTAAAATAAAAAAAAACTCCCACAAAAGGGCCATAGGCCATCTCTCTTAATCACTTAAGGGTTAGGACAAAGGTCAGGCTCCACTTTTTTTTTTTTTTTAATTAATCCCCATGTCAACATCGGAGCAGCAAACAAACAACATTCACCCAAGAGGTGAAAAGGACAGTTTGTGAATTGTTGAAGATATCTGTAGGTCTGTGTGTTTAGTAACCTCATTTTTAATGATAATAATAATCATACAGGGCAACTTTTTAAGGAAGAAAAACTTTTTAGATCTTTGAGGCGTGCTTTCTGGAGGATAGAATGGATGAACAATGGCCTTTGAGATCAAGTGATTAGCAAGGCCACGAAGCATGGAATACGATTAACCTTCCTGGTGTGCGGAGATAAATCCCGCCATCCATATTTATTGCCTCAGTGGCCCTTTCAGACTTCACAAAAACAACTCAATTGCTTGTTTTGACATGTATTTGCAAACAGAATTTCAGCACTATTTTTATTCTGGTGTTGTACATAGATTTGTAAGTTCTTATTGGTGTTTTCCTTTATTTTTACCTAGTGATCCTTGCAAGAACACATTTTCTGTCCTACAATGACAATACTCAATGTACTGTAAAAGTAGTGTATTCAGCCTAGAGCAGTGATGGTGAACCTTAGCACCCCGGGTGTTTTGGAACTACATTTCCCATGATGCTCATGCACTCTGTAGTGTAGTTGAGCATCATGGGAAATGTAGTTCCAAAACACCCGGGGTGCCAAGGTTCACCATCACTGGCCTAGAGGAGCAAGTGTATTAGAACTACAGAACACCTCCCTCCACCAAAAATCTTTATAAATTAGCTGAGCTCTACCTAAATAAGTCATCGCTAATATGTGTATGTCTGATCTACTGCAAATACTAGCATTTGTGCTTGGAACAATATCTTTAACTTCTGTTCTTATTACATGTATTTATTTATTTTACCCTCAAGAGATACAATGGCGTTCCAAATAGGGTTTATATCCAACACAATAGGGTTAATTTACTAAAACTGGAAAGTGTAAAATCTGGTGCAGCTCTGCATAGAAACCAATTAGCTTCAAGGTTTTCTTTTTGTCAACGCTTAAAGGGGTTGAAAAGGCAAAAGGTGCATTAAGATAAAAAACCTTCTGTGTGCAGCAGCCCCCTTAATACTTACCTGAGTCCTCTCTCTATCCAGCAATGTCCATGAGTCCCTTGGCCATCCAGGACCCTCCCTCCTGATTGGCTGAGACACAGCAGCAGCAGTGCCATTGGCTCCCACTGTTGTCATTTAAAGTCAGTTAGCCAATCAAGAAAGAGAGGGGGCGGTGCAAAGCCACAGCTCTGTGTCTGAATGGACACACAGAGCTGCAGCTTGGTTCGGGTGCCCCATAGCAAGCTGCTTGCTGTGGGGGCACTCGACAGGAGGGAGGGGCTGGGAGCAGCAAAGAGGGACCCGAGAAGAGGAGGATCTGGGCTGCTCTGTGCAAAACCACTGCACAGAGGTGGTAAGTATAACATGTTTGTTATTATATTTTTAAAAAATAGACTTTAAGCCTCATGCACACTGGACGTTATAATAACGTTATAAAAACAGCAGTAGCTTTGCAGTGAGTCTTTCAACGTTTTTCAGCATTTTTGCAATAGCGTTTTTTAGGGCTTTTTTTTTTTTTTTTTAATGTGATCAAAAAGGTAAAAAAAACGCAGGTAAGCTGCACTTTTGAGCATTTTATCGGCAATTGACGTTAGAGTGTTTTTACAGCTGAAAAACTCCTTTCAGAACCCACTAGTTTTGGGTTTTTTTTAAAGCCAAAAACAGTTGATAACAGCCTGTGTGTGCATGGACACATAGGATAACATGCTGGAGAGTTTATTGACTGTAGAAAAAAACATCTGAAGCCAAAAACAGCACCTGTAAAAACATCCAAAAAATGTGCATGGGGCCTCACAATCACTTTAATTGAACACGCTGAAGTTAGAAGCTGATTGGCTACCATGCACAGCAGCACCAGAATTGCACTCCCCAGTTTTAGTAAATAAACCCCAATCTGAAGAAATTTTGCTCAGATTTCCCATATCAGATTATCTGTTATCAGGCAGATATACACCTTTTTTTTTTTTACACAGCTTAGTCAGCATAGGTAGCAGGAGGGGAGGGGGGACATTTTTAAGGATAGTTAGTGCTACAGTAGGCAGAAAATCTACTTTAATTCTCGCCTAGTCGAAGATGACATTCTCAGAGAGCTGGCACAGTACATACACGAGGGGAGCATGTGCAGACATGCTGCCAGGCTCTGCCAGGTCTATGGGATAGCATGTCTGCACATGCGCCAGGTCAAGGGAACTTTACCTGCAAGAACACTGCACTCCATGGACTAGTATTTTTTTTTTTTTTTTTTACTTAAGTAAAATTTATAGGCCTACTAAATTTAATTTTTTATACCTAGGGTGGAGTTTTTTCTTTAGGGAAAAGAAGCGGTGATAAGCATATTTATATAGAGAGAAGGAAAGAGAGGGAAAAAAAACGTATAAATATTCACTACACACAGCAATTCTAAGTGAAAAATCCTATTTCTGCTTATCCATGTGTGTAATATAGATAGAAGGACTGCGGGAAATCACAGAGATGCCACAGACAGTACTCAGCTGGTTTGAAGTGCAAATGAAGAGGCAGCTGGAGCACAATGGAAATTCCTAGAAGTCACCTCAGGAAATTCTCACTCATTAGATCTGTAAATCTGGACTATTCACGGGACTAATATAATCATAGGACACGTTCTTAATTTTTAACAGGTCTGGACCCTTCCAGACAATTTAGTACTATTAATAGTGCCCAGAATATCATTAACTGCTCTCTGTACATTAGTGGAGTGACTGGCTGCATACTTATTAGCAGCACATCTTCATGGTATAACCTGCTGTCATATTAACAGACACAAAGATGCTAGTTCAGAGGGATCAAAGATAGTTAGACAAAGATGGTCCCTAGTGATGCTTCCCTGGATGTAACACCAGCCCAGTTAGCTGTCATGGGGGAACAGATATCAGCAACAATAAAACAGAAATGGATAACTGGACAAATGCCCACCAGAAACAGAAAGGTATGTTTAATACTTCTCTACTGCAATCAAATTATACATATTTGCTGTGTATTATAAGCAGATCATTTGGGGCATTGGCAGCTACATGACTGGAGTTACTTGACCTTCCAACAAGTCCATGGGGGCCTTGAAGTGATTGTAATACAATCACCTTGTAAAACAACCCATTCAGTTTAAAATAGGAACAAAAGGCAAACCATGTGGTTGTATAGATATATAAAAAAAAAAAAAAACAAAACAGTTTAAAATGTCTTTGTTTCCCTATTTTTAAAAGTGATCACAAAGCTACTCTACTGTTAAAGGTCGAAACGTGTTGGGGTTCTTCAGTATGATTTACATACTTATATCATGCTATGTTTTTCCTTTCTGTATTCATGGCTGTAATTGTATCCACATGTATTAATCTCACCCACAGAGCTCATGTTTTAAAATAAACTATGTCTCTTTGATGCAATTATTTCTTCTTAATAAAATTATATATTTTTTCTAATTTTTGTATTTTGTTGCTGCAACTCAAAACCCCACGGGGAACCTTTCTCCTTTTTTTATGCCATATTAGGGGCATGCAGCGTTCTTTTCCTCATCACCATATCGTTTTCCATTTATCACAAATCCTCTGTTCTCAGCTGCATAAGAGCTGGGGAAGGAGAAGCTGCAGCACACTGATCTTCTAAATGAATGGCTGTGTAGGGAGGGGGTGTGTCAGGACAAGTCTGATCATTGGAAGAGCACAGCTAGCTATAGAACTGACTATGGTGTGTTCTCTTTAGTGTGGTTGGTTTAGTGTGGTCAGTTTTTAATAGGAAAGCAGAGGGACTGGCAGGAACACCAGGGATTTCACATGAAGGAAGCAATACAAAGAGAACAGGATACTTTCTCATACAAGTACACGGTACAGCAGACACACATCAGGAATATGAAATGTTTGGTTCGCATACTTAAGAACTTTCCTGGGATCTTCCATAACCATAAAAATGAATCATTCACTTAGTGGGTTAGGTTAAAATAAAATAACTGCATCAAACATTAATCATCTTCATTATAACTCCCTGTGACATTATTTTGGAAATCAGTGAGTACAGATCTAGACTCCAATATAATAGAAAGGCTGTAACTGCTTATGCTCAGTATAGCAATTAAGCTTTCATCACATCGTTTTCCTATTGTAGCAGGCAATTTAAAAAAATATTGTTTTCACACATTATATATCATAACTGGACTGCTGAGAATTAAACAATGTTTGCAATATTATAGGGAAACAAAGAAGCACTGCAGTCTGGGGGAATATCGGCACAATAAAACAATATGACCGAAACGAGTTACAATTACTATTATGAAATGGAGCTCTACACCTAGGCACTGCATTTGGAAAATATTCCAGAGCCATGCAGTTGTTTTCATTGTAATGAGTGGAAATGCAGTCGCTGGTTCATAGTGTAATGTTCACAACAACATAGCCGTGCATTTTGACATGTCGTATACTTTCATTTTTGAAGGCTCCCATTCAATTGCTTTGAATGGGATGATACAGGCCAAAACATAAAAAAAGGCAACGTGTAGAACATACAGAAAACAATCCATTTTTGTATTTGTATTTTATTTGCACTGCAAAATGTGTGCTAATGTGTCTGGTGTGAATGAGCCCTAAATATGTTGGTGAATTTGCCTTTCATTTAGGGCAGTTATTGTGTGTGTGTGTGTGTTATTTCATCCATGTTTGTGACATTTACTGTTTTTTTTATTTTATTTTTTTTTTTACTTTGGGAATAGATGAAGCTAGATTCCAGACAAGCAGATAAATACAAACATGAATAGGGACTGATAATCCTGTCAATTCAGTCCTGAGAATATAAGAATCCTGCTAGCCAGTGGTGACCTGACTTTTCCTTATTACAGCTAAGAAATACAGCAAGGTCCCCTCCCCGCCCCGAACCTGTGATTGGACTGTAAAAGAGTAGCAGCAGCTCACTCAATGACCACTCTGCTCTTTTCTCCTGTCAGTTCCTTTTCAGCTCATGTGCATGAACCACATTTGATTGGCTTCTAGTGCTGCTCTTCCTTTTTTTAGTCTGAGCACTGCTGTACAAGGGATGACAGGAGGCCCATACAAAGTTATTTAAAGACCTTACACTAGTTGCACTTGAAAAATAAATGTAATTACTTATTAATACTTAACTGGTTGTCTTGGTATCTTTTATAGGGGTCAGCCTAACGCTTTCCAGGACATCATGAGTGTGAGGGATCTTTCCTTTAAATAAGTCCTGGTGAGCTGCAGGTTATTAAAGAGAAACTTCACCCTACTTAGGTAAAGCTAAATTCCATCTCTTTAACCGCTTGCGGACCACCGCACACAGATGTACGTCGGCAGAATGGCACAGGCAGGCAAATGGGTGCACAGGTTCCCTTTAAATTTGCCGCCCATAGGGCACGCGTGCCCGTGGGTCCCGGTGACTCGATGTTCGCCGGCGGCCCGCGATTGGGTTGTGGAGAGGTAGAACAGGGAGATGTCTATGTAAACAAGGCATTTCCCCGTTCTGCCTAGTGACATGACAGAGATCACTGCTCCCTGTCATCGGGAGCAGTGATCGCTGTCATGTGAGTGGTAGCCCATCCCCCCCACAGTTAGAATCACTTCCTAGGACATACTTAAACCCTTGATCACCCCCTAGTGTTTAACCCCTTCCCTGCCTGTGTCATTTACACAGTAATCAGTGCATTTTTATAGCACTGATCGCTGTATAAATGATAATGGTCCCAAAAAGTGTCAAAAGTGTCTGATGTATCCGCCATAATGTCGCAGTCATGATAAAAATCGCAGATCGCCGACATTACTAATAAAAAAAAAATAATAATAAAAATGCCATAAAACTATCCCCTATTTTGTAGATGCTATAACTTTTGTGCAAACCAATCAATATGCGCTTATTGAGATTTTTTTTTACCAAAAATATGTAGAAGAATACCTAAACTGAGAAAAAAAATGTTTTTTTATATATTTTTGGGGGATATTTATTACAGCAAAAAGTAAAAAATACTGCTTTTTTTTTTCAAAATTGTTGCTCTTTTTTTGTTTATAGCGCAAAAAATAAAAACCGCAGAGGTGATCAAATACCACCAAAAGAAAGCTCTATTTGTGGGAAAAAAAAGGACATCAATTTTGTTTGGGTACAACGCTGCATGACCGCGCAATTGTCAGCTAAAGCGACGCAGTGCCGAATCTCAAAAAATGCTCTGGTCAGGAAGGGGGTAAAATCTTCCGGGGCTGAAGTGGTTAAAAACCGTCCTTGTACAAAAAAAAAAAAAAAGAAAAAAAAACATACTGTACTTACTTATCCACGAAGTTTAGTGTTGCCTTACATGCAGCCAAAATTCTAGTTGTGCTGCTCTGCTTTTGTGCCATCATCTGGAAACTTCTGTTTAAGGAGGCTTATTGATAGTACTGCTCATGCGCACACATGGCGCAGATTGCTACCAGGAAATTGGGACCTGGAGCATGTCTGCAGGAATAACATGACCACACCTGCAATAACTACTTGTGGCATTTCTGCTCTTATGCAGAATCTTGCAGCAGCCATACGTCCCTCACTGAAACACTACCTCCTAGGATGTGTGATGAGGACATCCTAGGAGGCAGATGGGGGCGTCATTCTCGCTTAGGCAATGAATCAGGAAATGTACCACTATAAAAATAATATAGTAGGGCTCAACAAATCCCAGGTGCCAGGTCGCTATGGCAACTAGAAATTGTGTCCTGGCTCCTGGGCTTTTGTCAGTCCAGTTACTGGGATCACACAGCCCAAGCTGACACTACCTTGCACTCTCCAAGCATAGCGCTGAGGCTGCTGCCAGCTCCCAATTGGTTAAACAATAGCCAGGCGGCAATTGGCTGAGACGGGGGTGACTGAGCCTGGCGCTCACTTCCACCTGGGCGTTATTGGTGAAGCTGAGTTTCTGACAAGCGAAGCAGGGGAATAGAGCAGGTCTGAGGGGCCCCGGAGGTAGGGGTGGGGCTGGATCGGGTGGCAGACGGTTGGGCAGGGGTGTTGTATCATCTATGATGGGCCAATACACACCTGTGTGCTGCCAATGGTATAAGGATACCTCCTGGGTGTGTGTACTCTCGAAGCAGGGGCTGCTGGGGGACTACAAGTCCCAGCATGTGCTGTACCTCCATGGCAGACTGTAATAGAAACTACAAGTCTCAGTATGTGCTGTACCTCACTTATTACGATTTTAAATGTACTAAGTTCTGAAGGATCCTAATGACTGCGTTCGCGCTTCCCTGTGAAAAAAAAAAGTTATAAGGGATCCTAACAAGGTTAAAGGAGAAGTACAGCCAAATGGTCATTTGGCTGTACTTCTCCCGTGGATCACAGGAGTGCAGTGCGTTCTGCAGTCCTGTGATCGTTTTCAGCAGACAGTGGGCTGAAGCCAGCTGTCGGCTAAAGTCACGGAGCCAGGCCAGGCTTGAGCAAGATTGCGACAAAAAAGTCAGACACAACCCTGGACCGGCACCTGTCTCAGCCTCTCAGTGAGCTACTGAAAGCCTGAGCCAGCCAGAGCAGAGAGCCAGTGACTGACAGTCAGCGGCTCTCTGCTCAGGGAGCTGTGAGAACTGAGCGATCAGCGGTGTTTGATCGCTCGGTTCTCAGTCTTAGAGCCGGTGGGGGACAGATACTCACCTAGGTGAGTCTGATTTTGAAAAAACAAAAACTAACTTCTCTTTTAATGGCCAAAAGCTGAGAGCCATAACTGCGTGTAAACCTGTATCATGCATCTGTAAAGGGCTACAAAAGAGAAGAGGTTTTGTCATTACAAATAAAGCTGGATGAAGGTCTGCTTTAACTTGTTCTCAGTGTCAGGAGGTCTGTGTCGAATGCTACACCATTGGGCTCCTGGTGATAAGAACAAATGTATTGGACTGACAAGGTAGTGAAGCCAAGGTCAGGTGATGTGTATTATGCACTTTTAATAACCATCTAACAATGACCACTCCTCAAGTTTTCAGTTACAAAACAACAAGCAGATACATGATGAATATAAAGCTTCATGTCCTCCGAATAATCCCGTTTCACCTATCAGGTGGTCACTTTTTACCCACTTCAAATGTGGTCACAAAATGTTTGAAATGCATTCCAGGAAGTTACTCATAATACCCAGAATGGCTCTGAATACTTGGGACATTGTGAGTCACATACAGAGAAGAAAATAAATTGTGAATCACTAAATATGAGCTCGAACGAACGCTTGGCTGCGGTGCAAGAACAACTGACCTCAGTGAAAATAACCCAGCACCCCCTGCTCGCTCGCTCTGCTCAGGAATGTCATCCTCGTTTAACTCTTCGGTTACCATGGCGATACTTTGCTTAGGAGTAATAAAGGAGTTACCATATGTAACATTTTCCAAATATTTAAAACATATCTGGAAAACATCTCAACATTTTTTTCATAGGCCACTTCTCAACTAGAAATCTAATGAGATTATTTCATCAGGCATTGTAAAGAGCATGGAGATGCAGTAAAGCCCAGTACACACTACTCATTTTTTTCCGTTCAAAACAGCACAGGTCGGAGCCGCTATACTAACTATGCGATGTTAGTACAGCAATCTCCACTACTGTGCTATTGTGTTCTAACAAGGACCCCCTGTCAGAACACTCCAGTCAGTGATCTCAGTCATCAGGAGCTGGTTGGCAGACCATTTTCAGTCATGAGCCTTCGACAGTGAACGGCTGTCTTCTGTCGGACCGGCTGTCATACACATGGGCCAAATGTCCTCCGGTTTCTATTGAACCGGCCAATGTCACCTGACATTCAGCCCATGTGTTACATCTCTAAAATTCGCCCCTTTTTAACAAATGAAACCACCAAGCTCCTCATTCACTCCCTTATTATCTCTCGCCTTGACTATTGCAACTCCCTTCTCATTGGCCTGCCTCTCCACAGGCTATCCCCTCTTCAGTCTATCATGAATGCTGCTGCCAGACTTATCCACCTCACCAACAGCTCAGTGTCTGCCAACCCTCTCTTCCAATCCCTACACTGGCTCCCAATCACCCAGCAAATTAAATTCAAAATACTAACCACAACATACAAAGCCATTCACAACTCTGCCCCGTGCTACATCACCAATCCTGTCTTCAAATATCACCCAAATCGTCCTCTCCGCTCTTCTCAAGACCTCCTACTCTCAAGTTCCCCTGTCTCCTCCTCCCACGCTTGTCTCCAGGATTTCTCCAGAGCTTCTCCCATCCTCTGTAACTCGCTACCCCAACCTGTCCAGCTATCCCCTACTCTTGCTACCTTCAGGAGATCCCTGAAAGCGTATCTCTTCAGGAAAGCCTATCACGTCTCCAACTAATCTTTTACCACTTCTATCAGCTCATTCCCCACAGTTACAACCTTTTGTACCACCTGCCCCACCCTATTAGATTGTAAGCTCTTCTGAGCAGGGCCCTCTTGTATTTTATTATAGCTGTATTGTCTCCTTTTTTATATTGTTAAGTGCTCGTAAACTGTTGGCACTATACAAATCCTGTATTATAATAATAATAATAATAATAATAATAATAATGTGTTCTAGGCTTAAACCTTGTTTACACTGGTGGCAGAGTTTACTACCCCTCTTTTATTAGAAGCAGTGGAGTGGTGGTTTGTAGGCATTCAGAAGGTGATACTGTTGCTTCCTAAATACCTGTTCTTTTTTCAATCCCAAGGTGGATTTTGCATTTCCACAACCATATGCCAATCAGTTTCATTCATTGGGCATGGTCCCAATGAATTCAATGGGCACATTTGTCAAGCAGCACTGTCTAAAAACGTCAAATGTGCAGTTAAATTTGTAGCACCATGAAGCTAACAGCGGCCATACATGGAGCAACATTAGTCCGGTTCATTAGGGGCTGGCTGAATTTCCATCCATAAATGGGCAGGATGGTTGTACAGAAGTCGAGTTACCGAAGTTGAGCTTTCCTGATCAGGGCCACCGGCTGTAGCTGGCAGCACTAATCTGTGTATTCTGATGGTGGGGAAGCCTCCCCGCTGTCAGAATACAATGACGCAGCAGGAGTGATTTCCCCACCCACCTCAAATTGGTAGATGGGGGAATCAGGTCATTTTTTGACCCGATTAAATGATTAATGTATGACCAGCTCAAGCGTACGGACCTGAGAAGCTCCGTGTTATTTTGCAGGTCAGGGGTTTGCCACCCGTGTGAATTCAACCTAATTCAACAAAGCAACAGATTGACTTTGGAGCCTATTTCTAAAAAGAATGGACAAGTTCCTCTCATTGTTCTTCAGCCACCAAGGATGAGCTAAACTTCCACAAAATTTCTGCCACGATTAGGAGATTTTGTAAAAATTTGTCATTTTAGAGAAATGATTTAGCTAAATTAAAGTGCATTAAAACCCAACAACAAAAATTTTATATATTTCCACTTACCAGTCCTTAGATGTGGTGACTATGTTTGTTTTCTTGTTTCAGGCTATTTTCCCTTATTTTCACTTGGTGCCAGTAACACAATTGCTGTCCTAGGGCAACACTGCTCACTTACTGTACTGTATCTAAGGAGAAGCAGTGCTGTAGACAAGGCCACAAACTTTTTCCCTTCTCCTCCATACATAGGGAGGGGCTATGTAGTCCTCAGAGATTATCAGCTGACAAGATTTCTGGTGGGATCAGCTGGTATTTCTTGCATTTATGGAACAGATATAACAAAACACTTTCAATTATTTATTTAGTAGAACAAAAGGGACCAATTATGAGAAGTGCAACATAAAGGGTAACAAGCACTTTAAAGTGGTTCTAAAGCCTCAAGTTTTTTTTACCTTAATGCATTCTATGCATTAAGGTAAAAAACCTTCTCTACTGCAGGATTCCCCCAGCCCCCCCCTATTCTTATCTGAGCCCATTCCGATCCAGCAACGTGCACGGGAGCAGCGGCTCTCACTGTTGTTTCCCTCCTTCCTGGGCTGATTGATAACAGCGGGAGTCATTGGCTCTCGCTCCTGTCCATCAACACCAGTGACCAGGGAGTGGGGGGGGGTCTGAGTCTTGCTGTCTGTGTCAATGGACGCAGCAGTGGGGCTTGGGAGCAAGCATGCACCAGTGCCCCCACGGGAAGCGGCTTCCCCTAGGGGCACTGGACAGAGAGGAGGAGCCAGGTGCGCCAGCAGGGGACCCGTGATTCCCCCAGCTCGGGGCCGCTCTGTGCAATTCCATTGTACAGAACAGGTAAGTATACAGATGTTTGTTATTTAAAAATGTTTTCTTTACAATTAATTAAGGTGTTTTTTAAGGGTACAATTGCTTTTAATAAGCCGAGGGTTCAAAAGCTGCTTCCTACTATATTAGATCGGTATTTGGGCCACAAAATGACCCCCTATCAGTTCCGGTTTACATGTATGCAGTTCTGCGTGTCATGGATGCATGAGCAGGGCAGCTCACTCGCTTGAATGGGCTGCCGTGCCTGTGTTTTGTGCAGAGAAAAGGTCCCTGTACCAATTTCCGTGTGTGCCTAAACCGCACCCCATTTTTTCGTGTGTGAGTGTGCCATTAGAAGTTATTGGCATCCCTGCTTGTTTTTTTTGGAGCGCCTTGTTTTGTGTACGGCTGCAGGAGCGCATGTGATTTACATACACTCCTGCACCCACATATATGTAAACGCAGCTACATTTTTTAAAAGAAGGGACAAGGCTATAGTCTTTTGACATTACAAACTCAAGTCTTATTATTTTATTTATTTATTTATTTCAGGTACTTATATAGCGCCATCAATTTACACAGCGCTTTACATATACATTGTACATTCACATCATTATCTCTTTTTATTTTATGCTGTTTATTTTCTTATTACTTTTATTTTCAGTCTTCTTATCTGGATTTTTCTTTCTGGATACATATTTTTGTTGTACAATTGTGAAAATTCAATCAAAAAAGAAGGGAAAAAAATACAAATTAACATACACAAAAGTAAAGAAATAAATTAAATAAAAATGCACAATTGCAAACAACACTAAATTAAATAAACTAAGTACCTGAGTCTGATAAGAACTCTAAATATATCCTAATAAACATGCACCCTCTAAATAAAACAATTTTTCCTAAGCAGCTCAATAAGTGACGCTTGCTGGCAGCTAACACAATTTTGCAGAAAACATTCCACTCATCCCTAATAGCCACCAATCCGGGTTCATCTTTTATTTTCTGTGAAAAAAAACAAGTTGATTACTTGGTCACGACTGGCAAATACCTCCACTTTTGTGTATATTTTTTGTTTAGAAGATTTGATAAATTAGCCTCTCCATTTTCATTTCAGCGCAGTTAGTACTGTACCATATGGATGGTTGTTTTCCTACAGATTTCTATTTATTTTAATGGTGTAATGTGGATGACTATATGGAGGCTGCATTTGGAATGTCTTGTGTTTTCTATTGATATGTGTTTGCACTGCAGGCAAAGCAGGTGCAGTTAAATCAAAGTAAAGTACTGAAGATAAGACTGGAGTTCAGCTTTAACTTGAAAAAACAATATTCAGACTTTTCTGAGTGTGATATAGGCTGCTGTGAACTGAATTGTGCATTACAGGCAGATAAAATTGTATTTCCGTATTTGC
Source organism: Aquarana catesbeiana (assembly GCF_042186555.1). NCBI lineage: Eukaryota > Metazoa > Chordata > Amphibia > Anura > Ranidae > Aquarana > Aquarana catesbeiana. Next base: position 172,491,590 of record NC_133327.1, on the reverse strand, counting down.
AGAAAATGCACTTATCCTGCAAAAAAAAAAAAATAAATAAAAAGGTAAAGCAGCAACCACAACTAAGAATGGGTATGCTGCAATGAATTACATTTTTGTTCTTGGGTTTAGAAATCTTTTAAAGTTTCACTTGAAGTTAACGGCCAAGATGAGGTAGAGCAGAGCAGATCTACTGATACAAAAGGAAATTGCCTTTAAATCTGGAGTTTACCAAACAAAAATCATATTCAGCCCTACTGCCCATATACTAAGCTTCCCTAATGGTTATTCAGCTACCTATTACACTAATGCCACATACACACGGGCGGACTTTTCGACCGGACTGGTCCGACGGTCTATCCGACGGACTTTCGGCGAACTTCCCACAGACTTTCCTAACGAACGGACTTGCCTACACACGATCACACCAAAGTCCGACGGATTCGTACGTGATGACGTACGACCGGACTAAAATAAGGAAGTTGATAGCCAGTAGCCAATAGCTGCCCTAGCGGTTTTAGTCCGTCGGACTAGCATACAGATGAGCGGATTTTTCGACTGGACTCGAGTCCGTCGGAAAGATTTGAACATGTTTTATTTCTAGGTCCATCGGACTTTTGGGAAAAAAAAGTCCGCTGGAGCCCACACACGATCGAATTGTCCGACGGAGTCTGGTCCACCGGGCCAAGTCTGCCGGAAAGTCTGCTCGTGTGTACGCGGCCTAAGGCCTCATGCACACTGGGAGTTAAATGCCACTTTTAGGAGTGTTTGATTTTTTTTTGGCTAACTCTAAATGTTCCCTAATGTTAGCCTATGTGTCCATGTATCCATGCTAGCTTACGGGCATTTAGAGGCAGGGAAAAAAAAAAACACTGCCAGTGTGTCCAGGTGCAGCACCATTTTAGCAAAAAAATGTTGTGAACGCAAGTTACCACTAGGCACGTCACGTTTAGCGCTTGAGCATTAAAGGAGAAGTACAGTTAAAGTTTGTTTGGCTGTACTTCTCCTGGGTATCACAGGAGTACAGTTAACTAGGTAACTAGCTAAAGCCCGCTGTCAGGTGACGTCACAGAGCTGGTCCAGGCTCCTGAAAGATCACGACCATATGGTCAGGATCTTCCCACATGCCTGAACTGGCACCTGGCTCAGCCTCTCAGTGAGCCCCTCCACAGCCCAGGAATCTAGTGAGCATTGGCAGGATGCAGAGCGGACATCGGTGACTGACAGTCACCACCTGTCTGCTTAGGGAGCTCTGAGAACTGAGCAATCGGCCCACGTTTGATCGCTCGGTTCTCAGCCTTAGAACCGGTGGGGGGGACAGATGCAGCATCGAACCAATGCTGCATCCACCTAGGTAAGTATAATTCTAAAATAAAAGAAATTCCCATACTTCTATTTTAATAATTTCAATGGCCAGAATAATTTTTAAACGCCAAAGCAAGTTTACAACAACACAGTGTTAGGAGCCGTTTTTGATGCTGCTTTTCTCTTGCCTGGAGAGAGACATTCAGGAGAGCTGGGCAAACGCCAGTGTGCATGAGGCCTGAAGGACCAACAGGTCGAGGTAGAACAAGGTGGGGGGCAAGCTGGACTTTCAAAGAAGAGTCAAGATTTACATAAATGTTCAGCTGACTACAATTCTTGATCTACTGATTGTTCTGATGTACAGGTTTTACTAAAGATAACCTCTACTTTTTATTTCTTTTTTATATGCATGGTCTGATTTGGGCAGGTTGGTGACAAGTTCACTTTAAAGGGCAAATAAAATCATTTAAAATCACCGAGAACATGGTAAATGCACAGCATATCTATAAGGTGGATGTGAGCTTCAGAGGTCCCCTCCCTCCTCTCATCATGTGTGACAGTAATACTGCTTGCAGTAATGGAACTGACAAGACTGTGATAGTCCAATGAGAATTATTAAGAGACGTCATATATAGCCAGATGTCCTATTTATATGCTGTAACAGTATGCTAATGGATAAGAACACTTAAAAGAAATCAGAAAACCCTCTAAATAGATGTCTAAATGGAGTTATGAATGACGGTGTGACTTCCTACTGTCTACTTTAAGCCATGATATTCTGGCGTAGAGCTTCATGACTCCATTAAAGCCTGAACACAGAAACAGTATCTATGTGCTAATACACCAGAGGCTACATGAGAGGCTGCAGCTAAAAATAAAAAGGTTCTTCGGGGACTGGGGTTTTATTCAGTGCGCAGTGTACACTCCAAGGCAGGACATCACACTGGCCTACTACTGCTCCTATCTTGTAGAAACTATACAGTCATTCCAGCTATTTCAATCCTTCTCTTTGGCTCGCTATGCCTTTTAAAATATTCACAACTAGAATAAGCAAGCATGATTACAACAAATGGCATGGGATACAGTGTGACTGATCCTGACACCCCAGTTGGGTTGGGCAAAAAAGATCTTCCTACATACTGGGAAATTTCATGTGAATTGCATGTTGTTTCCTTTTCCATAGAAATAAGGAATGAAGAATTCCTTGCAAAAGCACCATGTGAAAGTGATCAGGAACATCATTTATTGTACACTTGGGGTTTGGATCTATCTAAACATATACATCCATTTTCTGTTGTATTAAGCTTTTAAATTCCAACAATGGACAAGTAGATTAATTTTCATGGATAAAAGCAAAGCCATTAAAGTGTATCGAAACCCAAAAACAAATAAATGCAAAGACTGGTACGCTGAAATATTTTGTATTTCTGTTCTTTGGTTTAGATACTTTTACTTTCAATATTTTTTGCATAATGCAGATAGATTTTCCATCACTTCCTGTCCTTACTCTTCATTGCAGGTGAAACCATACATGCCATCCCTTGTTTCCCTGAATGCAGTAGAAGGACTGAAAGGTCCCCCAGGGACATTGAAAGAAGGAAGAATCTGGCACACAGGTTGGATCTCTCCAATTGTGTTCACAAGAGATATAATACATACAGTATGTGGTGATTTAGCCATCTCTGGCAACCACCCAAAACTGAACTATCTATTTATTAGGGTTGACCCTATAATGCTAGATATACATCTACAGATAAGATCTGTCTCAATGTCAAATAACATCCAATAGAGAACTGCTACTAATAATTTTTCACTACTTACTTTTGAAACATCTTTTTTTTTATTACTGTCAATCACCTGTATGATGAAAAGAATACTAGGCTGACCGGCATATAATTTGTACCAGAATGACAGATTCAGATAATTTTTTTCAACTGTTCAACTGATGAACTTTTACTGTTCCATTAAAATAATATGTAAAAATGACAGCAGTTAAAAGTTTACATTTTTATTGCTTTAGCTGAAATTGATGCTGCTGTTGAAAAATCATTCCAATTGGATCTGATATTCAGTTCTGCATATATGTTGGCAGGTTTCAGTACCTATCCTTATTAGTTTCAGGCAGGGGCTCCAGCAGCAAATTCTCAGGATCGGACATTCCGACAACAAAATCCATGGATTTTTTTGCAACGGATGTTGGCTCAAACTTGTCTTGCATACACACGGTCACACAAATCTTGTCAGAAATTCCGAACGTCAAGAACGCGGTGACGTACAACACGTGCGACGAGTCGAGAAAAATGAAGTTCAATAGCCAGTGCAGCTCTTCTGCTTGATTCTGAGCATGCGTAGACTTTTGTGCATCGGACTTGTGTACACACGATCAGTATTTCCGACAAGTTTTGTTGTCGGAAAATTTGAGAACCTGCTCTCAAACATTTGTTGGCGGAAATTCCCACAACAAAAGATCTATGGAGCATACACACGGTCGGACTTTCCGACAACAAGCTCACATCCAACATTTGTTGTCGGAAAATCCGATCGTGTGTACAGGGCATTAGGCAACTTTAGATTGACATCACTGTATGATTGACTCTTAAAGCTTATCGAAAATTAAAATAAAATATTTAATAGCCTACCAATTTATAGATGCAGTGTTTGTATGTGTGTGTGTGTTGGAATTGTGTACACACGATCGGAATTTAAGACAACGGATTTTGTTGTTGGAAAATTTGAGAACAAGCTCTCAAATTTTGTGTGACAGAAATTCAGATGGAAAATGTCCAATGGAGCCTATACACGGTCGGAATTTCCGACAAAAAGCTCCCATCGAACATTTTCGGAAAATCCTATCGTGTGTACAGGGCATTAGACTTTCCACCTCTGCTACTGTATAATATGCAGTTACTCTTCCTGCTGTGTTCCTTGTAAAATAAAAAGGATATCAGCCAACAGGGAAAACATGTTTATAATGGCTATAGAACATATATGTATGGAACGCATCTGGAACGCAGCAACATGCATAAAAAAAAAAAAACACACCAGAAAGCACGTCATCAATTGAGATGAAGAAGAAAAGAGGGAAAATTACACTGGAATGTATCAAAAACCCACCGGAATGCATCAAAAACACATGCAGAAATGCATCCAGAATGCAGAAATTGTTGTATGAACTGGCTCTTAAGAGAATTGTGGGCGTATAAATTAAGCTAGAATACTTGCATAATTGAATGTGTTGTGCTACATATATATATATTCATACAATAAAAAAGTATAAACTCAGTGAAAGTGAATAAATTGATAGATGCACAGAAATGTGGATTAAACAAAAAGTCCCTAATATAATAAAAGTCTTTGAATGTAGCAAAAAATAATGACTTCTCCAAAACAAAAAGTGTCCAAAATTGATCCATCGCCTTCACCTGAAATGATAAGGTATAAGCTTACCAGATGGACATCACCTTCTAACTACAGAGAAGTCACATAAAGCAAAGCCACAGACGGGTAGACGCCACTGATGCACAGCTAGTGTAAGTAACGGAATTTGACTTGGTAATAGCCTAGTACAATTTTATACTATAGTACTCCAACTAGGAGATACAAACAGCACTGGTAACCAATCAGGGGTGCTGCATGCAAATGTATTGACAATAAGCATGCTGAAATGTGGAGAAAACAGTGTTAGCAGAGGGTGATCTCATCAGTCCTCTGCTGCTCTTTCACTGTTTCATCAGAAGGCTATGGGTGGAGATAGGGCACTACTGTATTCCTGTAAATTAATTATGCCATCCGCCAAGCTGTGCTGTGGTCAACTATTAGCGATTTACCTTTAATTTAGTTCTAACAATCCTGTTCAGCTATACATTGCCTTTCAGCATTTGTAGATTGGCACTGGTAGTTTCCAGCACTGATAGTAATGCCCTACTCTATTGGTCCCCATAGATGGCTTGCATTTGGCTGATTGCTGCTGAAATTCAAACCATGGGTAGGCCTGCAAGAACCACCTGGCTTGACAAAAGAGACAATTTAAGGACTAATTCACACAATGTATGGTGACAGATGTTTTAATGCATTGTAAAACGTCTGTCACCACAAGGACACAGGAAACAATTGTTTCCTATGTGTCCCATTCCACTTCAATGCAGTTCGAGGCTGTGCTGCAGTGTGGTGCGATAAAATGCAGATATGCAGAACTTAAAGTGGTTGTAAGGGCAGAATGGTTTTTATATTAATACATTCTATGCATTAAGATACTTGATTTGGTTGTAGCCTTATAGCTCTCCCTCTGTCTTATCTCACTAACTCTGCTGCTATCTTTATTACCATTGATTTGTATGTGTTTGGTTTTCTCTCTTTTTTTTTTTTTCTTTTCTTCTTCTTTAACATTCTGCTTAAAAATTTGTGAATCAGTACTGCTTGGACCTTGAAGAAGGGGACATACCTCGAAAGCTTGTCCTGAAAAATTGTATGTTGGTGCAAATAAAAAAAGTATCATGGACAGTACTCAATTTTCTCATGCATTAAGATAAAAAACCTTCTATGTGCAGCAGCCCCCTTATATTTACCTGAGCCCCATCTCTGTCTAGCGATGTGCATGAGAGCCATTGGCTCCAGCTGCTGTCAGTGAAATTCAGTCAGCCAATCAGGAGAGAGTGGGGGGCCTGGCCACAGCTCCATGTCTGAATGGAAACACAGAGCTGCGGCTTGGCTCGGGTGCCCCCATAGCAAGCTGCTTGCTGTGGGGGCACTCGACAAAAGGGAGGGGCCAGGAGCGCCGACGAGGGACCCGAGGAGAGGAGGATCCAGGCTGCTCTGTGCAAAACCCCTGCACAGGGCAGGTAAGTATAACGTTTGTTATTTTTAAAGGAAAAAACTGAGACTTTAGTATCACTTTAATTGCAGTGCACCGTACAGAACTGAATGGCACTGTATGGCTGATTTTGCGTTTTTGGGGGGTGTCTATTGACTTGCAGCAAAAACACAGCAGAAAAGCATCAAAACAGCAAGCACTGCCTTTTTGAACCAAAAGGCCCCTGACCCTTTCCAAAAAATGCACTGGAGGAAAATGCACAGATGTGAATGTGACCCATAGGAAAACATGCTAAATGGACTCTAGTGTGCGTCTGCAAGAAAAGCATAGGTGTGAACCAGGCCTAAAACTTCTGCTCTTGTGGTGGATAGGAGAATTGGTTGATTTTTGCCCATAGATTGAAGAAGAGAAGCTTAAAAGAGAAGTATGGGTTTGGGGGGTTTTCCCCCATCATACTTACCCAGGTGGATGCAGCATCACTGCCTCTACACTGAGAACCGAGCGATCGAACATCGCTGATGGCTTGGTTCTCACAGCTTCCCGAGCAGAGAGCTGCTGACTGTCAACCAGCAGCTCTCCTGCTCTGCTCCTCCTCGCTCGCTGGAGTGCTGAGCTGTGGAGGGGCGGGGAACGGCCATCTCAGGCTCTCAGTGGCTCACTGAGAGGCTGAGATGAGTATTAGTTCAGGCACCTCGCGGATCCAGACTCTGTGGTCGGAATGACGCGGTGCCTGGATTGATTTCTGTGATGTCAGCAGAGAGTGGACTGAACCGGGTCACAGGAGTGCAAAACAAATTGCACTCCTGTGATCCATTGGGAGAAGCCCAGCCAAAGGAGCTCAGGCTGGACTTCTTCTTTAAGTGGTCTTTACACTAACTTTCCCTGTAATCCTAGCAGGAAGGTTGGTCATACGGGGTTTTTTCATGCAGCTGATGGGCCGAACAATAAAAACTAACAGTTTCCTCCATTCATAACAACAATGTGGACAGAGGAAACCCCCACCAGGACATTGTATTCTGGGAGCAGCAGAATACACTGAACATTTTCTAGCATGTCCCTTTGACAGAAGTCGATTAAAGAAATAACTTCTGCGGAGCATGGAAAGACACCAGCTGCTCGAAAGTCAGCTGGTTCCTGCTGGACCGGCAAAATTTAGATCAGTGTATGGCCAATTTAACTCTCCTCTAATGTTTGTACACTCACCACTCCTGCACTAGGATCTTCTGACCCAAAGACTTTCCTCCCTAGTACTTAAAGTGGATGTAAACCCTCATATATACCCAGTGAATTGAACAGCCTCAGATGATACACAAGGATGAAACAAATCTCCTGATATAAGTTTTACATGTATATTTGCTGTATTCCTCTTTATATACTGTTTAGAAAGTTCAGATTGTGTTAGGAGATTTTCTCTTCCTGGTTAACACTACAGTGGAGTCTGGGCATACAGCCAAGACAGCTGATTGGAGGAAAGGCACCCCCCCCCCCCATCTCCTCATAGGCAGAGACTTTCAACTCTGTTTGTTGAAAATTCAGGGCTCTGCTAATCTACTTATAGCATCCTCCCCAACACAAAACTCAGGCTTATCTTATCATATGGAGAACTTGTCAGACGTTATCAGGCTGATAACAGAAGAACGGAGCAGGAGACAGCTACGGGACATACTGCTTTGAAGAGAGATAAAAAAAACACTGCAGAAATGTGCCCAGCTCAAATTTCATGAATCGGGTTTACATCCACTTTAAGATACCAGTGTTACCAGTGCCAGACTCTCTTGTTTCATTATTTCTTACTTACTACTAAAAATAATGGTCATTATTGTAAGTAACAATCATTATAGCTTAGTGAATAATACTTACAGTCATCACATATCTAGGATAAAAACAAAACAAAGGTAGGAGGATTCAAACACCCAGTACCCACCCTTAACCATATTATCAACTCTGGGTGCACTGACCATGCATGGTCTATGTTTATGTAGTCTTCATCTACCAATAACTGTTTTAGGGTGTATTCACACCCGCAAACACACCAGCACTCCAATAAGATGTGAGAACCCAAGCGGGGGTTTCCGTGATTAGCTGGGGGCAGCCACATTGAAAACAATGGGAGGCCGCTGGCTCCCGACGCTCGCATTTGATTGCTGCATGAGTGATTACATGCAAGTGGTCACAACTAGCTGCAGGAGCCAGCAGCTTCCCATTGCTTTTAATGGGGCTGCCTCCCGCAGCTAGCCATGGGAACCCCATCAGAGGTTCTCACATCTAATCACAGGTGTAAATGCAATTCAGGAGGTACAGCTGATCATTAAAATTTAAAGATACCTACTCATATTAAAAAGTCCTGTGCATGATGAGGCCACCTTCCAAAACACGTCTATTGTCGTGTTTTGGAAGTAACAGTAGGAAGGAATAGTAGGGCATGCTTGTACTGCCAAGTCAAACATCCTTCTTGGAGTGCCAGGGCTGAAGGCAGCTTTCCAAACAGCACACATTTACACTTCCATAGCAATCAGCCCTGCTGAGAAATGCAGAGTAAACAAGCAGGGATAATTCACTTGTTAAATCAATCAACCTATCTGCTGGCCCAGGGTTATTATTCAGGTGCACGACTGGTTATTTCCAGTCTTTCTCAGACATAAATAATAGATGTTCATCAGCCAGGCTGTGTGGATCGCTTACACTGAGGATAGTGCAAACTAACCAGGTCTGATAACAGGATGGGGACATTAACAAGCAAGGCAGTTTTAAACCACTCAATATTTGCTGCAATATACAGTTCTAGAATTATGAATGTAATGTTGACACAATGGCATAATGGAATAATCATCAGGAATCTGCCTAGTATGCATAAGTCACAAAAACTAATTTAAGCCCTAAAGGCTCTTGCACATGGGTGCCCTGAGCCCATGCAACATAAACTTTGGCGTATGCCCCTGCCCCCTGCTGGGTGACCTAGGTGCTGCATACAGCTGTGTGCGGCTGTATTCACATAAACACTCGTATAGCGTATGAGTGTGTTAGAAGAATAGAAAATTTTCTATTCTTGCCAAACAATCTTTAGCTACACAAATGTTTACGCATGCACCCACGTACAGCCACGCACTGCCATGCATTTCTGTAGGCTTCCCAGGTAGGGGAAATACACCAGAATTTACACAGCATGGGCAAAACATTAATGTGTTTTCAAATTTTGTTTTAAATCCTATTAAATACTCAACTTTCATTAAAAAAAAGCTACCTGGTTATCCTACCATAAAGGTCCATGTTCGGGAACGATCTGTTAGTGGGTGACAACTGTCTTCCTATTGTTATCCTGGGTTGCATGCCACCCTATCACATGCACCTCCGATGGAGACTACCAGCGGCCTTGCCGACACAAATTACACGGGTATTGTCAACCTGTCCAATGCAATGATGTGCGGCTGCTGCTGGAGCCAGTGCGGGAAGTGTGTGAAAGGGGATGGAGGTATCAGCAGCACTGAGATGCAATAAAGGATACAAATAAAGATGAAAGCTGTATTTAAAATGTCAATTATTTATGATACACAGTGTTTAGCAAACTAAATATTACCCAGTTAAGTTTTAACTACTCTAAAACCCTTCGCTTTTTCAATTTGTGGTAGAGGTGATGACCTTCTGCATTAACTGTACTGCACATTACTGGTAAAACACCACCAGCTGGGCAGACAATGGCATGCTTATTTACAAGACGGAGCAAAGTGTAGCAACCATGAATCAAAATCATTGTTAGGATCATTTGATGCTTTTTGCCCATTCACACTATGCACTGTGTTATCACATTGTGTCATTGTTCGTTACCGGTTAATTCAAATCAAAGGGGTTGGTGGTGCACCTTACCACACACAAAAACAAAGACCCCCTTTACAAATTCAAATTCAATGTGTGTTAAATTGCATTGTGGTAATGTGCTGTAAAATGTAGGTTTTTCTGCGCCTCTTTAAAGCAGTAGTAAACTTTTGGATATGAAAAAAAAGCACATTATGAAAGACCTTGAAACTATGCCTTCCAGAAGTATGCTGTCACCGATGCAGAGGCTTCCATCTTCACCCGGTCTTCCTTACGGGTTTTGGCCATGGCTCTGAAGGAACGTCACGGGTATGCCGTTCCCTTAGAGCACATGCGCCAGTGACGTCACCAGCTGATGCTCGCTAGAACGGTGCACGCTTAGGAGATATTCATTTTACCTACAGGTAAGCTCTATTATAAGCTTACCTGAAGGTAAAAATCAAAATGCAGGTTTACTACCACTTTAAGCTGCCTATACATTACCCAAATTTCACCCACTTCTTGCTAAATCGGACAACACATTAAATTTAATTTTTAGATCGACTTTTATCGCAGGAGCCGATATACTGACTATTCGAAAATAGTCAACCAAGCAATGACTGCATCTAATTCGATGCACTCACTGTTCAGTTATCCAGCAGCCATATTACTGCTTGCTGCTGAAGACAATAGTCGGCAGGAGAGATTCCTTTATCCACGCTGACTAGCATGGATGGGGGAATTTCTTTTGTTTGCCCCGAGGGGCTTAATAAGAGACATCTAAAAGTGTATGGCTAGTTTAAAGTGGAACTTTCATCAGAAAATAAAGTCCTGATAGATCACTTCAGGCTGGACCCTGTTGCAGATATAGCTTTGCAAAACATTATAAATACTTTTCTATACCGGGGGTAGGCAACCTTTGAGAGGTGGAAATGTACCTGAGGTAGAGGTTTGTGTCAGCAGGGCAGTGGACAGTGTCAGAAGGGCAGATGATGGTGTCAGTAGAGCAACGGACTGTGTCAATAGGGCAGTGGGCAGTGTCAGTAGGGCAGAGTACAGTGTCAGTAGGGCAGAGGATGGTGTCAGTAGAGCAATGGACAGTGTCAATAGGGCAGTGGGCAGTGTCAGTAGGGCAGAGGATGGTGTCAGTAGGGCAGAGGACAGTGTCAGTAGGGCAGTGGACAGTGTCAGTAGGGCAGAGGACAGTGTCAGTAGGGCAGCGGACAGTGTCAGTATGGCAGTGGACAGTGTCAGTAGGGCAGTGGACAGTGTCAGCAGGGCAGAGGACAGTGTCAGTAGGGCAGTGGACAGTGTCAGTAGGGCAGAGGACAGTGTCAGTATGGCAGTGGACAGTGTCAGTATGGCAGTGGACAGTGTCAGTAGGGCAGAGGACGGTGTCAGTAGGGCAGAGGACGGTGTCAGTAGGGCAGAGGATGGTGTCAGTAGGGCAGTGGACAGTGTCAGTAGGGCAGAGGACAGTGTCAGTATGGCAGAGGACAGTGTCAGTAGGGCAGTGGACAGTGTCAGTAGGGCAGAGGATGGTGTCAGCAGAGCAATGGACAGCGTCAATAGGGCAGTGGGCAGTGTCAGTAGGTCAGAGATTGGTGTCAATAGTTTTTATTTTTAATAGTTTTTATTATTATTATTGTTTACATTTTTTTTTCTTCCACAATATGATTTTTTTAAGATATTTTTTACAGCCCTGTTGGGGGGCTTTGATGAAATATCAGGAGTCTAAATAGACACCTGATGTCTCACATTTGAGACAAAGAAAGGAGATTTTCTGTACCTGAAGGGGGTAAAAATCAACAAGAATGACACTGTGATTGGGGGGAGGAAAAAAATAAACCAGGTGAGGTGACAGGACAAATTCTGCTGCCAGGTAGACACAAAACAGTTACATCTCAAGCTTCTGTCAGCCTTCCTCTCTAGCTAAGCCAAGACATTCAAACAAGGCTGGAAATGTACATATTTTATTTGAAAGAAAGTAACATATAGTTTTTAAAATCAAGGAGAAGGGGAGAGTTTCCAATAAGGAAGTGATGGCTCTGGGCTTCAACAAAATGACAGCCTCCAGCAAGAAGAAACAGGAACAATGCTGGAGGTTACAGCACACACTCATTTTGGTACCATAATTATCAATGTGGAATGTATGTTCTTTTGTTAAAGAACATTAATTGTTAACAAACTGTTATGGGTAAGGTTCTGCTTCAACTCTCCGGCATCTTGGATTCTTTGAGCTGAACAGTGAGTCTATGCCCCAAGAGGGAGCCCCTTTCTATTTGACCTGTTTAGTGATGGACAGTCATTTGAAGCTACATGTAGGGACTTATCATGACATCTTATATGTTTTTATACTTAATTAAGTTATATTTAATCAACTTTTATTTAGTGCTACACTATATTTTTTATATTGTGCACCTAACTTTTTGTAGTTAAGTACAGTATCTCTATAGAAGTTGTATCTTGTTGTACCTTGGTAGGTCTAAGGTAGTTTAATTTAGGATTCCAAGAAAATGAAAGGGAAAAAAAATCTCTCCAGAATACTTCAGCTCTCAGGAATTTTGTTTACTGGCAAAGCAAAACCAAAAAAAAAAAAAAAGAATAAAAACCACCTTGGTAAGCGCACATTTTGCTGGTCGCTGCCTCCACATTATTGAGCAACCTGTGCAGGGTTAAAGTCAGGGGGAGAGAGCCACACAGATGTCAACATTCTGCTGACTTGCTAAATGTTCTTATCCTGCTACAGAGAGCATTGTGTACTAACAGCAGGAAAGCTGACAAAATGCTGTATGTAGTGCATGAGTGGGACTAATGTACTTTCTAAGAACAGGCTTATGTGTGCCATTGTATTCCTCTGTTCTCAGTGTGTAAAGTTGGCTGTGTGCTTCCTGCGGTTACACTATATTCTATGGTATATGACAAACATAATCTGACACAATGTACGAATGGCTGAGACTTGCTCTATCGCATTTTCTATTAGTGGTTTTACGACAATGAGGATTATGATGATAATAATATTACAAGTAGAAATATTTTTTGCGTAGCTGAGTCAGTTCCGTTTTCGTGACTATTTAGGGGAGCAAAGAACATGTGTTTCCACTGACCACAATAGACAAAGCTCCAAAAAATTATTTGGCAGCATCCTCTGCATGACTGGTTTGAAGACTACAAATGAGTTCCTTAGGTGTTTATCTACTAAAGTGTTCAGCCTTACCATATTACAATTGTATATCTAGCTATTTTTATTATGTTTGTAGTCCTGGAAGGATCAGAAACTCTGTTAGGGTATTACAGCAATCCAGGGCTCCAATAGAGAGATTTCACCTCAATTACTATTAGGGCTTTTTTTCCCGCTGAAAAAAAGCCCTGATTACTATTCTGGTGACAACAGTTTAATCAGACAGGAAATAAAGACAAATTTCCAACAGCAACACAGAGAGAATTGCATTTTTTAGTAGTATGGAGTAGAGGAAGGCTAGATCCCTATTCCGTGTTCTTGTTTCCGTCTTTGTCCTTTTTCAGATGTTCTCTAATTTCTTGTCTGATTAAACGGATGTCACCATAGGTACATTTTTCTAACACAGCCCGGATAGCAGTAACAACCCAACAAGAGTTCTACCTGTCTCCTATTCTTTACAAAACTAACAATATATTCTTTATGGGCCCATTGATGCTGGTCTTGTCCACTGCATTTTAACCCATGTTATGTTGTGTCTTAACATTCATTGTGATATGGCAGCCCATTCATTAGAATGAACTGCCTAGTATAATACAAATGACCTAAAACTGTACCTGCTGTATTTTTTTTGTATCATAACACACTGCAATGCATAAGTAAGACTCACAACATATACTTTCTGTAATTCCACAAGACTAGATACAGAATATAAAATATCAGTATTATCATTAAATGAAATATTATATGAGAATAGAAGTAAAGAGCACATATTTGCTTTTCATTTCAAGTATTATAGCCTTAAGCCGAGTACACATGGCCTGAATGTTGGGGGACATTTGCCGGTTAAAAAAAAAACATCCAACATTCAGCCTATATACAACCCGTCTGTCTGCCATAAGCCGGCAGTGGGGCAGGAGTGTGTACCAGGCTTTACTCCACTGAGAGGAGTTGGTATTTGTCTCTTCATGCATTTTCTAAACATGATTGTTTGGGTGACCTAGGCATTTAAGTTTATAACTGAAACTTTACCTAAAAACACCTTCAGATGGTTAGATTGTGCCTACCCATGTGATTTTCCTTTGATATATATATAGCTAGCTTAGCTCTAGTCACAGACAAAAGACAATGGTTCAAAGAGTGCACATATTTATGCATTTTGCAGGCCAACTTTTCTGACAACCCATCTCCAATGAGATCAATGAGTGAGCCTGTTTGCACAAGCTTGGGATAACCCACAGACATTCATTTTATAGGCAATCTCACCCTTGAATTCTGTGCAATTTAGGACATTTACAATTGCAGCATTGCTTCCCGAATTACTCATTCTTCAGAGGAACTATGAAATAAATTTTCATCTGCATTTGTATTTTTATATTCTCCATCTTTAAGCCATATAATGCTTACAATGTCACAGTGACCTCAATCATTAACTGAATTAAATAGTAAATGTATGTCAAAGGATACACTGTATAATAAGATAAGTGTACACACTCACAAACATATTTTGTTATGATTTGCAAACAATTTGCTATGAGCTAGATGGAACATGAATGTAATACTTACGATCAAGTCCATTGATGTATCGCATTGTAATTTCACAGTGACCCCATACAGCGCTAACAATAGGATAAAGTTTTTTCCCTTTGAATCCTCTGAAGGCAACTCCTAAATATTGTCCATCGACTATGAAGCTAAGAGTCCCCTCATCCATATCTAACACTACCAGCAAGGAGTCTGGGAGTACAAATGATTCATCTGGTTCTAAAAAGGCTGGATATGTAACACCAGGTTGGTTTTTACAGTTATGGTAGAGTTTATTTCGTCCTAGGTCCCAGCCCCAAGACTCACTATTGCTTCCTACCAGTGAAGTATATCCAACAGAATGTAAAGGGGAATCAGCAGTTGATACTCCAACAACAGCATGGGTTCCTCTTTGCCTGGTGGGCCAATGAATCTGCCAAACATGAAGGCCCCTTGTATAGCCAACCTTCCCTCGGATGCAGTCTGTGCTTTGTGCAACTGGGTGTCGATGGAACGTCAGTCGGTCGTCCTCTTTCACAAAAATATTCAAAGACCGATCCTCATTATTCCATGCATGCTTATACTGAACGTCCAAAGTGGCCACAGGCATGTCCAGCAGCATATCTAATCGTGCAGGCTTGCAAAAGTCTGGACCCCTCAGTTCCCTCTTGACTGGTCTGTAAGGTGGATCCCGCACATCCACAGACTTGATGCTCCCTGAGATCTTTTGACCCATTTCTTGTCTGTGGGCTAACAAAAAAAGGGGAAAGGGTAAGGGAAGGGAAGGTATTCCTGTGTTTCCTTCTGTTACCTCATGAACACTTTTTATCTGGAAACCCCATTACTTGTCCACTTGCAGCCGTCTTTGGGAGACCTTTAGCAGAATGTCAGTCTTCTCAGTCCTTATTCCTGGAAGAAAGAAGCAGAATATATTAGAGCACAATGAAATGGCAGAGGAGGGATTACACACGCAAATGCAGATCAATAACCTCAGCCTTGGACTACATGTTCCTAAACAGTGTTTATCTTAAAAAAAAAACTTTCATTTGTCGGACATTGCTTCATTCTTCTTTTACGGCACAATATTTTCAGTGCAGACATTCATTTAGTGCTTTGTCTAGAAAGGCCAGAAGGAAGAGCTATAAAGTAGATTTTAGCACAGAAAGCTCAATGCAAAAAGCTAGTACTTTTTAACATTACCTGGACAGGATCTAAAAATGTTTTACTGTACATGTAGTAATGAGAATTTGCATTGTTTAAAGAAAAGGCATGTCAGCAAAGGTTTTGCCCAGAAGGGCATTTTCTGGAATACCTTAAATTGCCTGTCACGGGAGACTATGCAACTTTGCTAAGACCTCAGAAGCCTCCTCTTGAGATGCACATACATAACTCCATACATTTCCTTGCCATCAGCTGTAGATGACAGTTACACTCCTCCTGGACAGACTCTAAGTGAATGAGTGTCCGGAAAACAAAATGTGCCTGAGAATGTACAGAGCGCACAGTGTGCTTCACAGACAATAACTTCCTCTGATTCATAATGGGATACAGACAAACAGCGCTTTCCTTCCCTCCACCCCTCCACATCAGTCTAGCCAAAGCCTCGCCTTTGGATGTCAGAACATTATTCACATACTTCTAACTAACGGTTCTGCACTGGAGATCAGAGAACACATATTTTTGGTGCTGTGTCAGATATAATATCCTCCTTTTACATTCTGAGCTGCAGTCCTTAAACTGGTCACTATAAAAAATACCAGTAGCTTTAGCTGTAGAACGCCACGTTAAAAACGCCACATTTTGTAGCATTTTTGCATATTTTAGTGTTAAGGTTTTTTAGTGTTATTTTAGCAAGACTATACTCCCACAAAGACAAAACCAGAGAAAATTCTCAGCTCAACTCACCAACCAGTCTGCTTACCAACTGAATTAACCTGTCCAACAGTATGCGTTAAAAACAGGGGTTTAGTTAGCACACATTTGCAAAAGCATGCGTAAGCTGCAGAGCCTCTTCCCGGCACCCTGTATTTCCTGCAGTCCTAACTCTTGTAAAAATATGAGCGTCTCCAACAGTGGGAGCACATGCACATACTCCCACAAAGGCTTATGGCTCAAAAATGCTCATAAACACAGAACAGCCACGTTGTTCAGCGTTAGAGCGTTTTTACAGCTGAAAAACTCCAGCCAGAAAAGGCCCCTGCCAAAAAACGCTGATAAAAGCCTATGTTGCATGGACACATAGGATAACATGCTGGGGAGTTTACTGGCTGCAGAAACAAACCTTGAAGCCAAAAACAGCAGCTGTAAAAACATCCAGTGTGCATGAGAACTCATACTCTACAAAACTGGGGATAAAAAGCAAGCACAGCAAACCAATAAATCATTACTGTTCGAACACTCAGGCCGGGTTCACACCATTGCCGCATCCGGCTCACAGCAGGGATCCGGTGCGTCCTAGTTCATTTAATTTTGGGCTTAATTCGGACCTGAAACGGACCAAAAGATGCGCTGCATTTTTGTGCAAAACGCTCAAAATCTGATGCTATTTCGAATTGGATGCGGGAAACCCACATCCAATTCCCACATCCAATTCGCAATGGTGTGAACCCAGCCTTAAAGTTTGATAACATCAGGACAATAGTTGCTGGAATAGAGTCTAGGGCAGCCCTTTTCAACCAGGATGCCAAGGCACCCTGGGGTGCCTTCAAGTTTCTTCAAGGGGGCCTTAGCAAAATACCCCAAAATTGCCCTAAAAATTGCCCAGAAATGTTACACAAAGCCACAGGTTTTCATTGCACAGTATTAGAACCTTCCAGCCTCCAGTGTCCTCACAACCAATGACATAATCGGTTGCTAAGGAGGACAGCATCCTTTTTTGCCCCTTCTCTGCCCATCTCCAATCAGCATTGGGGTCAGGTTAGCTGAGTAAGGGAGAAAAACTGAGGGAAAAGAGAAACACTGGAATACTAGTCAGTAGCATTGTGTTTTCTTTGGAAGAATAAATCACTTCTAACGTTGGGTGTCCTACGTGTGTGAAAAACACTGGGCTAAGGTAATACTGTGTCTATTTCAGTTCTGCCATTACCCAGGAGAAACTTCTGAAATGATAACAGCAAAAAAGCAGATTTTTATTCATAACATGACACCAATTTCCTAAATATATTTGCAGACCATAATCAATTAAGTTTGCTAGCTTTGCATTTTAAGCCCCAATGGAAATGGAAAACTCCAACTGTGGTCCCTATATTGCCTATTGTGTCCATGTTGAATTTTTTATTTTATTTTTTATTTATAGCTCTGGACATTTATGGGTAAATCTTTCAATGGAACCGTAGGAACGAGGTGGTGTGCCTGTTGTTGAAAGTATTTACAGTACAAGACTCCTTGTATCTTGGGCAGCGTTTAATGATCTCTATCCTCTTGTTAAGAAGATTATATGGTTGTATTGTAGATCTACAGTGTAGACCGTATACTGCCTCCAACAGCCAAAAAAATAAACACAAGGTATGGATACTTTAAAGAAACAGGGGGCATCTAGCATATATGTGAAGTGAAGTGACAACTCCCCAATGAGAAGGAGATAGCAATAAACACAATCCTGTGAAAAATATCATCCGGTGAAAATAAAAATTGTTAAAATAATCCTTCCGTGTGAAGATAAGAGACACCAGATAAAGTGAACCTCCACTGTACAAATTGCACGCTTACCAGAGGGCAAGCGATAGCAAGCCTGTAAACTGAGATGGATATCCGGACATCAGATCATCACCAACAATAAAATACTTGAGAAGGTGGAGATACCAGAGGGAGATACCAGAGGATCGTAGCTCAGTGGATGGACCAGCGATCCGGATACCAGGGACATAAAAAGAAACTCTCCATAGTGTAAAACCATATAAAACTATTTTATTGTAAATAAAAATATCGCACTTACAACAAAGTGGAAGATCGAAAAACTCATATAAGAATGCCGGCCGGCTTGCAGACACCCGTCCACACACACACTGTACACCGCAATGATGTCAGCACGTCTGCCTCCATGGCGGTGTACAGTGTGTGTGTGGATGGGTGTCTGCGAACCGGCCAGCATGCCTATATGAGTTTTTCGATTTTGACCTTACACTGGACTAAAGAGTCTCTCTGCATCAACGTGACAATGCTGGGTGTTGGGTGTCCTACTAGCCGATCAGCAAGTGCCAGCTGTGAGAGAAAAGGGAATGGGCCACATGCTCCCCATAGGTGAAAGTACCAGGTATTTCTTTTTGAGTTTGGTTGCCTAAAGTAATGGTGGTAGAGCGAAGAGAAAGGGAGTATATGCAGCTAAGGAGGCTGGTAGCTAACTGAGCCTGTTGCTTTGCTCTGTATGGCCAATTTACCAGTTCGGTTTAAACACCATGCAGTAATATAGCTCTTTATTTTTGGACTGGTTCCTAGTTCTCAGTTCTGAAAACAGGAATACAGCAAGCTTGTGCGTAGCCAACTTTAAGTGGCCCATATGTATGTTAACCAGATGCTGAATCATTAGCATTATTAGGTGATCCAACAGCGTATTTCCAAATGAATGCCTTGACAAACTGAAACTTTAATGTACAGTATATGTGTAATCTTCCCTTGTGCCAGTGTCCCCAACTGACACTAGGATTTCCATTGTATTGATTATTGCTCGTTTGCACACAAGTGTAGTATCACTTAAAGCCCATCACTTGAAAAAGTACATGAGCTTCTTTTGGGGCAGGGTTGCCCATTTTGACCTCAATAGACTTCAATGGAAGTGCCTGAAAAACAAGCGAAAACTTGTGTAACGCGTTTTTATTGCCTAGTAAAAAAACTTTCATTGACTAAAAATAAAATCATGCTTGTAAAAACACCTATACAAACTTTAAAAAACATAATATAACAGTGACAGTATTATACACGTGTACTAGCATTAATGATGAAAAACGAGTGCTGAGATTAAATGATACAACATGGCAGTTTGCACATTTCAGAACAGAAGAAAACCTGTATGCACTTTGATTTCCTATGGGCCGTGCAGAGTGTCAGCAATCCTGGATTTCTAACACTATTTTGTTATGTACAGTACATGGGGGGGGAGTGTGAGTCACTGTATAAGCATTACAGACAAGAACATAAAACATCATTTGTAACACTAAACTAAAGTTTTGCAAATCATCAGCAGACATTTACATCATATGCCATCACAGCAATTCAAAACCACCAAGGTTAACGGTTGTGTTTTTCTAACCAAGTAAACAAACTGTACTGTGTACTGTATGTACTGTATTTTTCTTGCTGTTTAATTAAGTTTTGTTACATCTGCTGGGCTTGCTTGTGTCACTTTCATCTCCTTTTATTACATTATCTGATTAAACATGCTTTGTGGATCTGTCTGACATAATGGAACAGCTGGAGAGGTTCAGGGATTCCAACATTCATATCTGAACTCATGTACTTTAAGCATATCTGAACCCCAAACAAATTTAATATGTTGCAGCTTACAAGTCTTTAGATGAGGTGGTTGCAACACTTTTTTTTTTCAAACATTTGTTTCCATGTGTTTTCACCTGGTAATCCAAATGCAAATAAAACATTTCCTGGCCCCAGTAGGCCCTGGCCCTAGCCCATAGACACACACAGCATGGCTCGGCCTTGTCCCTTCGCTCCTTGCTCACAGGATCGGATTCACACTCACAGGATTTATGGGATCCTACTATTCCCCACTATGGAGGCCTGTACTCACAGCACCACAGTAAGCAAGCCTGAACTCTTGAATACCAGACTTACACTTACCACCTTCTGACTACAAGATGGTAAATCTGAATATGAGAAACACAATATGTTACAATATATTACATTACATCACATTAGCATACACCCATGAGAAGGGCCATGTTTGCCCGCAGGGGATGCACAGTTGCCCTGTGCATTCCCATGCAGGCTGTCCCATTAAGGAGACAAAGCCGTGGCCCTCAATTTCACACCTGTGTTGGTGCTGGTAGTAGGGTGACTACATTTCCAGGCTGCCATTAAGGGACCCCCCCCCCTCCAAAAAAATGTTTTTACCAATTTTTCGAAAAACAAAAGAAAACAGTGGTCAGACAGGTGGTACACAATGTGCACCTGCTTTAACTAAGTCACTTTGTACATCATACTCTGTACATCATGGGGTCCCCTTAGTCTGCCTGTAAAGTGGCAAATCTGTAGCATGCATAGAATATGCTGCAGCAAAAATGAAATTTCTAATGAAAAAAAAAAAAACAAAACGAGTCAAATCCCATTTATATTGACTAGTGGTTGCAATTGCCGGCACCCAGCTATTGAAAAAAAATTAAGAAAAACACAGCGTGGGGCTTCCCGGCCCCTGTTCCTTAACAACCAGCTTTTACTGCACCCTGATTGGGCAAAGTTTTGCCCAATCAGGGCACAGAATGCACTGTGCAGGGTGCCTGTTTCAGTTTCATTCTGGGACACTGTATTGTCCCAGAATGAAGGTGCCCGGGAGAGACCTGCAAAATGACTGTCCCGGGCAATCTGGGACACTTGGTTACCCTAGCTGGTATGTGTCCCCAAACTCACACTGTCTGCATTCAGGAACACACATCTGCCTGCACCCACAAATTGGGAGTAGCTACTGTGTCTGTACAGCCACTGCATCCCAAGTGACATGAATGGCACTGTCCGCACAGGGATGCACTAAACACCTGCACATCCCATGTGGGCAAACACTGCCCTTTGTACATGTGTATGCTTTAGTATGCATGTGGGAACAAAGCCTAAAAATGAAATTTAGTAAGGTAAAGATATGTGGGGCTTCTTGTCTCACTCTGAGTTTTATTCTTCCCCAATCACAGGCTTATATCCAAAGGCTCTTACATTTTCTTGAATAAACAATCATAATGCCAAGTCACAGTACAGCTTTTAGATTAGAATTTGTTCTTTTTCTTTTCATAGAAAAATATGTCTCCAAAAAGAGTACTAGATTCATGGCACAGGATCCTTCCAAAACATTCAACTGCCAAATAGGAGAATATTTTCCATAGTGAGCATACCGTGCTGACAAAACATAGACTCCGTCCAATATCCAACTCAACAGTATGAACATTACCTTGCCTTCCATAAGACAAAATTTCATTCCACACAATATCAGCTTCTGCGTGGTAAAGACTAAAATATGTAGCTTATGGGGGCTGTCTGAGTTTGCCATAAAACCAAAGCGGAAGTAGTGTGTCTATTCTTCCAAGTCATTGAGATCACATATTCTTTAATGACAAGCTGAATATTTTTTCCTCTGATTAGGCCAACCAAATTCCTCATGTTATTGAACAATCTACAATTTCCAGATCTAGATCTATAAATCTACAATTTCCCTTCACTTTCTTATAAAAGTCACCAGGACTGACAGAAATAGGCAAATCTCCCTAGTGGGGACATAAACAGCATGGATGTAACACTTTTTCACTCATACAAAAATAAAATAAAGTAAAATAAAATCCAAAAAAAAAATATTTGCCTTTATATACACGCAAGTTCCCTTAAAATCATAACCACTTTAAAGCAGGACTTCACCTAAAAATGGATGTTCCAATTTTCCACCCCCCTGCTCTACCACTTTTGGTAATTTTTTTTTTTCTGGGAGTGGGTACCTAGTTTTGACAGGTATCTGCTCTCACTTCCACATTGATCTCTTAGGCGGGCAGGGACTGATGTAAATATACAATATACATGTAAAATGCTGTGTAAGTTGACAGCACCATATAAGTACCTATATTAAATAAAAATTCTGGTGTGAATGGGCCCTACAGAACTTTCTACAAAAATTTAGTGAACTAAAATACAATTGTGACATTATAGGTACAAAAACAACCACTGAATTTGTGGCACTGATGAGCACTGATAAGCGGCACTGATGGGCACTGAAAGGTGGCACTGATAGGTGGCACTGATGGGCAATGATAGGCGAAGACTGATGGGTAATGATATTTAGGCACTGATGGGCACTGAAAGGCAGCACTGACTGGCATCACTGATGGGAACTGATTGGTGTCACTGATGAGCACTGCTGGGGCAGCACTGATGATCAGTGCCCTGATTACCTGTACAGTCTCCCCTGTCAGTGTGAGGCAAGGAGAGCCAATAAACGACATTTCCATGTTTAAATGTGATCAGCTGTGATTGGACACAGCCGATCACATGGGTAAAGAGCTGCCTCATCGGCTCTTTACTGAGATCGGGGTCACGCTGTGTCCTAGGGACATGGCGCAACCGCGATCACCATATGATGTTGCCCCAGAACGAGAGGGGATACCTCCCGCCGTAAATTAATTATACAGCGGGCAAGAGGTAGATAAAGGGCTATTTGAAGAGAAGCATCTACAGACAGAAAAAAAACCAAGAGGCGCTTTGGAGCATAAATAATAAATGCGTGCGTATGCCTGTAAATGTATTCTAATGGCCCTAATAAATTACCATTCTGGCCAGTAGATTGCATTTAGGCTCAATGCCCTACGCACATAAACGCTCATAAACCCACATACAGATTCTAGCATTAGAGGCATTTTTCAGCCAAATTATTTTCATAAACCCATGTGCAGGAGACCTAAATGTAGTGATAATAAAATATTTTACGGTTAAAATAATAGTAACAATTATTCCAATTGTTAGTAATCATAAAAACTGGAAAATCAATGTGTGTATGGTCAGACTTTCCTAAAAACCTTGATGAATTATGTAATGTGGTGTTTAACCACTTCAATACTGGACACTTTCCCCCCTTTCTGCTCAGGACAATTTTCAGCGCTGTGAATGACAACTGCGCAGTCATACAACACTGTACCCAAAGAAAATTTTTATCATTTTCTTCCCACAAATAGAGCTTTCTTTTGGTGGCAAACTAAAAAAGACCAACATTTTTTAGAAAAATTTTTTTCTTTGTTTCTGTTATAAAATTTTGTTTTCTCCTTCACTGACGGGCACTGATGAGGCTGCACTAATGGGCACTGATGAGGCGTCACTGATGAGATGGCACTAATAAGGTGACACTTATGGGTACAGATGAGGAGGCACTGATATGTAGAATCAATGGGCACTGATAGGCGGCACTGATATGCAGCACTGATGGGCACTGATAGGTGGCACTGATGGGCACTAATAGGCGGCACTGATTGGCAGCACTGATGGGCACTGATAGATGGCACTGGATAGGCAGCACTGATGAGGAGCTACTGACAGGCATTACTGATTGGCATCTGAAGGGTACTGACAGACATTACTAATGGGGCACTGATTGGCATATTTATGGGCACTGGTTGGCACATTTATGAGCACTGATTGGAACTGACAGGTGTTACTGACTGGACAGGGCACAGACTGGCAGCTGATGGGCACTGATTGGCAGCTGATGGGCACCTCTCATGGGGGCTGCACTGATAATCAATGTGCTGATTATCAGCGCAGACCCCCCCCCCCAGCACCCTCTGACAGGGAGGCCGCCGATCGGCTCTCCCTGTCAGCGCAAACTGAGGAAAGCCGTTTACCAGCACTTCCTGGTTCACGCTGTGATCTGCTGTGATTGGTCACAGCTGATCACATGGTAAGGAGCCTCCGTCAGAGGCTCCTTACCACGATCGGAGATGTGGTGTGAAAGAGTGACACACAGCACCAACAATCGCCGCGCAATGTTATCCTGAAAGACTTCATATGTCATTCAGTCAGAATAACAGAACCACTGCCCGGCCGTCATTCTGCTATAGACCGGACGGGAAGTGGTTAATAGCCCGTACACACGATCAGAAAATTGTACGAAAAATACCGCTTTTGAAGTGACAATACTCTGACCATTAGTACACAGCTTTTGAGAGCCGATCATGACAATTCTTGTGAATTTATTCAATGGGACAAGTTAAAAAAAATGTTCCTCCTACAATACCAGATCATATGATTTTTGTTTAATCAGTACAGTTGTTGTTCGAAAATACAATACAAATACACTACAACACATTACACCACTTCAGAATTTTTATTCTGTCATACGAGAATTTTTGTAACTTTAGTAAACTCTTCACTTTCGCTATGAGGCTAGCATGCAAAAAAAAAAAAAAGACGATCATTCATCTGATAATCTCATCGTGTGTACCAGGCTGATTTCTTTGAAAAGCTCTTTTTAAAAAATCTACTGATTGAAACTCTTTGCTATTATAATAACACAAAGGTACAACCTTTTCTTCACACCCTTTCAAAATGTTACAGATCTACAGACCTACAGATGTGTATCACTCCATTATCCCTTGCTAAACCTTGTTATCGCTCTGACATTCACAAGCGTCATGAGCTATTCAGAGGTTCATTAGCATTATTTTCCCCAAAATTCCACAGAAATAATTTCATTCATTAAAAGAAACAACTGTATCACAATTTAGGTTGATACAGAGCCCTGGCAGCACAATCCTAATCTGAAAATTAAAAAGGCTTGGACTGGTTGTATTTAGGTGGAGCACAGGGAGATGCCCTTCCTTGATCTTAAAGCGGAACTTCACCTAAAAAGGTTGATTCTGCTTGTTTGCCTCTTACACCCCCCCCCCATCTTTAACATTTGCCATTTTTTTTGGGGGGGGGGGAGCAGTACCTGACTTTGACGGATACCCATTCCCACTTCCTCCCAGATTGCCTAGTCAATCCGAGTGGAAGTTTACCCCCCCTTCTCCCGTAGCCTTCTGGGACACATCACAGGTCCCAGAAGTCTGCGGAACCATTCACAAGACACAGCATGGTTCATGCAAGGTTGGTTCCCGTATTTAAGATGCCAGCACCTGGACCTAAAGCCCACTGAAAAATGAAGAGGTGAGGACAGCACTGGATCCCTGGACAGGTAAGTCTTCCTATATTAAGTCAACAGCTACATTATTTGTAGCTGCTGACTTCTAATTTTTATGGGGCAGACTGTAGCTCCTCCTTTTGAAGCTGACCAAATGCTTTTCGTTCAGCCTGGATGAATCCCCTGCTGTGCCTGTTGTATTTTGACAGCTGTCAATATTCCCCCAGACTCAAGGGTTTTTGGACTGGAAGCAACCAACAGGGACACCCACTGAGCAAATTTCAGCCAGTTTCTTAGGAACCAGACAAAATTTGTACAGTGATTGACTAGCATTACAATGAAACTTGGTGTGCAAATATAAACCTCCATGCACCAAATACAGTTTCCATGGAAGCTAATTAACCTGCAAACATTTTTTGAGCACTGACCTAGCACCCATTAGCAATAGCTTAGTTGGGAGGGTGTAGACTGAAGAAGTGATTAAACACGTTTGGCAGTGTTTGTGTATTCACATTCGCAATTATTTTTACAGTAATGAGCCGAATAATATATGATTTGGTAAAATACCACAAGAAATAGCGTATGTCATAAATAATTGACCATATGAGGCCATTCTTTTTTTATTAACCAGACAATGTTTCTCCACAGATAAAAATAACGCACAATTAAAGTGGAAGTAAACCCATCCATAAAACTGTTTCATTTCCGGCACGTGCTGGAAATGTAACACTCCCATTGGTTGTGCTCTCAACCAAACTGTCAAACTATCCAATGGCTGGTGTCATAACTGATCACATGGGCAGCATCATGGCAGTTGTAGATTAAACAGAGGCAAAGATTGCAACTTCCTTGGCTGAAAATGATAGGAGGGTTTACTTACACTTTAAAGCATGTGGTAAACCCTCTATAAGTTGAACTCATAGCCATTTTTTACCTGCACATCAGTTAGTAACACATCTCTTCCTGTGTAATTCCAGTCAAATTCTAACAAGGGCTAAACCTACCCCCACCCCTATTCTGTCTACCCTGTAAAAGAAGAAATGTGTGTGCTTACCTATTCTGAAGCCGCTCTGGTCTGGTCACATGATCCAGTCCCAGAGCCAGCTTCAATGCAGAAAAGAGAGCAGTGACAATGGCTGCAAAGCCTGATGTTGTCACTCATAGGCTTACTATGGGGCAGCCGTTGTTGGGTGTTCCTCCTTGACACTGACGCTTTGACCTGTTCATGTGACCAGACTGGAGTGTCCTCAGAATAGGTAAGTAAAGTGGGGATGGAAAGCATTCAGACCCCCTTAAATTTTTCACTTTGTTATATTGCAGCCATTTGCTAAAATCATTTAAGTTCATTTTTTTTCCTCATTAATGTACACACAGCACCCCATATTGACAGAAAAACACAGAATTGTTGACATTGTTGCACATTTATTTAAAAAGAAAAACTGAAATATCACATGGTCCTAAGTATTCAGATCCTTTGCTGCGACACTCATATATATAACTCAGGTGCTGTCCATTTCTTCTGATCATCCTTGAGATGGTTCTACACCTTCATTTGAGTCCAGCTGTGTTTGATTATACTGATTGGACTTGATTAGGAAAGCCACACACCTGTCTATATAAGACCTTACAGCTCACAGTGCATGTCAGAGCAAATGAGAATCATGAGGGCAAAGGAACTGCCTGAAGAGCTCAGAGACAGAATTGTGGCAAGGCACAGATCTGGCCAAGGTTACAAAAAAATTTCTGCTGCACTTAGGGTTCCTAAGAGCACAGTGGCCTCCATAATCCTTAAATGGAAGATGTTTGGGACGACCAGAACCCTTCCTAGAGCTGGCATCCGGCCAAACTGAGCTATCGGGGGAGAAGAGCCTTGGTGAGAGAGGTAAAGAAGAACCCAAAGATCACTGTGGCTGAGCTCCAGAGATGCAGTTGGGAGATGGGAGAAAGTTGTAGAAAGTCAACCATCACTGCAGCCCTCCATCAGTCGGGGCTTTATGGCAGAGTGGCCCGACGGAAGCCTCTCCTCAGTGCAAGACACATGAAAGCCCGCACTTTTGCTAAAAAAACACCTGAAGGATTCCAAGATGGCGAGAAATAAGATTCTCTGGTCTGATGAGACCAAGATAGAACTTTTTGGCCTTAATTCTAAGCGGTATGTGTGGAGAAAACCAGGCACTGCTCATCACCTGTTCAATACAGTCCCAACAGTGAAGCATGGTGGTGGCAGCATCATGCTGTGGGGGTGTTTTTCCAGCTGCAGGGACAGGATGACTGGTTGCAATTGAGGGAAAGATGAATGCGGCCAAGTACAGGGATATCCTGGACGAAAACCTTCTCCAGAGTGCTCAGGTCCTCAGACTGGGCTGAAGGTTTACCTTCCAACAAGACAATGACCCTAAGCACACAGCTAAAATAACGAAGGCGTGTCTTCACAACAACTCTGTGACTGTTCTTGAATGGCCCAGCCAGAGCCCTGACTTAAACCCAACTGAGCATCTCTGGACAGACCTAAAAATGGCTGTCCACCAACGTTCGCCATCCAACCTGACAGAACTGGAGAGGATCTGCAAGGAGGAATGGCAGAGGATCCCCAAATCCAGGTGTGAAAAACTTGTTGCATCTTTCCCAGAAAGACTCATGGCTGTATTAGATCAAAAGGGTGCTTCTACTAAATACTGAGCAAAGGGTCTGAATACTTAGGACCATGTGATATTTTAGTTTTTCTTTTTTAATAAATCTGCAAAAGTGTCAACAATTCTGTGTTTTTCTGTCAATATGGGGTGCTGTGTGTACATTAATGAGGAAAAAAATTAACCTAAATGATTTTAGCAAATGGCTGCAATATAACAAAGAGTGAAAAATGTAAGTGGGTCTGAATACTTTCCGGCCCCACTGTATATACATGTGGTTCAGTACGGTGCAATTTGAACCCATTCATATTGCACTGGATTAAATCGCACTGCACCACACCAAAAGTAGTGCATGCACTAATTTTGGAAACACAATGTAACTAGATTGCATGTTACTTCTGTTCCATGCAATCGGATGCAAGCATACCCCATTAGGGAAATTAATCATCTCTATTTGTCATGTTTACCATTATTATTCAAAGTGGAAGTAAAAACAATATACCAAATTTTGGGTTGGCACCTGAACAGTAATAGAGGGGAAATCTTCCAATTGAGACACTAGTTCTGGTGGCCCTGATGACACACTCGGATTCCCTCATTTTGGAGGGATTTCCCCTCACTTCCTGTTTTAGCTATGGGACATTAAGTGAAGGAAAATCTCCCCTATGGGACACAGATGGCAAAAAATAACCTGATGGGGGTTATAACCCTCACTTACTCTATCCAAAATGGAAAAAAAAGTTTTACCTTTAGGTACACTTTAAATTTTAGCCCTTCAGGCTATGACTCTTTCAGCAAGCCCTTGATACTCCCTGTATGCTTGGTAAGTTTAGTCTATGTGACAACCATAGCTGAGATACAGTAGAGTAGTGAGGTGAAAATAAAGTGAAAAAAAGAAGACAAATGCAGACACCACAACTAAGGATTGGTAAGCTGCAATATATAAAATTATTGTTTTTGGGGTTTAGATTTGCTTTAAGAGAATATCAAAGAGCAAAAGCTAGTGTCAGTACCCTCACTGTACCATTCAAGGGTAAATTAAATAGTCACTAAGGGAGTACTCACAATGGCAGTTTTAACTGAGCCTAGGCATAGTTCACCCCCTTAGTCCAGTTCGTTTGTGTAGTGTGAGCCCTCTGAACCATGCCCAGTGTAGCACCTAAGTGTACTATGCTTGGAACTACTTGGAAGAGGTGGTCCTGGGCACGGTTCACTTGTAGTCTGGTATGGTTCACTTCAGTGTGAGTGCAAACCGTGCCTAAGCACAGAATCTCCATAGATTACTGAGTACAGAAGCAGGGATCACTGTGGTCTTGTTGGCAGAGGTGATCATGCCCAGTGCCCAGAGTGAGTGCAGACCAGAAGGCACTGGGGATGGGGGACAATTGAACTTGAGCAAGGTTCATTTCCACTGTGCCCAGTGTGAGTACACCCTAAAGGTGACTATACACTATACAATTTGATGGTACAATATTATTTAGATCAACTATAGAGTAGAAGGGCCTGTCGGGTTTGAAGAAATTGAACGGGTTGTTTAGGCGTGTCCTCCAATTACCTGTACATAGTTTTGGAAAATCTAAAGGAAATTGTACAGTGTAATTGGCATAGTGGTCAGTTCTATACCATTCATGCATAATTAAAGGGGTTGTAAAGTCTCAAGGTTTTTCACCTTAAAGTGGAGGTCCGCCAAAAATTTTTTTTTAAAAGCCAGCAGCTACAAATACTGCAGCTGCTGACTTTTAATATATGGACACTTACCTGTCCAGGGAGCCCGCGATGTCGGCAGCCGAAGCCGATCTGTCCGTCGGCTCTCGGCTGCTCCCGCCGCCATCCTCGGTAAGGGAATAAGGAAGTGAAGCCGTGCGGCTTCACCTCCTGGTTCCCTACTTCGCATGCGCGAGTCGCGCTGCCCATCCTTTCAGGTCCCTGCTGTGTTCTGGGACCTGTGTGTTTCCCAGAATACAGCGGGGGAGGACGGGGTAGGCGCCGGAAGTGGAGCAGGTTACCGCAAGCGCTGCGGTGATCTATGCCAGGAAGTGGGAGCAAATACCTGTATTAGACAGGTATCTGCTCCCTCCTCCCCCCTGAAAGGTGCCAAATGTGACACCGGAGGGGGGGAGGAATCCAAAAAGTGGAAGTTCCATTTTTGGGTGGAAATCCACTTTAATGCATTCTATGCATTAAGGTGAAAAACCTTCTTTGCTACCCCCCAGAGCCCCCCTTTTTCTTACCCGAGTCCATCCATTCCAGTGATGTGGAGGAGCCCAGCGGCCCCAGCCGCTGTCTCTGTCCTCATTGGATTGATTGCCATTGGCTCCCACTACTGTCAATCAAATCCAGTGACATGGGAGTGGGGGGGGGGGGGCATGTCCTGCTGTCTGTGTCAATGGGACGCAGCAGCAGGACTCGGTAGCGCGCCCGCACGAGTGCCCCCATGGAAAGCGGCTATCAGTGGGGATCACCCGATGGAGGGGAGGAGCCAGGAGCGCCAGCAGGGTACCCCAGAATAGGAGGTTCGGGGCTGCTCTGTGCAAAACCCTTGCACAGAGCAGGTAAGTAAAACACGTTTGTTATTTTTATTTAAAAAAAAAATCTGTACCTTTCCAACCCCTTTAAAGACCAGATCAAGAAGGAAGACCAGCATAAACCATCAGAATATTCATCAGAGAGCAGGAACTTGAAGAGCTCGGCAAACATTTGTAACATTTTGAATCAGGAGCATGGTGGCATAAGTACGAAACAATGGCGGCAGGATGCAGTCTCCGTGCTTGGCCATTTCTATGGAGACTCACAATTTTTTAAGAAAACCATTCAGGATTTAAAAAAAAAAAAAGTATTATCAATAAATTATTATACAGAGAAACGTGTGCGAAGAGATAAACGAATGTAACTTTAATTACACAGTAAGTCATTTTTCACTGCAAGCTATTAAGGCCTGCACACCAATTCTTATATTTAATCCAGCTGAAAATACTTCAATGCAATTTGCAGGTTTGAGCAAGTCCAGAGGTCCAAATGATTGCTCATTATATTTAATAGAAAGTTGGAGGCATGCGGATTGGTTTAACCACAAAACTGCTTTTGTCACTAATCACGTAACAGACAAAAGAGGAGACTCGGCTACTGTGATTCAGCATGAACACTCCAACTGTATGCAGAAAAAAATGGGATTAAAAATCAGGGTCTGCGGTAGATTTGGGGAAGTGAGTTTCCGCTGTTAGTTCTCCGTTGATTGTGAACCACATGAATAACAAGTTATGAATTTAAAGTGGACCACTAAAATATACACTTCACAAGAATCAATAAGGTACATAATCCACATTACTAAATTGCATTATACTTTTGTGTAAAATGTACCCCTTTTTATCATGAATAAGAAATCGCTGTTGTTGAGCTCCCTCAAGTGACCTAAATTCTAAGGCAGCCAGCGAGTTGAACAAAAAAAAAAAAATGACCCAATTCTCCCATCCACACAATTGAGGTGGTTGGAGGAATCCTTCCCACTAAGTTATTGTATTCTGACAGCGCGAAGACTTCCTTTCTGTCAGAATACATTGATCGGTGCTGCGGCACTAACTAATCAAGAAAAACCCGACAGGGTGACTGAACCAACCAAATTCAGATCCATGTACGACCAGCTTAAGCAACATAGAAAGCATGGCTGATGGTTGCCAGGAGCATTGTGGCTGTTTCACATCAATATTCATGTCTGCCATTAGTAAAAGATAAAGCCAATTGGGAAATAGGGATAATGTAGTTGTATCCAGGAAGACTTTTTTTAAAAAAAATAGACCCCCAGGTGTATACAAGCACCTGGACTTTTGAAGGTAAAGTTGAATTATACAAACAACTGCTATCTAGGAGTTGGTTTTCCCTCCTGCAATGCTGGAAGTGAGCATCCACTGGTTTTCACATCCTAGCAACAAGCCAGGATGAGGGGGTTGCTAACTGTGAGTTTTTCAGCCAGACTTCTGTGAGGACTCAAATGGCCTGCAGGAAAGACAAAATTAATAAACATTTTACAAAGTTACAAAGTTGTTTAATAACTACTGGGAGCACTTAACTGCGTAGCATAGGCAATTTTATGGAAAAGGTGAACTTAGTCTTTAAAAACCGAGAGGTCAGCAATACACAGCCTACGGGACAGGACTTTGAGGAACTGAAATTCCAATTGGTGTTAGTCCTGCAAGCTACAGAACTCCGACTATCCCTTCCCTACTCTCTCCCACTCCACATGTAAACATAGATTTCATTCTAGTAGAAATAATGACTCCCAAGATCCTGCCCACATTGTGTGTAGGGAAAGGGCTCAGATGTATTTCTGGGGGCAGGCAAGACCTTCACAAGTCTGTTAGTGATATCACAGGAAGTAAAAAATAAAAAGTAATTTGCAACAGGGAAAAAGGAAAATGGAAAAATAATAATGGTGTACATGCTGTATAGGTGGGGGTTGTGGGTAAATGAGGTAAAGCCTGGACATATGCTTTTAAAGGATTGAAAATCAGTGATCTAGAGCGAGGTCTCCAAACTTTCTAAATAAAAGGGGCCAGTTTACTGTCCCTCATATTTAAGCCGGGTACACACTACAGTTTATTTCCGTGCGAGGTTAGTCCAGTGATCTCCCCCGCTGAGCTGTTGTGTTCTGACATGGGAACGACCTCCCACCCAGAACACTCTGATCAGCGCTCTCCACCATTGGCAGGGAGCTCTGATCGGGAGTTGGTCGGCTGCTGTTTTTCCAGCATGCACATCTGACAGAAGCCAGCCAAACCGCCGGCTTCTGTCGGACAAATCTACATACACACGAGCCGAATGTCGGATGTTTTTTTTTTACCGGCCGTTGTCTCTCGACATTCGGCCCGTGTGTACGGGGCTTTAAGGGGGTCGGACTGTGGCCATTGGTAGTAGAGGAGGTCTCTATGTCAGTGGGAATAAACAATGCCCTACCTTGGTGTAATTGGGCCCTATCATTGGTGCCATTGGGTCCCATTGTTGGTGTCATTAGGAGGAATTGTGCCCCATCTTTGGTGTTACTGAAAGGAATTCTGTCCCATTTGTTTCACGGGGAGGAATTCGGCACTTTCATTGGTATCAATGCGGGGAATTATGCCTCATTGTTAGTATCAGTGGATGAAAATAGAGCCCCAAGGGCCTGATAAAAGTAGGCAGAGGGCCACAGTTTGGAGACCACTGATCTAGAGGCCACTCTGAACCAAGAAAAGTAATTCAGTACCAAATAATCTAGGAGCTAAAACCTCATTGCTAAAATGAATGATGAAATAACGCCAATATTTAGTATTCTGGAAACCAAGATGAACAAGTATGATAGTCTTAACTAAGGATCCTTTTGGAAGGGAACTACATAATGACTTTATAAATCTGCATATGTCTGGTTACTATACCGTAGCAGGGTTAAAAAAAAAAAAAAACAGAGAACAGCACATAGCTCTTTTATTAAGGTTAGTTCTTATTTCTAGATAATGATATCATAAAATGTTTGATTCTTTGGAACTCCCTACCCCAATCTGTCCGACTGTCCCCTAATCTATCCATCTTTAGAAGATCCCTGAAAACCCTTCTCTTTAAAGAAGCCTATCCTGCTTCGAACTGTTTTACTTCCTCCATCAGCTCATCCCACCACAGCTATTACCTTTTGTATCAATTGACCCTTCCTTTTTAGATTGTAAGCTCTAACGAGTACGGCCCTCTGATTCCTCTTTACCAAAATGTAATGTAACTGTAATGTCTGCCTTCAAGATGTTAAGCGCTGCGCAAACTGTTGGCGCTATATAAAACCTGTATAATAGTAAAAGTAAAT
The DNA here is from genome assembly GCF_042186555.1 of Aquarana catesbeiana. Taxonomy (NCBI): domain Eukaryota; kingdom Metazoa; phylum Chordata; class Amphibia; order Anura; family Ranidae; genus Aquarana; species Aquarana catesbeiana. The sequence goes on along the minus strand of NC_133327.1, from coordinate 172,457,747 downwards.
AATAATAATAATCTAATAATCACTAAAATAAAATGAGATTGTCCAGGGATTTATTTGTTACAAATGATCATTTGGTTCTTTTTTTTTTTCTTTTGTTTAACCTGCTTGATGTTTTTTTTTTTTGTTTTGTTTTTTTATCTCAAAGTGCAAAAAAAAGTATCTGTGAACTGACATACTACCTCTACCACCCCAATGCACCCCTTTACTTTTTTGACTGGGTTATCCACACAAAATATACTCACATGCCCTGTGATTCAGCAGTGTTCTGTAAGGATCCACCACCAGGTCCCACACAGCCATCTTCCACTGTGACGTCATCAGGGGCTGACTGTCTCTTCTGGGTTCTTGTAAATGGCCCCCAGATGATGTGCATGTGCCACATCATCTGGAAGAAGAAGTCAATCCCTTAAAGGTGCACTATACACGGTAGAGTACCCAAAGGCCTCCTGGGATGACTAATGTTAATACCCCAGGGGGATAAAGGAGGGATCCACAAAAAAAAAGTAAAATAAATAATTTGTTCCAATAAATAAAAGTTCCGATTGTAAGAGAGAATGGGGTAGTAGTAGAATGATTAAAAGTAGGTGGAGAGGATGAAGGTCTGCCTTAATCATGTGAGGTGGCATAAAATGTGTCTGTAACTTCTCTGCCGGAAGAGTTTTCCATTGTTTAATCTGTGTTACTGCAAATACTGCACACATTTCTAAGTGAATACTGAGCAAAAGGGACAAAGGGACAAAAGGGACAAACTGGTAGATATAATGCGATTCTACAAATATGGCCTAATTACTGAAAGCTGGGAATGTGCCTGTCTATGGTCTATGGAAAAACAATAAAAGTGTTATGCGATACACTGAGGGGTGAGAATAATGTAATCAGGATCTAATAATCTGGTTGGCTGAGGTCGGGGGGCCTGTTTCTAATAGCAGGCCGTGTCATCTGCTGTGTTTTGACCAGACTAGACAAATCAGTGAGGCCTGCGGGATATTCCATCCATCCCTGAATATCAGATTCCTGTATTTCCTGTCAATTAAACTGGACTAATTTTAGAAGCAAGATGACATAAGTATGCTGGAAAAAAACGAAATGCCTATGGGCTTGACCAGCACTCTGTGTACATATCAGCTATGCGGAAGATAAAATGTCACTAATACAGTGCAAGATAACCCTTCCCCTTCCAGGGGAGTAAAAGCAGCTGGGGATAAAACCAAGAGGTCAGAACTGACCCCTGTACCCAATGGCCTTGTGTTTTTATTCTTCATTTTAATATCAACATTTCCATATTTTAGTGACTGACTTTACATCTGGTTTAAAAAATATTTCCATTTTTGCAGGCAAATTTGAGAGAACACTATTATTATTATTATTATTATATAGGATTTATATAGCGCCAACAGTTTGCGCAGCACTTTACAACATGATGGCAGACAGTACAGTTACAATAAAATTCAATACAGGAGGAATCAGAGGGCCCTGTTCGTTAGAGCTTACAATCTAGGAATCATGTTTGTTATGCGTTCCCATTCATACAGCATGTCTATTTTTTTATTTAAAGGTAAGTATGCAGTTAAAAAAAAAATATATAAAAGAGGCAGTGTCTGTTAAAATAAGAACACTAAGCTAACCTACACCTAAGCTAAACGTACTGCGATTCCCGTGTGTGAATTAAATGCGAATTAAAGACATTACATGTGATGTGCACAAGAATGCGGTGTGATTCCAGTGCAAATCACACGCGGTGTCTGCTGACCCTTTTTTTTCCGCACCTGAATCACACTCGTGCAACCCTTTTTTTTTCCCGCACCTGAACGTCGTTAATCTAACATTGACACCCACAGCAGATCACATGGATGCCGTGTGATTGCAATGCGCTGCGGGAAATGCACAGGATTCACTGCGTTTCCCGCATCGCATCAGTGTGAACTAGGGCTGAGCTCTGGTTCACACTGATGCGATGCCGGAAACGCACAAGATTCGCTGCATTTTCCCCAATCGCAATGCACTGCTTAGCAATCACACAGCATACATGCAATATGCTGCGGGTGTCAGTGTTAGATTAACGGCACCCAAAAACAGATTGCAAAATGTAGCGCAATTGCCAGAATGGCATTGCGTGGGTGTAAACATGGGTGCGATGCGATTCAGGTGTGAAAAAAAGGGTCCTGCACCGTTTTGGTGCAGATGCGATTTGAGCCATACAAAATGTGACGGGCACAGAAATGCGGTGCAATTCTTGTGCAAATCCCATGCAGTGTTCCAAACACACCAGTGTAGGCTCAATGCTATTCCTTCCCATGAAGGTTGACTGTTAATATTACAATGTTAAAGGGGTTGTAAAGTTAATTTTTTTTTTTTTTAAAAATAACAAACATGTTATACTTACCTTCACTGTGCAGCTCGTTCTGCACAGAGTGGCCCCGAACCTGGTCTTCTGGGGTCCCTCGGCGGCTGTTTCAGCTCCTCCCCGCAAGCATTTACCACCTTAATGCGAGCTCCCTCGCACGGTGGTGAGTGCTTGCGGGCGCGCTCCCGTGATACAGCCGGCGGCTATAGCCGCTCGCTGTATCACTCGGCCCCGCCCCCCGGCGCGCCGCGTCATCGGATGTGATTGACAGCAGCGCGAGCCAATGGCTGCGCTGCTTTCAATCCATCCACTGCAGCCAATCAGCGACCAGGCTGAGCTGCAATGAAGATGACGAGGACGAGCAGCGAAGATTCGAGGCGTCAGGTAAGTAAAACGGGGGGGCTGGGGACGGCGGTACTGTCAAAAGTTTTTTCACCTTAATGCATAGAATGCATTAAGGTGAAAAAATTTTTACCTTTACAACCCCTTTAACGAATCTTTATGGGAAACCGTTGTCCAGCGTTTATGGTGTCTATTAGATTCAAGACCATTCTTAGATTGTAAGCTCTAATGAGCAGGGCCCTCTGATTCCTCTTGTACCAAATTGTAATGTAACTGTAATGTCTGCCTTCATTTTCTTAAGTGCTGTGCAAACTGTTGGCGCTATATAAACCCTGTATAATAATAATAATAGTTCGGACTATAGGCAGCTACCGCGACTCTACTAGTGGGGTCCAAACCAGTTTTAATTTTGTCGACTAAAACATTTTCGTCTACTAAAATAGTATTAATTAAAATTAAAACAATTGAGATGACTAAAATACGACTAAAACTAAAATGGCATTTTAGTCAAAAGACTAAAATGGGACTAAAACTAAAATGCCATTTAAGTCAAAGGACTAAGACTAAAACTAAATTGAAATTTGACTTCAAAATTAACACTGGTCTGCAGTGCATGTTCATACCTCAATACCATAAATAATAACATATTAGATTTTTCACTCCAGCAGTATATAATGAGTTTGGAAATGGTAGAGAAATGCTTAACTAGAGCGTTACAATGTAACTACACCCATTCGATTTTAGATGACTAAAATTAGTTTTAGTGGACCAAAATGTACTAGAGATTTTATGCCTCGTTTCCACTGAGCAGATCAGTTCGGGTTCGGTACAGTTTAAATGGCCTAGAATGGTCCGGTCTATTCTGGTGAGCGTTTCCACTGCAAGTGGGACCACAAGGGGCCATACAGGGTTTAGAAAAAATGCCTCAGCATAGCACAGCAGAGGGTTTTCTGTCAGCCAATCAGTTGAATGTATCGTAGCTCCGCCCTAACCAAACCGTTCCATTTTCTATGGCCCCACATGTGAAGCAGGACCCTGAATGGAGCGGTTTGGTTCGGTTGTATGGGCCGCTTTCATAATGGAAACACCCAAAATAGCGTACCGTACGGAACCGAACCGATCCGCTCAGTCGAAACAAGGCATTAGTCGACTAAATACGACTAAAACTAAAAAAATTGCAGAAGACTAAAATGGGACTAAAACTAAAATGCCATTTTAGTCCTAAGACTAATGCCGCGTACACACGACCGGACTTTCCGGCAGAAAAGGTCAGACGGAATCAGTCCGTCAGACATTCCGATCGTTTGTAGGCTTCATCTGACTTTTTCTTTCTAAAATTCTGATGGACCTAGAAATAGAACATGTTTCAAATCTTTCCGACGGAATCAGTTCCTATCGGGAAAACCGTTCGTCTGTATGCTATTCTGACGGACCAAAAATGACGCAAGGGCAGCTATTGGCTACTGGCTATTGAACTTCCTTTTTCTAGTCCCGTCGTACGCCATCGCGTTCTAAACAATCAGACTTTGGTGTGATCGTGTATAGGCAAGCCGGTTTCAGCGGAACTCCGTCGGAAAGACCGTCGGAGTCTATTCTGACGGAGAGTGGTGCGTATGCGGCATAAGACTAAAACTGAATCGAAATTTGCTGCTAAAATTAACACTGGTATAAACACATTTGTTTTTGTTACAACATGAAGGCTACAGAGGAGTACTTTACTAAAACCAATTTGTTGTTTGCATAAGAATACATAAAATAATGTGAAAAGTGAAATGGCAAGAACATTATGATCTTAGGAAAGGCTGGTGTTTTTCTTTTCTACGCCATCAATTTTTCCTGCAGAATAAAGCAGGTCCTGTGGCATTGAGCCCTCCTGACGTTGATTTGCTCTCACTGCCAGGGACATATTATTTTGGGAATGTGAGAAGACACGTGTGGTTCAGTGTACTGTTCTACAAGAATTCCTAGAAATACTGTAAATCTCCGTGTAACAAGGAGTTTCCTGTTATGTCACACATGCTTGGAGTGCAGTCAGGAAATGTGATGCACGGCAGTAGGTACACACTTGGGCTCCATGTAACGTGGACAAATGGAAACGATTACACGCTCTCCCTCCCAGTTTTATATATCTCAGTGAAAATGGAAGGAAGTTATGGCTCCAGAAGAGTAAAGAATTTACTTGAAAGTTCATTCTAGGACGTAGCTCTCAACACCTACTAAACATTTTGTATGAATTGGCTTGTTCTTTTCCGCTAATTCTATTTAATAAAGACTTCAAAAGGCCACTGAAAATAATATAGCGGTATTTATTGAAAGAAAGAAAGGCACACAATGCATTTGACATACACTTAATAGTGATAGCAAATACAGTGGGGAAATTCATTATTTAATCCCCTGCAGATTTTGTAAATTTGCCCAATTACAAAGAAATGATCAGTCTATAATTGTTATCATAGTTGTATTTTAAATGATAGAGACAGAATATCAACCAGAAATCCAGAAAACAAACAAACACATGATGCATATATTATAAATTGAGTTGCAGTTCGGTGAGTAAAATAAGTTTTTGATCCCCAAGCAGAACATGACTTAGTACTTGGTGGAGAAACCCTTGTTGGCAAGCACAGAGAGTAAGATGTTTCTTGTAGTTGGTTACCAGGTTTGCACACATCTCAGGAGGGATTTTGGTCCACTCCTCTTTACAGATCTTCTTTAAATCCTCAAGGTCTCCTTGCTGTCGCTTGACAACTCGAGTTTTCAGCTCCCTCCATACATTTTCTATAGGATTAAGGTCTGGAGACTGGCTAGACCATTCTATTAACTTAATGTGTTTTTTCTTGAGCCACTCCTTTGGTGCCTTGGTGGTATGTTTTGGGTCATTGTCATGCTGGAAGACCCATCCATGACCCATCTTCAGTGTTCTGGCTGAGGGAAGAAGGTTCTCATCTAAGATTTTACAATACATGGCCCTGTCTAGTGGCCCCTCAATGCGGCAAAGTTGGCCTGTACCTTTAGCAGAGAAACAACCCCAAAGCATAATGTTTCCACCTCTGTGGAAGGGATGGTGTTCTTAGGACCATAGTCAGAATTTTTCTTCCTCCAAAACACAGCGAGTTGATTTAATGCCAAAGAGCTCAATTTTGGTCTCAGCTGACCACAGATTTTTCTCCCAATCCTTCCCTGAATCATTTAGATGTTCATTGGCAAACTTCAGACAAGCCTGTATATGTGTCTTCTTGAGGAGGGGGACCTTGTGGGCGCTGCAGGATTTCAAACCATGGCGGCGTATTGTGTTACCAATAGTTTGTTTGGTTACTGTGGTCCCAACTGCCTTGAGATCATTCACAAGCTCCTGCCGAGTAGTTCTGGGCTGATCCCTCACTTTTCTCATGATTATCCTTATCCTATGAGTTGAAATCTTGCATGAAGCTCCAGACCGAGGACGATTGATGGTTATTTTGTATTACTTCCATTTGCCAATACATTTGGCTTCTCACCAAGCTTCTTGCTGATGGTCTTGTAGAACATTCCAGCCTTGTGCAGGTCTACAATCTTGTCCCTGACGTCCTTTGACAGCTCTTTGGTCTTGCCAATGATGGTGAGTTTGAATGGAAGAAAGAGATTCTGTGGACAGGAGTTTTTTATACACATAAAGAGTTGTTGTTAGGAGCACATTCTTAATTTGACAGGACTAATTTGTTTACCACATGAGCACATACTGTAGCCAGTCTGTGGGAGCCAGAATTTTTGTTGGTTGGTAGGGGATCAAATACTTATTTTACTCACTGAACTGCAACTCAATGTATAACCTTTGTACTGTGTTTTTAGTTGATATTCTCTCTCTATCATTTAAAATACACCTATGATAAAAAAATTATAGACCCTTCATTTCTTTGTAAGTGGGCAAACTTACAAAATCTGCAGGGGATTAACTATTTTTTTTCTCCACTGTATGTTAAATCTTTGAGAGCACAACAGTAGGCCGTTCTTATAGACCAGGGGTAGGCAACCCCCAGCACTGGTGCGCAAGCGGCACTCAAAGCCTCTTTTGCTGGCACTCGACTCCCTCCCCATCTGCAGAGCAGTGCAGGGAAGAGTCAGTGAGACACTAATGCATTCCAATTTCAGAGTTCCACACACTGCACCTGCACTGAGGGGGAAGCACTGTGTCCCCACACATTGTAAAAGATAGGAAACTTTTCTGTAGCTGCGATCATCATGGGGAAGAGATTGGGTGCAGTTCTGCTGGGGGAAGGGGGCGGTCCCTTTTTTCAGGAGGAGGAAGACTGTCTTGGCCACTGCTAAAGCCAATCGCAGTCCTGCTAGCCCCGTCCACCATCTGGAGGAAGATGACTCGCTTGGTTGCCACTACCAATCTCAGAAAGAAGGAATTTCACTGTGATTGAGAAAACCACAATCAGGTGACAGTTTGTGGAATTACTGTTGAGCTTCTGGGAACTTTGTTGAAATTATTCCTGAACCTTTGCGTCACTTACACAGCCAGTATTCAGTAGAGATGCACCGAAATTTCGGCTGCCGAAACATATTGGCCAAAAATGGCCTTTTCGGCAATTTGCCAAAAGAGAAATGTTGCCGATAATGACACCGAAAAAAGGGGCGGGGCCAACCCACGGGGTGCCGCACGTTTCATTCCGCGCGCCCCTAAGAGTCTTCCCTCCCTCCTCCTCCTCCTCTCACTCCTGTCCTACACAGCCTCCCCAGTGCTTGGTAATGTCACGGTCACACGCTGTGTGTCACAGCTGGATCTGAATCGCCGTACAGCCGATGTAATGATGTCCCGCCTTTTGTGATAGACGGCACTCTGATCCAATGCTAGGAATCATTGTGCCGTGTGTCATAGGAGGTGGGACATTGGCTGCATGGCGATTCAGATCCAGCACTGACACACAGCGTGTGAGCGTGACATTCATTACCAAGCACTGGGGAGGCTGTGTAGGACAGAAGTGAGGTGGAGGAGGAGGGAGGAGGGGAGACTGAGGGGCATATCGGGATGAAACTGGCTGCACAGCGATTCAGATTTGACACACAGCGTGACATCGCATTACCAGGCACTAGGGAGGCTGTACATGATGGGCACTGGCAGGCTGCAGAACATGGGCACTGGCAGGCTGCAGGACATGGGCACTGGCAGGCTGCAGGACATGGGCACTGGCAGGCTGCATAACATGGGCACTGGCAGGCTGCAGGACATGGGCACTGGCAGGCTGCAGGACATGGGCACTAGCAAGCTGTACATGATGGGCACTGGCAGGCTGCATAACATGGGCACTGGCAGGCTGCATAACATGGGCACTGGCAGGCTGCATAACATGGGCACTGGCAGGCTGTACATGATGGGCACTGGCGGGCTGCATGCCATGGGCACTGGTGGGCTGCTGCATCTGATGGGCACGGGCATTGGTGAGGCTACATGGCATGGGCACTTGCGGGCTGCTACATATGGACACAGGCACTGGTGAGGCTGCATGACGGGCACAGACAGGCTGCTACAACTGACTGGTAGGCTGCATCTGACAGGCACTTGTGAAGCTGCATTTGATGGACACTTGTGAGGCTGCATTGATCTCCTGTACCACGTCTGCAGTCTATGACCATCTCCTGTACCATGTCCCCAGTGTCTGACCATCTCTTGTAATGTGTCTGCAGTCTCTGACCATCTCCTGTACCATGTCCCCAGTCTCTGACCATCTCCTGCAATGTGTCTACAGTCTCTGACAATTTCCTGTACCATGTCCCCAGTCTCTGACCATCTCCTGTAATGTGTCTGCAGTCTCTGACCATCTCCTGTACCATGTCCCCAGTCTCTGACCATCTCCTGTAATGTGTCTGCAGTCTCTGACCATCTCCTGTACCATGTCCCCAGTCTCTGATCATCTCCTGTAATGTGTCTGCAGTCTCTGACAATCTCCTGTACTATGTCCCCAGTCTCAGGGTAGTACAGTGGTGGGGCAGATGTGCAGGGGGTTACATTGGTGGGGCAGATGAGAAAGGGGGTACATTGGTGGGGCAAATGAGCAGGGTGGTACAGTGGTGGAGCAGATGTGCAGGGTAGTATAGTGGTGGGGCAGATGTACAGTGGTGGGGCAGATGAGCGGGGGGGGGGGGGGGGGGGTACAGTGGTGAAACAGATTTGCAGGGGGGACAGCAGGGGTGAACTGACAACTCATGGGGCCCCCGGGCAATAGGAGATTATGGGGCCCCCAGGCAATCAGAGATTATGGGGCCACATAATATACACACACACAGTATACAATCACACAGTATACACATACATGTACACACAGTATACAAAGTGTCCCTGGTCCATACTGTCTATTGGCTGTCCCTGGTCCATACTGTCCCTGGTTTTACTGAGGCTGGCAACCCTGATGGGGCCCCCTAGTGGCCCATGGCCCTCGGGCAGTGCCCGAGTGGCTCAATGGTCAGTCCGTCCCTGGGGGACAGTGATCTGAGGCGTGAGAGTGCAGGATGTTAATTTCTCATTACTGAAGTAGTTACAGCATTTACTTTATAAAAAATCCTTTTCGTGATTGAGAGCGTGAAGTTGACCTTCTTTTGTTATAAAATCGGCATGCTAAATTTCTTTGAAAACATTTTTCGGCACACTGTGCTCAAAAGGTTGCCTACCCCTGTTATAGACTAATGTCATTGAGTGCAAGAACATACTAGTATAGGGGCACTAGTATAACAAAGTATTTTTTTGTTTTTGTTTCGGGGAGAGTGGAGAGGTATTAGAACTCCTGTCAGTTTTTATTGCTGTCTGTGCCCCTATTAGGGAGATTTCTCTTTAAATGTCCTGGTGACCGTTATCACAAAGAATGAAAGTGAAAGAAAATCCCATTTTCAGTTGTCCCCAGAACAATAATGGAAATCTCACAATTGGGATACTAGTTCTGGTGAAACTAGTGACAACTCAGGTTTGAGGGATTTCCTCTCATTTCCTATTTAGATAATGGGATAGAAATGAAAGGAAATCTCCCCAATGAAACACAGATAGCAAAAAATATTACAGGGGCTATAACCCTCCCTTAGACTATCCAAAATAAAACAAATAAGTTTTGCCTTTAGTTCTACTTTAAAGAGGCTTTGTCACCACTCCTTACATATCAGTATTAAACTATACCTAAACCCAAAAAAATGGTCTTTTTGAAGCGTTCCAGTGTGTTTTTGATGCAGTCCAGTGCAATTTTCTCCCTTTTTTTTTTTTCTTAACCTTAAATAAGTACGTGTGTTCCAGTGCGTTTTTGATGCAGTCCATTGCATTTTTCTCCCTCTTTTTTTTCTTAACCTTAAATAAGTACATGTGTGTTCCAGTGCGTTTTTTGTGTGTTCCGGTGCATTCCAGTGCGTTTTTGATGCTTTTTACAGTGTTCCATTACAGTCCAGGAAAAATACAGCATATTCTTCTTCTTTTTCTGGAACTGGAACGTACTGGAACTGTAAGCACTGGTGTGAACTATGCCATTGAAAACCATATAACCTACTTTCTATGTGTTTTCGATGCAGAAAAAAAACGCACTGGCCTGCATGTGGTGTGAACCGCTTGCCGACCAGCTGTCATAGTTCTACTGTGGCAGGTTGGCTCGGCTGCATGAATCGCCGTAGCTGTACATTGGCCCCTTTAACAGCTATAGCAGGCCCGCAGTGCGTCGCCAGAGCCAACGCGCATGGCCGTGATGTCCGCCGGCCACCCGCGATTGCTCCACAGAGAGCCAGAACGGGGATCTGTCAATGTAAACAGACAGATCCCCGTTCTGACTGGGGAGTACAGAGTGATCGTCTGTTCCTAGTGATCAGGAACAGCGATCTCTCTCTACTCCCTGTCAGTACACCGCCCCTTAGTTAGAAACACCTCCCAGGGAACTCTTAACCCCTTGATCGCAACCTAGTGTTAACCACTTCCCTGCCAATGTCATTTATACAGTAATCAGTGGCTATTTTTAGCTCTGAACACTGTAATAATGTCACTAGTCCCAAAAAAGTGTCCGATCTGTCCGCCGCAATGTCGCAGTCCCACTGAAAATCGCTGATCACTGCCATTACTAGTAATAAAAAAATTATAATAAAAATGCCATAAATATATCACCTATTTTGTAGACGCTATAACTTTTGCACAAACCAATCAATATACGCTTATTGCGATTTTTTTTATCGAAAATATGTAGAATACATATTGGCCTAAACTGATTAAGGGCTCTTTCACACGGGGGATCTGTATGTCCGTTTTTCATCCTTCCGTTTTCGGATGAAAAACGGACATACATGTATCCCTATTGAGCGTCGGATGTCAACGGTGACATGTCCACTGACATCCGACCCGCTCCTATCCGAAAAGTGTAACGGAGGAAAACCCTACTTTTCCATCCGTTTTCGGATCGGATCGGGTGACGACGGACTCTACGGTCCGTCATCATCCGATCCCCCATAGGGGAGAGCGGCGCTCTGACAGGTCCGTCGCGTGCAGCGACGGACCTGTCATTTTCCTGCTCAGCGGGGATCGGCGGAGCGATCCCCGCTGAGCAAGCGGGTGTTCACGGGGTGGATCATCACTGATCCGCCCCGTGTGAAAGAGCCCTAAGACATTTTGGGGGGGGATATTATATATATTATAGCAAAAAGTAAAAAATATTGTGTTTTTTTTTTTTTTTTAATTGTCGCTCTTTTTTTTGTTTGTAGCGCAAAAAATAAAAAACGCAGATGTGACCAAATACCACCAAAAGAAAGCTCTATTTGTGGGAAAAAAAAGGACGTCAATTTTGTTTGGGTGCAACGTCTCTCTCAGGGCAGCAGACCGTTGGTGCAAAATTTAAAAATAAAAATCCACAACTTTTACATTGTGGGTAGAAAAAACATAACACAATCCTTGTGTATACAAATACATTTATTAAGAATCTCAACTTTGTCAGCATTATTAACTGCAATTGTTTTAGGTTTATTAATTAGACTAGATTAAGGATAGAAATATGGGAGTTGTCTTTGCCAATGTGGTTTTTAAAATACAAGTTCAGGGGCTCCGTCATCTAGAGAGCGACTGACCTACAACAAGCATATCTGAAGTTTTAGCACCTCAATGGACGTTTATTTGGTGTTACGGTATGGCCAATAGTTTTTAGCAATAAAGAAAAAAACAGGAACAATACCCATTGACCATGCACTCAGCAACAGCTCAGTTGTTATACTTCAATCCTTCTCCATAACTTAAAAAAATGAATTTTGGGAGCCGTTTTAACTGCCAAAGAATTAGTATTTCTGTCTAGCGAGTCTTGAGATTTACACAGCCCTGCCAACAGTAACCACCTTAAAGTGTTAATGCTCTAGGGTACTTAAAGTGTTACTAAACCCACAACAGTAAAATCAGTCTGTATATGCAGTAAAGCATGTTTGTTATACTCACTGTGGAACCTATTGCCTCGTTTCCACTGAGCGGATCAGTTCGGTTCGGTACTCTATTTTGGGTGTTTCCATTATGAAAGCGGCCCATACAACCGAACCGAACCGAACCGTTCCATTCAGGGTCCTGCTTCAGACGTGGGGCCATAGAAAATGGAACGGTTCGGTTAGGGCGGAGCTACGACACATTCCACTGATTGGTGGACGTGTGACACCATGCTGGGCATTTTTTCTAAACCCACGTATGGCCCCTGTCGGTCCGACTTGCAGTGGAAACGCTCACCTGAATAGGCCGGACCATTCTAGGCCTTCCAAACCGATCCGACCAGAACCGATCCGCTCAGTGGAAACGAGGCATAAGAGGCTAATCCTCCACACTGTGTAAAAAGGCTGTTTTGATCCTGTCTTCTCTGATCCGCCCCTTCTTCCACAGTCCCCATTCGATCTCCTGATAGAACAGAGGCTAGGGGACAAGCTGCACACTGGTGTGTATTGCTAGAGAGTTTTTTTTTTTTTCTTGGGAGGGTGCATGTAATCAGCACAGGGCCAATCAGCACTGTCCAGACAGAGGGTCAGGGGTCCTGCAGCCTTATAGGGCAGTCAGTGCAGAATGAAAACTCCTCCAAAAAAAAATTAACCAGACACTGATAAAAGTCACAAGACTGCTCTAACTGCTTATGAAAAAAGGTAATTAGCAGTTTATATTTACTAAAATAATTGCATTTCCATGTTCTGTGTACTGTGAGAGACCAAATATAGTGAATACAGGGTCCTGGGTTTAGTAACACTTTAAGCCCTTTCTTTTTTTCTAGTGTAATTCAGCAATACAACCTGGTCTTGTGATTGAAGAAAAGATGAGGGATGGTGGTGCTCTTCTCAGTGGAGAGGTGACGTCAGTGGGAGAGGAGCTACAGCACTGAAGAAAAGATGAGAGATGCTGACCCTCCTCTGAGCATCAGTGGACTTAGGCTTTGCTTGCTATCTCAACTGCTGCTATCCCAGACTAAAAAACACGTAACCCAGCAGTGCCCTATCGGGTAGGTTGCTGTGGTGATTACTATTAGTACTGGGAGTGGGGCATTTCCGCTGTGTCTTTATTATTGCTGGGAAGGATAGGGAGGATAGGAATGATGCTGTGGAGGAATTGGGTGGTGATCACTGGTCATGGGACAAATACACAAATGATCTGCTGTTCTACATCCCTTGAACATTTCAGCCTAAGTTTGTCAGCCATACATTTTATTCTCTGTGCAATAGGCATGCGGTTTAAGATAATGGGCCAAGATTAAAGCTGGCCATACACATGTGACTGAACGGAGAAATCACTTGATTCTGCAGTGCCCGCTATTGTGTTCTGGCATCCAGGTGCCAACAGGACCACCCACAGAATGAATTTTAGACGATTCATTGAAAATCAGCAGAAATTCAATCCGTGTATGGCCATACATAGTATAATAGTAATCAGACATGGACTGCTAAATTAGGAACTTTGGCAGATGCCAGAATTAATAATTAATATTAGTGGGCCTCTATTAAACTCTGTCTAATTATCTCCGGTAGCCCCATTTTCAATAAAGCAACATACTTCAGCAGCCCATTTATACATTAATTTTGACTTTTAATACCCTAATGATTTTTCATCTATATACATCTACTGAACATTTGCAAGTCTAACTACGAAGCAGCTAGTGAGCTTATAAAATTAGAATCCACTCCCTAGACACTCAAACAAATTATATTTTTACCAGCAACTCTCAATGTGCTCAAAAAGTCCAAATATATTTTTTTGATATGAAACCTTCATTACATTTTTAACTTTACAGAGGTTCCACAGTTATTTCTGCCACTGCAAGTGATATATCAACTTAGATAATATAACTATCAATACCATTTGGCTTAATATTCCCTAAGGACATATACTGTATCTTTTGTTCAGAAATTGCTTTTGAAAGTTTTTGAACTTAAACTTTTAAGAAAGGTTTCTTATAATACTTGAATGAGTCCACAAAACTGTTTGGCTTAGGAAACTTTAGTTGTTTGTAAAAATTAGGTCTTGTGTCCTTCATACGTTGGGCCTGAAATTTAACCCAAATTTGATGCTAGTATGAAAAAATAATCATTGCAGAAATACTGGCATGATATCTGTAGTAGTAGTCTCACAGTGCAGCTTTACAGTTGCTAATCTAAATGTAAAGACAATTTACTTATAAGATTAAAGTGGCACAAAATGGTATGCCCACAAAATATTCCATACTTAAATCCATACTAAATAGAATCCACTACTTAAAAGAGAAGTATGGGGTTTGGGTTTTTCCTGAAACATACTTACCTAGGTGGATGCAGCATCTGTCCCCCGCCGGCTCTAACACTGAGAACCGAGCGATCAAACACCGCCAACTGCTCGGTTGTCAGGGCTCCCCGAGCTGCTCTGGCTCCCCTCTCCCACGTTCACTGGAGCCCTGGGCTGTGGAAGGGTGGGAGCAGCCGGCTCAGCTTCTCAGCAGCTCACTGAGAGGCTGAGCTCTGTGCCGGTCCAGGCATGTGGGCGGATCCCGACCATATGTTGCGATCATTTCCGAGCCTGGACCGACTCAGTAACTTCAGCCCACTGTCTGCTGAAAACGTGTCACAGGACTGCAGAACAAATTTCACTTCTGTGTTCCACAGGGGAAGTACAGACAAATGAGCTGTGGCTGTACTTCTCCTTTAATGCTCCTGTAATCTATTTTTTTTTCATTCAGTTTTTCTTGCTGAATTTTTCTGCCTCCTTGTAACGTTCTTCATGAGTTCCGGAACCTCTCCTTTTCTCCCTCACATCCATTTGTTTGGGATGAGCACTGCACTTTGCACACTACAAATTCCATAGCCCATAGTCTATAGTTCCCAGCAGTGAAGGCCGCTCATACAGGGCACAGGGGCACCCCCCCCCCCCCAATCCACGCGTCCAGCCCCTAATCTACATGCAGGACGCATGGATTTCAATGTTTTTTTTTAAGCACATGATTAGAGCCTGAGGCTCTAATTGGCTTCAAAAAAGGGTGGGCTCGGGGCACACAGCACTGCTCCCTGAGCCCACCCAGGTGTGTGACATTAGCAAATTCGCTAATGTCTTCCTGCTTCTCCTCCTGGCCAATGAGGAAGCAGGTCCTGAGACCCTATTGACCAGAGATTCTTAGGATTATCAGGACTCCTGACCAATCGGTTCTCGGGATCCACTTCCAGTTTGGCCAAGAGGAGAAGCAAAGCCATCCCGGCCCCATAGAGCTTGCGCTGAGCACCATCCTCCTAGCAGAGCTCATAGCTCCAACGAGTGGGTCCTCCCAGTCAGAAGCCTGGGCCAAGAGCGGACAGATGCAGAGATTTCCGGTGCGGGGAGCAGTGCAAGAAGGAGCGGTGGGGATGCAGAGATTTCCAGTGTGGGGAGCAGTGTGAGTACCGAGGCCGGCCTGTGCAGGGTATGTGCGAGTGAGGGGGGCAGGTAATATTTTGCCCCCAAATATTGAGCACCAGCCGCCATTGGTCTCCAGTCTATGTTGGAAGCAAGCAAGAGAGGATGGCTACGTTCCTACATACAGTGGGGCCATGGGGAGCAAACATAGCCACCCTCTAATTGGAAGTTGGATTAGAGCAGCAATTAAAAGGAATTTCGAGATTTGGAGGAGGTCAAGAGCAATAGAAGGTACTCTTTAAGTTACGTATATATACTTGAATAGATATTTTAACCAGAGTTTAGTGTCACTTAAAACCTGAATGCCAAACTAACAGCTAAATACACAAATATGGGAATTAAACTGCTATGCCTGCCAAAGGATTTGTTTTGTTGTCCATCCAGTCTTAAGATTAAGACAACTTTTCCAAACAGCACAGCCTTGCCTGGCAGGGCAGAAGCTCAGATTTTTCTCTGCTGCAGTTAAAGTGAACCTTCACTCGAGTATTTCACTTTCTACCATCCAAATCCACCACCTCCCATCTAAAACATCAAATAGCAAACCGTTTTTTTTTTTTTTTTTTTTAAAACAGCTTTTATTTACCCTTCTTTTTCTTTTACTCATGGTTGATCCATCCACTGCCTCCATTCTCATCTAGGAGAATAATGTACTTGCGCCCCCCCCCCCCTGCCTCCTGTGATACCAACATCACATATCCTAGGAGGCTGCAGGTTTGCAAAAATCAGGAAGATACTGTACACTGGGGGCTGCATCATCAGAGGGCCGGCTGCAGGAACTAGGAAGAGACAGACAACTCCTGAAGGAAGATGATGGAATGGGACAGGACCTACACAAGCAGAGCAGAGCAGTGCAAAAGAGAAAATGGGGACACTGGATACACTGGGCTTGTGTGTAAATTTGCTTAGTAAAAAAAAACAGTAGCAAAGGTAAAAGGGCGGGCAAACTGATTTTTTTTTTGTGGAGAGAGCAAGATTCCTTTTTATACCCCTTTCACACTGACGGATCGATCAGGTCAGTCTGTCGGTTTTGCAGGCAGATCCGATCAGACAAAGTATGTCAGACATCCACCGACATCTGATCTGATCCTGTCCGCTAAAAACAGGTGGATGGGGAACCATTTACCATCTGTCTGGCAGATCGTATACGTTTCCATCCTACAGCTTCATAGAAAACAGCGAGCTGTGTCCGTGTCCACTTTGCATCAGCCGAGCGGACATGGACCTGTCATCTTCCTGCTCAGTGGAGATCAGCGGAGAGATCCCCTGCTAAACGGGCAGGTCCGCTGGTGGACTCCCGCCAGTATGAAAGGGGCCTAATGCCCCGTACACACGGTCGGATTTTCCGATGGAAAATGTCGGATCGGAGCGTGTTGTCGGAAATTCCGACCGTGTGTGGGCTCCATCGGACATTTTCCATCAGATTTTCCGACACACAAAGTTGGAGAGCAGGAGATAAAATTTTCCGACAACAAAATCCGTTGTCGGAAATTCCGATCGTGTGTACACAAATCCGACGGACAAAGTGCCACGCATGCTCAGAATAAATAAAGAGATGAAAGCTATTGGCCACTGCCCCGTTTATAGTCCCGACGTACATGTTTTACGTCACCGCGTTTAGAACGATCGGATTTTCCGACAACTTTGTGTGACCGTGTGCATGCAAGACAAGTTTTATGCCAACATCCGTCGGAAAAAATCCTAGGATTTTGTTGTCGGAATGTCCGAACAAAGTCCGACCGTGTGTACGCCCTATCAGTCTTCATGCGCAAGGCCACAAGAGCATGTATGAAGCATAACTAGCCAGGGCAAGAGAGCCACAGGTGCAGTGCACAGCTTCAATGAAATGGCCTGAGAGGAATGGCTGTAGACTGCTAATTGAGGGTTAACGTTGGCAAAAACTCACATATGTGCTTGGCAGTACAACCCTAGACTAACAGATTCTTTAATCCATGCTACACGGTGAAGATAGACGAATCTCCTGCTGTGATTGTAGTATTTTGACAGCTGATTGGATGCAGGCACTGTTTATTGTTCGTTCAACAATTTTATGTCTGGCTCCTTTGATTTTTCAGTCAAGGGATGTCAAGCAAAAAGTGGATGACGGTGCCACCCACTGAGTGAATTTTGGCTGATTCTTTAGGAACTACCTAAAATTCCCTCCAGGTCTGGGCTTTTTTTTTATAATCTGGAGGGAGCAGGACTGCAACCATGCGAAGTCATGCAGGTGGAGGTCTGGTTAAGGCTGGTCATTTGTGGAGCAAATTTTGGCCAGTTCCTAATGAGCTGAATGAAATTTCAGAAGTAGGGAGCCCTGTCGGCACCCTCGCACCCCATATCCTGAAATCTGAAAACTGAAGAAGCTAGGCAGAAAATTGCCATCCAGTCAGATGCAGCCACTGTTCTGGAAACTGCCAGAATACAATAGCCTGTAGAGTAGATTTGTCCATGGCATGAATCTCTATGGGCTGAACGAGAAAAATATGACATGGCATGACCAGCTTTAGGGTGCTAAAATAGCCAAGCGTGAACCAACCATTTAAAAAAAAAAAAATGTAAATTATAGAAAAAGTCATTTTGTTTGATAACTTTTGTCTAAACAAACTTTTAATCTCCTGCTGTATAGAATAATTGCTGTTGTGACTCTTATGCTAGACTTGTTTTTCAGTCTTAGTTTTCATGTGCCTAGCAGTGCTTGTTGGGATTTCAAGTTTAACGACAAGCCTTAGGCACCACGAACCTGAACTAATGTGCAGAAAAGTGGAAGCAGCAGGCTCCATAACCCTGTCTTTCACAGCATAAATAAAAGCATCAGAACAAACTATTTACTTTTCCAAACGTACAAATAGATTGCATTTTCTTTTAGTGATTCAAAAGCTTACAAAAAGCTGTGGGTTTTAGGCAAAAAAAAAAAAAATCGTGATTAACTGCATGCTTTTCAAAAGTTTGCAGGGTATATAGAAGACTTGCAATTTCTGCTATCCATATATTTTGCTAAAACAGGATAGTGTGTTGTAGGTAAATAAGAGAACCAGGTATAGTACTGTGATAGAATTAGACCTTTTTGTTCAAGTACTATGTATGCAACCCTTTATTGGGCATGTTTGAGGACCTCGATATTTATGTCCAAACAGTTTTGCTATATTATGCTAGGAAATCAAATAGCCCTCCAATGGCATTCTACTGAACCCCTGCATATAGGGATGTGGGAACAATTAATTAATCAAACCTTGCCTTTGTACAAGCTGACACATGAGGCTAGGGGTCGCCTTAAATTTTGGGGACCTTGGCTAGACACCCAAGACATGGCAGATTCTCTTCTTTCCATGATGGTGGAAAAGCCCCATTATTTTTGTTTATTTGTACAGTCGTGCTGGCCGTCTTTGATTTTCTACCACCTCAGTGCAATCATCACAAGCGACATCACAATTAATTTTTTAGGTACAAAGCCTTCAGTTTATTACGATTACAATAATGGTGAGCACAACAATTACCCTCTTTTCTATAGGTTGGAACATTGTGTGACATTCAGCTCGGTTTGGGCTGACTGACAATATGCTATCTGTTTTTTGTCAAAAAAGTTTGGATGCATTTACCACAGATGTAAATGCTTCTTGACTACATTTGTTCACTGTAACCTCTTTTATACCCTGGTTATTGGCTGACAAGACACTTTGAATGTGTTTTCCTGCCTTCAGAATGTTTCTTTGTGAATGTACATTTGTCTGCATATATTCAATAAAAATGAGTTTAAAAAAAAAGCAAAAAAAATAAATAAATAAGAGAACCAGAAGCTTTGCTAAGTGGAAGAGCGAGTTTGATAATAATGTTGGCAGTGCCTCCACCTAGAACAAGGCCTCTGTGAACACAGAAATGTCCCATCTTGGGAAATTAACCAGTAAGTAATATAATCAATGTGATTGGAAGCAGAGGAGCTACTGCACCCAGCATATAACATTAACCATAAAGTATATAGCTGCACACAATATGGAAATAATACAAGCTTCACAAAAGAAAAGATTAATAATAGTACATAGATCCAATGTACAAACAGGAATTATCAGCAAGGGGTCCAACAAGAGTCCTGGTGGAACTGTGCACATATACCCAGTTTAGTTACTAATAAAGGTATCTCTAGATAAATGTTGCAGCAAAGTCCAATTAAAGATGCCCCTGATCTCACTATGTGGCATCTGGCTTGTTGTCAGAGACCTTAATACAAGATCTGTGATGATGGGGAGACCCACCAGCCTCTGTCCAACCAGCCTGGAACACATTTGTTCACCAACAGAAATTGTGGTGTGGCACTAAAACTCAGAATCAGCCTATCTATTCTGTGCCGTAATCCCTAGTATCTTCCAATCTGTCATTCTACTGGACCTCTAACTACTAAGTGGTCATCGGCTATCCTGGTTAACCACTTCAGCCCTGGAAGAATTTACCCCCTTCCCGACCAGAGCGTTTTTTGCGATTCGGTACTGTGTCACTTTAATTGACAGCTGCGCGTGCTACGTTGTACCCAAACAATAATGATGTCCTTTTTTTTCCCCACAAATAGAGCTTTCTTTTGGTGGTATTTGATCGCCTCTGCGTTTTGTTTTTTTGCGCTATAAACAAAAAAAGAGCGACAATTTTGAAAAAAACACAATATTTTGCACTTTTTGCTATAATAAATATCCCCATTTTTTTTTTTTTTTAAAGCAAATTTTTTCTTAGTTTAGGCCGATATGTATTCTTCTACATATTTTTGGTAAAAAAAAATCACAATAAGCGTATATTGATTGGTTTGCACAAAAGTTATAGCGTCTACAAAATAGGGGATAGATTTATAGCATTTTTATTGTTATTTTTTTTTACTAGTAATGGCGGCGATCTGCGATTTTATCATGACTGCGACATTATGACGGACACATCGGACTATTTTGACACATTTTTGGAACCATTGGCATTAATACAGCGATCAGTGCGATTAAAAATGCATTGATTACTGTAAAAATGTCACTGGCAGTGAAGGGGTTAACACTAGGGGGCGGTGAAGGGGTTAACTGTGTTGCCTGGGAGGTGATTCTAACTGAAGTTGGGGGAGACTAACTAGAGGAAGTGACGGATCGATGTTCCTAGCTAATAGGAACACACGATCTGTCACTCCTGTCAGAACAGGGAAGTGTATGTTTACACACATTCGTCCCTGTTCTGTGGTCATTGCGACTGTCGGCCACGAGCATTGGCACCCCCATTGTGCAGCGCGCGCGCGCCTGCTATCCGGACCCGGCGAGCCAATGTATAGCTACGTGGTTTCGCATAGGGGAGCCAACCCGCAGCAGTATAACTGCGACGGCTGGTCCGGAAGCGGTTAAAGAATCTTAGACCAGAAGGGAGAGAGCTAACTAAAATAACAGGAGCTGCATATAAACTCTATTACAATACACAGGTTCACCTACTAACATATAGCAAGGTGACCAATACACACACACTGTATTACAGATTCTGCCATAGTGCATGTGAGGATTACAACAAAGGGAAAGATATACTTCTGTTACCAGTCTATTCACTTAGGAACACTTGCCTAATAGTTCCTGCTTTGGGCCTGGATAAAATACAGCAGCAGCTCCTGCATAGATAGTCAGGTGGTCCAATTCTGTGTCTACGTCCTAGAAAAAATACTTTATATAATATCACAATCCTCCAATTGGAGTTTCTGACCGAGCTAACAGGGACAGGAAGTACCTGTCTTTAACCAACTCTGTGGTAGCTAACAAGCAAAAGCTATTTGCAAACACAGACAGTAGAGAGAAGCAGATCCCTACACAAGCAATATTAATACCTTTGTTGCATCTGATGGAATGTTGGAGAAATGCTTACTTTATAAGTCAAACGTGCAGTAACCCATGACAATTATTTACAAATCATGTATCACTGTCCTTATTACAATGCACCGATATATATGGTATGGATACCAAGGAGCCTGACAAGTCCTTGCAAATGGTTAGGGGGTACATCTTAAAAAAAAAAAAAAAATACAAATTACAACTTCTCTCTTTAATGAACCTTATACTGCATATTGACGTCACTGTAAGCCCATGCCCACTTGCTCCTAAGAGTACCTACTGGATTCTAAACTGGCCTGATTCCACATCTGTCTACCACTAAGGTAACTTTTTGCTTCATTCATGCAAGCTTAGGAGGCAGAAAAGCATCAAGCTCCTGCATGAATTGGTCCAGAGTTCCTCAGACTGGCTTGTAAACATCCCTGCCGGGGATAGCGATGAAAGTCAGGAGCCTGCAGAGCAGGACACAGAGTGACACATATGCTCAACTAGGATGAGATGAGCTGTTTGTCCGAAAAACTCATAATATATACTTCAATATACCTTGATGATAATTATATGCAGGAATTATCAATCCTTTTGTTTACAAAAACTGAATATAAGTAAATATAATTTCAATGAAATATCCACTGAATGCACTAAGGATAATATCCATATTAGCATATGTTCTGCTTGCAGCAGAAACAAAAGAAACAGTTGCGTTTCTTGCTAGGTAAGTCTCTAGTGATCTACGGAGTCATGTAAGGATACTTGTGAGCACTACTTTGTTCTTTGTTTTTCATCATGCAAATGGCTGCATTTGGAGGTAGACACGCTGAAAATAACAGACTTTGCTTGTTTCCTTATTTCCATAATTAAATTGGGGTCAGGCAAGGACTGTGACGGTGCTGTAATTGTCTCATCTTAACTACTATTTGTCTTGATCTTGTAAGTAAACATCTAAGGCCCCTTGCATATGGGGATATTTAGCTGCTATCCGTGCATTTGTCCCTGAACATATAGGCCGTAAACATGAGAACCACTCAGTACAGCATTCAGCCCCATCCAGTCACAGCCATAGACTTTGACAGGCGGCAGGGCTAAACGCTGCACCTATCTCTCCCAGGTGCTCTAAAGTGCTGGGATGCATGCTATGCAGCTGGATGCCCTCTTGTGTAGGGCCTCATTCACACTGGCACAGTTAAATGTGAATTTATATATGCTTAGAGAACATTTCTAAATGTGTATAAATGCATTTAATGATTTTTCATGAGTGCCATTCACACTGTGTGTTTAACCACTTAAGCCCCGGACCATTTGGTTGGCAAAAAATCAGAGCGTCGTTTTGCGATTCGGCACTGCATCGCTTTAACTGACAATTGCCCGGTCACGCACGTGGCTCCTAAACAAAATTGATGTCCTTTTGTTCCCCACAAACAGAGCTTTCTTTTGGTGGTATTTGATCACCTCTATGGTTTTTATTTTTTGCGCTATAAACAAAAAAATAGCGACAATTTTGAAAAAAAAAACTCATTATTTTTTACTTTTTGCTATAATAAATATCCCCAAAAAATATATAAAAAAACATTTTTTCCCTCAGATTAGGCCGATACATATTCTTCTACATATTTTTGTTAAAAAAAAAATAAGCGTTTATTGATTGGTTTGCTCAAAAGTTATAGCGTCTACAAAATAGGGGATAGTTTTATGGCATTTTTATTAATAATTTTTTCTTTACTAGTAATGGCGGCGATCAGCGATTTTTATCATGACTGCGACATTATGGCGGACAGATCAGACTTTTTTACCGCTGTTTTGGAACCATTCACATTTATACAGCGATCAGTGCAATTAAAAATGCATTGATTACTGTGTAAATGTGACTGGCAGTGAAGGGGTTAACCACTAGGGGGCGCTGTAGGGGTTAAGTGTGTCCTAGGGAGTGATTCTAACTATGGGGGGGGGGGATGGGCTATGTGTGACACGACACTGATCACCGCTCCCAATTACAGGGAGCGGTGATCAGTGTCCTGTCACTAGGCAGAACGGGGAAAGCAGCATTTTGATTGGAAATTCTAAACATGGCTAAACGCGTGTATATGCGACTAAACGTGCCTAAATGCGACTATATCAAAGCAGGAACATCTAAAACTCTGGAAATCGTTATCTGTTGTTTATTCTTCACTGATGACTTCTCCCATCTTTCGGAAAGCTAAATGCAGGAGTGCCAGTGTGAATGAGACCTTAACGTGAATTTATGCACAAAAACCCTTCTTGTAATTGGTATCAAAAGATAGTTTTACAAATAGTAATAGATACTCTATGATGATCCTTCTTAAGCAGGGCATACAGTATATGTATCAAAATTGTACCAGCCAAATTTCGATCTGTGTGTACCCAGCTCTGTTCAACAGAAACCGATTGTTAGACTGGCACTTACAGTCCTGTGACTCAGAATCATCTGGCTGACATCACTGAGCAACTCCACACTATGGAAGGATCCAAACAAAATAATGTAGGGATCCAACCAGATGCCTGATCGGTAGCTGGCACACCGCTGGGAGCCTAAGCCAGCGGCTCCTGCCCCATCCAATGCTTGGCGCTCCAGTGAGCGCTGGAAGGGCAGAGAGTGGTGACTGAGAGTGGACTGGGAACTGAGCGATCAGTGGTCATGTGATCGTTCAGTTCTTGGGCTTAGAGCCGGTGGGCTACAGCTGCTGCATTATAGCAATGCTGCAGCCATAGAGATGAGTATGAAGGTTTGTTTTTCTGCTTCTCACACTTCTTTAAGGCTAGTTTAGTTTAAGCTGGAATTCCACTTAACAAAGAAAAACTCTTGTACATATTATATAAATTTGTTACATAAGGTAAAGATTCTTGCAAAGTGTAGCAGTCCTATCTCGGATAACAACCCATTTCTATAATTCCATGTTAGTAAAATAAATGCAGTAATATCCCCATTTATAAAATGATCTTGACGGTAAAGTAATTAGTAGATTTGCTACTCACAAAGAATAAAACAAATGATTAAAATTCCACAGAAATTACTTCTGTGCCGTGTAAGCATATTAATAATTGAAGTGCATGTTCTGCTCATGGATAGGTTACCAGTATTTTGTTCTCCTCCATGCATTTGGATGGCAAATTATTGGAAGATTCCCCAGGCTTGTAAATAATTATTAATAATTGGCTTCTTTGCAGCTGGCAAGTCAATCAAATAAGACTGTAATGGAGTGCGAGGTACTTGTTGCTCCCTGGCTGCTACTTATGCCTTTCAGGTATCGTCAGAGCTATAATTATTGCTGGACTTATGAGAAGAAAATCCTGATGCACTTTTTACTGATTATAAAATAGCTTTTCTGATAATGGCCAATCGGGTTATTGTGCTACTTATATAAACATGGTGCTCACATGTTTATTATGTGTGGAAAAATTAAATAGGTATTAAACTGGGTCTCACTATTTTAATATAAAGTGAGTTCTACTGACGGTACCGATGCTAGGTCCATGTTCAGTAATTGAAATAACGCTGAACATTGTGGCGCACCCGGGTGAATAAATATTACCCTCTTTACCGGTCTATTTCCTGTAGGCACATAAAAAAAAAAAAAACGATACAGCCATCATATCTTACATTTTGTTCTTGGGTTTAAATGCACTTTAAAGTGGACCTGAACTCAAAAATGAAGATTTGTTATTTTATAGTGAACATTAAAATTGCTAAAGCAGTATTAAACCGAAACCAAAAATGTGATATATTGCAGCTTACCAATCATTGGATGTGGTGGCTGCATTGGATTTCTTTTTTTAAGCTTTCCCTCCTCTGTTTTCACCTGGTGATCTGGCCAGTAACAAACCTCCAGTATTAGAGTGCCACCACTCTGGATTATTAAAGTGATTGTAAAGGTTTTTTGTTTTTTGTTTTTTTAAATAACAAAAATGTCATACTTATCTCCACTGTGCAGTTCGTTTTGCACAGTGTGGCCCCGAACACCGACTTCTGGGGTCCCTCGGCGGATCTCGCGGCTCCTCTTTTTATCAGATAACCCCCTAGGAGAAGCACCCTCCCGGGGGGGGTTACCTTGCGGGCGTGCCCCCAAGTCCAGCATTTGCGTCCATAGACACAAATGCTGGATTCAGCCCCACCCCCTGGTGCCCGCATCATTGGATTTGATTGCAACAGAAGGAGCCAATGGCTGCGCTGCTATCAATCTATTCAATCAAGGACCGAGAACCCCGGGCAAAGGAAGAGCGTGTCCCCACTGGGTGAAGTTCCAGGGCTCAGGTAAGTAAAATGGGGGGGGGGGTGACTGCCAGGTGTTTTTTCACCTTAACGCATAAGATGCATTAAGGTGAAAAAACACAAGGGTTTACAACCCCTTTAAGCACAGGGGCACGTGTGGAGAGCAGCATTGTCAGTTTGGGAAAGGAAAGAGTTAGGCTTCATGTACACAGGACGTTGTTTAACCTCTCCTGAATGATTTAACTTGATAGCTAGAAAGCGGCATCTAAAAACGTCTGTTTAGCTGCGTTTACATGCCACGTTTAGCAGCGTTTAGCCTCGTTTGCGTCTAGAATCGTTTGCGTTTTTTTGTTAAAATGAAAAGCGCCTGTAAACGAAACGCTGCTAAACGCGAGTTTAGTAGCGTTTACAAGCTGTTACAGGCATTTGATGTTTCAAATGCTTCTGAACATCTATCTGAACCCATTTTTTTGCTTTCCAAAAAATGCATCTAAACTCAACTGCCTATAAACGACCCTGTGTACATGTACTAATAAGATAACATAGAGGCGAGTTCAGGGGCAGCTGAAAAAATTGCCCAACTGCTCTAAATGTCCGTTTACCAGCAGCAGTGTACATGAGGCCTAAGATACACTAGCAGATTTATTTAGATGCCAGCTAATACTTTATTAGCAGCTAGAGCATTTTTTTTTCCTTTTGGAATAAAGGTTTTACATACTGTAAATAAAAACTGATCATTGTAAGCACCCTTGTCAGTGGTAAATTGTTTGCCTCATTCCTGCAACTGATACATCTGCAAGAGAGCTTGTTCTTTTGAAAAACAGACTTATGCCCTGTACACACGGTCGGACATTGATCGAACATTCCGACAACAAAATCCATTGATTTTTTCCAATGGATGTTGGCTCAAACTTGTCTTACATACACACGGTCAAACAAAGTTGTCGGAAAATCTGATTGTTCTGAACGTGGTGACGTAAAAAACACGTATGTTGGGACACATGGGGCAGTAGCCAATAGCTTTCAT
The DNA here is from genome assembly GCF_042186555.1 of Aquarana catesbeiana. Taxonomy (NCBI): domain Eukaryota; kingdom Metazoa; phylum Chordata; class Amphibia; order Anura; family Ranidae; genus Aquarana; species Aquarana catesbeiana. Next base: position 172,431,128 of record NC_133327.1, on the reverse strand, counting down.
CTCTTAATTTATTCTGAGCATGCATGGCACTTTGTGCTTTCAATTTGTGTACACACGATCGGAATTTAACCGATCGGATTTTGTTGGCGGAAAATTTTATAGCCTGTTCTCAAACTTTGTGTGTCAGAAATTCCGACGAAAAGTCCGATGGAGCCCACACACGATCGGAATTTCCGACAACACAATCCGATCGCACTTTTTCCGTCGGAAAATCCGACCGTGTGTACAGGGCATTAGTGGCTAGATCTCCAGGTAAAAATAAAGGTAAGAAAGCCTAAAGAAAACAAATGCAGCCATCACATCTCAGAACTGGTAAGCTGAAATATATTAAATGTTTGCTTTTTGGTTTAATACCACTTTATTTGGGCCAAAGCAGTATTCTTTTGCAATGAATTCCTCCTAAAAAACAGCACTTTCTGGTGTTTGCAGCCTTAAAGTGGTTGTAAAGGCTCAAGGTTTTCCAGCCCCCTCCCCTAATACTTACCTGAGTCTGATCTTCCTCCAGCACTGTGCATGAGAGGCTCGGCTCTCCAGGGACTCTCCCTCATCATTGGCAGACACAGCAGAGGGCCAATGATGACTGGGGCCAAGCTCTGTGTGTGAATAGACATGTAGAGCAGCAGCTCTTGAGTGAGCCTGCCTGGGTGCCCCCACAATAAGCTGCTTGCTCTGCAGACACTCGGCAGGAGGGAGGGGCCAGGAACGCAGGCGGGGGACCCGAGAAGAGGAGGATTGGGGCTGCTCTGTGCAAAACCATTACCTTAAAGTTGTAAATCTGCAGTTTGAGATCTGCCTCTGCCTAATAATCTCAGGAGATTTGGAGTGAAATTTGGTTCATTTTGTGCTGTTCACTCTTCTCCCTTCTGGGGTCTCTGAGATGAGGAAGAAAAGCCCTGCCTATACCAAAATGGTCATCTCCACATAGAGACAAAGTACAGAACTAGGCATGGCAAGTAATATTGGGGAAGTCCTTTGCCCTTTGCCTCTATTGGGCTCATCTTCCACAGTAGTGATGAGCTTGGGTATGTTCAGAGAAGGATCCGAACCCAGCATGCCAGGAAGCTGTCACCTGTACAGGCCAATTATCTGTAGTCAGGACATTCCAAGATATCAGCCACACTTGGGAGCTAAGAAGGAAAGATCATTAGATTTACATACAAGAATTTTAATGCAAACACTAATGCCTGTGTATATCTGAAGCAAAGAAAATTAGAAGAAAGAACAACTGCCATGTTGCTTCCCAGAATTCCTTTTACATATTTTTTGTAAACCTTGAAAATTGTGCATAAAGACTCTTTTGCTCCATTCAAACATGAATCTCAGCTATGCAATGAAAAGTGCCTGATGCATAGTTCTAATTACACACTGCTTAAGTTGATATAACACAGCTGTTAGATGTAGTCAGGAGAGACACTCATAGCCATACAGAGAGGAAAGTGAAAGCTTTCAGTGAAATTCCATCTTTCTATGGCTTAATTTCATATAATAGCCCTGGCATTCCATTGAAATATTCCACTGATTGTAAAGGTTTGCCATATTACTAAGAAAAGCTATTGGAAAATCCATTTGGTTGTTTAAAAAGACATAATGCCTAAAATGTTTCTTTCTGGACCTAATTCCCGTTCTTGTATTGTTAACAGCGTCCACAATAATAATAACTTTATTTAAAGTATAGCTCCAATGAAAACAATTTTTCTTCCCGAATGCTGGATAGAAAAAGGAAAGGTTTCCTTTGCTAGTCTTCATATAGCAGGCTGGGTACTAATTAGGAAGACTTCCCCTCCTCGTAACCACAGTCATCAAGATGAGGACCGACAGGAAATCTTCCCAACAGGAACTCAGACAACAATAAAAAGATAGTAATGCAGCTGCAATGAACAGAATTGAATGAAATGTCATTTGTGATAAATGATAATAAAAGAAGTAAACGTGGATCAGCGCATGCGGACACCAGTGGCTCAGTGCTGCTCCTGATGTGAACAAGACCACGTCAGGAACACAGGGGAGCTTTTCAGTAGCTCAATCACGCAATGGAAACCATTATCAATTAAACACTAAGGGGAATATTTATAAATTTTTTCACCCAATAATCACCCCATTTTCACAATTTTCACCCAAAAGTAGAATTTTTCACCTATGAGTCAATTTGAAAAATATGCGATTCCTGGATGAGTGTTATGTGACTCTTGAGTGAGAACAAAGATAAACAGACCCTTAAGAGTAATGATAGATCACTTTACAAATGGAACAAATGGCCCCCTATGATGTAAGCTGCACAAGTAGCACATTGTAGCGTTTAATAATGGCAGAATGCTCTAAATGGATGTAATTGCTACTATATGTCACTTGTGCTATTCATGACATAGGTTCTATCTATGTGGGGACCCATTCTCAACATTTAATCACTATGCATGTCAATATCTTCCCATGAAGCTACAATGGTTGCCTACCTTAGCCTCTACGACTATGCCCATGAGCAGGTGAAATGCGCTGGAGGGCGTGGCTTGGGAGGAGGCAGGGCTGAAGCCTTTTTGATAATCTGTGAACTGGATGGCTTCCCTGTGTGTGGTTCCATTTTCTTCTTTTCAGAGTTGTTTACTTTGGTTCACCTATACAAAGACTAGTTGTCAACCACTAACTAATCTCAGGAGCCCTTTTGTGTTCCAGACCCATCTATAAAGCAATTTTTGGCAGTTAAGGATTAAATGGCCCAACTGGTCGTCAGCACTTCCACCACCACCACAAATCCATCAAATGTTTATTAAAGCTAATTTAAACCTAATTTCTAAAATATTATGTTAGGCCCCTTTCACACGGGCAGAACACTGACAGGCGGACCTGATTGGACCACCAATCGCCCTCTATGGAGCGGTGGATCTCAACAGACACATGTCCAATCCGCTAAAAACAGACAGGTGGGGGATCCGTTCCCCATCCATCTGGTGAATTGGATCAGGTGACATTTGGATGGAACGGATCATTAGATGGGATGGAAACGGACAGGCAAATCGATTGGCGGAGTCTGCCTATGTGAAAGGGGCCTTAATCTAATTTCAAAATGATTATAAATCTGCAGCTTTGTAGGGTTCTTATTTAGGCACTGCTGCTCCTGAATGCTCCTTGTCACACATGCCCTTGGCAAAGAATACAAGTGGCCATGCAGACCTGCACTGTTCAGGAATGGTTTTTCTGTTATCACTATCAAGAAGCTGGTCCAGAGCAATGATATAAAGCTGAGGTTGTGCACAGGCACAGGAAGTGGCTGAAAAGACTGCAGATCAGCAGTGCTGATATAGAAAAACATCATGAGAAAAAGAGAAAATGTTATTTCATTGGAAAAAAAAAAACATGACATTCGCTTGTGATACACACTATTTTAGGAAACAAATGGCATCCAGTTAGGGTTTAGACTTACATTCAATTCATGGGCATGGGTATGGTCTGATAGGTTGGTGGGTAGTTGAAGGCATATTGTGCAATACTAAAAAATGGGAGAACCAATTTAGAAATGGTGGTAATATTCATGCAATATAATGCTATCTCACTCCTGGCGTACAGTGGCATGGAGAATTGGAAATGCACATAAACTTGGCAGTTCAATCAGGAATGTGCTGTCCTAACGGAGTAAGCCCTACCATCAACTTTTAAATGGTGCTGACAGAATATGCCGCCACCATTTCTGAGGGGGGGTTTGTCATGCATGGATGGCAGAAATCTCAGATATTCGTGACTAAATTCAATAACTATAAGATGTGCATCAGTACTCAGTACTACATTACACTGATTGCACTTTTGTGTAGGATATTTGATACAGAAGGCTGATTCACTCTTCTAGAACTACAAATTCACTCAATGAACTTTAAAAAAAGGGATCTTTTGGAGTTTTCTTCTTTTTGAACATGGCTCCTCCACCCACCACAGGCCATTAGGAAATTCATTTTTTTAATCATCACAGACTTTGTGGATTTGCTAAAACACCATGACCTCACTGCTCTTAGTTAGACTTTACCAAATCCAAATATGAGCAAAGTAAAGTGTTACTAAACCCACAACAGTAAAATCTGTCTGTATATGCACAATAGCTTGCTTGTTATACTCACTGTGAAACTTAAGGGGTTAAACCTCTGTATTGTTTAAAAAGGCTCTTTGATCCTGTATGCACAGATCCTCCCCTTCCTGCAGGTTCTCTCTTGGAAAGGCCAGATAATACACAGTAAGGGTAGTTCTGCACATGCTCAGTTTGGTCTCTATTGCTGGAGAGAACATTTCCAGTCTTGAGCTAACCTTTTAAGGTCACATGATATGACATCACACATGTGGGTGTGTATACAGATCCTAAATGACAGCTCAGTTCCTCACTCCTCCTCCATGCCCATAACTAAAAAAGAACACAGTGGGTGGGATGTCACATCTTAATTCATGGAAGATCCACCTCCCATAACAACATGAGGACACAGGCTATAGTGGAAATCTCCTCCTACCTGAACACCATAGGTGTGCGCAGCCCATTGTATTAGGGTGTGCACCCCAAAGCTCAAACACATGCCCCTTTCTCTGCAGCCTCGACTGCACTGCACAGGGAATGAATAGGAGGAGCTCTGTACTAAGCCGTTTCCTGTTTATTCACAAATTGAAGCATAGTAATCACAGTTTAATATGCTTCAGTTATGAATGAACACAGAGAGCGAGTGTGCTCTCTATGTTCATTTAGAAAAGGAAGGGACCAGTAAATGACATATTGACTAGATATGGGTGCTCAACCTGTGGCCCTCCAGCTGTTGGGGAACTACAAGTCCCATCATGCCTCTGCCTTTGAAAGTCATACTTGTAACTGTCCGCAGCTTGCAATGTCTCATTGGACTTGTAGTTCCATAACAGCTGGAGGGCCACAGGTTGAGCACCCATGGGCTAGCCCTTTCCCCTGCTTTTCATCCTGAAACATTCTCCTTAAGAGCCAGGGGGAGGAGGAGAGGAAAGAAACCACTAGCACTGCGGGGGACGCAACGCAGAGGGAAGCCTGGGCAGTAGGGGAAATTGCACTGCACAGAGTGATTAGGGTGTGCCCAGGCACACCTGGCACACCCCCTGCGCACGCCTATGCTGAACACTCAGCACTGGACAGACCCTGCAGTTTATCATGTGACTGTGGTATACAGATCAGCCAAAAATGTACATAGTGGCAGTATTTTAATGTAAAAAGAAAATTTATAAGCTGTGGGCATGGGGGGGGGGGGGTGAACTATTTTCATATTACTGGGTTTAGTAACACTTTAAAGTCCAGAATTTACACAGCTTTTCTGAGCCGGGGGGGGGGATCTGATGTCACACACTGCACAGCACAAAGCTGCAAAGTGTAATCTGAGACTTCAGTGGAGGGAAGGCACACACACACCCCTCTATACAGTCCTATAGGGAAAAATACAGTTGAGACTGTCAATCACAGGCTGTGTGCTGGAGGTTGTCCCCTTCCCTGCCCCCCTCGATCTCTTGGAGTCAGTATAGCTAGTCAGAAATGACTCATGCAGATAGCAGAGGGACAAGACTGCCGACAGAAATCACACTCAGTGCTTTGGATTGAGGCAAGTGGTAGGTTGACTAAAGCACATAAACCCGAGGTAAGTATAGTAACAAGTCCTATTTGCAACCTCGGAACACCCAATAAGAAGACAGTATGCGACGGGCCTAAACTGATGGGAGAACTAGAGATACTGTTGTACGAGGAGGATTTCGATTTTGTAGGAATTTCAGAGACTTGGTTCAACAGCTCTCATGATTGGCTGGCAACCATTCAAGGTTATTCCCTGTATCGCAGGGATAGGGAGGGTAAAAAAGGGTGAGGAGTATGCCTATATATCAAGAATAATGTACAAGTGAATGTGAGATATGACATCACTTGGGGAGCTAGGGAGGAGGTGGAATCCTTATGGGTAGAGCTCCAAAGGGACAAAACTAAGGGGAAAGTAATACTGGGAGTATGCTACAGGCCCACTAACCTGAGGGAGGAGGGGGAGATGGACCTCCTATCACGAATTGGATTAGCAGCAAGGATGGGAGGTGTCCTCATAATGGGGGATTTTAATTATCCAGACATGGGCGGAAGGAACCGCGCATTCGTCTAAGGCTCGCCAGTTCATAAATGTCTTGCAGGACAATTTAATGGGTCAGATGGTAGACGCACCAACTAGAAACAAAGCGTTACTAGGTCTACTGATTACCAACAATACAGACCTGATCACGGATGTGGAAATATGGGGCAATTTAGGAAACAGCGATCATAGGTAAATTAGCTTCAGTATAAATCACACAAATAGGAAACACAAGGGGAACACAAAGACACTGAATTTCAAAAGACCCAACCTCCCTTACCTACGAACCTTGCGAGAAGATATAAATTGGGGATAAAATCTTAGGAACAAAGAACACGGAGGAGAGAAGGGTTTGCTTTTTGCTTTAAGAGCATATTAAATAAGGGCATTAGCCCGTGCATCCCACTGGGAAATAAATTTAAAAGAGCGAACAGAAGTCCTGGATGGCTTAACTCCAATGTAAAAATGCATACAAAAACAAAGGAGAAGGCCGTCAAAAAATACAAGGCTGAGGGATCATCATCAGCATTCAGACTTTACAAAAAATGCAACAAGAAATGTAAGGGTGCAAGTAGAGTGGCTAAGATAGAACACATAGTGGAGGAGAGCAAAAAAACCCCAAGAAATTCTTTAAGTATATAAACAGTAAAAGAGGGAGAACAGACCATATTGGCCCCATAAAGAATGAGGAAGGGAATCTGGTTACAAAGTATGGTGAGATTGTGAAAGTATTGAATTTATTCTTCTCCTCAGTCTTCATGAGGGAATTGGAGGGCTTCAGTAACCAAAACTGCAGTGTTTATCCTCATGACACATCACAGGAAGCACCCTCATGGCTAACAGAGGACAGAATTAGAAATAGACTTGAAAAACATAACCAATTTACATTGGTTACATTAATAAGTCACCGGGACCAGATGGCTTGCACCCGAGGGTCCTTAGGGAACTCAGTCAAGTAATTGCCAGACCATTGTTCCTAATTTTTACTGACAGTCTACTGACTGGAATGGTACCAGCTGATTGGAGAGAAGCCAATGTAGTACCAATATTTAAAAAAGGGCCAAAATACATCCCTGGGAATTACAGACCAGTTAGCCTAACATCAATAGTATGCAAGCTCTTGGAAATATGAATGCAATCTACACACTGGGGGGGGGGGGGGGGAGAACCACTGTGGGAATCAAGGATGGAAAATAAAAATAAAAAAGTTACACCAAAAATTACTTCAGACATACTCCAAAATAATAACTCAATTTGTGTACCTACAAAAACATTCTGGTTTCCCATTAGGCCTATCCTTATCATATCATCGTCCATGTTATCTTCTTCTTACTAAGAAAACACCATATTTTTGTATGCCACGGAAGCCTTTTAATAAATTGTGTTCACATACAAATATGAGAATTATGGATCCTTGGGTTAAAGAAAAGTCAAATCCAGGACTAATCTAACTGTCAGTATCAATGTAGAATTAAGAAAAAAAATAAAGACAGACACATGACATAATTCTTTTATGTCACAGTCTTGCAGCTGCAAGGAAATAGTACAAGCAGAGAGTCCTTGGTTGAAAATATCAAATCTAGCCTAAAGTATAAATTTGTTATTATTGATCGTGGATGCAATGCTTTGCAGACTCATTTGCAAAGAAAAAAAGGCTAATATTTTGGGGTGTAGTTATTATTTATTGCAAAAGGAGAACTTAAATTGATTCTAAAGGTACATTCTTATAAAATAATAAACAGGCCATACTTAACTGTTCCGTGCAATGGTTTTGCACAAAGCAGCCCTGATCCTCCTCTTTTGGGGTCACCTGCCAGTGTTCCTGGCTCCTCCCCGCTTACCGAGTGTCCCCATTGCAAACCCCCTGATAAAATGGGACTCGGCTCACTCCTGAGCTGCGCTATCTTTGTCCATTGCGTTTAAATCTCTCCTGCCTCTGAAGCCTGATCTGTGTTCGGATAGTGCCTCAGAGGCTACTGCCAGGCAGTGAGGAAGTGATGCGATGCCTCCTCACCACCTGTTTTAGGCTGAGTTCAAACCTATGTGATGCGGGAACCAGAGCGATTCCTGTGCGCGGATTGCCGCATTGCATGTCACTTGCAGGCAGTTCACACTGTCCTCTGAGAATTGCTGTGGGTGTCAGAAGAAAGTAAATGACACCCCCAGATCAGTTCGCAGATCGCAGTGTGAACTGTCAAATGGTACAGGAATCGAATTGCACGGGTGTGAATACCCATGCGATCCAATTCCAGTGCGGACCAAAAAAGGGTCCTGCACCATTTTGGTGCGAATGCGATGCAAATTTAGCCATACAACCTGTATGGCTGAATTCGCATCACACAGACATCGCATGTGATCTTCACAGCAATGCGGCGTGAATTGCATGCGATGTCTGTGTTTGCACCAGTGTGAACCCAGCCTGAATCTCATTTTTGCCAACAAACGTGCCACTATTGTGTACAATGCATTTGTGGCACTTCGCCATATACTTGAATGTGTAGCGTTGGGTGGGCTTACTGCCCGCCGAGCACTAAATGTCTGGTCAATTTTGTCACAAACGAAGCATCGCAGCCACGGAATGTAAACATCCTTATCCTATTGCAGCTTAAGTGGGCAGTTGGCTGGTGGCAAAAAACATGCATTTTTGCCACCCCTCACCTGCAAGTCTAAACGAGGACCAAGGAAAAAAAACTACTTTTGGAACCACTTTAACCTTTAAAGCCAGAGGCTCAGCATCAGTCAGCTAGTATTTTTAAAAGGAGGTCAGAAATGGTGGCCCCATATTTCCCTAGGGGAGGCTCAACTGGAAAGAAAGTATCCACATTTTGCCACGTGGGAAGCAAAGTAAAGCAATATTAGCTTTTCCATGAAGTAACGTAGTGTGTGTATGTCAATCACATACACAAAATAAAAAAATCCACATGAAGTTTTATTACTGTGCTATATCCTATAATGTACACAGGTTTTATTTTGATACCTCCTGATGAGCAAAGTCTGCTGCATTTACGCCACCGGGATCCATCTGTTTGTCCATGTGGAAGATAAAATGCCTTTATCAGAATATACAACACATCCAGACTGTTCTCTCTGGAGGGCTATTTATCATCAGCCCCTGCTTTCCCAGCTATCCTACGTACACTAGGAACAATGCTGACTACCTACTAAAACGTACATTCAGCACATTTAGTTCATTAAAATCATTGAATATGTCAATCACTCGATATGATCATAATGTTGCTTTCTAAACATAGAATAACAAAAAAAAGACCGATTGAAAACATATCTTAGAGAATTACTTCTTCTACTCTGTACCCGACTTCCTAGAACACATACCTACTGTGGTCATTACAAGGAGATCCCACTGTGCATGCTAGATGTTTCCTGAATGGTATGCAAACATTGCAACAGCTTAGGTAAAACTGGGGCAATTTCAATGCACTTTGTACTAGATATGGGGTAAGGGGACATGGGTGGAGACACAGAGTGGTGCAGTATAATTATATTAAAAATAAAATATATTGAAGTCACTTATATTACAACATGTTTTGGATCTGTAGCAGTCCTTTGTCATGTACCGGTTCGCTGGAATACAACCAAGATGAATTAAATATATTATAACATAAGTGAATCCTTTAAAAGGGAACATAAAATGTTATTTCGTTTTTTCCTTACCTGCTAAGCTCATAAATAAAAAAATATATGTGTTTTTATTTATTTTTCGTCAGATAACTATGAAATATATTTAATCAAGTTTTATTAGAAGAGTGCAAACAATATATTCCTACAAAACAGAGACCAGTCTTGCTTAGGCAAATATGATCAAATATTGACAGCTCGGGATTAGGACAATCGGAATATAATGTAGATTGGAAGATAGCGTTACACATTATTAGCAGAGCATACATATAAGGTACATTATCAGGTATATTATTAGGTGGGTTATAGCTGATAAACAGTGCCCGGTACAATATCAACTGAAAAGGAAAAAGTACTGAAAAATTAGGTGCCCCCCCGGCCCAACCTAACATAAGATATGGTCTTGTAGGTAATACGTAATATGACCAATCTTTTAGCAAGGACAAGGAGGAAAGAAGAGGAAGGGGCAAATAAGAGAGAAAGTAGAGGGGGGAAAAAAAAGAGGGAAAGCCTTGAAGTTATTCGAAATGACTAAGTTTTCACACTTTCGAAGAGATGAATGAGTTAAACTCAGAGGAGTATCTGAAATGAGACCACACTGTCCATGTAAGATTGAAGGATTCAGGGTTATCCTCATCTCACGCAATCATAAGTTCCACTTAGTCAATTTTATCCATTTCACAAGCCCATTCAGTCAGCGATGGTGCTTTGGCCTGTTGCCAGTGTCTTGTGATTACAGAGCAGGCAGCGGTGATGAAATGCCTAACTAAGCTTTTCGTAATTTGTCTATAGGAGCCTAGCAGCATTGACAATTTAGTGATCTGGGGTTTGTTGGGAATTTTATCTCCAACAAGTTTATCAAACAAGTGTAACATTTTTTATGGAGGAGTGTAGGGCAGCAATATCACCTTGCTAAAATACGGTAGTTTCACTCTTGTGTCTGGGAAGAGATTGACATCTTATAAGAGATTGGTAATACTTTGTCCCATTCCATATTTTCCGATGAGACTTGAAATTGCTGTTCCCACTTCGAAAGGAATGGAGGTGGCACTGGGTATAATTCCTTCAGCAAAATCTGGTATAGCTGTGAAAGGGTATGGTCAGGCTTAGAAGATTGGGATAACGAAGATTCAATATCAGTATAAGGTCGCGTCAGAGAGTCAATGAAGTGCCCAAATAGAGTTGTAATTGAGTATATTCTAACCATGCACTTGACAAGTTGTGGCATATTGGAAGAATACTGGAAAGGCGGACAAGGATAAATATTACTGTATATATGACACATTAATATTAAAAGTGGATTAAAGCTTATTTTTTTAAAATAACAAACATGTTAAACTTATCTGCTCTGTGCATTGGTATTGCAGTGATTTCACCACCACCTGATGAAGATACGAAATACCCCTTGTATCGACACGCGTAGGGGAAGGGGACAGGACGGAACGCTACACATACCACCATCTGTTGGGACCGATTAGTACGCCACCCCATTACCGGCCGCCATCACCCTATCGTTACCGCTGTTTTAGAGTGGCGCACTGTAAGCGCCTTGACATTGTGAGTACCCATTGTGGGTTTTTATTGTGATTTTAAATAAAGGTAATACATACTGCACCATGAAATTCTCTTTATATTGATATACCGAGGTATAAACTGGACTGCTGTGAGGAACAGAGGCACAAGTGTAACCTATCCAGGATCCAGCATACAATACCGAACCCATAGAGGTTCTAAGGCGCATTTTGACCAAGCTTAATCGCAAGGTCACACGCCCTAAGGTGAGGGGCTATCACCTGGGGGGGGGGGGGAGCACTTATATGAGCACCTCAGCACTTTAGTTTGTGTTCACTGAGACACATGGATGGATTTTGGAATGTTTATGGACTGTTAATTTGATCATAGCACTAAGCTACACAGCACCGAATAGCACAGATGCAACACTGAATTACATGGATGTAGCACTGAATCGCATGGATATTTTTTTGGAATTTTTTATCTAATATTGTTTGAACATTGCACTATCACTGAATTACAGAGATACAGCACTGCATTGCATGGATGCAACACTGAATCGCATGGGTGATTTTTTTCTTGAAATATTTATTTATTATTTGTTTGAATACTGCACAAATATTTTGGAATATTTATATATATTTTTCACAGGCTTATTGAAGCACTCTTATTAATTAATTTATTTATTGAAGTTTATTGCACATTAATGTATAGTATTTTGGACATTTTATACATGCCACGAGAGAGCACAATACCACTTTATTAATTATATATTTATATTTATCATTTTGATAGCGCAGCATTTTATAACTTGATTAGATTATCTTGCATGGTATATGAGACATGCGTAACGTTGGAGCGCAAGGTCTCTAACATCCACCAGCTCCGTGATGTCGTTATGAAGCAGTGGAAGGGACTCCAGTGGCAACATATGAAGCTCTGGTGAACTCCATGCCCAAGAGGATTAAGGCAATGCTGGAAAATAATGATGGCCACACAAAATATTGACACTTTGGGCCCAATTTGAACATTTTCACTTAGGGGTGTACTCACTTTTGTTGCCAGCGTTTTAGACATAAATGGCTGTGTGTTGAGTTATTTTGAGGGGGCAGCAAATATACACTGTTATACAAGCTGCACATTTACTACTTTACATTGTAGCAAAGTGTCATTTCTTCAGTGATATAATATCATAATATAAGATATAATAAAATATTTACAAAAATGTGAGGGGTGTACTCACTTTTGTGAGATACTGTGTATGTGTATATATATATCATGCCTGTGGGATCCCCATGGAAGCTGAAAATCACTGTAGTAGATATCCTTACTTTAGTGATCTCCACTAGCTTTTGCGTCCCATGTCGAGTGGCTGCCCTGTGAACACAGGAGGTTGTACGATTGGCAAGGCCGCCATTCAAGGAAGATAGAAAGTGTTCTCCAAATGGCGCCCGTGCTGAGTAGGTGAACTCATGTTCACAGTGCAGCAGAGCAGCTGCTTGGCATTAGACCCAGAAGCTTGTGGATATCCCTAAAGTAGTGGTGCCTACTATAGAGATTTCCAACTTCCAGCGTTGACTGGGCCGCAAACCAAGAGATGAGTGGAAAACGTGGTCCGCACTGAGCTTTCACAGACCACGGTCGCCGCTCACCTCCTGCTTTGCGGCCATGCCCGTGTGTCTGGGAGAGGACAGCTAAACAATACAGTATATTTGAGTGTTTATGCTACACCTAAACTGATCATACATGGATCAAAATTCGGTCAGTTTAGCAGGAAGCTGGTGGGGAAATTGGCTCAGTTTTTTCTGTTCAGCCACCTAGCTGAAAGAAAAAAAAAAAGGAGTAATGTATGGCCAGCTATAAATCTACATTCACATATGACTCTAGCGATGCATCTCATTTTGCGACTCACGTTTTAGGGTTGTTCTTCACCCGACAGCCCATTTACTTCAATGGGCTGTCTGTCATCAAAAAAGCCCGCCAAATAAGATCAGCTACAAAATTTTGGCACCAAGACAGGCGTGTTTGGTAACACGTTTCTGCGTGTGCATTTGGTGTGCCACTAAGAAAACATAGCACTACATGCACGTTTTAGAATGTTTTTCACGCACTCGCGAAAACGCTACGCTTGGATGTGAATGGGGAATAAAGCCAGGTACACACTACAGTTTTTTTCGTGCAACCCAGTGGGTTGCGCAAAAAAAAAAAACCTGACACCTCTGGTCGGAGACACTGTTATTGGCTGAGAGTGCTGATTGGTAGTCAGTCGACTGCTGGTTTTCTGAATAGCTTCTGTTGGACAGACCAACATACAAACGGGCAGAATGTTAGCAATTTTTTTTTTTTTTTAATGGGCCAATTCTGCCCATGTGTACGGGGCTTTAGATCTGAAGTGGGAAACAACCTTATAATAACAAACAATAGTGTAGTATCAGACAACACAGGCTTGTACAGGAAGTTGTTTAAAGCCCTCATCTATAGAAGAACAATCAAAAAGAACACTTGAAATAATACCCAACGTATCAAGATAACAAGCCTAAACGTATGTACAACTGAATCAAGCAAATCAATATTCATATTTTTGACAATAATGGGCCTATTCATGGGACAAGCAACTGATTTGTGTTTGCTAGGGTATAGGACGGCTATTCCTTTTAAATAATTGCCATATCTATGAATGGGTATTATTGTTATAGAGGCAGAAGATTGCTGTGAAATCTGGTTATATACTGTGTGTAGGCATTTAACCATTGAGTGTTGGTTGCGCTGGGCAGCCTTATTGCCATAAAGCTCACCTTTATACATTACAATCTGATTGGATTTTCTCCTATATGGTAGCCACACATGCTTCCATTTTATTATTATTCAATAAATGTTTGATGTGATCAAATGATTAAATCTGTAAATAATTGAATAGCTATAACTTCATTCCAATAGATTTAGACTCGGTTTACAAAATTTGACCAGGGCAGAGAATTATTAATACTTTCATCCTTCATGAATACATTAATCAAAATATGAGCGTACATGGTGAAAACAGAGATGCAATCGATAAATTACAAATGTATCATAATTATCAATTGAAATCAAGCTCCCTGTGTGGCATAGTTTTGGTAAATCTAAAATTGATTGTACAGTCAGATTGTAACATGTATTGTGACCTTTAGGGCTTTGCAAAAGCATTCTCACACTTTGCAAAGCAGTCTCTGAATGGCATAAGTGCGGAGCAGCCGACCCCGTGTTCACAATTTACCAGGGCATACTCCCACTGTAGTAGCAGTGTGTACTTAAGTGATTTCCAGCTTCCAGTGGCATCGGCCAGGTATGGTAAATACATTTTTTCATTGGTAAAAGCTGGACCTCTGGTTCCCAGGTCTACTCTGAGCACAAAGTGGTGACTGTCAGTCACCAGTTCTCTGCCCCTCCAACGCTCCCTGGAGCGCCTGGGCTGTGGAGGGGGCGGGAGCAGCTGGCTCAGGCTCTCAGCGGCATGCTGAGAGGCTGAGCCAGGTACTGGTCAGGTACTGGGCAGATCCCGACATTATTGTAGAGATCCCTGCAGAGCCTGGACCTGCTGAGTGATGTCAGCTGACAGTAGGCATTAGCCCACTGTCGGCTGATTCTGGGTCACAAGAGTGCAGAACTAAGTGCACTACAGTGACTCACAGGAGAAGTATGGCCAAAAGAGCTTTATTCATACCTCTACTTTAACCCCTTGACACCAACATAACACAAATATGCGGTCCCACTGCACTGGGCTTTTTTTCCGTGGGGCCGCATATTTGTGTATCTCCCTTTGTGATGGGAGCGCGCGGGCCCTGTACTGACAATCAAGCCCTGGAACTCCCAATTCCAGGTCACCTAATCGCTGTTGTAGCCTCTGATTGGCTTCCACAGTGATTAGTCTGGACTGTGAAGCCCGCCCCTGTGCTACTCTCACTATTGTATCTGTGCTTGCACAGAGAAAAAAGTGTGTGCAAAAAAATAAATAAGTATATATATAAATAAAAAATACCTACGGTGGATCAAGGATTGACCTAGGTAAGTGCCAGGGTTAGTGTTTGGGTCAAGTAAGGGTCAAAGGTCACGGCAAGGGTCAAAGGTCAGGGTTACTATATTTTGGGCAGGATAAATTTTTTTTTAATTAGTATCAGTGTCAGTGTGTTTTAGGTAGGACAAAAAAAACCCCGCAAAATGCGCACTATTGTTTCTGGGCAGTACTACGGGTACAAAACAACAAATAACATACACATATGTGGTATCGCTGCGATCCTCAGGAGCAGGAGAATTTATTGTGGGTTGTTTTTTGGTGGTAGGCTATGGTAGTAGCAAGAAATATTCAGCAAAATTTTAAAAACAAATATTTTTTTTTTACTATTTTGGGCCAGTTTTCCTTTGATTAAAAAAAAAAAAAAACGGGAGATATCCATAACCATAATACTAGAAAGTAGTAGTGATGATATGTAAGGTTTTACTAACACATGTCAAAATTGCAAAATTGTGCTTAGGCACTAAGCTTTGTTTTACCCTTAGGCCCCTTTCACACGATCGGACCGTTCAGGTCTGCCTGTCAGTTTTGACGGAAGACCTGAACGGGCACTCCATGTTAGCCTATGAAGCGATGGATGTCAGCGGAGACATGTCCGCTGACATCCGACCCGGTCCGATCCACAAAAAGCAGACAGATGGCCCTACGTCCAGATCTGTCGCTGGCGGATCGGATTGGGTGAGATCTGATGAAAACGGACATGCTGTCCGTTTTCATCCGATCCCTCCATAGGCAGCAGCAGCGCCTGACAAGCCCCTCCCCGCTCAGTGAGCAGAGAGGGACCTGTCATCCGCCGGCTCAGCGGAGATCAACGGAGAGATCTCCCGCTGAGCCGGCGGACCGAGGCGGGCTCCGTGGAAACGGAGTCCGCCTTGTGTGAATAAGGCCTAGGCCTGAAGGGGTTAAGTTACTTTTAGAGCAGGATTACAATGATTTCCAGGACAGCCACTAGAGGCAGGAAATTACAAACCTGTGTATCAATTACAATGATCAAAATATGCAACATTAAGTATTTAATTATGTCACATTTACATCAAAAGTTACATTCAGATGAATGATACATTAACAACTCAAAAAGTGCAGTCATAAGTTTAAAAAAACTTTCCATTCAGTTAATGTACTCATACGTTCATTTTTTTTAAAAATGTATTTATGCTATCTGTATTACTCTCTATTACCTGCAGGTCCACTTTTACAGCTCCACAGACAATGATGGTACAATATAAATCATTATTAACAAATAAATAATAAATAACTCAGCTCTGTGGTCCCTGGACAATGGAAATAAATTAGCTCTACAAATGAATGAAAAGTGTCTTCTGCAAAGATTGAATTCTTTGCGCCTCAATAGGCACACGTCAAGGTTCATTTCTTGGCTTACATAATGCAAACGGAGACTTTCCCCAGCCCTGAAACCATTACTATTCCTCACTGCATCTGTCTCATTTGCCTAGAGTTGGCATGAGAAATTGGCATGCAATTTGTGTCACAGCAGCATTGAGCAGCATAGCTTTTAGTCCCAGAACTCATTAACCCATTTCTAGCTAAAAAAAAAAAAAACTGTCGGCTTGCTGGCACCACGGACAAGAAATGGAGACTGCAAATTAACTTTATAATAACTAAAACGTCTTTCCATGTACCCTGGTGACCTACAATATCATGTCCCTCTTTATTATATCTATGGCCAGCTTCACTTTGTACAATCCGAACTCCAGGCAGGTAATAAAAGATCACCCATTTATGTAGAATTTAAAATCCATATATCCTATATTTGACACAATGTCACTTGTGCAGCAGTGAAGGACACACATAGGGTGTGCCTTCCCCAGAGAGAAGACATAAAGGAGAAGGAAGTGGGGGCTATTCTATAGAGATGTAGGATGGGAGGCACTAACAATTACGCAAGTCAAACAAATAGCTGAGCAGGGAGATTAGTAGGGGCAAGCTCACATATCTACACCCTAGGGGTCAAATTGTCTTGGCTGTTGCCATATTGGAGGCTACTGATAAACCAAAATTGCTATTTGGTGGAAAAACGTCCTAGTGCTAGAGGTCAAACCGCCCCATGCTCAGACTCTTCCTGGCGGCTGTCATCTTCTCAGCACAACCAGCTAATGAGCGTGTATGCAGCTGTTCCTGTTTTCTCTCCTTTACACTTCTGTAGCTGCCTTTATCTCCCTCTACCTCTCCCTTCCAATTACATCCTTCCTATCTGCCTTTGTTAATTGACCCTAAGGCCCCTTTCACACGGACGGACCGTCTATCCGTTTTTCTTCCATCCGTCGACGGACGACAATGCATTCCTATGGGCAAACGGATGACCATCCGTTACCATCAGTTAACCTCCGCTTCCGTTTTTTTCAGTTTTTTTTAACGTACAAAGCTACGTCCAGATCCGTCAAAACGGATATTAACTGACGTTAACTGACAATGTCCGTCAACGTCCGATCAGTTAAGATCCGTTTTGAAGAAATAATTCAAAGTTCATAATTTGACAAATAAAAAAACAAAGTGAAAAAACCTTTATTTTAAAAGGGTTATGCAGAATAATAAAACTAAAACTGTTTTGAACATATCATGTGCTTTTGTGTCTTTTTATGCTATCAAAACACAATGAAATACCCAAATTAATGAATTAATAAATTAAAATTTGCACTGCATTATATATATATATATATATATATGTACTGCCATGAAACTTCTCCTGATGGAGATAGAAAGTAGTCGGCAAATTGTTCACGCATGGCAGTGTAGGATGGGTGGAGCAAGGCTTTCTAGGTAATTTCCTTAAATGCAAAGAAACTGCTGTAAATGGATGAAAACGGATACAAAAACGGATGAAAAAACGGATGTAAACGTGTACATTAACGGATGAAGACGGATATTAACGGAACGGAAGACGGATGAAAACGGAGATGAACGGAACGGATGACGGATGAAGATGGATGAAGCAACGGATAAGAACTGATACGTTTTTAACGTGGCTAAACTGATGGTGCCCGTGTGAAAGGGGCCTAAGGCTTAATGTACAGGAGATTTACAGCCTCTCCTGAATGATTTAACTTGACAGATAGTAACACACGTTTAAAACGTTTGTTTTGCCGCATTTACATGCCACGTTTAGCCGCGTTTGTGTTTAGAAGCGTTTGAAAAAACTTTTTTTCTTTGCAAAATAGGCAAAAATGAAAAATGCCTGTAAACAAAACGCGGTCAAATGCGATTTACCACATTTAGAAGTGTTTGCCGCTTGAAATGACTCTAAACTCGACGTCTGAGCTCATTTTTTTGCTTTCCAAAAAAGGCCTCCAAACTCAACTGCCTAAAAACGACATTAAACAAACCTGTACATGTACACATAAGATAACATTGGAGGAGTTCAGGGGCAGCTGAAAAAAGCATCCAACTGCCTCTGAACGTCCGTTTACCAGGAGCAGTGTACATGAGGCCTAAGCCCCCATTTACACTTGGGAACACGCGTTTGCAGTCAATTTTGTTTGTACCTGCATTTTTTCTGGCGGTTTCAGGCTTAAAGTGGTGTTCCGGCCGAAATTCTAATTTTTGAATAAAAATACCCCTATAGTACACAAGCTTAATGTATTCTAGTAAAGTTAGTCTGTAAACTAAGGTCTGTTTTGTTAGTTTATAGCAGTAGTTTGTTATTTTATAAACTTACAGCAGGCCGTGACCATCTTAAGTGTGGGCATCTGAAGCCAGACTGTATTTCTTCCTGGATCTCATCCTTGCAGATCTCGCACATGCTCAGTGCAGCACAAGCAGTGTAATAGGTTTCAGGTCAGGTTTCCATAGCAACGGCAGTTTCAGAGGAAGTTGCTGCCCCTTCCCAGAAGGCACTGCAAACAGGAAATGATGCAATGGGCCGCGGCCAGGGAGGAGGAAGTGAAAAATCAATACAGCAGATATACAGTAGGTGCTGAGGAAAAAAAATAAAAAAATATCCAATTTGTTTACAGTGCACAGTTTAGTGAGGGATGTTGAAGAGTTGTAAAAGTGGGTGGAACTCCACTTTAAGCATTTCAGGTTTAGCCAGAAAGCTAGTTACTAGAGAAGAGGCAAGAAATTGCAGTTTCAAGGACTTCCACTGAATTCCATGGGGGCCAAAAACATGCAAATCTGCCCCAAAGCAGTTCATTGTAGGTTTTTTCAAATTCAAACACAAAGAAAAGAAGCACCGCTGCAGGTCTGTGCAAGTAAGCGCCTCTCCCTCCGTCCCGGAATTAGAGGTGGCCGCCCGGCTTGCCTCCGACACAGCAATATAAATGTAATGGATGGCCGCACACTCCACGAGGATGATGAAAATAGACTTTATAATAGAACAAACATCACAGCACAACAGGAAGGACTGACGCGTTTCACGCTGAATAGAGTCACTCTCAGCTGTTGTTTGTCATGATTAGGCGCTATTCAGCATTAAACGGGTCAATCCTTCCTGCTATGCCCAGATGCTGTGATGTTTTTGTATATTGATTTTTGAGTTCTACAATAATGTCCTTTTGCATCATCCCTGTGAAGTGTGTGGCCATCCATTACATTTATGTTTTTTCAGGCTTTGCGCGGTAAGCTTTAAGCGACACGGCGCTCAAGTGTGAACAAGAATCACTGAATATAATGAGAATCTTGACGCTGAGCAATGACACGCTTTGGGAAGTACACTTCAAATCACTTAGGTGTAAATGGGTCTAATGCTGAACACTGTATCTGCTTGGACACTTGCTTCTCTGATCTAATCTGCTGATCCCCTGTTAACAATATGCTTGTGTAATAACAACATTCATGCTCCTGAGATTATCAACACCATTATAAATTTCCCTTTCCAAGTAGTACTCTCACATACCTTTAAAAACAGCTAGTATAAGCAGGGCTTTTTTTCCTCAGAGAAAGGTGCAAGAACTCAACCATAACCCCCCCCACACACACACACACACACACACACACACACACACCCCCGCATCTTTCACTTGCAGGGAGATCATCCAGCGGGGGGGGGGGGGGGGGGGGGGCGGCATAAGCATCCAGGCAAAAAATGGAAATTGCAGTGGGTGCAGCGTATCAAACTGCTCCGCACCCCAGGCACCTGCATTTCCCTTGTCCTGCACTCAGAGGGATTTGCTCAGGGGATCCAATCCGTTAAAGCCACTGGGAGACAAGCTATCACTTGTAAACACAGAAGCTGGACTTTTGTGTTTACAAGTAATAGTGATGAGCATGGAGCAGAGGCCAGAGCCAGAGGTGGCAGAACTGAGTTCCACCAAGTTCAAGGTGAAAAAAAGCCCTGAATATAAGTACCGTACAAAATCCTCTACATAGCAGAACTAACCCTGGAAATGGGTCAATAAGGGGTGCTGGGTCTGTAGAAAATAGCTTGCAGTGAATAATGGCCCATCTGACACAGACCACAACCATTGCATCCCACTCCTGGTGTACAGTATGTGTCCACCTTGTATAAAGGTCTATGAGAGATGTACATACTGCAATGACCCCATAAAGGAAAAGTATTGAAAGAAATTCCTTAATGCCTACAGCCTGGCAGGTTGGAATCTGCTTATTACAGGACCTCAATTTATTTTATTTTTTTTTAATACAGTTGTCTTTAAACCTCAGTGTCGTGTGTGCCCTATATACATAAGGGATAATAATTACAGACCATAATTATAGGTGCGTTATAAATACAATGGCTTTCCAAATTTGCTGACTCTCTTCCTGTAATCATGTTGCTCGTAAGATTATTAGATAGGAATACTGTAAAGTTTGTAAAAAATGGTGACTCAGAGATTTTCCGGCTTACTCTCTTCCTGTAACTGTAACACATGAAAATACCAGCTCTGCATGCCTTGTGTTTACTGTACACTAGCCACATTCTGAACAAGTGCATCACGCCATAAATGCAATATGTCGCAATTACTGTTTTATAGAACAATAAATATTTGGTGCTTCACTTGTGTACTGTAAATCTCAGTAATTACTTTCAGGGCTCAAATGAACCGTCTGCTTTGCTGTTTCCTACACTGGAGAAGCCTACCCAAGTTATTACTATTTTTAAATCTACAGACTATGGTAAAGTGCCGAGCAGACAAACATTTGACCGACACATGTATAATAAGTAGTACAAACAGCCTTGAGTAAAATGCAGACTAGTAACACATATTTCATTCCAGGAAACCAGACAAATGTGTGCTTGATGAATTTGCACATTTTAAATTTTGTGATTTAAAGCATAACTCCACTTTTGTTGAGAAAAAAACTTTCCCCCCTGGGTGATCTATGTGCATTGCAAGGATTTTACCAAACTTTTTTGCAGATTCCTACCTTTCGTTATTCTGTGTCCATATGGTGTCCATGTGGTAAGTGGATATAATGGAAGTGGTTTCATAACTATAAATCAGCTGCTGCACCTGCAGGGCTCTAATCAGGAACATTGCAGGTTCTGCATCTCTTTAGACATGATTTCCCATTGGGAGTATCTCACCAAAAATAATATTTTTGTTGCAGGGGATGCCTGAAATCTGACTTATATCCTAGGGCAGACTTCTGGGAAAATCAGTGAGCCAATCACACAAGCAGGAGATGTTTCTGGGGGATGTTCTGTACACATTCTGTGTTTAGAACACCTCCATGTAGCCATATTGCATTGCATGTTACAGAAAATTACAGCGCTGCAGATTAAAAAGGAAGGGTAATTTTTAAATACCATTCAATTACAATATGACTTGTGTTACAATTGCATATGCTATATTATTTTTTAGTGCTGGATAAAAGTATACAGGCAGATGCATACAAATACCTATAAACAAGATGAAGACTATGGAAGGTTACAATTGTTCAAACTAAGGCATACATTTTGTTTTTGTTCAATCAACAAGTTGAACAAAAAAAAAAAAAAGTGCAGTTTCACCCATCCACACATTTAAGGTGGATGGAAGAATCACTCCTGCTGCGCTATTGTGTTTTCACGGTAGGGGGCCTTCCCCGCTGTCAGAGCACAATGATCGGTGTTGCAGGCTATAGTCAGAGTTACTGATCGTGCAGAAAAAAACCGTTGTACAGAAGTCGATCGATAGTTGAACTTCTGTATATGTATTGACGGCTTTAGGCCTCTTGCACATGGCCGTACAGTGTAAAAGCCCTCTATTGTATAAAAAAATATGCCCACATGTGTGCGCGAGTTTGCGCCTTTGCAAGCGGTTATGCATCATTGCATGCACTGCGTTTTCTGTAATGCAGTACCATGGGATAAAACATACTGCAACTGTGACTACCAGGCACCACAACATAATTATTTCACACTGTATGCCCATACACTCAACTTTATGACTGTGTGCAAGAGACTTAAAAATGTTGTGAAACAAACATGTAAGGAGATATCCACTGTTAAATGATGTGAATTCCAGTGAGCCAATTAACCCCAAATAATCTTCTATAGATAAATTTAACTGAAATTCACTATATCAGAGAGCTATTTTCATTGTGTTACTTAAAGTGGATGTAAACCCCCAAAACATTTTTTTAATTAAGACTCATATCTGTTACAGCAGAGGATGTCATTTCATCTGTGACCAGTCTTGCCACCAAGAGTTAATCTGGCTCTGAGCAATCCTCTTTTTTCAGTAAGCTAAAAATGGACACACAGAGAAATAGGTGTCTGTTCTTCCCCCTTGCTATGACTGACAGGTGATTTCCTTATCTCATGCAGGAGTGTGAGGGAGGCATTCTGTGTACTTCACATCCCGCCACTTTCTTCTCCAGCTCTCCCAGGATTGGCTGCTCTACACCTCAGCATAATTGGGCATGCTGAAGTCATGTGGTGACTTTTCTGGGTTTTGACTGCATATTAGTGATCATGGGGCATAATCCACAAGAACAGCAGAAGTGCAGTGTAAGAAACTCTCACAAGAGTGAGAGAGAGAGAGAGCTGTGCATGATGTCATAAGCCTAGGCTAATGGCCAGAAAAGAAACAGGAAGTGGGCTGTATAAGGTATTTACTGGAAGAAAAAAAATGTTTTACTATCCAAAGTTAAAACAACAAGGGCAGAAGATGTAGTAGATGGAAAGATGTACCCCACATTGCTTTTACGAGCCAGCATTCTCTGTACCCCACATTGCTTTTATCCTTTTATTGTCTTGTGATCACTTTTATTGCTTTGCGATTTGATACTTGACCTATTATCAATAAACCACCCGGTTTGACCTGCACCATTTGGAGTTCTCCTTCCCTTTCCTTTTCTCCATGTGTTCGTCCCTTGGAGCATATGAAGAGGTGGGTCCTGAGACCACTGTCCGGACTGCAGAGTGCCTTTGAAGTCCACGGACCAAGAGTTGGGGACACCATACCAGGACCTGTTTGACCTCCGCACCTGTTCCATACTTCATATGATCTTGAGCCTGTATGACCCTTCTGTCATATGACATGCAGGGTCCACCACAGTTGGTAAGAGTATCCATTTTTTCTCCATTATCTGTTTACTGAAAAGTAACTGCAGACAAGCAATTCACCATCCTCATGTGACCGAAGACTTCCTTACGGGTGGAATTTACCTCGTCACAACACTGTGGACTTTATTTAATTATCCATGCTGCACAGACTCAACCCATTGTCCAGCTCACTGTTTTGCCCTTACTTTTTGTTTTATTTTGTTGTGTTACACTTATACATTATTTTGCCACAGCTGTACCACATTCAGGGTACACACTTACATAGTTTTAGTTAGCGCCACGCTGTCACTTTAATTTTCATCTTGAACTTTGTATGTTTGAGTGTTGGCTGCTTCTTTTTTCACTTCACATATGTGTGTTGTAGCACAGTTTTTTCTACTACACTTCCTATCTATGCACATAGCTCCCAACTGTCCCTGATTTTGAGGGACTGTCTCTGATTTGGAATAAAGTCCCTCTGTCCCTCTTTCCTCCCCATTTGTCCCTCATTTTGGTCTGATCTACATAGTAGATAGTAATAGTATATAAAATTCACTTTTTATCTTTCAAAAAGTGTTTCCCAGTGCTAAATCTTTCTTCCAATTTCTAAATTGCTGCATTTGTAAATTTTAAAAGCCATTACACAGTAAAGTAGTGGTAAAATAAAGCACTTGTGGGTTTAACTAATCATTTTTTTTGTATAATTCTCCTTTAAGGGGGCGTGGCAGGGTGTGTGCCCTATGTCTACATACTTAATAAATGTCCCTCGTTCCCATCTCAAAAAGTTGGGAGGTATGTATAGAGGAGTAGCCATGTCACCCTAGGACAGGAAGTGTTTTAGCATTACAGAACACCTCACCCTTTCCGTCTCTATAAGATAGACAGGAGGTGTTCTGTGGTCCACAATGAACTGGGAAAAATGCTAAATAATAACAGCTACCAGATACAGAGTGCACAGCAAGGTACCAACTCACAAGATTTTTGGCAGGGTCAACAGATTTATGTTTGATAAATACACCATTGAAAGTGGGGGCAAACAAGAAGTCCATCGTTAGGCAGGGTTCACACTTGAGTGTAGCATTTCCACTTGCATTTTTTCTTTTGAGTGTTTTGGAGCATTTCAGCTATTCACGCATAGGGCAGCCCAATCACTTGAATGGGCTGCACTACGTGCGAATAATGCCCCAAAAGAAGCTCCAAAACAGGAGCGTCCATGAATGGGTTTTGGTTGATTCAGCAGGAATTGGCTGAAATTTTAGCTATGTAAGCGCGTGGAGACAAAGAGGTGCAGACACTAGAAAAAAGTAGACAGTATACAGTCAGGAGGGGTAGAGGGGAAAGTGCCAGAGAGGCTGATCCTGGGCTGGAACATCCAAATAAGTACGCCCTGTAGAGTGACATGGGTGAAACCAGTCAGGGACCAGCACTGCTGGAGCTGAGGGATTCCCCTAGCTGCCAGGGGAAGAACTCCTCCAGTGAGAGTGGGGGGGAAGCCAAGGGAAAGAAAAGACGGATTCTGGTGGTAGGGGACTCAATTCTTAGAAGGACAGAGAGGGGGCAATCTGTGACAAAGACCTGAAGCACCGAACTGTATGCTGTCTACCGGGCGCTCGGATTCGGCACATCACGGATAAGGACCTCAAAGGTAGTATTCTCAGAAATACTACCATTACCTCAAGCCACACCAGAAAGGCAGAGGGAGATTAGGGAAGTAAACAAGTGGCTGAGGAGCTGGTGTAGTAAGGAGAGGTTTGGGCTCCCGGAGAACTGGGCCGACTTCTCAATCAGTCACCACTTTTATAGAAGGGATCAAATGCACCTAAATGAGGACTGTGTAGATCTGCTGGGAGTGAAGATGTCCGAAGAGTTAGAGGGGCTTTTAAACTAGGCGATGGGGGGATGGTCCAGAGGTAGAGATAGTCAGCGCGGAACATATTCCAGAGGGTAGTATTGGGGGCATTAGTGGTAGGTTGACTAAAGCACATAAACCCAAGTTAAGTATATTAACAAGTTCTACTTGCAACCTTGAAACACCCAATAAGAAGACAGTATGCGACCATGGCATGTTCACCAATGCCAAGAGCCTGGTGGACCAGATGGGAGAACTAGAGATACTGTTATAGGTAGAGGAGGATTTTGATTTTGTGGGAATTTCAGAGACTTGGTTTAACAGATCTCATGATTGGCTGGCAACCATTCAAGGGTATTCCCTTTATCGTAGGGATAGGGAGGGTAAAAAAGGGGGAGGAGTATGCCTGTATATCAAGAATAATGTACAAGTGAATGTGATTGATGACATCACTAGGGGAGCTAGGGAGGAGGTGGAATCCTTATGGGTAGAGCTCCAAAGGGATGAAACTAAGGGGAAAGTAATACTGGGAGTATCCTATAGGCCCCCTAACCTGAGGGAGGAGGGGGAGGCAGAGCTCCTATCACAAATTGGATTAGCGGCAAGCATGGGAGGTGTCATCATAATGGGGGATTTTAATTATCCAGACATAGACTGGGCGGAAGGAACCGCACATTCATCTAAGGATCGCTAGTTCCTAAATGTCTTGCAGGACAATTTCATGGGGCAGATGATAGACGCACCAACTAGAAACAAAGGGTTACTAGACCTACTGATTACCAACAATACAGACCTGATCACGGATGTGGAAAAGAGGGGCAATTTAGGAAACAGTGATCACAGGTCAATTAGCTTCAGTATAAATCACACAAATAGGAAACATAAGGGGAATACAAAGACACTGATTTTCAAAAGTGCCAACTTCCCTAAGCTACGAACCTAATATCTTTGGAACAAAGAACACAGAGGAGAGATGGGTTTGCTTTCAGAGCTTATCATATAAGGGCATTTGCCAGTGCATCCCGTTGGGAAATACATTTAAAAGAGCGAACAGAAGTCCTGGTTGGCTTAACTCCAATGTAAAAATGCATTTAAAAGCAAAAGGAGAAGGCCCTCAAAAAATAAAAGGCTAAGGGATCTTCATCAGCATTTCTACTTTACAAAGAATGCAACAAGAAATGTATGGGTGCAATTAGAGCGGCTAAGATAGAACACGAAAGACACATAGCGGAGAAGAGCAAAAAAAAAAAAAAAACCCAAGAAATTCTTTAAGCACGTAAACAGTAAAAGAGGGAGGACAGACCATATTGGCCCCATAAAGAACGAGGAAGGGAATATGGCTACAAAGGATGGTGAGATGGCAAAGGTTTTGAATTTATTCTTCTCCACAGTCTTCACTAGGGAATCAGGGGGCTTCAGTAACCAAAACTGGAGTGTTTATCCTCATGACACATCACAGTAAGTACCCTCATGGCTAACAGAGGACAGAATTGGAAAAGGACTTGAAAAATGTAACATTAATAAATCACCAGGACCAGATGGCTTGCACTTGAGGGTCCTTAGGGAACTCAATCAAGTAATTGCCAGACCATTGTTCCTAATTTACTGACAGTCTACTGACTGGAATGCTACCAGCTGATTGTAGAAAAGCCAATGTAGCACCAGTATTTAAAAAAGGGCCAAAATACATCCCTGGGAATTACAGACCTGTTAGCCTAACATCAATAGTATGCAAGCTCTTGGAGGGGATAATAAGGGACTATATACAAGATTTTAGTAATGAAAACGGTATCATTAGCAGTAATCAGCATGGATTCATGAAGAATCGTTCTTGCCAAACCAATCTACTAACCTTCTATGAGGAAGTGAGCTGCCATCTAGATAAAGGAAGGCCCGTAGACGTTGTGTATCTGGATTTTGCAAAAGCATTTGACACAGTTCCCCATAAACGTTTACTTTAGAAATTAAGGTGAGTTGGCATGGATCATAGGGTGAGTACATGGATTGAACACTGGCTACAAGGGCGAATTCAGAGTGTAGTGATAAATGGGGAGTACTGAGAATGGTCAGGGGTGGAAAGTGCGGTCCCCCAGGGTTCTGTCCTGGGACCAATCCTATTTATTCTATTCATAAACGACCTGGTGGATGGGGTGAAAAGCTCAATCTCAACCTGTATTTGCGGACGAAACAAAGCTAAGCAGGGAAATAACTTCTCTGCAGGATGTGGAAACCTTGCAAGTAGATCTGAACAAATTAATGGGGTGGGCAAATACATGGCAAATGAAGTTTAATGTGGAAAAATGTAAAATAATGCATTTGGGTGGCAAAAATTTGAATGCAATCTACTCACTGGGGGGAGAACCACTGGGTGAAACAAGGATAGAAAAGGACCTGGGGGTCCTAGTAGATGATAAACTCAGCAATGGCATGCAAAGCCAAACTGTTGCTAACAAAGAAAACAGAATATTGGCATGCATTAAAAAAGGGAATAACTCAAGAGATAAAGCGATAATTCTCCCACTCTACAAGACTCTGGTCCGGCCGCACCAGGGTATGCTGTCCAGTTCTGGGCACCAGTCCTCAGGAAGGATGTACTGGAAATGGAGCGAGTACAGAGAAGGGCAACAAAACGAATAAAGGAACTGGAGGATATTAGTTATGAGGAAAGGTTATAAGCACTGAACTTATTCTCTCTGGAGAAGAGAAGCTTGAGGGGGATATGATTTCAATTTACAAATACCGTACTAGTGACCTCACAATAGGGATAAAACTTTTCCACGGAAGGGAGTTTAATAAGACACGTGGCCACTCATTAAAATTAGAAGAAAAGAGGTTTAACCTTAAACTTCGTAGAGGGTTCTTTACTGTAAGAGCGGCAAGGATGTGGAATTCCCTTCCACAGGCGGTGGTTTCAGCGGGGAGTATCGGTGGTTTCAAGAAACTATTAGATAAACACCTGAATGACCACAACATACAGGGATATACAATATAATACTGACGAAAAATCACATACATAGGTTGGACTTGATAAACTTGTCTTTTTTCAACCTCACCTACCATGTAACTATGTAACTATGTAAGGTAGCCTTTATAATAATTTAGATAAAAAAAAAAAATGACTGCAGATTTTATTGTTACAAAGTTATAGAAAACATATGGCAGATAATGATCTGGTTGACCTTCCGTTTTTAAAGAGAAAATAGTATTTAAAAAGGGTAGCCTATCAATTATAGAGTCACGGCACTTTAAAGTTTACAATGACAACTGCATTCAACACTGAGCAAAGTACATGGAGCACTCAGCAAACAAGACTTACACGCTAACAACAGCGCAGGGAAAGAAAATGTTTGAACAAGGCTCTTTCAAGCATACTTCCTCAACTACATGTCCTACATTATCCGGTTTCTACAGAGTTCACCGTGTAGGTTTCCATATGCAGTGTATATATAGATCTGCAGTTAAAAATGGCAATCCGTCCATTACCTTATATATTCTAATGTTTCAGACAAGGAGAGGCGTGTGGATTAGGATAAGTATCAACATTTTGAGTTAGAACTATAGGCTACGCTCACACTTCTGCGGGTGCGGGATTGCATGTAAATCACACGCTTTTCCACACCTGCAGCAAAATTCGCTACTGTTAGCAAAGGTGCAGGGGTGCTATTAATTCCTAATGGCACCCCCATGTACTGGAAAATTTATGGCACTATGCTGTTTCCCTGCAGCTGTGATTTTGGAAAAGGTGCAGGGACCTTTTCTCTACATTTCCCATAGGTACAGCAGCCTATTTAAATGAATGGGCTTCTGTTCTTGCGCAAATGCAGCTGAAGGGAAACCTCAATAGTGTGACCCTAGACTTAAAGCGGACCTTCATTCACTTTTTCAACTTTCCATCTATTAAATCGTCTGCCCTTGTTGTTTTAACTTTGGATAGTAAAACTTTTTTTTTTCTGCCAGTAAATACCTTATACAGCCCACTTCCTGTTTCTTGTCTGGTCATTAATCTAGGCTTATGACATCATGCACAGCTCTCTCTCGCACTCTTGTGAGAGTCTGCCAGGAAGGGAGGGGGGATGAGTCATAAGAGGGCCAATGAGAGCTGCAGCGCTAAAGATGTGTGTTTGTGTAAATCCAGGAAGTGAACAGGCAGCAGCTTCAGCTGCCCACAGTTAAAATGACTCAATGGAGGGAGATCTCTGCAGCATATTTGGCAAGTAGAGAATCGCAGAATATATAAAATAATATGCAAAGTGGTTGGAGGGAAGCTTCAGAATGGCAAATATAATTTTATTACAAATTATGTCAGCAGACTGCAGTTCCTTTTTAAAGGGGTTTATTTACTAGAGCTGGAGAGTGCAAAATCAGGCTAATTTCTGCATAGCAACCAATCAGCTTCCAGATTATAGATTGAGGTTAGAAGCTGATTGGTTTCTATGCAGAAGTGAGCCTGATTTTGCACTCTCCGGCTTTAGTAAATAAACTCCAAAGTGTTTGTATACAATCACCTTGTAAAACAACCCATTTAATTTAAAATAGAAATGAAAGGCAAAACATTTGTGTTTAGATATATAAAAAAAAAACATTATAAACACTTGTTTCCCTTTTTTTAAAGTGATCACATTCCCTGTGTTCTCAGCTGAATAAGAGCTAGGGGAGGAGAAAAAAGAGCAGTATGCTGAGCTTCCCAGTAAAAGTCTGTGCAGGGGTGGGGAGAATGTCAGGACAAGTCTGATCACTGGAGGAAAGCAGACTGAGTTCCCAGCATAGCCAGAAAACTGACCACAATGTGTTCTCCTGCTTAGTGTGGTCAATTTTTAATAGGAACGCAAAAGGACTGGCAGGAAAACAAGGGATTTCACACAAAGTAAACAATACAAAGAGAACAGGATACTTTTTCATACATGTACATGGTACAACAGGCGCATATCAGGAATGTAAAAATTTCTGAGTTTGACATATTAATTTTATATATATATATAGATATCTATCTATATATATATATATATATATATATATATATATATATATATATATATATATACACACACACATATTTATATATTATAAATATTACAGTTACTACTTATATTGCCTAGCAGAAAAAAGGGTCGCTGGTTCGAATCCCAACCATGACACTACCTGCCTGGAGTTTGCATGTTCTCCCTGTGCCTGTGTGGGTTTCCTCCGGGTATTCTGGTTTCCTCCCACACTCCAAAGACATGTTGGTAGGTTAATTGGCTTCTGTCTAAATTGGCCTTAGTATATGAATGTGAGTTAAGGACCTTAGATTGTAAGCTCCTTGAGGGTAGGGACTGATGTGAATGTACAATGTATATGTATGTAAAGTGCTGCGTAAATTGACGGCGCTATAGAAGTACCTTAAATAATAATAATAATAATAATATTAATTCTGTGTAACTGAATCCACTGTGGTGGCTGGAGATATACTTTGCACTATATATATTGAAAGCAATGTGAGAGTCCACAGCTGGCACCCTATGCAGGACGCCATGACGCAATGATTAGGCTTCCACTCAGAGATGAGCAGCTGACAGCACACTGCTTTATGATCGTACCACAAGCACAAGCCCGATTCATTTCCATGATCTCATCAATTATTACAGGAAACCAAAAAGGTCTGAAACATGATTCACATGACCAGTTAATTATGGCTGAGGGACGCCCACTTCTATTTTACCTCCCATCATAACACTGCATCTCTGCCAGTATAGCAATTAACACATAAAGTGCAATTCAGCGAATGTTGGCCCAGTGACAGTACTGACAAACTGGCTCCAGCTCGATGATGAGACTAAACTCCTTGTTTATAGCTGTGACCCCATTCAGCATGACTGCTTATACCATCGTCTCTGTCTTGTAAAATCTGACTTGTCTCCACTGCAGACATGCCATCACGACCCATTTCATTAAGGAGATGTTTGTGTGCTTTTGTGTTTTTGCTAACTACTTGTGAACTGAAGTACACCTGTTATTGAAGGAATACAAGGAGTCTATAGGTTTCATGTACACGGGACGTTGTTCAACCTCTCCTAAACTATTTAAGTTGACAGCTAGAAACCGGTGTCTAAAAAAAGCCGTTTAACCGCGTTTACATGAACCCATTTTTTTTTTTTTTGCATTTGAAAAAAAAATAAATAAACATTTTTTCTTTTTCCTTTTTTGTTAAAATGAAAAACGTCTGTAAATGAAACGCTTCTAAACTCGAGTTACCGCGTTTAGCAGTGTTTACAAGCTGTTACAGGCATTTGGCATTTCAAATGCCTCTGAACATCCGTCTGAACCCATTTTTTGTGCGTTCTAAAAAAAGCTTCTAAACTCAACTGCCTAGAAATGACTAGACACGACCTTGTGTACATGTACACAGGTTCGTTTAATGATATTTTTAGGCAGTTGTGTTTATAGGCTTTTCTTTGAAGGCAAAAAAAATCACACGCCGACGTTTCAGGCTTCATGCACACGAGACGCCGGTTGGTAGGTTAATTGGCTTCTGTCTAAATTGGCCCTAGTATATGAATGTGAGTTAAGGACCTTAGATTGTAAGCTCCTTGAGGGTAGGGACTGATGTGAATGTACAATGTATATGTGTGTAAAGTGCTGCGTAAATTGACGGTGCAAACTCTGCTGAACACATGTTTTTAAAAGCTGAAACCGGCATTTAGAAACGCCCATTTTGCCGCATTTGCATGCCGCAATTAGCGGCGTTTTACCGCGTTTGCGTCTAGAAGCGTCTGCAGAGCAGAGAATGACATTTTGCGACCCAAATTTGGGGCCCCCGTATCTCAGGGCCACTTGGTGCTAGGAACCCCAAATTTGGATATGTGGTAATGCCACTTTGTTTGCACACCAAATTGTGGGTTCCTAGCACCAAGTGGCCCTGAGATATGGGGCCCCAAATTTGGGTCGCAAAATGTCATTCTCTGCTGCAGTTTACCATCATATTTCTGTGTTTTCTGGTCCAAAAAATAGGGATCCTTTAAAAACACTTATAAACACAAAAGCAACTAAACGCGGTACCAGCGCTTAGCCACGTTTAGCCGCGTTTGGCATCTGAAACATGGAAAACTTTTGCGTCTGAACCCATTTTTTTGCTTCTGGAAAAACTAGGTTAACCGATTCCCGACCGGCGCATGCCGATGTACGTCGGCAGAATGGCACAGCTGGGCAAAAGGGCGTACCTGTACGTCCCTTTGAATTCCCCGCCATGCCATTGCGCCCGCGCCGGCCGGGAGCTCCGTGAGTTGGGTCGCGGGTCCCGCGGACTCGATCGCCACGGGGATACCCGCGATCGCCTCACGGAGAGGACGAACAGGGAGATGCTGATGTAAACAGCATCTCCCCGTTCTGCCTAGTGACAGTGTCACTGATCACAGCTCCCTGTCATCGGGAGCAGTGATCAGAGTAATGACACTGCTAGCCCATCCCCCCTACAGTTAGTAATCACTCCACTAGGACACACTTAACCCCTCCCCGCCCCCTAGTAGTTAACCCTTTCACTGCCAGTGTCATTTACACAGTAATCAGTGCATTTTTATTTGCACTGATCGCTGTATAAATGACAATGGTCCCAAAAATGTGTAAAAAATGTCCGACATGTCCGCCATACCGTCGCAGTCACAATAAAAATCGATGATCACCGCCATTACTAGTAAAAAAAAATTATTAATAAAAATGCCATAAAACTATCCCCTATTTAGTAAACGCTATAACTTTTGCGCAAACCAATCAATAAACGCTTATTGCGATTTTTTTTCACCAAAAATATGTAGAAGAATACGATCGGCCTAAACTGAGGAAAAAAAATGTTTTTTTTATATACTTTTGGGGGATATTTATTACAGCAAAATGTAAAAAATAATGCGTTTTTTTCAAAATTGTCGCTCTTATTTTGTTTATAGCGCAAAAAATAAAAATCACAGAGGCGATCAAATATCACCAAAAGAAAGCTCTATTTGTGGGAAAAAAAGGATGTCAATTTTGTTTGGGAGCCACATCGCACGATCGCGCAATTGTCAGTTAAAGCGACGCAGTGCCGAATCGCAAAAAGCGCTCTGGTCAGGAAGGGGGTAAAATCTTCCGGGGCTGAAGTGGTTAAACACAACTGCCTAAAAACGCAAAAAAATGAGACTGTGTAAATGGACACATAGGATAACACTGAATGAGTTCAGGGGCAGTTGAAAAAAGTGTCCAACTGCCTCTGAACGCGAGTTTAACAGCGTCTCGTGTGCATGAGGCCTCAGACACCAAACACGGCTAAACGCGGCTACACACGGTAACTCGCATTTAGCCGCGTTTCATTTACAGGAGTTTTTAATTTTTGGCTATTTTGAAAAAAAAAAAATAAAAATGAATACATTTTTTTTTCAAATGCTTCTAAACGCAAATGCGGCTAAACGTGGCTAAACACGGCATGTAAACGCGGCAAAGCGGATGTTTTAAACGTGGGTTACTATCTGTCAAGTTAAATCGTTCAGGAGAGGTTGTAAAAACATCCTGTGTACATTAAGCCTTACAGCTCCTTTTGAAAATGCTAGTTCTCTGGCTATCATACGTATGATTTGGCATTAATACTTTCAAGTATCCTGACTTCTCTGACTTCTGTCTGCGTGTCTGTTCAGGTCTAAGACTCTAAAGAACTATGGAAGGCAGCCAGTCAGCTGGAATTTTCAAAAGGAGGTCAACATAGATATTATAAGACAATGGGGTTGATTTACTAAAGGCAAATAGGCTCTGCACTTTGCAAAGTGCAGTTGCACTCTGCAAGTGCAGTTGCTCCAGAGATTAGTAAATGAGGTAAAGTTTCACTTTGCAAAAAATACCCAATCACGTGCAAGGAAAATTTAAAAAACAGCATTTTTGCTTGCATATGATTGGTTGTTGGAAGTCAGCAGAGCTTCTGCTCATTTACTAAGCTCTGGAGCAACTGCAAAGTGCACAGTCTATTTGCCTTTATTAAATCAACCCCAATAATTGCTTGATCTTGCCATATTCATTGATTCTATTCTCTCTGTGAGAATGTGTGTGATACCCCAAGGGCCAACAATTATGTTGGTGCTTGTGGTTGTTATCAACAATTCAACTATCACAATATCCTTAAGCACTTGCCTACTAGACACTTAAACCCCCCTCCTGACCAGACCATTTTTCAGCTTCCAGCGCTCTCACACTTTGAATGACAATTACTCAGTCATGCAATACTGTACCCAAATGAATTTTTTGTCCTTTTTTCATACAAATAGAGCTTTCTTTTGGTGGTATTTGATCACCTCTGGGTTTTTTTATTTTTTTGCTCTATAAATAAAAAAAGACCCAAAATTTTGAAAAAAAAATAATTATTCCTAATTTCTGTGATAAAATTTTGCAAATTATTATTTTTTCTTCATAAATTTTGGCCACAATTTATACTGCTACATATCTTTGGTAAAAATAACCCAAATTAGTGGATATTATTTGGTCTTTGTGAAAGTTAGAGAGTCTACAAGCTGTGGTGCAAATCATAAAAAATTGATCACACCTGATGTTCTGACGGCCCATCTCATTTCTTGCGACCCTAACAAGCCAGGAAAGTACAAATACCCCCCAAATGACCACTTTTTTGAAAGTAGACATTTCAAGGTATTTAGTAAGATGCATGGTGAGGTTTTTCATGTTGTCATTTTTTCCCACAATTCTTTGCAAAATTAAGATTTTTTTCCCCCGCAAAATTGTCATTGTAAGTGTGGTATTTCTCTCACATGGCATGTGTATACCACAAATAACGCCCCAAAATACATTATGCTACTCCTCCTGAGTATTACGATACCACATGTATGGGACTTTTTCACAGCCTAGCCACATAGAGAGGACCAAAATTCAGGGAGCACCATCAGGTGTTCTAGGAGCATAAATCACACATCTAACTTGTTGACTACCTATTACACTTTAAGGCCCTGGAGCACCAGGACAATGACACGTGACACTGATGTGGCACTGATGACAGATGGCACTGATACGTGGTACTGATGGCACGTGACACTGATATGGCACTGATGACAGATGGCACTCATACGTAGCACTGATGACACGTGACACTGATGTGGCACTGATGACAGATACGTGGCACTGATGACACATGGCACTGATGACAGATGGCACTGATGTGTGGCACTGATGACACTGATAACAGATGGCACTGATGACAGATGGCACTGATACGTGGCACTGATACGTGGCACCGATGACACGTAACACTGATAACAGATGGCACGTGACACTGACAGGTGGCACTGGGGACAGGTGGCACTGATAGGTGGCACTGGGGACAGATGGCACTGGGGACAGATGGCACTGACAGGTGGCACTGGGGACAGATGGCACTGGGGACAGATGGCACCGATAGGTGGCACTGGGGACAGTTGGCACTGATAGGTGGCACTGGGGACAGATGGCACTGACAGGTGGCACTGGGGACAGATGGCACGGTAAGGTACTGTGGGCATGTGTGTTTGTGTGTGTGGGCACTGTGTTTGTGTTCACACACTCACACTGCAGCCGGAGGTCGCTCTCCCTCCTCACACGCGGTCTCTGTGTGAGGAGGGAGAGCCGGTGATGAGAGATGATCTAATATGAGATCATCTTTCATTGGACACTCAAATCGAGTGCTAAATGGCCGCTGTGATTGGCCATTTAGCACGATCTGTGATTGGCTGTGTCCAAGGGACACGGTCAACACAGATTTCTCCTGATACACACCCGCGGAGACGCGCAGGGAGGATGTAAACAGGAGGATGTCCAGGGACACCCTCCCGGCAATTGAGCGCTGTAGATGTCTTTTGTCTATAGCGCAGGCGCGAGGTGGTTAAAGTGATATTAAATGTATTTTTACTTTATGTTTTAAAGACGTACACTTGCATGATATGATGAATCTTTTTATGAAAATTACCTGTTTAAAGCCCCTTTCACACAAGCTGGCCGATCAGGTTTGTCTGTCAGTTTTTCAGGCAGACCCAATCAGATCTTCCATTCTCCTCTATGGGTGTAAATGAAAATGTGTCCACTTACATCTGCCGACATCCAATCCAAAAAAAACAAACGGATGGGGATCTGTTCCCTTTCTGTCTAGTGGAACGGATGTCAGTTGTGTGTAAACGGACAGCCAGTCCACTTACACCTGACCATCCATAGAGGAAACTGTATCTCCTGTTGGAGTCAGCCCTGTGCGGGCTCATGTGGCCAGTCCTCAAGCCACTGGCTCCTTCTGCCTGTTTGCTGGCTTCTCCCTAGCTAGCCGGCTGCTAAGGAGACACCTGTGCATGCACGCTAGCAGCCAGTGCTGTGTGCATCCATAGACACACATAGCACCCAGCAAAGCCACACGACTGCTCCCTCCTGCATCCATCAATTTGACT
The DNA here is from genome assembly GCF_042186555.1 of Aquarana catesbeiana. Lineage (NCBI taxonomy): Eukaryota > Metazoa > Chordata > Amphibia > Anura > Ranidae > Aquarana > Aquarana catesbeiana. Next base: position 172,394,164 of record NC_133327.1, on the reverse strand, counting down.
TACAGCAGCAGGGGCCTATCACTTCACTTCAGCACCCTCCCTCCTCTACAGCATGGGAGATCCAGGGAGTGACGCAGATCGTCCTGGGAGCCACCAACAGTGACACAGGACTGCAGGTGTTTGGGGACAGGGGGCCACAGTAAGGTATCAGGGTGTTTTTTTTTTTTTACCTTAATGCAGAGTATGCTAAACACTGACCTAGTTTGATGAATATCAAACTATATTCTACCAGAAGAATCCAACACAAATTCAGAGTGATTTAGTTCTCTGTTTTTTTTTTTCCGGAACTGAACAGTGACAGTATTTCTAGGCACATACCCTACATAAATGTCATACAAAGTTATTTAATGGGAAGCACGTTTGATCAGCTTGAACTGGAGACTACAGAACAGGGCATATGTTCATCCAGATAATAGTGGTCATGTTAGATTGTCTGCTAAGGTCTTTGTGACATCACAAGCTCTATTTGGAGTTTTTATCTTGGGCAGAACTCTGACCTGCAATCTTCAAAGCACTGGCCAAATCCTTAGACAAGAGAATTAGTTTGCTATTCACATGTTAATGATTCACCTAGGTTTGCGAACACAAAGGCACTTCCTAAATCCTTCTTGCAATAGGAAGATTTAAGAAGGGGGTGGATGATTTGTAACACAAAAAACATCCAGGCTTTTAACCACTTTCTAAATGAGGCATGCACATTTTATCTGTGCATCTCTTGCCGTTTTGCAGGCTTTTTGTTCAGCATTTTACAAGTGTTCTTGTGGGCATCTGAGACTTGAGCATTTTTTTTATTACTGTCAGCCAATAGAAAGCTATTTACTAGAGAAAAAAAAATGTAGGACATGTTCATTTTTCAGGCACCCCCATTGAAGTCTGTTGGGGCCAAAAACCCTTATAGCATGTAGCTAAAAAAAAGCTTTTTGGAGCTTCAAGCTTGAAGTTCTGGTGTGAACAGACACAGCTGAAAACCTTGGAAGTTTGGACATTGTGTGTGTTGCCAGGTTCTGGGCTACAGCAATATGGAGAAGGAGACATTGCCTTGTATTCTTCTCTCCCTCTACTAAGATACTGATGGAATGCTGTACCATTCTTCTCCGGATAGCAAGGGGAAAGCTAAAGCCAAGCTAGCCCATAGACTTCTATGCAGAGCACTACGAATCCTGGAAGTTGTAGTTTGAGACAGCAGACATACAGTATATTGTGAGGAGTCTATTCATTTCATTCCTACAGCTCCCAATAGGAACCGTGCCATAGGAGGAGTGGAGAAGTGATTTTTATTAAACTGCCCGGGAAAGTTCTTCCTCTTGAAACCAAGGGAGTGAGAGAGAAAACCTCTGTCTGAATATTCACCTGCCAGCGGGAGACCATACCAGCGGAGATCCAAGCCTGAGGCTAGGACTGAGGGCACCTGGGGTACAGCACCACCCACATCATAGCTCCTTCACTGCTGCAGCAGGGAGACTGGAGTGTCCACTCACCCTCTGCTTCCCACCGCTGATCGCCAGACTGGAGGCTTTCAGGGAGAGACCTAGGGGGCCCATTTTCTACAGCGAGAGGTCACCACAGCATCCTGGGGACGGGTGAGAGGGCTATTCTCCCATTGCCGATACTGCTAGCAAGGACTGAGCCACTGAGAGCTGGACACCAAGTGTACCCAATCCATACTGCACTCCGTATCGCACTAATTCCAGATCTCGATTGTACCTATACCAACTCTATGCCGCATTATACCAAACCTTTACCACATCTGAACCACATCTACCCTGCACCTGTGCAGAGACTATACCGTACCTATACTGAATGCAGGTTAACTGGGGCTGTCGTTAAATGCACTGACGCTTTTAAAGGGCCCCAACAAGCCCAGTTTGCTACCATACTCCTTTTCGTTTGGACATTGCATACCGAGTCAGTCTAGGACTAGCATTGCCACCATAAATGTGCTTTGGCAGTTTGGCAGTATAGTTCCAACATTCAGTAGATTAAACTTTACTACTACTCACTCTTGCCTTTGAGGTAGCCTTTCTACTGTTTATGCTGATCTAAACTGTGTTATTACTATGGTCATTCCATTTTATGCTTGCCTAGTTACCAACCACATTGGGAGACAACATATTAAGTTTGCCTTTACTACCTGGTTTGGTGCTGGTTTTCTTTGCTAAAGCACTACTACTGGGTACAAAGTATTACTTTCAGTGAATTCCTGTGACATTGTATATTTATACACTCAAACTGGCGTGTCAGAGGGGCTGAGGCTCTTGAGAAGGTCGAGGCAAAGAACAGAGGACCCACCCTATCCAGCGACTTCTATAGGGGTAGCACTACACCCGTTTCCAGAGCTTCAACCTGAAAAAATTTCAGCTGTGAATGGGATAACTAACTCCAGAAACAAAAGTGTAATATGTTGCAGCTTACCAGTCCTTAGATGTAGTGTCTGCTTTAGTTTTCCTTTTTTTTTCTCTTAGATGAAGACCATTTCCAACAAGTACAACAAGTACAAGTATCCTTGTCACTTCCTGTGAGCTGAACTGGAAGCATAAAACAATATTATAGTTCTTCTGTATGCTACTAATCTCCACATTCCCCATGGAATGGAGGTGAACCGAGGCCTATATATACAACGTTCAGCTCGTGTGACAACCAGGGCTCCCTCGATAGATACAGTAGAGGAGTGAGCATAGATAGCCAGAGGCAGGAAGTGCATTATTCAAGGATTACAAGGTGAAAATAAAGGAATAACGTCCTGAAAAAGAAAACTGATACAAGCAGCTCATCTATAGACTGGTAAGCTTTAATATATACTTATTTTATGGTTTAGATATGTTTAAGATGTCCATGTACAAACAGATAATCAGTAGAGGCCTTCCTTTCTGATATTCTGCCTAGATGTACACCCTGGAAACTTTCTAGATAAAGAGCCTATCTTCTCATCAGTTCTCCCAGAGTATGAAAAGGTCACACATCATTTGATTTACAGACTGGGCAAACATCTAATGTCTTTGGTTAACCTTCAGACAGTCATGTTGAGGAGTAAGTTTATTTACCTCATAATAAGCCAGTATCGGTATCTACTTCTTGTAAAGCTGTGCCACCCCTTCTTGCTTCAGTGCCTAAAACAGTTGTATGTGTCCAGAGTGTGCAGACCAAGAGATTGTTATCTCATTCATACACGTGTGACTATTCTTTGAGGCTTAAAGGAGTATCCCATGAAGAACTTTTGCACCTTGAACATTGCTATCATTGATCACTAGCAGTGAATGACACTGCCAGACTTCTGAAATCTCAATGTCATAATGTATGGCCAAATCTCATGAGGATCAGGCCGTCTGCCCTACAGAAAAGGTGGTCTTGCCGTTCTGTGTATGGCCAACTTGATGTAGCCCCCTGGTCCTAAACTGGGGCTACTATGTAAATTTAGTCTAGCTCCACTGTAGGCAGCTCAGACTGAGTGTATAGTTCTCAAATTGTTTTTCTCCAAGCTTAGTCGGGGTGTGATTTTTCCACTGTCGCCTGTAGGTGGCACTGTTACTGCAGGTTCTCTACCACTGATACATACCGGGGAAAGATATTTATTTCTGTCACAGTTGATGGGTGGGGTCTTTTTGCCTCTGGAGATGCTATTGGAGGGAGCTTTGTGACCAGGCCCAAAGGCCTATTTGGAGGCTATGTATGCTGAGGTGGTTCTGAGGCTGTCCTGCCTGGGGTGCAGGAAGCAGTACCAAGGTGAGAAGGTCCAGGGGAGGTCCCTTGCTAGAAAGAGCCAGAATGAAGACTGGTCTCTCAGAAGGGCCTGGTGACCTGCTTTGAGAACGTACAGGCTTTCAGTGTTGCCAGGTCGGCTTAAAAATCTTGGCACTGTGAAGCTGGATTTTATTATGGATCTGAAGAGTCTTTAACTCCTTGGCGGCCTCTCAGCGAGTGGGCCTTGGCGCCGAGCGGTTGCATATTTGTATTCATTAGTGTAAATACAGCTGTGCCCAGGGCACACGATGCAGGAACAGTCCTTGGCGACTAACGGAAAGCTCCAATCGCTACTTGCATGTGACCACTGTGACAGCCAATCACGGAAGTCACATGATCATAAACACGCCTTCTGGCATCCTAAACCCCTTAAAGGGCCTGGAGGCGCTGGCTCCAAGAGGTTAAGAGACCTGCTGTGGTCTCTGGACTCCCGACCACTCACTTCTTCCAACTCATTTCCAGGTTTGACATTAAAAACTTTGAAAAGACAAAACGTGACTGGCGCCTGACTTTTGTTCAAGATTCCCCATTATAGCCATGGATTCAGCCCTGAGGTAAGAACTGGCACACTCTCTGTCAGGTGTCACTGTGCCTCTAGGGTACCAGGGGGTGCTACATTTACAATACTCAGAACAATGAACGGTCAGTTCTGATTGGTTGTTGTATTCTTTCTGTACATTGCTTTAGTATAAATGGTCATCCACAGGCATCTGGGTTTTACAAGTCTATATCTACATACTAGAATAGAATATTGTTTTTGTATTGGCAGCACTGTGGTTTTCCAGGTGAACTTAACACTTTCTAAAATGGTCCATCTGCACAATGGTAAATATGGACACATAGAGCCATGCAATGGGAAAATTCACACACACCTAACTGCAACCTCAATGGGGTCATCTGCGGTAACAGATATATTGTACATTCCTGTAGTATTTTCTACTATGTAAAACACTGAAATATATTCTAACCATGTTGGCAAGCTGCAGACGTATTAACAATGCTGCCAAATTAAAGTGAATTGACAATTTAGAAGAGCCTTTGCTTTGTCAGGAGCATAGTACTGCATTATACTGCAAGGGAGAGCGTGTGCTACATGTGCTCCACAAGCACCATGAAATGAGTATTTTGGATGCAATTGCAGACTTGATCTTACTGTATAGAATGCACTCTATCCAATTAGTTCTGCTGACTAACCCTTCAGATTTACTCTTCTTCATTACAATAATGTGCAGTACAAACACTGAGGAGGGAAGGCAGTCATAATTGGGTTCAGGGAGAGCTATGGTGTACATTTAGCCATATCAGTTAATAGGGATTCCCCAATAAGAGAAGTCACAATGCATTTCCTTCCAGTTAAACATTTTCTAAATAAAAGGTAAAAGCAATATATTGCATACCACAGGTTTATCGTAATCATGACGAGTCTCACTACTGAGAACACATGTCCCAAGCTGCACCTGGCATCCTTATTGTTGCTCCACTTACAGATGAATAGAGCTTGTTAAGCACAATGCTTCAGCGCACTTTGGCAGATGCCAACATATACCACTGTACACTCGCAGTCTGTCAATGTATGCAGCAGCATTACACATCCATGCCAACCTCCTTTCACTATAGACCGGAAGAGTGATTGCCCTGAAACCATCAATACACATCACAGCTTACATGATGCACAGTGTCAAGTGGTATTTCCAATGATACATCCAATGTCTGTTCATAAGTCCTAATTTATATTGATGCAATGCACTGGAAGTAATGTTTTTGCATGCAAATCACAAATTCCCTCTATAGGGCAAAATATACAAAATATATGCCAAATGATAGCTTTTCCATAGGGACCATCTATACACAGCAGTTTTGATCACATTTAAGTTGTAGGAGTAATGCAATGAAAGTTTCTGCTCATTCTTTCCTATGACCCAGTTTACACCAGTGCTGTGCAACCTTGTTTGATCAAAAAAAAAAAAAAAAGGAAAAAACGCAGAGTGCATGCTTATCCGTGTAAAGAAAATGATTTAAGGGCTTCAAAGCATACTTTACATTGCAGGTCAATTTCTACAACTGATCCTCACTGCATTGTTGTAAACTGTTCTTTCCAGATCTGGGTCCTTCAATTTTATAGTAAATAAAGTTTTTCATGCGTGGTAGTTTCAATAATCTCTTTCAGGGTTGCCAACTGTCAGTAAATTCATGGACAGTTTATAAAATACATGATGTTTACATCTGTCTATGAACATTCATGGACAGATGTACAAATAACAGATTTCACAAACTGTCCATGAATTTACTGACAGTTGGCAACTGTAATCTTTTTATACATGAGTTTCATCAGAGTTTCTTCTTGGTGTACAAGAACGCGTAGATAGCTTAAAGTGGATGTAAACCCAATGTCATCCTTTCTAAACTACTGCCATAGGGGTTATCTATAAGGATATACATGACTCCTGCATGTATCTTTACCTGTCAAATGTCTCCCCTCTGTCTGTTATGAGACCCGAAAAACTGCATATTCTGTGGGTGGGTCTGTTGTCTGGAGCTCGGTGGGTGGAGTCGTGATGTCAGTAGAATCCCCGCCCACCTCTACACTCCCCTTGTCAATATGCATTTTCTCCTGTGTATTTCTAACACTGAACTTCTGCTATGATCTCTAACATCCAGTGAAAAGACAGGAAAATAACCACATGACTTCAGCATGCCAAATCATGCTGAGGTGTGGAACAGCCAATCCTTGCAGAGCTGCTGAAGAAAGGAGTGGGGGAGGGAATTAAAAAATCATGCATATGTCTTAGGCTGTCACTCACAGCAAGGGGGAGTATTTGAAGTTGAAGTTTTTCTCACTGAACAATAAAAGAGGATTGCTCAGAGATGGATTAACTCTGTGTGGCAAGACTGGGCTCAAATGATAGCAAATCTTATACTCTACAGTATGATTAAAAAAAAAAATGGGTTTACATCCACTTTAAGGCTGGGTTCACACTTGCAGATGCAGCTCACAGCAGGGGTCTGGTGCGTCCCTGTTCTCCATTTCAGGGATGTATCAGGCCTGAATTTTTGCCTGAATTCAGACATGAAACAGAGCCAAAGACGCACAGGACTCTGTGCAATCTGCTCCGTGGCCCTCACAGAGATGTGTGAACCGGCTCCATAGAGAGCCGGGAACACTCTCCTGTCATGCGAATTGGATGCTGGGAAACTCACATCCAATTCGCACTAGTGTGAAGTCAGGCTCAAAGAAACCCGTGCTGAGAAAACCACAGAGGCCTACATTGCTTCCCACCTTAACCACTTCCTGCCTGACCTATAGCAGAATGACGGCCGTCGGTGGTTCCGTTATCCTGACTGGACGTCATATGGCATCTTTCAGGATAACAGCCGGCGCGCCCCCGTGGGGGCGCCCAGTGCGGCGATCAGTAGTGCGGCGTGTCAGTCTGACACACCACAACACCAATCTCGGTTAAGAGTCTCTGACAGACGCGAGTAGAGGAGAGCTGATCAGAGGCTCTCCTGACACTGCGGATGCCCACAATCGATGGCCCCCAGGTATGCCACCCTGGACCACCAGGGATGACGGTCAGTGCCTAAACAGATGCCATTCAGTGCCCAGATTCCAATCAGTGCACATCAGCAATGCCTAACAGTACCACCCATCAGTGTCCACCAGTGCCACCCATCAGTGCCGCCCATCAGTGCCACCCATAAGTGCCCATCAGTGCCGCCTCTCAGTGCCGCCTATCAGTGCACCTCATCAGTGCCACCTCATTGATGCCAGCTTATCAGTGCCTGTCAGTGCCGGCTCATCAGCGCCCGTCAGTGAAGGAGAAAACATACTTATTTACAACATTTTAGAACAGAAACAAAGAAAAGCGTCTTTTTTTTCCCAAATTTTTCGGTCTTTTTTTTATTTGTTTAGCCAAAAAAAAAAAAAAAATGCAGAGGTGATCTAATACCACCAAAAGAAAGCTCTATTTGTAGGAACAAAATGATAACAATTTTGTTTGGGTACAGTGTAGCATGACCACGCAATTGTCATTTAAACAGCGACAGCGCTGAATGCTGAAAATTGGCCTGAGCAGGAAGGGGTGGTAGTGCCCTGTATTGAAGTGGTTGAAATGCTATTTGCCTGACGCTAATATTGATCCTGTGATTTAAAAAACATTCTGAGCCACTGACCTGGAACAACCAGAGTGCAATCATAACTCTTGATCTGTAGGTTTGTTTCTGGGCACTGGCTAAAAGACATTAGAGGCGGTACAAGGCTCTATCCACACCTGAACAACTTTATGTTCTGGCATGGGTGCAAACTCCTGCCTTTAGATTTGTACCCAGCATACATATGCCTATTTATAGCCGTGTACAGCCATTGACTTCTCTAGGTAGCTGTATGCAGCTTGTGTGGCTTCCCTGGTGGGGGAACATACTGGAATTTTTACTATACTGCTATATAGTAAATAGTTTCTGACTTAAATATTAGATATTAGGCATGTTTGCCCTTTACTCAACGTTCAGGAAACCTATGGCAGCTCATACAACCAGGCGGTTGAACAAAGAAAATGACCTGATTCCCCCATCCACACATTCGAGGTGGATAGGAGAATCAGTCCCGCTGTGCCTTTATATTCTGACAGTGAAAAGACTTCTACGCCATCAGAATAGACTGATCAGCTATAGCGGTTGACGCCGATCATGTGGAAGTTTTCCAACAGGCTGGTTGTACAAAAGTTGATCAGTAGATTGACTCAGTACAACCAGGCTGCCCATACAGGGAGCAAAATTCAGCCAGTCTCTGCTGAACTGTCTGAAGTTCAATCCATGTTTGACCAATTTAAGCTTGAAAATTGCTTGATTCCCCCATCAACACTCTCAGTGTTGATGGAGGAATCCCTCCCGCTGTGCTAAAGTATTCTGACAGCGGGAGGTTTCCCCACCGTCGGAATACAACGATCACTGCTGGTGGCTATAGTTATTATTATTATTATTATACAGTATTTATATAGCGCCAACAGTTTACGTAGCGCTTTACAACTTGAGGGTAGACAGTACAAGTACAATACAATTTGATACAGTAGGAATCAGAGGGCCCTGCTCCTTAGAGCTTACAATCTAAGAGGGGAGGTCAAGAGATACAAGAGGTAATAACTGTGGGTGATGTGCTGATTATAGTGCGCGAAAAATACCCGTCAGGGTGGATGTACTGAAATAGATCGATAGATTGACTTCAATACAACCAGCCATTGAAATTCGTCCGCTCAATCTGTCAATGGCCGGCTTTATCCTTCTTCTACCTAGAAACTGAACTTTTACTTTGTCCATCAACTCATCCCTTCACAGCTATTATCTATTGTAACAACTGCCTGTCCCATTGTAGTCTGTAAGCTATCCAGAATGGGACCCTCCTAACCCTCTTGTCCTGAAGTGTATTGTGTCTGTATCACCCCCCTTTATTTTGTAAAGTGCTGTGCAAACTGTTGGCGCTATATAAATCCTGTATAATAATAATGTTTGGCCAGAAACTGAAAGTTTGTATGGTATAAATAATCCCAACAGATAACTCTGCAGAACTAAATTCTGAAAAAGTTGATTAGTCAAGCTGTAAATTGTATCTGATGCCGGAGAGCAGATAAAGCCCACTGCTACCATCTAGGTAATCGCTGTGCAATAAACAGGTCATTTGCATTTGGTGCATTACAATTGGTTTCGGGATTAGGGATCTTTGGGAGAACAATTATTCCTATCTGCTTGTCACGCTAGTGCTTGTGTTTACACAATTAGATTAGAAATAGCGTTGAAGAGTGAATAAATTAACATTACCATATAACATACCAGGACTATATTAAGACAGGATAAAACAAATACATTCATTCTATAGGAATAGACTGCATCCCTAGAGCAGTATAATGCCTGAGAAGTTACCAAATTATGGTTATCAGCTTTTTCAGAAATGGGATAGTAGGGGAGGCATGGTGATTCCAATTATTCCCCTGAACCCCACATCACAGGGGCAGCACAAATGTCCACTTATACATACATATATATATATATATATATATATATATATATATATATATATATATATATATATATAACTGCTTCTTACAACCTCCTAAGGAGGAACCACAAGAACACTTTGTCTGGCTGACCTAAGTTGCTGCTGTATTCTTGTGAAGCAAAACTGTCAGTGTATTCCACACAAATGATTATATAAACCAGACACCACCAACCTTATTTCCAAAGCTGCCATTCATAAGACACTCCATCCACTCACAAATGTCCACATTGCTGCAAGACAAGTGCTGGTAATAAGGGATAATTGCAGATCCCAATTCAATGGCCAGCACACAATTGTCATTATTGCCTGAAAGGTCTGGTAATATGCCACCTACTGTGTGCCCTCGCCTTACATGTCATTTACCATAGCTAAGACATTTCTACATGCAGGGAGCATAAACTTGAAGAAGTCAGCATTTGTCCTGGGCAAGATCAGATAAAACATCAGAAACTTGCTGGGACTATTCAGCTTCTCAGCACAAAGTGCATTTAGCTGTCCTGGGACACAATCAATAGACATTTGGCTTTGCACAAAAGGATGTCAAGAATATCAAGTGAGAAGGGTGGCCAGAGCAAGCCAATGCTGCAATAAAGAACAAACAAAGGAAACATCAGCACTATACTAACTCACAACAAGAGATGGTAAACATAAACACAAAGGCTTATTTCATGATGCATGGAAACAAATGACGTGTGCCCAGAGTATTCAATGAGGATTCAGTCTATGCCACCCTTGGGATGTACACAGTTCATTGTTGAGTGCTACTATAGGATTCAGCCTATGGAACTAGTGTGATGTACCCAATTCATTGTTCAGTACCAGTATACAATTCAGCCTATGGAACTAGTGTGATGTACACAGATCATTATTGAGTACCACTACTAGATAATTCACCCTACAAACACTGATGTAGGTGTATTCAGATCATTACTGAGAAACGGTATAGAATTCAGCCTATAGATGTACAGTACACAGGTCATTGTTTAGCTATATAACTCAATCTATGGACACTAGTGGGGTGTACATATAGATCATTGTTGAGTACCACTATACAATTCAGTCCATGGACACTAGTGGGATTTACACAGGTCATGGTGAGTACTGCCTATGGATGTACATAGTTCATTGTTGAATATCACTATATATATTAACCTATAGACACTGATGTAGGTGTACACTGTTCATTGAGGAGTACCACCATAAAATTCAGTGTATGAACACTAATGTTGGTGTACACAGTTCATTAATGAGTATCTCCACAGAGTTCAGCTTATGGACACTAGTGGGATTTATACAGTCCATTGATGAGTACCACTATACAATTCAGCCCATGGGCACTAGTGGGATGTATACAGTCCATTGTTGAGTATTACTATATAAATGAACCTATAGACACTAATGTAGGTGTACACTGTTCATTGAGGAGTACCAGCATACAATTCAGTCTATGAACACTAATGTACACAGTTCATTGCTGAGTACTACTATACAATTCAGCCTATAGACACTAGTGAGATGTACACTGGTCATTGCTGAGTACTACTATACAATTCAGCCTATAGACACTAGTGAGATGTACACTGGTCATTGCTGAGTACTACTATACAATTCAGCCTATAGACACTAGTGAGATGTACACTGGTCATTGCTGAGTACTACTATACAATTCAGCCTATAGACACTAGTGAGATGTACACTGGTCATTGCTGAG